>NC_133665.1:164753849-165428849 GCF_037893015.1 Macrotis lagotis
TATGCTTGGATATGTGAAACTATATAAACATGGATACACATTATATATATATGTGTGTGTGTGTGTGTGTGTGTGTGTGTGTGTGTGTGTGTATGTGTATGTTCTGGATATGTATATATAACACCTAGGGAGGTAGTGGCTTCCCCTCCCTAATGATATAGGTTAGCCTTAATGTCCTCTGAGGTTCCTTCCAAGTCTGGCATCCTCTGAGATCCTTAAGTGCAAGGACTGTCTTGCTTGTGTATTGGTCTCAGTGTTTTGCACAATCTTCTCCCTTAGTAAAGATTTCCTAAATGCTGTTTTCATTCATTCATTGTTATGCATCATATACTTCCTATGTGCTGTGCTCCATGAGGGATGCAAAAACATACTGAGCTTAATCTGAACCTATGCCAGGCCCCAAGGGGATAGTGGGCATTAATGAGGAGGCCCCATCACACCCACTGCTTCTGATGAATTCTCCTCTTTGCCCTTCCACCTCACCTCCTCCCCCCACCACCCCCATTCTTTCACCTCTTTCAAGAGACTAAATCAGCATCTAGGGGTAGAAATTTTCTCTGTCAGTCCCCAGAGAAAGGCCCAATTACACAATGTGTTGCCCAAGAGGAGAGCATTTGGAGGCTTTATTTCTTGCTGTATATGGTTAATTTTTAATGTAAGAAGGCAGGCTTTGGCAGTTCCCTTTATGACATGGAACGGGCTGCCTCCTTTCCCATCCACCCTAGCTATAGACAAACAGTGACTCGAACCAGGTAGCATCATACCTCTGAGCATCCCTGGGGCCTAAAGATGCCACACAGCTTAAGTACTAACTAAAGGAAAGGAAAGGGTTAGAAGACCAAACTCTCCTTGCTGTGCAGGCCAAGGACTTAAGGGATCTATAGCAGAAAAGGGAACTGTTGATTAAGATAAAAAAGCAAAGGCATGAAAAAGAAAAAATACATACCAGGGAAAAGAACCATGTTATAAACTTATTACATTTTAGAGCTGGAAGGAACCTCCTTGCCCATTTGATTGGAAGGTATTCTTTATCCTCTGAGGCAATCCTTGCCCTGGGATCGTCTCTCCCTCTTAACTCTCAATCTTGGCAAAATCTCTACTTCTCCAACTTCAATTATCATCTTTATGTAACTGAATCCACATATCTAGAAAGATCTCTTGTTTCAACTATCATATATTAAACAAGCAATGGAGGTATAAAGATAAAAATAAACATTTCTTGCCCTCAAAAAAATTAGCTGAGGAAGTGAACATGTGTACATCAGTAGATAACAATTGGGGGTGGAAGGCATGGAGAGTTGAAGGGATCTTGGGAAAGGCTTCATAGAGATGGTTGTGGTTGGCCATTCACCTTCACTTTCCTGCACATAGTTTGCAGATAGTTAGCTCAAAGGTCCAATGTCCAATTCAGTGCAAAGGAATCTATCTGACATTGGTTTCCCAGGGCCTCCTCCTTCAGCACTGCTAATATAAAGATAGAAATGTTCTGGAGGAGTTTCTGTTCTCCAGGGGGAGGGAGGGAGTGAGAGATGCAACCTATATTATCAATAACTTTGAGAAGAAGAGAATCCTAGTAATTTGGTGAATCACTGAAAACTTTATAGGAGATAGTGACTCACGAGTTGAAGCCAGAAGGAAGATAAAGATTTTGACAGGCAGAGGGAAAGAGGTAGATAGGACATTACAGGTATGGGAAATGTCACCCTCATTATCTTTCTCCCAAATGCAGCTTCTTCTTCTTCTGATACTCTCTTTTAATGGCAGGGGGTAGTATAGTGGAAATATGATAAATTTAGAGTCAATGGACCCAGATTAAAATCAGCTCTGTTACTATTTGATTATATAACTTTGGGCAAGCCATTTAACTTCTTCAGGATTCTGTCCTTATCTGCCTAACTTTTTTTGTTTCTACCTCCAAAAAACAAAACGTTTCTCTTTGGCCAACACATCTTTATATGTATTATTCAAACACCACTTTCCATAAGAATTTTCTGATTTTCCTTGATACAAGAAGCTTTCTTCTGTTGATTATCTTCAATTTAGCCTATTAATAGCCTGTTTATACAGTGGTTCGCTTGTTGAATTTTCCATTAACCTGTGAACTTCTTGGAAGTAGGAACTGTCTTTTGTCTTTTCTTATATCCTTTATGTTTAGTTACAGTACCTGATGCATTTAATGCTTATTAAAAGTATATTGATTTGACTTGACTTAGAATATAACTTCTTTGAGAAAAGGGAATATCTCTCTTTTTCTATGTATGGCTCTCCAGTACTCAGGAAAGCACCTGGTATGGAGTAAGCATTTAATAGATGCCTTATCATTCCCCCATTCCTTCATTTAATTCTTTCACAACCTGTAGAATAATAATACAGGTATTTTAATATTAAAGTTTCACAAATTGAAGAGAATAATGATCATCTCATCTTCACCTTTAGCTTCTCCAGTAGTTGGTTTAGAATGCCAGAAAATTTGGATAGACTTAAAGACATCATCAAACACGTTAATGGTTGTTTGATGCATAGAGTCTCAGTGTTCTCAGGAAGAAGACTATACTGAGCTCCATGGATAGAATCACCTAAGAAAGGGAATGCGACCTTGCAGAAAAAGAAATCTGAAAGTCTTGAAATTGTGGACAACTGGAGACACCCATAGTCAAAGCCTGGTACACATCTTGGGAAGGTAGGAGACCCAAGGGTAGATGTGCAGGACACGAGTTGAGATCCCTGTGCTTCAGGTAAGAGCTGAGACTGAGCCCATGAACGGGCAAAGAGGATTCACTGAATTTCAGCTTATTTGAGGAACTTGAACTTCAGTTCTTTTTGTATTTGAGATTGATGGGGTAGTGATGGTGGAGTATATCCTCTGTCCCTTTCCTCTGCTGTCTTGTCCAAATTTATAACCACCTCTGAAAGTTCCTTTAAAAACTTATACTTGCCAAATTTACAGAAATGTTCATACTATAAAAAAGTAAACTTATGTGACTTACATTGGGGATGCAGGTGGGGATGGGGTGGACAAGGAAGTGCTACACAGAATTTCCATGTTGTCATTCCAAGGATGAAATGCCAACACTTTGAGTAAATAATGTGAGTCAAAATGCCTTAAAGTCTCTATTCACAATTCTGTTGAACATTTATAAACTGTACAATCCATTCGATTGTGGACTTTTGTAGCTCTCATGCATTAAACAACTTGTTTTGAAACTGAAAAAAAAATAGCCTTCCAAAAGCAAGACCTCCTATGACAAATTTTCACCCTGAGTGAATTTTTATAGCCAAATTAGAAATCTCTGAGAAGAAAGATTGTGATGGAGGTGCTGATGCAGCGGGAAGAGGCAAATTGCTAAGGGATACCATTTTAATGATGCCAGCTAAAACGCATCATTCCTGAGATTAGCATATCTCCAGCAAAACAGTCAGCAACTCAAGTTATAGCATTCTGCCAGTGGTCAGCAGAAACACAACATAAATGTGAGGAGAAACAGGGAAATGAAATGATAGGGATGCCATTCAATGGAACTGGGTCAGATTCTTGACCCTCAATTTGAAATTGAAAGAGAACTTATACTGGTTTTCCAATGTTGATCTAGTCTATGTCTCTCCTTGACCAAACTTCATTTAAGGTCATGTCTTAAGTTAGTTTCCCCAGCACATTTTAAAAATGTTCATTTTTTTTTATTGTGAACTATCAGTAAACAGAAACATTTCAAAATCACAGGGGCAAGAAAGAAGATTTTTCAGGAAGTTATGAATAATACTGTTCTGTGTAATATGTTTTTAAGGTGCCTATACAAATGAAATTAAATAGAGAAAAAACAAAATCATTCTGGGTGTTTTCTCTGTTCTAATTTTTTTTTTTTTTTACTCCTGTCATTTAAAATGTTTGCGAAGCTTTTTTTAATTGTTTGGACATAAAATAACATTTCACACTAATCTTCCTCCCCTCCCTACCTCCAGAGTAGAAGCTCTCTTTTATCACAAATATGTATAGCCTAGTAAGGGACAACACAGGGACCACTGTGGCCATGACAGACAATATAAATTGCATTCCGAATCTCGTTTACTACTTCTTTGTCTAAGGTGCGCCATGCATTTCATATATCTATTGAATTTACTATTGTTTGCTACTTTGGGTGGGGGGTACAGGGTGGGGGGGCAAATGGATTTCTATTAATTCTTTAAAACTAGATGAGGTCATTGTATTATTATTTTTACTTAACCATTTTATTTTGTCAAAGGAGATCTCTCATGAAGTAGAAGTAATTTATAAATGTATGTGATTTAAAAACAAAATATTTCAATGTAAACAAATGAGAAAAATACATACTGGATTGTCCTGTCCTATCCAGGTCAGATGCATAAAGGTTACTCATAGATCCAGGTCCATACCAGTTTGCTCGGGAAATTTGATGTTGCTCTGTTTTTCTGTTCTTAACTGTTTCCTCTTTCTTAGGCAATCTGGTGACACCTCAGTTTCGGGCTCCACCATACAGATGCCAAATTTAGAATGTAAGCCTGATTAGCTCATCACCTCTAAGAATTTCCAAGCACGAGAAATTCACCCTCAGGTTCTCCAGTAGTAAGGAATACTTAGCATCACACCTGGTCTAATAGTCTGATTATGCAGGTGAAGTAATTGAGGATTAAAGAGATGAACTGTCTCCCCTATGGTCTCACTAGCAGAACTTGTCTTTAGGCCTTTGAATGACAAGTCAACCCTCTCAGCATGATTTATAGCTTGATTAGAAGCTGTTGGTCCCCATTTGTAAAGATTGCCTACTACTTCAGATTTAATCATGCTACATCTTCAGTTTTAGTTCCCGCTCTGGGTTACCCAATACCTCATAACATTTTTCTTACCAGTCTGATTGAAACAAAGGCAGCTAGAGTAAAAGTAAGATTTCCCTAGAAAATGAAATAGATCACAAGTCTTTAGATTTGGAGCTGAGATTTTCTTCTTCCTCCCCTATCATTTTATAGATGAATAAACTTAGGTAAGATAAGGTTAAATATCATAAGTATCATAAGTCTAAAGCTGATAAGTAACCTCAGAAGACCTATGATTCCACACTCCTTGGAAGACTAAGTGATTTGCCAAAGGGAGTGTCAGAAATGAATTTGAATCCAGAGCCTCTCAAACCAGTGGTTCTTCCTACTGGTTACAATAGGAGTCAAACATAGACCCTCTTGCTCCAAATTCAGGATTTTCCATTTGGATCATGAGTTCTCACATCTATAGCTTCTGATCTAAGGACTTTGAGTGAATCAGCATCAGAGAGAGAGAGAATGGAAGCATCTCTCCATTTCAGAAAGGCATAGGGGGTGGGTGGGTAGACATTCTCCCTCTATTCTTTTATGAAATGTTTTTCTCATTGCACACCAGAGAGAATGACAACAAACAACATTCTAGCCATGTAATATGCCCAGTATTATAGCTTCAGCCAAGGCTCTTTAACTGAACGAGCAAGTGTTATTGATTTCATAAACATGGAGGTTGCGCCCTTTACCTCCGGGCCAGATCCGTTAGTGGAGGCTGGAAGCTCTAGGGAGATGTTGTGATATGTAAACATCAGCTTGTGGTTGGCTGTACCAGGGTACTCTAGATGCAGGTTTCCAAGATGCTGACGGCTGAAAAAAGAGGGCAGAAACATCCAAAACCTGTGCTTCTCAAAACTGGAAAAGTAGGAAATGTTTGTTGGAAAAAATAGAGCTATCTTCATCATGAATTGGCAATGTGGTGGTCATGGTGGGTAGGTCATCATTGTAAATGCTTCCCAACTCTTGAAAATCAATTCCTCCTCAGACCTCTCCATGTGATTAGATAGATAGATAGATAGATAGATAGATGGATAGATAGGGATAGAGATAGACATGAGATAGAGATAGAGATAGAGATAGAGATAGAGATAGAGACAGAGACAGAGACAGAGACAGAGATAGAGATAGAGATAGAGATAGAGATAGAGATAGAGATATATGTCAAAAGTAGCTACTGGGTCTCTTTTTCAAAAAGAATATGCAAATTTAGTAATACTTAAATGCAAGAACAAACTTTGACACTGATGAATGGTAAATGTATTTAGCATTAGTGATTGGTATTGGAATTATCTGGAACTTTCTTTTTCAAAGAACAAAGCAAGTTCAATGCCATCCTGACCATTTTCTTGTTCCTCAATTTTATTGGAAGATTGGCATTCAGAATTGTGTGACTGTCATCCTTGCACTAGCACACACATGGTTGTATAGGTAGCTTTCGGTCTGGGAAAAGAGAAAGAATATAGAGGTCAAAAATAAGGTAACTGTAAAGATCAAGAGGGAAAGAGATCTTCTGTTCATTTCGACCCAGAGCCAGGGAGTTTCTTTTCGGCATAAGTAGGAGTCTTTGATTGCACATGATGGTGAACTCAGTTTATGTTTTGGTTAATTTTGTTGAACTTCACTTACCCCTTTCTTTTTTTTTTAATCTTTACTAGGATAGAGCATAGTGGAGAATACTTGTCATAGAATCCAGAGGACTTGGATTTAAATTTCAATTCAGACACTTAGTAGCTTTGTGACCTTATCAGTCAGGTCAATAAAGATTTATTAGTACTCACTTGTGTGAAACATTATGCACTGGAGATGTAAAGCAAAGCTAGCCCCCTCATTTTACATATGAAGAAAATGAGTCTCAAAAAGGATCGGTGAACCTCTCCTTTCCTTAGCTGCCCATCAAAAGGTTTCATAGAGACTTAATTGTAAAGACCAAATTAAAAGTCAGGTCATCTGCCTTTTTTGAATAATTCATTCATTTTATTATCCTGCAATCCTTTTATCTTACTTTTCTAAAATTAATTGAATTATTTTCACTTTATTTCTCTGTAAAATTCCCATAATCAAGTACCTTTCATGCTGATCAAGGATTTGGATGGGTTTGTAGCATTAGAGAGTCCCTTGAAGCTTCCAAGACTGATCCAAGGTCATGTCTTATCTGTCACAGAGGGTACTGGAATTCAGATCCTGTTGACTGCAAGGATGTTTCTGAGAAATACTTAAAGTCTCAATCAAACATACTGGAGCAGGTGACCACTAGGCAAATAGAACCAATCTCAGTTGAGATGACTGACTAGGAAAGACAAATAAATCGGTTTGCCCTTGAAAGTAAAAGTTACTTTCCTATAAGTGAATAAAGCTTTATTTGTTCTCTAGTTGTTAGGTTTATAGAAATTAAAAGTCATGACTATTTGTCTTTTGCCAACATGAATTTAAAAGTGCCTTTAAAAAATCTCATTAACATTGTGGGGTTTTTTTTTTCCTTCCCCTCCCAAGTAGATTCAATACAAAACAGATTACATCCTGTCTGCTCCAGTAAAGTGCACATAAATTTTTCACAAACCAATTTATCTTAAATTTTTGTCTTTCCTCATTCTGATTCTGGACACAGAGCTCACCGGGAAAACACTTCAGGACATTTTTTTCAGATAACATAATTCTGGAGGCAATAGTGTATTATATTTTCATCTGTGAACTTGGAGTTCGTTCAAAAATTCATCTTTAAACATCTTCAGGAAGGCATGAAGTCAAGTTGCTTTGCACACCGTTAGTGGGAGAATGACTATCCAATTCATTTTTGATGTGGAATAGAAGTCAGAATAGTGATAGGATCCACGTTAAATTTTTTAAAGGAAACTGAAAGAAGAGTCCAACAATCATAGCCCAAAGGAAAACCAGTCTTAGAAAATATGTGTCCAGTCCACAAAGGCCATTGCAGGAGTTGGAGGACCTCTCGCTTCAGAAATTGGGTAAAACTTGAATGAGTTTCCCCTTTTGTTCACATTTTCTATCTCTTTGGTCCTGCCTGGTTGGGGCTATTTTGAAGAGGATTTAAGAAATTGCGTATTAGCCATTTCTGGAAGCTACATCCAGGGATTGTATGGCAGAAATCTGAAAGTACCTTAGACCAATCCAAAGAAAAGGGCCGATTCTCAAGTCTTTCAAATACTACCTGTGAGAATTCTGAAAAAGTATTGAACCTCTTTGTTCTCCAATTTGAAAAATGAAGAGACTGAAGGAGATCATCTCTAAAGACTCCTTTAGCTTCAGATTCTATGAACCTTGTCTCATATGAACCTCATAGACCTGAACGGGGATTAGGGGGCCATGGTGCTCATGGATAGGGCAACCACAGAAGCTGAGACCAGGTCATATGTAGCAGACAGCTGTGAGATGCATGTATGTAGTACGACAGAAAAGCCGGAAGAGAATGAAGAGATAAGGGGTAGGATGGAATAGTAAAGATTCACTGATTTTAGTGTCTTCTAGGGAAATTGACTTCCAATTTTGGGAAGAAACTGACTGAGTTTAGAATCAGATAATTAAATTGAGAAATCAGGAAGTCCAATTAGATAAGAGAAGTTGGCATAAGGGGAAGGAAAAAGTTTAAAGCGTGGGTGGGTGCCATTGTCAAGAAATGAGGAGCAAGGAGAAAAGTAAGAAATGAGCAGCAGGTCACAAAGATTCTCAGAGAATGATCACAATGGATCAAGTGGCTTATTCGGAATTGCTAGGAGACCATTGGTTAGAATGGTGAGCTTGTAAGCACTACCATATTTTAAAAGGGATCTATATCTTCTTCTTTTCTTTGGTTTTGCAAGGCAATGGGGTTAAGTGGCTTGCCCAAAGCCACACAGCTAGATAATTATTAAGTGTCTGAGGAGGGATTTGAACTCAGGTCCTCCTGATTCCAGGGCCAGTGCTCTATCCACTGCACCACTTAGCTGCCCCCTAGTCATCTTGTTCTTAAAGTATTTGAACATTGGTGTGGGTGCTGATACCTTTTGATCTTTCCATGACTATAGTAACACTGACCTAATCCAATCCAAATGAATCAATGTATGTTAAAAGACTTTAAATCCATGAAGTGTTGCATAAGCTATTCATGATAAATCTAGTATAGAATGCTACCAATAATGATGAGGGCATAAGAAATCATACAAGGAATGTCATGCAAAGAATGTATGATTGGAACAGTGATGGACTAATTAATTACATATTAATTATATAACCCATTATATAATAATATAATAATAATTATATAACCCATTTTCACTTTTGGTAGATGAGGATTGTTAAAAGTCCTAAAGAGGGAGGTCACTATTGCATATATACTCAAAGAATGTGTAAAGAGAAGATATGGCCTAGCTAAAAATTGCACAGGATGCTAAGGTGGGAATTAATTGGCATCAGTGCCACTGGAGAGAAGACCCACATCAATGAGAATATCGATACGGTATTAGAGTATTATTAACAAAAATACTGATTAGTTAACAATCCAATAGTGCAGAAGATAACTTATAATAAGGATAATAGTATATTATCTGTAGTTGGAATTCCTGACTTCTTTAGAGTTGTTTCTTTCTTGTGGTTTATTTGGATTTTCCTCTTTTCTCCCCTCTCATCTAGAAAACAACACTAGAATCATAGATTTAGGAAAGAAGATAACAATAGTTTATTAAGTGCCCACTATGTGCTAAGCATTTTGAAAATATTAATTCATTTAATTTTCCTAACAATTTTAGGAAGTCAATACTGGTTTTATTCCCATTTGGTATTTGGAGAAACTGAATCAGATGGTGGTTAAGTGATCTGCCCGGAGCCAAAGTCTAAGGTCAAATTAGAACTCAGTTCTTCCTGACTCCTGGAAAGGACCTAGATAGTGCATAGAAGGTACTGTAAGTTGACTTAGTTCATCTTATTTCATCCTCACAATAAATATGTGAAATAAATGGTTTGATATTATTACTTCTATTTTACAAATAGGGAAATTGAGTCTCAGAGAGGCTAAGGGACTGGTTCTCATTTCTACAGTAAATATCTATATTTGGATTTGATGTCTGGTCCCTTCTGACACTACCTTAATTACTTATGCTGAAAAGCAAGATGATAATGACATTCCAAAATTCTGGCAGGTACTAGGCAGAACCTTTAGAACAACTGAAGAGGCAGGGTGAAGAAAGCAGGAGGACACAGAGGCAGTATATACAGGAAACCAAGGAGACCTGGATTCTAAAGAATGTTTCTGGCCTAGGCAGCAATTCCTTCTCGTCTAGTCAGAGCACTTAATACTCTCCTTTCTGGAACTCTCACCTTGGGCTTGTCTCCCCCTACCCCACCTCCATCCAATTTCTCATTAATGGTTTTAAATTAAGTAGTATAGTAGATAGTTTTCTTTGATTGTATTCTAATTTAGTTTGCATTTGAAACAAAGAAAACTGAGTAACTGTCAAGGAGAGAGAATTTCAGGAGTAGATCATGGTGGCAAGAACAGAAGCAACGTAGAAAAGTAGATTTGGTTGGGAGAGGTCTAGGAGTCTTCTGGGAAGAAGATGGAGGACAATATAATTTTCTTATGTCTTCCTATGGGAGGATCAGAACCTTAATCCTTACCCATTCAATTTGCTGATCCTGAAATTGTCATCAAATCAATGCTGCTATTTCTTCTGGGGAAAGTGTGGCAATTACACCATTCTCTGTGTCGTCCCAAACTAAGACATTCCTCTGGGCATCTACTCCTCAATATGGGTTGTCTCTTTTTAGGACAGGGGATGTCTCACTTTTTAATTTGTGACTTTAGTGCTTAGCAGAGAGCTTGTGCATAAGAAGCAAGTAATAAATGATCATTCATTCATGTATTCATTCTTCTCTAAATTTCCTGCTAGGATGAGACTCAGTCCCAATAAATTAGTGACCCAGAGTTCATCGGTAAAAAGTGCTGAATGTCCTCGACTAGAAGGTTCTGATCTTCCTATGGAGATGTCTAAGTAAATTATATTTCCCTTCATCTTCTTCCCAGCACATTGCCAAGTTGCTCTCAACCACATCTACTATTTTCCATTCCTTCCATGCTTTTCACCACACCCTACTCTCAGAATCCTCTCTCTTTGATGGGGCACCAGTCTCAATTGCCTCAAACACATGATAAGTTAGAATACAAAGGGATTTTCTGCCACCTTCCATCAGTTCCTCTTCTGATATAAAATGTTTATATGGCTTTTGTCTCAGGTGATCAATGATTACAACTGGTGGCTTGGATGTAGGAAAAACCCAGGGATCCTGAGAAGGGTGTGCTTTCCACACTTTTGACAAGATGGTTGAGGAGTCTTTTTATTGAGTTTATCTATGGAGTCCCACCTCCATCTGCATAACGGCTGGTTATGCAAATTTCTGCATAAAACTGCAATTTTCTGAAACCATTTCTAGAGCACTATGATAGGTTCTGGTACCATATTTCTGGAAGGATACTGTTAAGTCGAAGCATGTCCAGAGGAAAGCATACACGATGGCAAATGTATTTCTCGAATTTATGTGATATGAAGAGCCAGGCTGGAAGTCCAGTGAAAATAAATGTTGCATTTGTAGTCCAATGACCTAGGTTCAAATCTTAGACCTGTTACTATCTATGTATCCATGGCCAATTCACTTGACCTCTCCTGACCTCAGTTTCTTCATCGGTAAAATGAAATTGGAAAAGATACACTTTCATGTCCTTTCAATTTTAAATCTATAATTCTCTGATTCTATAGACCATAGACAAAAAAGTTCATAAAAGTGAAACCTGGGAGGGACTTGATAGTTATATTCAAATATTTAAAGAGTGTCACATGGTAGCAGGGTTTGACATTAGAGTATAAAATTTGGAGCAGTTTGGTGAAAGATCTAGACTTGATATCACCGAAATTGTCATATAAACTCAAGCTGTTCCACTATGAAATGGGTTGTCTCTAACAATAATAGGTTCCCCCTCACTTGAAGTATTTAAGCAAGAAGGGTTCACCATTTGTTGGAGGGGGGTTATTGTAGAGAATAGCCTCATTGGGATATGAATGAAAATAGAAGGTCAACAAGGTTCCTTCCAGTTCAGATTCTATGAAACCTGAGGCAATTTTCTGCTTGGTTTTAGGCTTAAGTATCATTAACCTCTTGTTAATCTTCCATTAGTAAACCCAACTAAGCCCCAGACATTTACTAGTTGTGTGAACCTAGAAAATCACAGCCTCAGTTTGCTTCAGTTTCCTCATCTGTAAAATGGACATAATAATAGCACCTATCTTCCATGGCTGTTATGGGGACAAAATAAGACAATAATTGTAAGGTATTTGGTGCAGAGTAAACAGTTTAAAAATACTAGATATTATTATTATTATTATTATTATTATTATTAGTAGTAGTAGTAGTAGTAGTAGTAGTAATAGTAGTGTGATATTTCCTTTTAAAAATGAATAGATTTCTAGACCAGGATGGAACCTTACACATCATCTAGTCTGCAAAAATAATATTTTATGACTATTTGGAGCCCTTCCCAAGATACAACAAATGACAAGTGTCAAGTCATTTTAAAACGAGTTGGTTCATGATACTAGTCCCATTTGGAAATGGCTAAAATTCTCTATCACTTGTAAATTGATAAGACTTTCCTATTGATTAGAAAATGACTCGCAAATACTCAAGAACCATTTTCAAATAAACATTTGCCCTTCTCTTTTTCCTTGGTGTTTTCAAATTATGTTTTTACATTTTCTCTATGGCAGTGATAGGAAGAAATTAGTAGATGATGCCAAGTCAGAAAATAGAACTCTAATCATTTTCATTGCAATAATTCGTTAATGCTCATGCAATAAGGATCATTCTCTTTTCTGATTCTGATTGTTTTTTCCCCTTATTTTATGGCAATCTGCAACTAATTCTATCCAATCCCCACCTAATTTACATCGACTCTAGGGTGGATTTTCTCAAATATTAAAGAAATATTTTGGAACCCATACAAAACCACACAAAGAAAGAATTACTGCTTTTTTTCTTCAGGCCAATGTCGGATTGATTTCAAGAACAGCTTCCTAATAATGAGATCTACCCAAAAGGAGGAAAGGCCTATCTTGGTAGGGATGGGTCAAGATTTTTCCCTTTCCCACACCACAGAAAACATATATTGGTGGTTTTCCAGCGAAGAACATATGACTGCATGTTAATGATGGGGTAGAGGGCAATCTTTTTATAAAATAGGTCAGAGTGAAATGGTTACTGTAGTCCCTTCCAATAATAAAATTTTGTGATTCTAAGATATCTTAACGTTCTTTCAATCATTCATTTTATCAAGGTTTAACTGGCTACTGACCTAGATTCCCCAAAGTGAATCTCCTTCAATGGGTCAGATAGTAATGAGCTAGCTATAGAAGCCTTTTCAACTCACAGGCATCTTCTGTCTTATACCTTCTTTGCCTTCCCACCTCCACTTCCTAGTTCTGGTAGCTTGTTAGTGTGGATTTGGACACAGGGGACCCAAAGAGGGTAAACACTATCAGTTTGCCTTTTTTTGTAGTCTTGTTTCCTGAACTGTGCTTCTTTCCCAGTTACCCAACTGTGCCTGTCTCCTAGTTGTGCAGTTTTATTCTAGAGAATGACCTCACAGACTTCAGTCATTTGACCGTAGCCTAATCTAGGCCCTTTACAGTTTCTGAAAAAGGAAGTCTTGTTGGTTATTGGCTCTGAGTTTCTGAGAATGAGGTTCCTTCGTTGGCATCAAAGTATGTTGTTGACCCCACATAACAGGACTAGTAGTATTAGAGAAAATATAAAAATTTGCTTTGAAGTCAGATGAATGATTCAGTGATGCTTTGAAATGAATATATATTTCTTAACCAAACAGACTTTGATAAAGAGTAGTTCATAAGTGTGACACTATATATTTAAGGACCTTTAAAAAATCAAAGGATTCTGGGATTACAGTAATTTGTGTTCCCCAAGTTATTATGCTTATCATATACCTGTTCAAGGGGCTCTTGTCCAAAATCTTCCATTATCACATGCTGGGGGCCTTCCTAATTTCCTGCTAACATCACAAGGACAACCATCAAGCATTTGTGAGTTGTCCCTCTGCCATCCTCAAACTGGTTATACTCCCATGTTGTCTTCTCATTTCCTACTACATATTCCCTTGATAACGTCTTTTTCTCTTCTTCTTATTCCAAGTTCTTCATTGGTTAGCCATTCCAACTAGCTCATACTCACTATATGCCTTTCAATTGCCCTGTCTGCGATTTCCATTTCCAGGTCTTCAGGATTTGTTGTATTCCTCTGCCACATACTAATGCTGATAGAATGCCTATATTTTTGGTCATTCAAAGAGCTTTGCAATTTCCTAGGAGGTGTGTCTACTTATTAATTCTATTGAGTCATATTGCATATTTTGTTGCTGCTACAAAACAAATAACAGTACTTGGGACATATACAAAATTCCCTTTTTGCAAATTCTGTGGAATTACAAGGATAATAAGATCAGAGATTTTATAGATCATCTAGCTCAATTCTCTGATTTTACAGATTTGGAAACTGAGGCCCATTGGAGGGAAAATTATTTTCTCAAGATTAGTTGTTGATTTTGGTTAGAGGTGAAGTGGTTTGCACAAGATTACTAGGCAGCTGGGCAACTAAGAGGCACAGTAGATGTAATGCTTCCGAGGGACACATTCTAATTCTGTGACACTAAGTCACTGAAGTCTGTTTATCTCAGTTTCCCCATCTGTAAAATGAGTTGGAGAAGGAAATAACAAACCATTCCAATATCTCTGTCAAGAAAACCCTTGATGGATAAAGTGATAAAGTATGAGACCTTGAATCAGAAATGCCTCAGTTCAAATCCTGTGTCGGATATTTTTTCAATCGAGAGATCTTGAACAAGTCATGAAATCTTTGTGCCTCAGTTTCCTTTTCTTTAAAATGAAGGTATTGTACTTGATTACCCCATTCAAGTAACTTCTAGCTTTAAATCTATGATCCTATAAATAAATGGTTTACGCTTCTCTATGCAGAGATGATAATGACTTGTTGGAAAAAAGTCATAAAAATTAAGGATGAAAAGAGATGGCATTCAAAGCCAGGTCCTCCATCTCTTAAACCTATTAAGCTTCCCTCTGCATCTGAGGTAGGATGAGACCCAACACTGGAGATCTTATGAGGCATTGAAAATGCATCTTTAGTTCTGTGATAAACTAATTAAAGGCATCTAAGTGTGTGCTGGAGCTATATCCAAACAGCTTTCAACAGTCATTCTTAAAGTCTCAGAGTGAGCTGAAACTTTCTGGGCTTGATTCATCCTTTTGTTGATTGTTTAGACAAACCAATAGTTATCACTGTGAGAGTGTTCAAACTGGAGTCAGGAAGGCTAGTTCCAATCTAATCTCAGACACTTACTAGTCCCTTAATCTCTGACTTCCTTGGTTTCTTCAACCATAAAGTAGGGTTGACAATCATAATAATAATACATGTGTCCTATGGTTATTGTGAGGATCAAAGGAGATATTTGTAAAGCATTCAGGATAACGGCTGGCATATAGTTATTTGTCCTTCATTTTTGAAGAAGACTATGACATCAGGGAGGTGATGTCATGACAAGCAAGTGAACTGGATTGGGGGGGGTACTGTGGTAATTCACCAACCTTACTCTCTCTTCTGGAGCCATTTGGGTCCAATGGCCAAATATGAGTTAGGGCAACTAGAGGTGAGGCAGTCAGGGTTAAGTGACTTGTCCAAGGTTACACATTCAGTAACTCTCAAAAGTCTGAGGTCAGATTTGAATTCAGATCGTTCTGATTCCAGAATTGGTGCTCCATCCACTGCACCATCCTCCCTCTGTTGTCATGGTCTTCTTGGAGAAAAAAAGGATAACCATTAACAATTCTTAGCTCATATAAAGGCTTAAGAAATGCTGGTTTGGGGCAGCTAGGTGGTGCAGTGCATAGAGCACCGGTCCTGGAGTCAGGAGTACCTGAGTTCAAATCTGACCTGAGACACTTAATAATTACCTAGCTGTGTGGCCTTGGGCAAGCCACTTAACCCCATTGCCTATCAAAAAAAAATATATATATATGAAATATATATATATATATATATATATGAAAGAAAGAAATGCTGTTTTCCTTCCATTATAGACAAAGTTACAGAAAAATGTCAAAATGCAGATTAAACTTAAAAGCAAGTTGTAAAATCTTCCTCTTCTGTCCCTTTCAGTTGGTTGTTAAGCATTCACCATCCCACCTTGGCAACCCTGACACATTTCCTGGATTTTCCTAGCTGTCCTATAGAAGGAAGGCTCATTGTTTCTTCCATCACTTGCATCATTTCTCTTCAGTGTTCCAGAATTGAAAATAGGACACATTTTCCTTGCAACCCTCAGTGTCAGTGGCCAATAGATTAAATACAATGAGGGAGTATTTAACTTCAACAAATAACACCGACACTTGTGTTAAACATTCTGCAACTCCAGGGCACTCTTCTGTGTACTTGGGACTCTTTCACCTAGCAGCAATGTCATTGCTGAGACAGCTGTCTCCTAGTTATCTTTTCATAAGATCCCAACAGACTTCCCAGAACTACACTAGAATCTTAACCACCATAGTAAACAGCTCTGGTCCAAGGTGGAGGCCATAAGCATTTTGGAGGTTACAAAAACAAACTCAAGTAAAAGAAATGCACATGTCTTTGATAATTCAATTTTGAAGCCCTTCAAAGCAACATGAGGAATTTTCCAATCAGCTTTCTGGAATGCACTCATTGTCATCCTTCACCTGGCAAAGTCATCTTGAAAATACTAAGAGCCAAGAGGGTCAAGTCCAGACTCCTGACAAACTTTGTACCATGACCTAATCTGTAACAGCATCTAGAGATGCTTTCTTAAGAGAGGGTTTGGGGGACTGTCCTTGGGCCATCTTTTAAGGATTGGGGCAGGGATGAGAGTAGAGAAATCATCTTTTTATTGTGTGGTATCATTCCATAATCTTCCTTATAAACAACCTTAAATGTTCAAAATAAACACAAATAAAAGCTACATTTGTGCCTTGCCCTGCCTATGTCTAAACACAAACAGAAATGGAAATATAAATGCAACCCCATTTCAACTAAACCCACCAAACAGTTCCACACACCCTTCTCATCTTACCTCTTATCTTTCCTGGTTTAGCTAAAGTTTTCCCTTTTGCAAGAGGGCATTCGTGGTCCTCTGTCAATTATTAGTAACTTTTCATAGATTTTTTTGTTCAGTCATTTCAGTTGTCATGACTGCACTTAGGGTTTTCTTGGCAGAGATACTGGAATAGTTTACTGTTTCTTTTTCCAGTTCATTTTGCAAATGAAGAAATTGATGCAAACAAGGTTAAGTGACCTGCCCAGGGTGACACAGTTAGTAAGTCTCTAAGACTTGGACTTGGAAGGGTGAATATTTCCAACACCTAGCCCAGTCCCCTTGACATTCTGGCCATCTAGCAGAGATAATCTCTCATCTAACCTGTATCTCTCTCTTGTAATTGCATAGTTTATTAGCCTGTTGTTTCCCTCAGAATACTGAACACCCTGGGAGCCAGGAATGTGTTTTTAACTTTCTTCCTATAACCAATGTTTAGTACAGTGCCATCAGCAGGGTAAGAACTTGCTGGCACAATTTTGACTTCTCTAAAACCTGTAAGTGTTTGTGTATTTGTGTATTTGCTTGTTTGTGTGTGTGTGTGTGTGTGTATTTGTGTGAGAAACTATATTAGGGTCAGAGATATAAATTTCTACTTTTTTTAGTGATGGGGGTAGGAGGGTTCCAGTAGATATCTATTCTTTATTTAAAAATTAGTAAGAATGACATACTTAGAGTTTAATTGGCATTAAATTGCATTAATATTTTCTCTATCACATTCTTTAGTCTACATAATCAACAAAACAACAAATTACTAACTCAATAATTAATAACAAATACATTAATAAATTAATAAAATACTTTTGTAGTATTTGCTCATTTTTGAGGAATATCAGTTCATTGATATTGCATTCTCATGAGTCTTTTTGAGTTTGGGCAAATCCTCTCTCTCCCCATGAGGGCAATGTTAAGAAGAGGGCATCAAATACAGAAATTGATACAAAATAGGTGGAACAAATATGAAATAATTTGCAAATATTCCAATGATTAGAAAATCAAGTAAGGCCTCCTAACAGAATTTAATCCTTGAATTGAACCTTGAATGCAGTTAGAAATGGCAAGGGATAGGAGGTTAGCCAATCAACTAACATTTATTAAACTACTGTGTTGTTCAGACAATACCAAGTCCTGGAGATACAAAGAAATTAAAAATTAGCCCCCATTCTCAAGAGATGAGGAAAAGCATACGTATTAGACATGAAGATGCTCCAAAAGGCATGACCAGATGGAGAAAGACTGGCTGACAGAGGGAAATGAAGATAGGACAATTTGACTATTATATGGAATTCAAGACAAAGGAATTATGAAAGTAGTCTGGAAAGATAACTTGATTGGACCCATACTGTGAAAGCCTTTAAAGTCAGATAGAAAGCTATGAGAAACCAATGAAGCTTCTAGATAACTTTTCATTATAAAGTATTTAGACAGATAAGGCATAGTAGAAGATGATCAAAATCATAACAGTAATTGACTGTTGAGTCGGGGAGGAGAGAAGAGAAATCTAAAACAAATGAAATTCAGGTCCTTGCAACTTGCTCTTCATGGAAGTAGAATACATGATAAACTTTCCTTACCAAAACTATTTCCTATTATTCTTTTTTTAAAAATATGTCTGTAGAGGGGTGGCTAGGTGGCACAGTAGATAGAGCACTGGCCCTGGAGTCAGGAGGACCTGAGTTCAAATTTGACCTCAGTCACTTAATAATTACCTAGCTGTGTGACCTTGGGCAAACCACTTAACCCCATTTGCCTTGCAAAAACCTAAAAAATAAAAAGTTAAAAAAATAAAAATAAATATGTCTGTATAAATAGATGATATATGTAAGTATGTTTCTATCTCACAGTCATTTCCTAATATACTTCCCATATTGACCACTCCCTTATAACAGTGACAGTATTGAGACCATAAATGAAGCTTTCTTCATCTGTGGTCCCTTCTTCTCTCTCCCTGTTCACTGATTGACTGAATATGCATTTTATTATTTCCATTTTCATCTTTCTTTACTCTTTATTACAGACATTCTATCCTAACCAGACTGACTTCCAATTCTTTCCATGAATTGTTGATGCAGTGCATTGTCTTTGTCTTCGTTTATATTGTCTCCTCCCCATTTCTGAGCTGAAAAACCTTCCCCACCCTCCTTATCCACCCTTTAAAGTTCAGTTGTAGTCTTAGTCACATTTATTGTCCCATTACCCAAGTCTCCATTCCTTTCTATTTGGTCTTCATGGTTGAGCATTTAATCCTAGGTTTATTGGTTGTTTGATGTTAATTCACTTTTAAAAGATTTATTAATTATCTATTATAATCTGTGTTAGGTGTTAAGGATGAAAAGAAAGGAAAATCATAGCCTCTGTCTTCAAAGAGCTCATAGTAGACTGTGAATACAAATTACCTCATATTACCAATTACAATAGAGAAGGAATCAAGATTTTATTGAGCTACATTGAGCTACTGTTTTTGTTACTTTTAAAAGTTTTACAAATAACTCATTTGATCCTCAGTACAGGCGTTGCTATCTTTTTTTTTTACAGGTTGAGGAAACTGAGGCAGAAATTAAGTGATTTGTCTCGGGTCATACAGTATACAATAATAAGTGAGGCCAGCCTCAGCTCTTGATCCATTGGACCACCTTCCAGCAAGAAGCTTCACTAGACTCTAAACTCCTTGAAAATAGGAACTACTTCATTTTTGCCATTTTATGTCTAATGCCCAGGACAGAAGACTACAGATAATTTTATTGAGCATTTCTGCTGAATCAAATCCATGAGATCTCCTTCCCAAGAATATTATTTCTTTGATTTTGATCTCTATAATCTGCCATTGGTGAAACTTCTTGGTTTTGACTCCACAGATCATCCTGCCTCCTCTAGGATGAGCTGGTCACCTGAAATCTTACTGCCATTTAAATTGACTCCATTTTTGATGCCCATCTCCCTCTATTGTTTTTGTCCTC
Organism: Macrotis lagotis; assembly: GCF_037893015.1. Lineage (NCBI taxonomy): Eukaryota > Metazoa > Chordata > Mammalia > Peramelemorphia > Peramelidae > Macrotis > Macrotis lagotis. Next base: position 164,773,797 of record NC_133665.1, read on the forward strand.
CCATTGGAGGACTGGAAGTTGTAGGAACAAACTCCTCCAAAGTCATTCTTTATAAAAGGCTCAGAACTTTCCTGACATTCTTCATTTTCCATCAGTGGCTCTCCTTAGTTTTGTGTTGGATTGCTCATCTTCCTCCTCACTTCTTTTTGTGTATTTACTATCCCATAAATTATAAACTCCTCAAAAAAAATTAAAAATGTAACCTCCTCAAGGGTAGGAACTGTTTTTCTTTTTCTTATTTATATTCCCAGAACAGAGCAGAGTCCCTGACACAAATTAAATGTGGAATACATTTTAATAACTTTAATTCATTATAAAAACCATATTTTCTCTTTTTTTTCCTGTTATCCTCATATTGTCTACAGGCCCAAATACAAAGGGAGACTTAGTAATGATTTGGATGATGCCATTGTTGTTCATAAATTTCCATCAATATTCATTATTTAATAAGAATATATTATATATGACATTATGTAAAAGTATTACTAATATCAATTAATTGATATTTAGTATTTTATTTCTATCTCTACCCTATTTTCATTATAAATATCCTAGCAAATATGAAAATATTTTCTTACTTCAGTAAATCCAATGGCTCAATAATCACTTATTCAAACAATATACTCAACATTTTTTAGATAGAAATGGAAACTTTTAAGAATGATTTTTAGAGACTTCCAGCCAAGATGGTGGAGAGAAGACAGACACTGTAAAAAGTGCTCCTCTTTCCCCCCTCAAAAACAACATGAGAGAAACCTCTTAATAGAAATTGGATCAACAAAACCCAGAAAGAGAAGCTAGGAGAAGAACACCTACCAAGAAGGTCTGTCTCAGGGGACTGTGGGTAAACCGGGAGACAAAAGTAGAGGATCAGCATGGGAACCTCAGGTGGAGGAAGCCAGAGGGCCAGCCTTAGGCATAGAGACTTTGGTGAGTCACAAGTTTGAGATACAGCTTTAGCTGCAGAGTCTTTGGTTGGGGGTGGGTGGGGGTGGGTGGGTGGAGAGGAGCTACTGGAGGAAGAGTTCCAGCACAGTCTCAGAGCACATCTGGAGAACAACCAGCTGGGCCCAGGACCTGAGCTCCATACTTTCAGCAGAGCCCTTTGCCCAGAACAAACAATAAATAACCCCTCCCTTCTCCCCCTCAGGACAACAGAGTTCACTTAACAGAGATTAACTCCCTCCCCCAGGGCCCAGCCCTGTGTTCAAGGTCAATTTAGACCCTGCTGCTAAGGACCTCACTCCAGAGAAAGCAACCAGCATCACCTATTGGCTGACCCTTGGAATTAGTAAGCCAAGTGAACAAAGCCTCTAGGATCTTCAAAAGCAAACCTCTGAGAGCCAGCTATCCCCCCAACACAAGATAAAAAAAAAAGTCCAGAGAAAAGGGGGACCGATGGAGAAATACTTAGAAGAGACAGATTCTAACTCAGAGGGATCTAGCACTGCTGAGGAGAATATGAATTGGTCTCCAGCCCACAAAGACTTCCTTGAAGAAATCAGGAAGGAGTTTAAAAATCAATAGGAAAAACTGGGAAAAGAAACTCAAGAGAAAATTAACATCTCACAGCAAGAAAACAATTCCTTGGAAAATACAATTGGACAAATACAAAATGAGAATAACTCAGATCTTCAGCTGGGCAAATGTAAAAAGAAAATGATTCTCTCAAAACTACATTGGGCCAAATAGAAAAGTCCTTCAGAAATAGAATGAACCAACTGGAAAAGGAGTTGCAAAACATAAATGAAGAAAAATCTTCTTCTCTAAAAAAAAAAAGAATGGACTCAGAGGAAACTAATGACTTCATGAGACAACAAGATAACCAAAAGATCGAAAAAATAGAAAATAATGTAAAATATCACATCAGTAAAACTACTGATCTTGAGAACAGGTCAAGAAGGGAGAATCTGAGAATTATTGGCCTTCCTGAAAACATTGAAGAGAAAAAAAGGTTGGGCTTAGGCTTTAGTGATGGAAAATTGCCCTGCTTTCATAGAACCAGAGGGCAAAATAGTCACTGCAAGAATATATTGGTCCCCCTCTGGAAAGAGGTCCTAAAATGAAAACACCAAGGAATGTTGTGGCCAAATTCCAGGACTATCAGATAAAAGAAAAAAATCCTAAAAGCAGCCAGAAAGAAAAAAATTCAAACACCAAGGAGCCACAGTAAGAATTATGCAACTTTAGCAACTTTAAGGGATCCAAGGGCATGGAATGAGATATTCTGAAGAGCAAGGGAGCTTGGAATGCAGTCAAGAATCCACTATCTGGCAAAGCTGAGCCTTCACTTCCAGGCAAAAAGAGGGATGTTTAATGAAATGGGAAGTTTTCCTGATGAAAAGACCAGAGCTAAACAGAAAATCTGGACATCAAACAGGGGGCTCAAGAGTCACATGAAAAGGTAAAACAAAAAACTGCTGTACAATAAGATGAAACTAGCCATATACCCACTTAGGAGAAAGAATATCATAACTCTTGAGAATTGAGAATTGAGAGAGAATTGAAACTCTTTTAGAGAGAATATACATAGCCAGAAGAGATGGACACTCATAAATTTACTGTGAATCAGATAGAATGATTTAAAAACAATACCTCCTTAAAAAGGGGTCCAGTAAGGAGAAGGGAGGTTGGAGGGACACTGAATGGGATAAATCTCATTACATAAAGTGGTACAAAAGACCATTTGTAATTGAGGGGAAGAAGGGAGGAGGTGAGAACTACCTGAAAGTTCAACTCATCAGTCTTGGCTTAAAGTTAACTTAGACACACTTAGTTAAGTTAAGAAACTCATCTTACCTTACAAGCATTAAAAGGGGGAAAAGGGAGGGGTACAGGGAGGAGAAAAAGGGGAACAAAGAGAAGGAGGGGAAGAAGAGGAAAAGGGATAGGGGAAAGAAGGGGGAGGGGGTTGATATAAGGGCAAACACACTGAAAGTAGTGGTATTCAGAAACAAAGTACTAGGGAATATAGATAAAGGGGGGAAAGGGGAAAATATGAACAGAAGGAGGATAGCATGGAGGACAATAAAGAGTTAGTAGTTATAACTTGCAATGTGGATGGGATGAACTCTTTCTTAAAATGTAAGTGGATAGCAGAGTGGATTAAAAACCAGAATCCTACAATATGCTGCTTACAAGAAACTCATTTGAAGCAGATGCCCACACAGACACACACACATATATCTATATCTATATCTAATCTATATCTATATCTAATCTATATCTATATCTATATCTATATCTATATCTATATCTATATCTATATATCTATATCTATATCTATATCCATATCCATAAATCTATCTATTTATCTATATATACACATATACATACATATATATATATATATATATATATATATATATAGAGAGAGAGAGAGAGAGAGAGAGAGAGAGAGAGAGCGCGCAAAGGTGAAAGGTTGGTGCAAAATATATTTTGCTACAGTTGAAGTGAAAAAATAGGGGTGGCAATCCTTATCTCAGACAAAGCAGCTGCAAAAATAGATAGCGTTAAAAAAGATAAGGAAGGAAACTATATCCTCCTAAAAGGTATCATAGTCAATAAAGTGATTTCAATACTAAATATGTATGTATCCAATGGTACAACATCCAAATTCTTAGAGGAGAAGCTGAAAGAACTACAGGACAGCACAGACAGCAAAACTCTACTAGTGGGAGACATCAACCTCCCACTCTCAGATTTAGATTGATCTAATCATAAAATAAACAAGAAGGAAGTTAAGGAGGTAAATAGATTGTTAGAACACCTAGATATGATAAGACCTCTACGGGTATAGAAAGGAATATACTTTATTTTCTGCAGTACATGACACTTATACAAAATTTGACCATGTACTAGGACATAAAAACCTAATGATCAACTGCAGAAAGGCAGAAATAGTGAATACATCTTCCTCAGATCATAATGCAATAAAAATAATATGCAATACTGGGCCAAGGAGATATAGACCCAGAACTTATTGGAAACTAAATAACCTCATTTTAAAGAATGAGTGGATCAAGCAACAAAATATAGAAAGTATTAACCATTTTATCCTAGATAATGATAATAATTAGGAAAACTTAGTATAATTGATTATATCAATCACAAACCTATCAGAAATCATATGATTATGTCAATAGATGCTGAAAAAGCTTTTGACAAAATATAGCACCCATTCCTAATAAAAACACTAGAGAGTGTAGGAATAAATGGTTTATTCCTTAGAATAATAAGCAAAGCATTCCCAATAAGATCAGGGGTGAAACAAGGATACCCATTATCACCACTACTATTCAATATCGTATTAGAAACGTTAGCCTCAGCAATAAGGGAAGAAAAAGAAATTGAAGGAATTAGAATAGGGAAGGAGACAAAACTCTTACTCTTTGAAGATGACATGATGGTATACCTAGAGAATCTCAAAAAGTCATCTAAAAAACTACTAGAAATAATTATCAACTTTAACAGTGTAGCAGGATATAAAACAAACTCTCATAAATCCTCAGCATTTCTATATATGACTAGCAAGATACAGCAGAAAGAGCTAGGAAGAGAAATCCCATTCAAAGTAACCTCAGACAAATAAAATACCTGTGAGTCTACCTGACAAGGCAGACTCAAAAAAATTTTTGAAAAGAATTTCAAAATAATTCTCACACAAATAAAATCAGATGTAAATACCTGGGCAAACATCAACTGTTCATGGATAGGTCAAGCTAATATAATAAAAATGACAATTCTACCAAAACTAAACTACCTGTCTAAAAAATTACTTTAATAAATTAGAAAAAGTTGTAAATAAATTTATATGGAGCAATAAAACATCAAGAATTTCTAGGGCTTCAATGAAAAAAGTGCAAAAGAAGGTGGCTTAGCCTTACCAGTTCTAAAATTATATTATAAAGCATCAGTTATCAAAACTATCTGGTATTGGCTAAGAAATAGTCATGGATCAGTGGAATAGAATAGGTGCAATACCACCAAATGATTATAGTAATCTGCTGTTTGATAAACCAAAAGAGTCCAGCTATTGGGATAAAAATTATCTCTGATTAAAAACTGTTGGGAAAATTGGAAGTTAGTATGGAAGAAACTTAGTTTAGACCAATACCTCACATCCTATACCAAGATAAGATCCAAATAGATACAGCAATTATAAGCAAACTACAAGATGAAGGAGTAGTTTACATGTCAGATCTACGGAAAGGGAAGCAGTTTATGACCAAGGAAGAGATGGAGAACATCACTAAAAATAAACTAGAGGGTGGCTAAGTGGTGCAGTAGATAGAACACCAGCCCTGGAGTCAGGAGTACCTGAGTTCAAATCTGGCCTCAGACATTTAATAATTACCTAGCTGTGTGGCCTTGGGCAAGACACTTAACCCATTTGTCTTGTAAAAACATACAAAAAAATAAAATAATATAAAAAATAAATAAAAAATAAAATCTGACCCAATAAAGTATAACTCAAATGCCAATAAAAAAAACAAAAAAAACCCCAAGAATGATTTTTAGTAATAAATCTCCTCTGTGTGGAAAAAAATGTTTAAAACCCTAACAATTTTATACTAGCCTATTTGAAATGCCAGAGAGAAGATTTCTCCATTGAACAGAAGACTGGAATGGTAAAATGGAGTCAGAGGAACTGAGTTCAAATCTTTCTTCAGATACTTACTATCTGTGACCTCAGTGTATGATACCTGTTTCCCCATCAGTAACATCAGGGGTCGGGGGGTGGATTAGATGAACTCTCAGATCCCTCCTACTTCTAGAATTTTCATTCTATGATTCTTTGCAATGGTGAGATTTTGAGAACCACTTCAATGGTCAGCCATAGTTAAAGGCTTTCCTAAAAAAGTTATTGAATGAAAGCATTTTATTACTCAATAGCAATAAGGCAAGACTTTTTTGCATGTGTAGTTTGATTGAGCACTTTAACTGCTTAGTTTTTAGCCTTTTCTGCTTAGTTGAGGTCAAAGCTCCAACAGAGTAGACTACTGTCCAGATAAATTTAAATGGGAGGGAGTAGGTTGAATATGCTGAAAGCATAGAACACTCTTTAGTCAAATGGGGGCAACAGACAGGAGAGGATAGGGGTGCACCAGAAGGCCTTGTCTAATTTACAATTTTGCCTAAGGCCATCCAACTCCCTAGAGATAATCATACAGCATATTATCTTGTCTGATCCAGTGCTCACAGAAGAATTAGAAAATGAAATATCCATTTTAGCCTCAAATAATATATTTTTCAAGATCTGAAAATCCCAGGACATTAAATATCCAGGACTAGATAAAATACAGTCATGGTTTCTACATAATAATGGGCTACAAATGAATGAATGCAGAGCCTGCTGGCATGTAACCAATCATATCATTTATACCTCCAGAAGCATTCCAAAGTAATAATAGTGTGGCCTAGAGTAAAAAAGATCTGGGTTCAGTTCCTACCTCAGACACTTATTAGCTATTCAATGTAGGGCAAGTCATTTAACTTATATAGTCCTAAATTAACTTAGAATCATAGTTTCAAAGATAGAAGGAACTCTGATGCCTTCCTTACCAAAAGGGAATATTTTCATCCACATGCACATATACATATATATATATATTTATATATATGTGTATATATATATATATATATATATATATATATATTTAAGTTACAAAATCATCTTCCACCCTCCCTTCCCACCCCCTCCCCTCTGTGGCAAACAGTCAGGTTAGCATTGTACATACATATTTTTGATAAACGTGTTTACAGATTAGTTATTTTCAGTATGAGAATTAGGATTAAGGAAAAGAAATATCATAAGAGATAATTTTTTAGAAAGTGTTCATCGGGTTCTGAAGGGTTGCTTTTGTGTGTTTGTGTGTCTGTATGATGTGTTTTGTTTTGTTTTGTTTTTCTTCCTCCAGATGGAGATAACATTGTCCATAGCCAGTCTAATACAATTGTCCTAGCTCTCTGAACTGCTGAGAGGAGCTGCTTCCATCCAGGCTGTTCATCTCACAATGTTGTTGTTGATGTGTACATTGTTCTCTTGGATCTACTCCCTTCTCCCAACATCAGATCCCATAAGTCATTCCAGGCTTCTCTAGAGTCCAACCATTTATAGTTCCTTATATAACAATACTATTCCATAGTATTCATGTATTACAACTTGTTTAGCCATTCCCCAATTGATGGACATCACCTCAATTTCCAGTACTTTGCCACTACAAAAAAAAAGACTTATGAATATTTTGGAACATGTAGTACTTTCCCCCTTTTTTATAATTTTTTCTGAATATATACCTAGAATTGGAATTGCTGGTTTAAAGGGTATGAAAAGTTTTATTGCTTTTGGGCATAGTTCCATATTGCTCTCGGAAAGGTTGGATCCATTCACATGGTGTTTATTTTTAGGTATGGAATTTATAAGTTAGACTTTGATAGTGAGAGATGGAATTTAAAAAGAAAACGTAGTTTTAGTTTCTTCATCCACAAAGAGGTTGGATTAGATGACCACTAGAGTAGGTACCAGTTATAAATATATAATCTTAGAATCTTACTGCCTTATTTTATAAATTCACAGAGTGATTAAAGCTTGTATAAGAAGACAAAAGTTCAAATCCCAGTTTTGTTACTCACTACTTGTATGTCCTTGAGCTTGGAGATGGGCAGTCCATTGAATAGAGTGTTGGCTTTGGAATCAAGTTAAAATGCTATCTTGGGCATTTTGAGTTTTGTGATCCTGGGTAAAACATTTAATTTTTATGGACTCCAATTTTCTAATCTGGAAAATTATGGCTTGGTATTCAATAACCCCTTTCATTTTCCCCTTGTATAAAACCAAAGCCTTGAATAAGATGCTTTCTGAGCAACCTTCCAGAACAAAGTCAATAATCCTGTGACTTCGGTAGCTTGGTTTCTGCCTGAAGATACATTCCCAGTATCCCAGTAGAAGTTCCACTTGAAGCTCTAGCAGCACCACCTATGATAACAACCTATCTCATCCCAACTTTCTGAGAACCCATGGATGATAAATAAACCCAATGTATACTATATATTGCTGAAAATTAGTTAAGTATTCTAAGCCATGAATTTAAATGACTTACAAAGGTAGGAAAAGAAGAAAAAAAATGGTTCTTACTGACATCTAAGCTTTGTATCAGCTCCTCCCTGTACAACAATAGTTTGAAGTCATGGACACTGCTATCAGCAGAAGCAAAGCCTACCAGGAACCAAAGTGTCCAGGTGGCATCATACTATAGATGTCTTTGGAATCCATAATTTACTGATCTACCATTTGTATCATAACAGTAATGAAGATCAATTCTCCAATTTTCTCCATTTCCAAACTGCCTCTGGGCTATGCCTAAAAAAAGCAATGATTGAAGTCATGGAAGGAGGGAATCAAAGACATCTTTTTTATTTTAGCTTTAAAGGTTAATCACTAGGTTCCTTCCTTCTTGGGAGCTTGTCTATTTTTTAAGACAATTTCTTAGATACTTAGATCTGTAATTAAGCAGCAAGGTGTGAGGAATCTTAACATAAATATTGGGGAATGAAATCTGCCTTCTCTCTTCATTAGCTTCAGTGGCTTAGGTGACTGCAGGTGCACTTTGATGAATTACATGTTGAGTAAAACACAATTAAAGGCAGCTGCACATGTTTACAAAATGGTAGCGGGGAATTATAGGTATAGGTAGCATCCGTAATTGACAATTTTCCTATTTACTGGAATAAGGAATCAAGTCATGCGGATGATTACGATATTTGCCTCTTAGCACTGGAGACTTCACTTCATTTTCTATGCAGCATCACAAATGAAGCAAATTACAGGCTTTCAGGCTAAGATCAGACTAAAAACACACCAGCAGAGCAAGCCAACCCCAAGGCCTTGCATTCCTGTCAAAGATTTCACTCTCTTCAGAAGTACATGATTGGTACCAATCAACATCATTAAGAAATTTCTGAAAAATCTCATTGTGGCCATGTGGTTGAGTAGATTGAGTACCAGAAGTGTGGTTAGCAGGATGTGGGTTCAGATCCTCCTTTGACATATAATGGCTGTGAGACCTTAAGCTATCTTTGCTCCAATAATTTGCTGAGACTATGTGATATAGCAGAACAGATAATTTCTCTCAGCAGAGAGCCATCACAATAATAAAATTATAGCTTTTTCTTGGGAGATAGAATTGAGCTGAGAACATATTTCAAGGATGTATTTCTATTGAGAATTCTAATGGGATCATCAATCTAGAGATACAAGGGTTCCATTTAGTTCAACCCTTTCATTTTATAGAAAAGACAAGTTTAGTTTCTGGCAAGATGAGTGATTTGCTCAAGGTCACACAGCCAGTAACACTTGGAGATGAAATTTGACCACAGGTCTTTGGATTCCAGATCCAGTGCTCTTGCCATATTGTTACACTTCTCTGTTCCGAATCTCATTTGAATGAAATAGCAAAACAAAACAAATACTAACCATAACCGTATTTCTCAGGCACTTATACATCAAACACTGTACTATATTCTGTGGAGGCAAATTAAAAAGCAAGGGAGACCCTGATTTTGAGAAGTTCAACTTCTAAGGATGAGTCAAAACCTAAAAACTGTAGTTTTATGGAAGCTAGGTATTACTTTGGATCTTACATGTGAAGCAGCACGGCCATTGGAGAAAATATAAAAATGGTGGTGCCCAAGCAAAGACTATTGGAAGTAGATTGTAGTAGCATGGCACTACGGGTTAACTCCAACTGAGGTAGAGAAGGAAGATCAGCAACCAAGCTGAGAGTGGACATCCAGTATCTGGGGGGAAACTGGCAATAATTGTGGTCTGGATTTTTCATAAAATATTATTGAATGGACAATGTTGTCCCCATCCACAAGAAGAAAATCAAAACAAAACAAAACAAAACACCCCTCCAAAAAAAAACAACCCTTTAGAATCTGATGAACACTTTATAAAAATTATCTCTTATGTTTCTCTTTCCCCTTAATCTTAATTCCTCTTGTAAACATGTTTATCAAAAATATATATGTACAATGCTAACCTGACTGTGTGCCACTGAGGGGAGAGGAGGTGGGAAGGGAGGGTGGAAGGAAATTTTGTAACTTAAAAAATATGCATGTGCATATGGGTGAAAATAAATAAGTAAAAAAAAAGGAAACACAAAAAAACTTATTGAAATTCAATGAATTAAATCAAAATAAAAACTGTCTGGGAACCATGGGATGACTTTTTCAGTGGAGTTATAATGGTGCCTTCTAATTTCTATTTATAAAAAAAGACTAGCTGGAATAAAAAAGCAGATGCAAAGTTACTTTTTCATACTAAGAGAAGAGAAGAGAAGCTCTTTCAAAGTTAGCCAGAATTGAGAAACAGAGTAGGAAAAATCAGTACAGTACAGTACAAAATCCCAGCACAATGGCTCTTAAAAATGATTAAAGAAGAATGCTATACCAAATTGTGATTGAAAAATCAAAGGAGAAATCAATGAGTTATTTTGTCCCTCACCCAGAACAATCTCTTGAAGGGTTGGGAGGGGAATATGTCTCCCAGAGGTGTAGGGATTACAGACTCAGTTGCCAGAGTTCTCAGATAGGCCAACAGTGCCAGGTTGCCCAGGGGACATTACTAGAAAAAGGATCAAACAAACAAAAAAAGAGCTATTATGAGACCAGGGATCCCAAGACACAAATTCAGAAGAAGAGAGTAACTTTGAAATAATGACAAGCAAAGCCTTAATGAAAACAAATATTACTCACAAGCTGAATTAGCAAGCCCTGAATTCCTAAAGAAATTTTCTAAATTCCTAAAATAAAAGATGTGAAAATTTATAAAATTTTTAAAATGAGACTATGAATGATATTATAAATGAATTAAGAGCTCTAGAGCAAATAATCAGAAATAATGAGATGAATGGATGAGAAACCTGGAAAGATAATTAACAAACAGCTATAATGGTTAATCATAATAAATTGTATTTTATAAACTTTACCTCATTTGATCCTCATAACAAATCTCAAAGGTAGGCGATATTATCATCACTTATAATTGAGGAAATTGAGGCAATCAGAGGTTCAGGGGCTTGTCCAGGATCATGGAATTAATATCCAAGGATATGGTTTAAGATTTTCCTTACATCAGCTCCAGGGCACTATCCAGTGCACCAAGTGTTTTTCAGTGGAAAAGGTTCAGGATTTAGGGTCAGTAGGTATAAATTTGAATCCCAGGATGCTTTGTGAGGCTGAACTAGTACCTTTATCTCTCTTCTTTTCAACTACCAGCCCCAGGTCTTGATTTCTACTATAAAATAGTAATCATAAAATGGTTTTAGAATTGATTAAAAAATGACAAGATGGATCAATGGGACATTTTAGGACCCTCAAGATGCAGAAGCAAATGAACACTAATAGTATAAAATGAGACACCCATTTACAAGGTTAAGGATTTGGTAAAAACCCATTGGAAATACTGGAAAACAGTCAGCATGAGGTCAAATAGACTATCATTGCATATCACACATTATGACAAAATATAATTGGACACATCCCAAAGTATAAAAGCTCACAAATTAGAGAAGCAGGGCATGAGATAGCTTTTATAACTTTGAACAGAAGAAATCTTGACCAAAAATGAATACAGAGGATCACAGGAGACAAAATAAATAATATTGATTGAATAAAATGGAAAAAGGTTTCATACAAGCAAAATAAATGTACCTAAAATGAGAAGGGGTAGTTAGGTGCTACAGTGGAAAACTATTACCCACCATATGAAAAATAAATGCTCTAATCACTGAATTTTTAAAAAATACAAATTTAAACAACTGAGAGATTTCACCTTAAACCCAACAGAGTGGCAAAAATGTCAATGACAATTATTGGAACGACTCTGAGAGGAAAGATGCTTTAATGGCATGTTGGTTGAGCTGTTAATTGATACAGTTATTCCAATAAATAAATTCTACCTCCCCCTGAAAAGTCACCAAGTTTTGACACATATCCTTTAATCTAGCAACATCACTACTAAGCATATAATCCAAAGGGATCCAAAAATGAACCTATATGTACAAAAATATTCACAGCAGTATTTTCTATTGCAGCAAAGACATGGAAATGGAGTTAGATGCATGCAGAGACAGAGAGACAGAGACAGGGAGAAAGACAGATAAATAAAGACAGAAAGAGCTAGACAGAGAGACAGAGAAAGAGAAACAGACACACAGAGAAACAGAGACAGAGAAGACAGAGACACAAGACACAGAGAAACAGAGGAACACATATACATAGAGACAGAGACAGGGAGAGAGACAGATAAATAGAGACAGAAAGAGCTAGACAGAGAGACGGAGAAAGAGAAACAGAGACACACAGAGAAACAGAGACAGAGAAGACAGAGAGACAGAGAAACACATATACACAGAGACAGATTGAACGACAGAGATAGAAAAACAGAGAGACAGACTGAATATTTAGAAATTAAACAATTTTCCTAGGGCAACACAGGTAGTTAGCATCAGAGGTAAGATTTGAATTTGGGTCCTCTGAGTTCAGGACCCTTTCTACTCCACCTTGTATAGAAAGGACTATTGCACGTGTCTCAATCTGTCAATACAGCGTGTGCAACAGATGACCAGTAAGGAAAACAATCCTTGGAATTAAATTATCAAACAAAAAAAAATCATTTAAAAAAATCCTTCCAAGAATTTTTCACACTTCATCAGACATTTTGGTTTTGACAAATGGTTGATTCTGGTATGTAAGAGCACAGAATGTTATTTTCTGGAACCCTCAAGTTTGATATTTTTTTTTCCAGCTACTTCTTTTCAAAGTATGTTTCTGCCAAGCCATCTCCAAAAAGTAAAATTTAAAAAAATTCTTTGAAAAAAGAATCCTCCAGGCTCCTTGCAGATATAAAGAACATGGCACATTCTAGCTGATGGCATTGAGTGTCAGCCATGCTCATTAGTACAGGCCCACAGGTCTAGGGCCAGAGAGTAATTAGGTCAGGAAATTTTAAAAAAAGAGAGAGACAGGTTTAGCATCTTAGGGGCTGGAAGAGATCTTAAGAGATTATGTAAGCCAACCTGCTTCTTTCAGCAAGGATTTCCTTCTTCTTGGCCCATCCCCAGCTACTCAGTGACCACACACACACACACACACACACACAACACACACAATGCACATACTATACACAATGCACATAACATAAATGCAGATAGACACATGTGCGCACATAAACAAGTATGCACCTACCCACATACATACACACATGCACACAGAGATACATATATGTATACACACAATGCACATACTATACACAATGCACATAACATAAATGCAGATAGACACATGTGTGCACATAAACAAGTATGCACCTACCCACATATATACACACATGCACACAGAGATACATATATGTATACACACATATATAGATATATATGTATATGTATATATATGTATATATACATACATACATATATATATGTATATGTATGTATGTATATGTATATACCCACCATAAACACACATTCAGACACATAGATGCACACACAGTATTAACCCTCAGGACAAATTTGTCCTGTTTGTAATGACCATCACACAAGACTCTTCCTGGGTACTGCAAACACAACCAATAAGTTAAAATAGACCTAACTTTCCTTTCTATCCTCATCAATATGAAAAAGCAGCTGGCGATCAACTTCTGTTTACTGTTCTTAAATGTGATCCTGGTAAACTCTTGCTTACTCTGTGTTCCAACCACATTGATGTATTTGCTGCTTTTTATGTATTTTATTCTCTATATGTTACATTCCATACATTGCATTCTAACTCTGGCCTCTGGATAGGATATATTCCTTTCATGGCTTGATTGTTACTTTTATATCACTAGATGACTGATTCTTCAACCTGTTCTAACACACAGCCTAAGCTCCCAAATAGCTAGTAGTTTTTTTGGATTAAGTCACTAGATATCTGGCCCTTGTTTACATTCAAGTCATTTGATGTCTTCTAATGGGTAACTCAGTCAAAGAGAAATTTCAACAAAGTCAAGTCATCAGGGTTTAGCATATCTTATTATTTTAAATGAAATAGGGGTGCTTCATCCATTGATTCAATGAACATCCCACCCAAAAAACCAAATTAAATGCATTTAGTTCTCCTAAAATGAGAAAAAAAAAGAAGCCTAACATGATTGAAAAAGGCAGCATCAAACCATCCAAGGTCATCTAGCTAGATAGCTTATGAACTTAAATGTTTTATATAGCATGTGCATAAGTATACATGTATTATACAAAGAAGTATAATGCATTTTGATACTTATCTATATGCACATTTCATGATGCACACATGAACAGTCATAGAAACACCATATTTGTATATATATGAATATATTTGTAACTTTTTGTGAATATACATAGATGCCCATATATTCAGTGTATAAACATATAGATATATATTCACATGCATGTTAGTGTACATTCATATGCCATTTTCATGCCTATACATACATACTTGCATCCATATACTTGTATTTATATGTATATGCATATATAAACATACATGTATATACTCATACCCATTCTTATATGTATAGCAAAACTCCACCAGATTTAGTAAATTGAGGTAAAACACATGAAAGAGCCCTTGGAAGTGGTGTGGCCATTGGTCATGTAGCTGCTCTGGCTGAGGGTTTTTCAGTGTCCTCAGTGGGCCCAGCACAGCAGGATTTATCTCACTGTGCTTTGCTGAGTACTACTTGAGTCCATTCTCGAGCAGTGGGAGGCTTTACCCACTTCCCTCATGTTCTAATTGATCACACACAAATCTGTCACCACAGATGGTTGGGCAGGTTACAGTTGGGCCTGAAGTCTAGAGAAAGGAAACCAAACTTCTTACCACAGCAAACAAAAAGGAGTCACTTGAGTCCGGTTTCCTAAGCTGTCAGGGTGCCATGGGAACAGTTTAAATTGTCTACAAGGACTCTATAGGCAATCTTAATCAAAAACAAATGATATCCCCATGTTTTATTTTTTCCTCCATGATGATGGAAGACCAATTAGAATATAGTGTTCTGTACTATTGTCTGTTTTGTTTTCCCTGAGTTTGCACTGGCTTACTCCATCACTCAAGAAGTGGTTGGATATGGCAAAATCTGGACACATAGGTTGAACTCTTATCCAGGACTTCATTAAGTTAATGATAATCCATATTAGAGATAGAAAGCAAAATGAAAAGAAAAAATCTTGTGCTAAAACGGTTTTCATTCAACAGAATTGTAGAGGTCAAAAAAATCTATTTTTTTTCAAACCCATAAAAGGGTGACAAATATTGGAGGGAATTTCTATTAAATAGCTTAGAAGTACAAGAATGATACTTGACTCTAAGAAGACCAGGAAGACTACCATGGATTGAAATGAGTGATAAGTGAAAGATCCAAATGAAATTGGTTGACTTAGCTCCCTGTCTTAGGATATTTCCCTTCATATACAGCCAGCTGACATGCCTAATTATATACACCCTTATTTCATTTAAAATAATAAGATACTCTAAACCCTGATGCCTTTACTGTGTTGGAATTTCTCTTTGACTGAGTTCCACATTCAAATTAAATGACTTGAATATGTAGGATTGGATATGTTTAATGTTTGTCCTTCATTTTTGAAGAAGACCATAACATCAGGGAGATGATGCCATGACAAACACATGAATTAAATTTGAGTGAGGGGGGGAATGTGCTAATTCACCATACTCACTTTCTCTTCCAGAGTCATCTGGGTCCGGTGGCCAGATATGAATCAGGACTGACTGTAGATGACCCTGGATTCAAGGCAATCAGAGTTTGGTGATTTGCCCAAGGTCACACAACCAGTAAATAGCAAGTGTCTTGAGGCTGGATTTGAACTCCTGTCCTCCTGAATCCAAGACCAGTGCTCTGTCCACTTGCCATATAGCTGCCCTTTAGTGGATATGGTGGAACTGCCCCTTATCCACTTCTTAAGTCAGATGAAAACAGTTTCAATGATGAAAGGAGAAAGGACTCCAATATGGAGTAAGGAGAGCAGTGGTCATATCTTAACTAGCTAAGGAATTCTGTGTAAAGTTATACCACTACTCCAGATCTCTGATCCCTCAGATAAAGAACTAGAGATAATAATCCTTGAATTGCTTCAATTTCCTCAACTGTACAATGTGCAAATTGGTTTAGCTGACCTCTAAGGTTCCATCTCTAAATCTATGGCCCCATGAAAATTCTTTGTAAAATTCAACAGACCTAATAAGATTAAAATATCATCATCCTCATCATTATTAATATTGAAAGGCAGGCTAGTATAGTGCATAGAGAGGAAGCTTTAGAGGCAAGATGACATGGATCCAAATATCAGCTCAAAAATACCAGGTATGATACTGGACAAGTGCTCATAGTGTCTCCAGGTAATTGCTTAAAAGAGGAATTCGTAATGTTTTGTGTATGTCATGGATCTCTCTGTGGCTATCTGGTAGAGTTTGACACCTCTTTTTAGCATAGAGTTTTTAAATACATAAAATGCAATAAAAGACGTAATAAAAGACAAGATAATAAGATCAGTGCATAAGATTATAAAGGAAATGAATTATAATGAAATCAATTAAACGTTTCAATTTGAAAACCTTTTCAACTATCCATTCTCTTAGAAGTCCATGGAAGATAAGAAAAACCATTGGTCAGAGACCAAGAGCAGTTAGAGTCTGCATTGATAGAGAGTATCTCTACATAGGTAGTTCCCCACACCAGTAGATAGATGTTTGTCTGAACCAAGAAAAAAACTAACATTTCGCAGCCAGTGGCGGCTACTTAGGGGATTTTGCTTCATCAGAAATGGGGTCCAGGTCCTATCTACTAGAATTGACATGTTGCAGGTTCCAAGACACAAATTACCTCCAGCACTTTGATATGCTTTGATAAGGATAGCCAAAATTGCCAAGCATCCAAATGATGGGGCTTTGTAATAAGAAAAATCAGCATTTACACTATATGAAGAAATAATGAAAATTTTCTCATCAAGTTAATTCTACTCTCTGTCTGGAGCACAATTTTAAAGAGAGAAGAGCAATGAATGTATCAAGAAAGAAAAAGACCTCATAATATTTAACTAGTAAATTTGAATGGGGGGGGCCTGGTAATGTTCATTTCAGCACCTAATTGAAACACTTTATAGATCCCTATTCTGACTTTCTATAGTGTATTTTTTTCTCCTTTTACTGCTATTTAAATATGCAATTAATTTTTAAGGTTAATTGACCTGGTATTTGATGTGGCAATGTTTGCATGTGTTAGCATAAATAAATATTATATATATTGACTGAGGCAACTACAGAGGAGAAATTCATTTCCCAATGGATTGGGAAAAAATGACTAAGCAGTGAAAATTATTGGAACTGCTCTGAATTATAAGGGGATTTTTGCCTATCAAAGTAAATCTAAATTGGTAAGGAGATAGACAATTACCTTTGGTTCTCTACATAGTGGAGGTATGCTCCAAATGAAGAAAGTGTGTATATTCTATAGCACAGAGACATGAATTGGTATGGAAAACCAAGGCAATAATTCAATAAAAGGATGAATGAACTACATCTAACATAGAGTCAATATTAATAATGATGAGGACTCCTTTTCATTGAGATTAAAATATTTTTAAGACAGCTCAGTGGAGAGAATACTTTGGGACCTAGAATCAGAAAGACCTGAGTTCAAATCCGGCCTCAGGTACTTAATAACTTTGTGATGTGGGCAAGTCACTCAGCCTGTCTGGCTGTTTCTTCATTTGTGAAATGAAAGGATTAGAATGGATGGTCTCTTTACTCCCTTCCAGCTTTAAATTTATGTAACTATGACCTTCAGCTTAAAATATTCATGTGATGAAGACAATACAAATGTTTTCAACTTCTTCCCCAGTAACTAAAATTTCTTTGATTTGCAGAGCACCAATATTACCCTGAAAAGAGTTTAAACATTCCATTCACAGGTAGTTGTAAATTGTGCAATGTTGGAAACTAAACAAAGATCTTTCTTTCTTTCTTTCTTTCTTTCTTTCTTTCTTTCTTTATCTATCTATCTATCTATCATCTATTTATTTATTTATTGCTGCAGGGGGAGAGTATAGATATAATCAACTCTTGTATTTTATGTTGTTCTAAATGTAAGGGGACAAGTGTTCATCGGTACACACATGAGGAAGCATTTTTAAATTTGGAGATTAGACCTCAGCCCTAATTAGGAGAGCAAAAGCATCTCCTGCACCATAGGATGCCTCACAGTGAATCCATTTTTTTTTCTTTTTAAGTCTCAGATCATTAATTCATGTCACTTCTCACCAAGGTCTCATCCAGGATGATATTTAAAATATAGGTTATTCAACACTGACTTTAATAGGGGAAAGACTTTCATACAATGGAGTTGGATATTTCTTAGGCCCTTCTTTCGATTTGACTTAGGGAAAAGTGTGTTTATAAACAAACAACAAATAACTATGGATGAATACCTCACTGAACTATTGGTAGAGCAGAATTGTGAGTTGGGACCATAAAGGACCTCAAAGATTCACCAGGTCACAAACGTTAGAACTCTAAGACTCCCTAGGGTCTCAAAGGATTACAGATCAAGTGCTGAAAGGAATCTTAGAGGATCTCATCAGCTCATAGAGCAGATGACAAAAGGAATTCTGAAGAGATGAAGTTCATTAATGTTCAATCTCATATGAGTTAGAAATGATGAATCCCAGGAGTTGAATCCAAACACTAAACTAGTTGTGTAACCCGGGTTAAGTCACTTAAGATTTTCCCTAACAGTATAATAAGGATATATATATATATATGTATAATTGTATAATGAAAATAATAGCAATATCCACCTTTCACAATTGTTGTGGGGACCAGAGCATGCAGAATAGTTTATCTAAATGTTTATTTCATTTTCTTACCTTTCTTTTTGTTCCGTATTTAGTATTTTTGTTAGGCACCAGACCTAGGTTTGGATCCTAGTTCTCTCATTTGTTTGTCGTGTGGCATCAGGCTACACAATAACTGAACTTGACTCAGTCTGGTCCCCTAGCTATTTAAGTTCAAAACTGGAATCAAATTAGACCCTCCTAAGCCAGCTCAGAATTGACAAAAGTCAGTTCACTGTCAGGGGAAGGATGTTCAGAGCACCATAAAGATATTTATCCGAGACAAAACCTTGACTGAGCTGAACACAAGTTTGCTCACACTCATTCAGGCCAATGGCCTGAAGCTTTAGGCAAGGGATCCAACCCCTCATTTCTTGCCTATTTTGTACTCAAGTGACCAGGAAGCTACTCTAATGGCTTAAGTAATATGAGCCAATAAAATTCCAAGGACAATAATAGCTGTTAAGGGAAAAAGAAATTCTACTAACTTGCTAGGGGGTGGAAAGAACATGATTTGGGAGGGGGGCAAGGATATTGCTCCCACAATGATTCCTTAACTTCTTGGACCTCATTTTCCTTGTCTTTATAAATAAGAGGGTTGGAATAGGTCTAGCTAAAATTTCTACCAGCTGAGATTCAATTTCCTCCTTTTTTTTTGCATCTCCATTGTTTAACCTAGTACCACGCAACTAGTCAATCATTAAGAAATGTTTATTGATTAGGAACCTAAGTTCCTACTCTCTACATTCTTATGAACTTATATAAAACACAACATACATGTCAGGGCAAATTGTTTACATGCATAGGGGAGACTTGCTTCTCTCTTAGGACCTTCTAATATTGCTGTGGAAACACTCAATTTCTTTCCTAAAATATGTCTGTTCCCTTGAACCCAGTGACAGCATGTGAGGACTGGGAACCCTTGTAACTCAGTCTGAATTTCTTATTCTCATTGAGTATCTGCATGACCTATCTTGAGTACAGTTACCTTTAGGTTTCTTGTCATCATCCCAGCTTCCCTTCCCAACATGCCTCTTCTCTACACTTGAGATTTCACATTCCAATCTTTATTTTGTTAGGGTTTTTTTTTTTACAAGGCAAGTGAGTTTAAGTGGCTTGCCCAAGGCTGCACAGCTAGGTAATTATTAAGTGTCTGAGGCCAGACTTGAACTCAGGTACTCCGGATTCCAGGGCCGGTGCTCTATCTGTTGCGCCACCTAGCCGCCCCCACACTCTAATCTTCTATTATGATTTTGTTGTTAAAAGAAAACTAAAGAGCTGGATCAAACCTGGACATTCCACTTCCTCAAGGAAAGGAATAGGAAAAAGCAATACCATTGAAAAGGAGAGAGTTTAGCAAGTCACTTGGGTAGCTATTACTATTATGTTGGGATTAATCCAACTTTTAATTCATTAATGAAGTGTCTACTTTGTATGGAGAACTCTGCTAGACAGTAGATCAAACACCTGCCTTAAATAAGACCTTCCTTTGCCTTTTTGAAACTTAGACTATTTTAGAAAGAGGAAATATGAACTTTTTTATTCAGAAGGATCTCTAGACTCTATTCTGCCTGCATGGGGAAAACATGATATATACCTACTTCTTAAAAAAAAAGTGGTAAGAGTGTGTGGAAATAAATGTTTCCTTGACAGGAGGGGAAAAACATCTAGTTTTTTTTTGCCTCTTTTATGGGTCCTCCTCCCACCAGTCTCTGCCTCCCATCTCCCTAACTCTCTGCTCACACACATAGAATCAACACTTTGATTTTTTTGGTTTCACCCTCAGCAAAATCCTGATGGTACAAGAGACTGATGACAGCTCATTAAGAGTCAGTCAAAAAGCAGAATTTTAGTTCCCTTGATATTTCACTCAAGCAGTAGGCCCAAATGTGATAAGCATCAACAGAGATGTAAATTAATTGATCCAGACCATCTACACATCATCTCAGAGAGTCACCTAGGGGTCTTCAATGCATGTATTATGTGAATAATTCCTTTCCCTCCTTATCCAAACTTGAAGGAAGAACATGGAGAAATAGAGAAAAAACACTTGGTTGCCTGATGCCTGTTTTTCCTGACTTGCTTCCTGTTCTTCTTTTATGAACTGGAAAAAATATATATATATATATAAATATGTCTTCCATTCTAGTGCATTCTTTTTTTAAAGGGAGAAGTATTAAATGCACTGTGTGAAGGAGTTACCATGGAGAAGCTATTCTAGCCAAAGAAGTCACTAGAGAAAAAGTCACATACAACTTGTCAGCAAAAATGGTGAGGCAGACACAGAGCAATTATTATTTCTATGGCTTCTCATTTGAATATACCAGACTCTCCATGGTAGAGCTAATAATTACCCTCTTTCAATTCAGTTCAATTCAATTCCATCCAGTTCAACTCCTTTCAGAGTAATCCAATTCAGTATTAAGTGTCTGCTCTGGTTGGCACTGTGGAAGCCATTGAGTGAAAAATCGAAGCTTGAATGAAAGCATGACTACCCTCATGGAGCTTACAGTCTAATAGAAGGATATAGCACATATATAAATAATAACAATAAAAGTCATGTTTGCAATAGAAAGTGACAGTACAAGGTTCAAATGAACTAATATTTGCAAAATACTTTGCAAATATTAAAGCACGTTCTAAATGCTATTATCATGATTATGAGTAAA
This sequence comes from Macrotis lagotis, assembly GCF_037893015.1. Taxonomy (NCBI): domain Eukaryota; kingdom Metazoa; phylum Chordata; class Mammalia; order Peramelemorphia; family Peramelidae; genus Macrotis; species Macrotis lagotis. The sequence goes on from NC_133665.1 coordinate 164,795,392, forward strand.
ATTGTAAATGAATATACTAATTACAAACAAAAATTCAATGCAGTGAAGTTCTAATGATCAAACATGGATTCAAAGAAGAGATATTGCAACTCCTTTGTTGATGTGGAAGACTCTGGATGCATAACATGGCATATTTCAGATTTGATTAATATGTTAGTTTTGCCAAATTTCTGTTTTACTTTTCTTGTTCTTTGTTATAAAAGATGGCGCTAATGTGGAGGGGGAAGAATATATTGAGAGGGGAATGTTCCAAAGATTTGAAATCAAAAGGTTAAAAAATTTTAAATAATATATATGTTCATAACAAATGAAAAAACAACTGAGGTCTTAGTATCAAGAGACCTTTTAGTTTTCTTTTTTCTTTTTACCACGAGATAAGGAAAAGCTTTTTAGAATGCCCCTTTACCCCATTTGGCAGAGTTTTAGGAGTGCTATCAATAGCAACAAGAAGAAACTGAAGGCACAATCATAGGTTAACAGGAGGCAAAACAATGATTATTGGATGACAACATGATGGTTTACTTAGAAAGCTCGGAGAAGATTTCCTGGAAGAGGAAGCATTTAAATTTGGCTTTAAAGTTGAAGAGAAATTAAACAAGCAAAGTGCAAGAGATGAATGTTCTTGTGAAGTGTGAGCAAAAGAGTGAAAGTGGGAAAGACTCAGAATATATAGGAAAAAGCAAAAAGCAATGTTTTTGTTATTTTTATTTTATTGTTGTTGTGGCTGTTAATAACATTTATATAGCACTTTAAGTTTTCCAGAGTGCTTTACAAATAGAATCTCATTTGATACAAAAACACAGAGTGATAGGTGCTCATTATTGTCAGTCTACAAATCTGGAAACCAAAGCAGACAGTGGTTAAATGCCAGTCACAGTATGTAGTCAGGATCATTTAGGAGATATATCTGAGGGCAGATTAGAACTCAGTTCTTCCTGACTCCAGATTTAGTCTACTCTATCCAATGTGACCTTTAGCTGCCTGCAACTTAGACAATAAGGAGGAGGTCAATAACCTGAGATAATGTGGAATGATAGGCTAGCCTCAGATTGGAAAGCTCCTGAATTCCAGGTGAAGGAGTTTAACTTTTATTCCATGGACAATAGGAAATCACTGGAGGGTTTTGAATTAGGTCATAATCATTTCTGTATAAAAAATAGTTTGATTATTCTATGAAAGATGAATGTAGAAGGGAAGGAAATGGAGCTGGGAAGGCTTTGGAGGAAGCTGTTGCAACTGTCTTTGTGGTTGGTGATGAACCTTATAACGAAGGCTGAGGTTGGCAATGGATATAGAGAGGACAGAAAAGTTATAAAAAATATTATGATGGTAGAACTAACAGGATTGGGCAACTGATTTAAGTGAGATATGAGGGAGAAGGAAGATCAGAGACAGGCAAGATGCTCAGTATCATAACTGAAAAGGATCTCAGAGGCCATTTCTTCTAATACCCTCTTTTTAAACATGAAGAAATTGAACCAGGGAGATGCAGTAATTTGTACAAGATTACACAGGTAATATAGCACATGTTTGGGAATTGAACCCATTTCTCTGATTATAGAGCAAAATTTCCTTTTTGGAGGTATACAGGGAAAGGGTGAATGGTGGGGCCACTTACAAGAAAAGAGAAGCCAAGAGGAGCAGGTTTTGGATATGTTGGATTTAATGTGTCAACTGTTGACATCCAAGTGGAATGTTTTATAGGCAGATGGAAATGCAGGTCTGGAGGTTGGAAGAGACATCAGTCTGTAGCTATAATTTGGAAATCATCTGTGTAGAGGTGATATTTGAAATGAATGAGATTGCCAAGACAGCGTAAAGGGCAGGGGGGGGAGGGTATCTCTCCCCATATCCAAGAGGTGCATTCTTAAGTACCTAGGTATAAATCAAAACAGATTTGAAATGCACCAGGGGATCCTGCTAATTAAAAGAGGCTTTGGATTAATCTTCTTGTAAAGTATTTAAGAAATCTAAATTTCAATTTTCATACATTAGATTCCATTAAAAAGAGTAAGGTACACTGATAAAATGAGCAATCTACCTTTGACCCTCTTGGCTAAAGGTTGAGGAATTGGAGTGTGTGGTGCAAACTGAGACTCAGAAATTTGTTTGATTATGCCTTTCTATCCCTTAAAGACAGATGATTGCTTAGGCTAGAGGAATATGACACTGACTCACTTCTGTTCATAAACAGACTTACAGACAATTAAAACAGTGGAAATATCACTGGATTAGAAAGCATAGCTTCAAACACTAACCATAACCTGAACAGGTCCTTTTATTCTTCTGTTTCTCAGATCCTTTATCTGTAAAATGGGATTAATGATGAATCTTTCTTATCTCCCTTACTGAATTGTTGTGAGGATAAAATGGTAAATGGTTCTTGGAATCAGGAAAGACCTGTAATAATCCTTTCATTCATATTCTTAGTTTGAATTCAAATTCAATCTCAGGTATTCACTAAATGTGGGACCTTGAGAAAGTCACTTAACCTCTGTTTGCCTCAGTTTCCTCAACTGTAAAATGGAGAAGATAATAGTACCTACCTTAAAGGGCTGCTATGAGGCTCACATGAGATAATATTTGTAAGAAAATTGTCAGTGGGAGTAGCTAGGTGGTGCAGTGGATAGAGTCAGGAGGACTTTTCAGGAGGACTTGAGTTCTAACTTTGCCTCAGACACTTAAAAATTACCTAGCTGTGTGACCTTGGGTAAGTCACTTAACCCCATTGCCTTGCAAACAAGAACAACAACAAAAACAAAAAAGAGAGCCATTAGCATGAGGTCTGGCACAGATATAGATAAGTATATATTGAATAAATTGCTACTATTATTACTTTAATGGATTATATTTATTTTATAAAGCAAATATTAATTAAACATGTTTGTATATTTTATATACTGTATGTATAGACTTGACATTTCTATTTTAACACCTAATAATTATGTATTTAATATATTATCTTTATATATTTGAAATATATTTGCATAGTAGCTAGGGGGTTCAGTGAATAGAGCACCAACCCTGAAGTATTTGGCTCTTACCAGCTTTGTGACTTTGCACAAATTACTTAGCCCTGAATGCTTTGGATCCAGAACCAGCACCAGTCATCCTGATCCATCTCTGGTCAATGGACCCAGATGGCTTTGAAGGAAAACGTCAGGTTGGTGGCTTAGCACTGCAAGAAGATAGAAGACTACTTATTGGAGAAAAGAGATTTTGTGTTCTCTCCTTTTAGACCCTAGTAGGAAGAAGAGACAGAGAGAGAGAGAGAGAGAGAGAGAGAGAGAGAGAGAGAGAGAGAGAGAGAGAGAGAGAGAGGGAGAGAGAGAGAGACAGAGAGAGACAGAGAGACAGAGAGACAGAGAGAGAGAGGGAGAGAGACAGAGAGACAGAGATAGAGAGGGAGAGAGAGAGGGAGAGAGACAGAGAGAGAGAGAGAGAGAGGGAGAGAGACAGAGAGACAGAGATAGAGAGGGAGAGAGAGAGGGAGAGAGAGAGAGAGAGAGACAGAGAGAGACAGAGAGACAGAGAGACAGAGAGAGAGAGGGAGAGAGACAGAGAGACAGAGATAGAGAGGGAGAGAGATGGAGAGAGAGAGAGGAGAGAGAGAGAGAGAAGAAGAAGAAGAAGAAGAAGAAGAAGAAGAAGAAGAAAAAGAAGGAGAAGAAGAAGGAGGAGGAGGAGGAGGAGGAGGAGAAGGAGGAGAAGGAGAAGGAGAATGAGAAGAAGGAGAAGAAGAAGGAGGAGGAGGAGGATGAGAAGAAGAAAGAAGAAGGAGAAGGAGGAGAAGGAGAAGAAGAAGAAGGAGAAAAAGGAGGAGAATGAGAAGAAAAAGAAGAAGAAGAAAAGAAAATGGGGGAAGAGAAGAAAGAGAAAGGAGAAGAGAAAAGGAATGGGGAGAGTAGAAGGGTGGAAAGGAAGAGGGCACCTACCTACTTGCCAGCTGTGTGCTAACCTAGAATATTATCAGTGTGGAGGACGATGTAGTAAGCCTTTAACATATATAGGTAGATTTGATAAGTTGGGATATTTTCATAAGGGATATTAGGAAAATCTGGTTTTTTAGGTTCAAAGAAAAGAATAAGTCCCATTTTAAATATTCCAAATGTAAAAAAAAACAACCCTAGTCTGCACAAGTTTCAACAGGCCTCTGATACTGACAGCCGGTGAGAGCCAATGTGTCTCAGTTCTGAAGAGAACAACAGCCCCGAATTAGATTTCTGTCTCTCCTAGTGACAGTGGCTAACAAAGAAGTCCCATGAATCTTTAAATTGCACTTGGCAAAGAAACGACGGCAAATTTTTCTTTTTCTTGGCTGTTGTTCTTCCAGGAGCTTGCTAGGGTGAAGTTAGGATTTGTGGACTAAAATATGAGGTTGTCAGCTTTCCTTTCTCCTCCTCTTTTTTGATTTTTGAACTCTCTTCCTCAGACATTAGTGTGGGTCACTAAGGGGGCTACAGTATATACATACATAAACTTAATACAAGATAGGGTAGGAGGGGAGAGTTGAGTTCTTTTCTCTTTGCTTTGCTCAAATCTCAGAGCATAAGGCCATCCTTCTCCTTAGCCAGGTCCTTGATCCTGCCCCTTCTTGTCTCCTTTGAGAAGTTTCCTTTTGATTATTCTTTCTTCCCATTCTCATCTTTAAAAACCTTCCCAGAAAATAACTCCTTCCCTGCTATCTATAGATCTGCCCAGGCCTTCCCTTCACTTGTCAAGATCATCCATCCCTTTAAAGTATAAACTACTGTCCTGTAGTCTCCTCTCTAACCTCTAACCATAAGATGTCTTGGCATGGCAGGTGCCAGAGAAGGAAGCTTCCAGGGAGCCTATCAGCCCCACACTCATGTTCCCTCTGTCTGACCTCCAAGCAGGCCTCCTTGGTTTGGACCCCAACACTTCACTTCCCAGTCTTCCACTTTAATCTCGACCTTTCTCTTTTTGAGAAATTCTGGCTTTGCTCCTGGTCTGGGGTTTAGAGCTCTGGGCCCTGTTCCCACCTTCCCCCTGAGGAAGCTTAGCCCTCTGCTCCATTCTGGTGTTTCCTAATTATCAGCATCAGCTTCATGGGGTGAGGGGTGAAGGGGTTCGGGATTCACTCAAGAAATAAGATTCAGCTTACCCCAGTAGCAGCTATTAAGGGTCGGTGCCACCATGCTGGTCTAACCCAACACCTCTCCTTTTCTTAAGATTTTCCTTTTAGCAAGCTCTCCATTTGTCTACTTCCTCTCCTTTTAAAGTCTCCGGCTCCAATCCAAACTCATCTGCATCTCTGCCTTGACTAATCTTGAACAGGGACCTCTTCCCTCCTCTGAATTTCTATTTTACTTCGTTCCAAGGCCATTCATTTGGCACTTCATCATTTACTGCTTTGTAACATTAATTATTGATGCCCACATGTCTGCTTTCCCCAAGGACACTGTATATTTCTTGAGGGCAGGAAACATATTCTGCTTCTTCGTATCCCCCTCCCATCACCTAAAGCAATAAACCAACAATGATCGCTAGCATTAATAAAGCATATTAAGGTAGAGAACGTACTTTCCATGCTACCTTGTTTGATCTTCACAACAATCTTGAAAGAAAGGTGCACTTGGTATCCTTATTGTACAGATCAGGAAACTGAGGCAGGCAGTGCTTAAGTCACTTTGGCCAGGATCACATAGCTAGTAGAATTTGAACTCAGGTCTTTCAGATTCCAGGCTCAGTGTTCTATCCACTGGGCCATCTAGCTTCTGATTTTTACTTTAAATGCTATTGCCACTGCTGCTGATGCATCAGTACATAAAGGACCTAGGAGATCATGATTGTGAGAAATTCTTTCACTGATGTAGATTACAATGTGAGAAGAAGAAGCAGAAAGGAGGAGGAGGAGGGGCGGCTAGGTGGCGCAGTGGATAGAGCACTGACCTTGGAGTCAGGAGTACCTGGGTTCAAATCTGACCTCAGACACTTAATAATTACCTAGCTGTGTGACCTTGGGCAAGCCACTTAACCCCATTGCCTTGAAAAATCTAAAAAAAAAAAAAAAAGAAGAAGGAGGAGGAGGAGGAAGAGAAAGACGAGGAGAAAAAGGAACTAGGGTAGAGGAAAAAACTTCCAGGAAAAAAAAAAGAAAGAAGTGGCCAATCCCTCCATGCCCCAGACACTTCACGGAAATGGTACCTCAAATAATTCCAACTTGCATTGGTAGAGGGAGTTTTTTTATTAAAAGTTTAGCATACCACTGAAATCATAGATCTAATTCAAATTAACAGTAAGAATGGTTAATAATAATAATAATAAATAACTGCTCTTATGTATTAATTTTAAGAAAACCTTAGGGAGCTGAGATTCAGTCACCAAGTGATTTATCCATGTTCACACAGCTACTGCGTATTAGAATCAGGACTTGAACTCAGATCTTTCTGACTTAACATCATATCTCTATACATTTCTCTAGGCTTTAGTTTCCTTATCTGTAAAAATTAGGATCTTAGACTCAAAGAATTTTGGATTTCTTTCTTGTTCCTAGACAAATGAAGCTATGATCAATCAGGTAGAAACACGATTATTTATACCTTAGTGGAACTGAAGAACCTGAGGCCAGGTTCTGACAAGCAGGCAGTGGGGAGAAGGATCCCAAGGGACCTAGTGGGGTTGTCTGTGAAGTGGGAAAGGGAAGACAGGAGGAAGGCTTGAAGCACCAAAGCAGCCTTCATCTTTATAATTTTGCCTCTAGCCAGCACTGCTGCCCAACCACCAAAAAACAGCTAAATCTTTACACAGTGTTTTGAATGAGTTATTAGAATTAAAAAGGTTTCTTAAACTCCCACATTTTCCTCTACACAGCCCATACAGCACAATCATAATCTGTCCAGGAGTGGATTTCATAGCTCACTGCACCAGCTAACAGTTTACTTAATCTAGAAGGAAGCACAAATAATAAAAGGAGACTCAGATTGAAATAGAGTGTCCTAGGTACTTGAGTAAGTCAAAGGCATAACCCCAGATGAACCATGGAGGAAAAAAGAAGGCAATTAACTCTTATTTCCTGAAGTCAAAGAACATCTGAAAGTCATCTGTCGATGACTAGGAGGCCAGGTGAAAACTAAGTAACCTTCTATATACCCAGGTTGAGGAAAAATGCTTTTCTGTATCCTAGGGATTAGGGACAAAAGTCATACTTTCAAGGAAAACTTAAATTAAATAAGTTTCATGTCTATTTTCCAGCCTTTCTCCTCTGACCCAAGATATTTTGCATTTATTTTATTTATATTATGCATTTATTAATTTGAGATCATGTTGTTGTCTCTCATTGAAAAGTTAGGATCGTTGAGGGCAAGGACTGTTTTTTCCTTCCACTCATGCATTCATTCCCTTGTTCCTTCAATATTTATTTACTTCTCTCTATTTCCTTGTTTATCTAGCTTTTCATTTATCCATTCATTCATTTATTTCTATTTTGTCTTGGTAATAGAATGGCCTGACCTATTGGGCAAGTCAAAGACAGAACAATAGATGAACTGAACTTTGTATTCTGGACTCTTAACACAGTACATCAAATATAGGTATTGATAAATAATTGTGGCATTTAATTGAATCATCAATAATGAAGATGAATATTGTGCTGAGTTTCTGATTCCAAATCAAGGTTTGGAAAGGACCTCATGAATCCTCTACTCTACTCAAAGAATAAGTATCAAAGAGAAAATCCAAGCCAAGGTCTTATAAATGCAAAAAAAAGAATTCTTCCTTCTAAACATACCACATATGTATTAAAGTTCTCATAATAATAGTAATAACTCAAATTTGTCATACACAGTGATTTGCAGGGAACTTTTCCTATACCGCATCATCAAAAACATTTAAGAACCCTATTTAATAGGTAATAGTTAACGTTTATTGGGTGCTTTAAGGTTTACAAAACTCATTTGATATTATTCCCATTTAATGGCATGAGAAAACTGAGCTTCAGATAGATCCCACAGTTAAGAAGCGATAGAACTCGGACTCAAGCTTAAGGTTTTTTGATAACAAACAAAAGGTTCCTTCTGCTAGGCTCATTTAAGCAGTAGGACACATCTCTGCCGAAGGGATCAATCACATGATATCATTTGAGGGAGGTGATCTCCTCCTGGGCTTTCATGATGCCTGAAATTTCTACCTTTAGAGATTGATTATTTTGATTCTCTTTGCAGTAATAATAATAATAATAATAAAGAAGAAGAAGAAGAAGAATACATGGTTTAGACAGAGACTGAATTAAATGTCCAGCACTACTACTTCTCTTGTTATTGGGTAATTAGAGAGAGCTGGACCTGGAATCAGGAAGGCTCATCTTTCTGAGTTCAAGTCTATCTCAGTGACTTACTAGCTGTGTTACCCTGGGCAAGTCACTTAACCCTATTTGCCTCATTTTCTTCAATAAAATGAACTAGAGAAGAAAATGGCAAACCACCCCAGTACCTTTGTCAAGAAAAACTCAGGTCATGCACAGCTGTACAGGACTGAAAAACCACAAATTGACTTTAGTCGAGTCTCTTTGGCTCTCATGGGCTTCAGGTTGTTTATAGATTGAATCAGGGAGGCTAAGTTGTGCAGTGATTAGAGCACCAGCCCTGGAGTCAAGAGGACCTAAGTTCAAATCTGCCTTCAGACATTTAATACTTACCTAGCTGTATGACCTTGGGCAAGTCACTTAACCCCATTGCCTTGCAAAAAAAACCCAAAAAAGGGAGAGAGAGAGAGAGAGAGAGAGAGAGAGAGAGAGAGAGAGAGATTGAATCAAAGGATATAGTTAGAGATGACTTAGTTGAAGTATTTTAGCCAAGGAAGAAGCTAAGATACCAGAGGATGGCTATAACCTATTTTAAGTCACATAGATCAGAGGTGTCAAAGGGCGGGACTCCAGAGTGTGACTTCAATCGATTGTAGATATAATTAGGAAATACTTAAGACAAATGAAAATACAGTAAAACATAGATAATAATGCATTTTAAAACTAAGTCAACATGCAGCCCATGGGGGATTACTGTCCCTATCCATCCCCCCCTCTTTTTATTTCAATTTGACACCACTGACATGGATAGTAAATGTCAGAGCTAGAATCTCCCTTCCCAAAGGCATTATTCTTTCTACTTCACAAAGGTCCCTTATTACTCATTTATGATTCTACATTTTATGATTCTGAATTTTAAAGCAGAGAGTCCCCTTTCAAAAACAAATGTCTCTAAGAGCGTTAGTCCACTGAACCCATATGTTGTTATTCAATTGTAACTGACTCTTCATGACCCCATTTGGGATTTTCTTGGCAAAGAGATTGGAATAGTGTGCCAGTACCTTCTCTAACTCACTTTACAAATGGGGAAACTGAGACAAATGGGTAAATACAGAGTCATACAACTAATAAGTAACTGAGGCCAGATTTCAGGAAGATGAGTCTTCCTGATTTAAGGCCTGGTTTTCTATTCACTGTAACACTGAGCCCTTACAGAGATGAATTAATCTATCAGAGTTGGTAACCAATCACACACCCAGGTCTAATGACCATGGACTATGACCAAGCGTGGTAAAGCAGATGGGGAATGCTATAACTGGGCAGACCTTGGGTAGTGAGGACTTAGGGATGGAGAAAGGCTTAAAGTGACAAGAAAGAAAGAAAAAGGTCAGGGAAGAAGAAAAAAGTCAAATTTTCTCTCTTGTGCTATTTGGGGCACAGCTGGTCTTATTCTTTTATAGCAGAAGCCAGGTTTAAGCTTGAAAAATATAAAAGTTTTCAAGTTGAAAACCTTCTCCTACTCTACAGAATCTTCCTTCTTCTGAAACTGAGCTTTGAGTAAAAGGAGGGAGGAGGGAGGTATTCTCTGGAAATACAAAATTTGGTTCTAATGCACTGAGCTTCCAAAAATATGGGAGTAATTGGGATCCAGGTGAGAAAGAACTTAGAGACTGATAGTTATATAAAGAAAACCATCTCCAAGGTGCTCTCACTTAGGGCAAAACATTCGGTTCACTCATGGGAATACTCAGAAAAGAAGGGAAGAAGAAATGCAAAAGGATGAGATCAAGACAACTGTGAACCCAACTGAGTGGAAACTGTTAGTTGCTGCTCAATCAATCAATTAAAACACATTTATTAAGGTATCTATAAAATTCTAGGGATATGAAAATGGGGGCAGTCCTTGCCTTCCAGGAGCTCACAATCTAAGGGGTAGGGGGAGATGACATGCAAATGAATATATTCAAAACAAGCTTTATATGGGTAAAATAGGAAATCATTGACATAGGGAAGGTTCTGGAATCAAAGGGGTTGGGAAAAGCTTCTTGGAGAAGGTAAGCTTTTAGTTGAGACTCAAAGGAAACCAGGAAGGTCAATAGAACAGAGGAGGGAGAGCTTTCCAAGCATGGGGAAAATCTGAGAAAATGGAGAGAGCTATCTATCAGTTGCTTTGAATGTCATAAAGAGCATTTTGTATTTTGCTTCTGGAAGCAATAGAAAGCCCCTGGAGTTTATTGCACAGGATAAGGAGAGTGCAGGAACTTACCCCAAAGAGAATGAATTGGTACGTTTTTTACAATTTAAGTAAATCAGGGGCAACCCAGTTATTTGATCTTTACTCCATTCCTCCCCCAAAGTGGTACAGAATGAACCTTGGTTTTATAGGTAAAAGAACTACATTCAAACCATGCCTTGGGTATGTAATGCTTGTATCATCTTGGCCAAGTCACTTTACCTCTCTACGCTATATCATAATGAAATTATTCTAGGTACTTAATATAGTTGAATTGAATTTCTCTATCTTAGGAATTAATCTCAGGATTCATACAGAATTGTAACTGAGAATTGAAATGTTTTACCTTTTTTGTTTTGACTTTCTGGCTATAGGTCTTGGCTTGCTATATATATATATATGTAACTGGTCTGCCAACTCTAGATAGACTGCAAAATATCTTAAGGTTCATTTCATCAATAACTAAATTATCTATGTCATCTACATCTGCCTACCTTTATAGCTCTAAATCTATCTCTACCTTTTCATCTCCCTCCACACCAATATTGTCTTATTGTCTCTCTTTCTCCCACTCTCACTCTCTCCCCCCCTCTCCCTCACACCTTACCTCTCTTTCTCCCTATCAATTTATAGGATAATGATAGCCCACCATTCTTCAAGGAACCTCTCAAATGCCCCTTCTTTTGTTTTGTCTTTTTAAAAAAAATTATTTATTAATTTTCATCCATATGCACATGCATATTTTTAAATTGCAAAATTTCCTTCCACCCTCCCTTCCCACCTCCCTCCCCTCAGTGGTGAACAGTTCTTTATTTTGAGTTTTACAAATTTTCCTCCAATCTTACTTCCCCCCCCCCCACAGAAGGCAATTTGCCAGTCTTTACATTGTTTCCCTGGTATACATTGAGTTTGATGAGAGAGAAATCATATCCTTAAGGAAGAAACATAAAGTATAAGAGATAGCAAGATCAGACAATAAGATAGCAGGTTTTTTTTTCCCCCTAAATTAAAGTTAATAGTCCTTGGTCCTTCCTCAAACTCCATGGCTCTTTCTCTGGATATAGATGATATTCTCCGTCACAGACAGACCCAAACTGTCCCTGATTGCTGCACTGATGGAATGAGTGAGTCCATTAAAGGTAGATCATCACCCCCATGTTGCTGTTAGGGTATACAGTGTTTTTCTGGTTCTGCTCATCTCACTCAGCATCAGTTCATGCAAATCCCTCCAGGCTTCCCTGAATTCCCATCCCTCCTGGTTTCTAATAGAACAATAGCGTTCCATGACATACATATATCCCAGTTTGCTAAGCCATTCCCTAGTTGAAGGTCATTTACTTGATTGTACATACATATTTTGATCAATACATTTACAGATTAGTTATTTTCAGTATGAGGAATTAAGAATAAGGGAAAGAGATACATAAGAGATAGTTTTTGTAAAGTGTTCATCAGATTCTGAAGGGGCGTGTGCGTGTGATTTTGTTTTGTTTTTCTTCCTCTGGATGGCGATAATATAGTATACAGTCAGTCTAATACAGTTGACCTAGTTCTGGACTGCTGAGAGGAGCTGCTTCCATCAAGGCTGTTCTTTTCACCATGAAGTTCTCTTGGTTCTGCTCCCTTCATTCAACATCAGATCCTGTAGATCATTCTATGCTTCTCTGGAGTCCAACCATTTATGGTTTCTTATAGAACAATAATATTCCATATAATTCATGTACCATAACTTGTTTAGCCATTCCCCAATTGATGGACATCATTTATCAATTTCCAATTCTTTGCGATTACAAAGAGAGCTGTTATGAATATTTTGTTACATGTATTTTTATAATTTCTTCTGGATATAGACGTAGAATTGGAATTGCTGGGTCAAAGCTTATGAATAATTTTATTTCTCTTTCAGCAAAGTTCAATATTGTTCTCCAAAAAATACTTCTTCATTTGTGAAAATTTCCTCAACAAACTTAGACTGGGATGACAAATTTTCTCAATTTAATGAAAAAGAATTTATTAAAGGTCTTTTTCTTGTTTAATCATTGCTCAGTCATGTCCAACACTTTGTGACTCCATTTGGGTCACAACTTTCTTTGGTAAAGATACTAAAATGGTTTGCCATTCTCTTCTCCAGTGCATTTTCAAGCTGAAGAAATGGAGGCAAAGAGAGTGAAATGACTTGTTCAGGTCACACAGTGTCTGAGAGCAGATTTGAACCTGGGTCTTTCTGGCTTTAGGTCCAGCATTCTAGTCACTAAGACATTTAGTCACCCCCTAAGTGTCTATAGGTGACAAGCACTATGCTGGGAGTCAAGGAGGACACAGCAAAAAACCAAAACAGTTCCAGCCTCTAAAGAGTTGATATTTTTCTGGGAAAAATAAACTATATAAGGAAAAGTATTAAAGGCAAATAAGATAAGGGATATATATGCATACATGCATATATGTATGTTTATATACAAACATATAGACATATGTATGTGCATACACATAATAAAGAATATTGATAAGGTCAGAAGTCCTGAGTTCAAGTCCAATCTCTGTCATTTACTACCTATGTGACCTGAATTGTTTAGTCATTTCAATTTTATGTTCCCCAGTTTTTATTCTGTAAAATGTGGATAAGAGTTGTCATTAGGTAAGAGTCCACCAATCTGCTAAGGCTACAGTTAAGTAAAAAAAAAAAATAGCAAATTTGGAGTCAGAGCACCTGGGCTTGAATATTTCTACCTATATGATTTCAGACAACTGAGTCTCTCTGAGCCTCAGTTTCTTTATCTACAAAATGAGAAACTGCCATCTCACATCCTTAATCCATGGTTGAATAGGAGTTGTTGATTAGTAGAGAGAGTTTCCTCCTTGACTTGTAGTTCTCTCTGCTAATAAAATCCCAAGTACAGACAAAAATGAAGAGGAGGACAGAAGGATATTTATATCATTTCCCTCAGAGGGTTGTGGTAAGGAGCAAATGAGGCAACATATATGAGAAATTTTATAAACCATCAACCCAGCAGACAAATGCCAGACATAATGATGAAATGGGTTTCTCATTTTTTAACTCTTTTCTGTTATGTCCCCCAGTCGTATGTAAGCTCTGTGAGGTCAGGAGCCATTGCTCCCTTTTATTTTGTATTTTTATAGTTTTTTCTTTTTCATTTACTAGAGCATCTTTTATAAAGTAGTCAAAGACACTATGGAAAGAGTAATGTTACTGGAATTTTAAAAAAAAACCTGATGTGAATATGACCTTGGGTAAGCCCCTTTACTCCCTCAGTTTCCTCATTTGAAAAATAAGAGAGCTGTTTTGTTAAGTTCTAAGGAGACAAAGAAAGATAAAAATATATTTCCTGTCCTAAAGGAATATATTTTGTAATGGGGAAGAAAGCATACAAATAACCAAGTACGTCAAAAAATATATAATCGAAACCATAGATTATATAAAGGAAGGCAAAGAAGACCATCTAACTTCCAACTGACTTGCAGTAATTCTTCCATGTGTTTTTTGCTCTATTAGAATGGAAGCCCCATTGAGAGTAGGAACTGTTTCATTTTTCCATTCATATTCCAAATGGTCAGCACTTTACTTTCCCTATAGTGCACAGAGTATTTTTTCATACAATTTGTTCATGCATTCATTAATTTGTTCATTCATTCATTCACTGAATTATTCATTCATACATTGACTTTATCCAAGCCTATTGAATTTTATTGATTTTTTCCATCAAAATGTTGCTGAATACATAGTCTTCAGAGGATACTTGTTGAGTTGAGAAAGAAAAAAAATGACTTCAATAAAAACAGAGTAACAGCCATCTGTCTTGATCATTTCAGATAGTGCTTGAAGGTGGTAGCTAAAGACCTTAAAACTGTCATTTTTCCTCCTCTTCCACATTAGAGGGAAGGGTCTTTTCTGTCTAAGTTCAAAAATCTTGTATATCATAATCACACTATACATTAAAAAGTAAGTGGTTACTTTAGTGGAATATTTTGTATTTTTTTTGTAATTTAATTGTATAAAGAATATGAGATTTAAGGCAGCTAGGTGGCTCAGTGGATAGAGCACTGACCTTAGAGTCTGGAAGACACTTGCCACTTACAAGCTGTGTGACCTTGGGCAAGTCACTTAACCCTGGTTATCTCATATCCAAAGACATCTCCAGTCAACCTGATGCATATAGGGCCACTGGACCCAGATGGCTCTGGAGGAGAAAGTGAGTCTGGTGATGAAGCACAGTATCCCCCTCACTCAAATTCAATTCATGTGCTTGTCACGGCAGCATTTCCCTGATGTCGTGGTCTTTGAGAATGAAGGACAAATATTATATTTAGACTTAAAACAATGGTCTATATATATATATATATATATATATATATATATATATATTGCCATTGGTATCTCCTATGTCTATGCATAGATAGTCACTTGAAACAGTTTATGCAATAAAATAATCTAAGACAATTTCAAAAGTTTCATCAAGGAAAATTCTAGGTATAAAAAGAACTGATGGAATCTGAATGCAGATAAAAGTATACTATTTAAAAATTTTCATGTTTTTTTTATTTTCCTGTTATTCTGTTTCTACATTTACAACATGACCGATATGAAAATATATTTAACATGATTGTACATATATATTCTATATTAAATTGCTTGTCATCTTAGGGAGAGGGAAGAGGAGAGAGGGAGGGAAAAAGAAAATTTGGAACTTAAAATTGCATATAAAATGAATCTTAAAATTGTCTTTATAGGTAATTAGAAAAATAGATTGCTATTTAACAGAAAAATGCTTATGAATTAAACTGAAGAGCACTTGAAGCAAAAATTTGGCATAGTCTTGTTATTAGAGATATGAAAAGCAGATTCAAGCATATTTCAATTGCAGATTTGAAGCTTCTGCAGGACTCAGAGGCAAGAGTGTGGTTCTCTCTGGGATCATCTAACCTGACAGGCAACCATGTTCTGAAAGAACCCTGACTTTATTTGGCTCCTCTTTCTAAGAGTTTTGATCCTAAGCATTCTGAGTAAGAGGAATGGAAAAGGGATTGGGGAAGAATGATAGAGGAAGGACCAAGCATTTATTAAAAGTCCATTTTATCCCATACTCTTCACTAATTTGACTCTCCCAACTTCTCTGAGAAGTAATGTTGTTTGTCCTTCATTCTAAAAGAAGACCATGACATCATGGAGGTGATGCCGTGACAAGCACGTGAATTGGATTTCAGTGAGGGGATTTTGTGCTAGGGTACCAGCCTCTCTTTCTCCTCCAGAGGCATCTGGGACCAGGGGGGTCAGATATGAATTAGGACAACGGGAGGTGGTTCTGGATGAGAAGCAATCAGGTTTAAGTGACTTGCCCCAAGGTGGCACAGCTAAGTATCTGAGGCCAGATTTGTACTCAGGTCCTCTTCATTTTAGGGCAATGCTCTACTCACTGAACCATGTAGCTGCCCTATACTCTAAGACAAAGGTACTATTATTATTCCCATTTTACAATTGAGGAAACTGAGACAGAAAGATTAGGCTGACTTGCTCAAGATCACACAACTAATTAATGTCTGAGACCAAATTTGAATTCAAGTCTTCCTGACTCCAGACTCAAGGTTCTGGAATGGTGGCTCCCCCCCAGCTCTTTAAGAGATGCTTTTTCCTTTTCTCCAGCTTTTTAGCATTATGGGGATTAAGTGATTCAGAATTTTAAAGGGAGCCACAACAAACCGTTCCCTGGACATGAGTTTATATTCTATTCTAGGAATTCTTAAGCATTTTTTTTTGGCATGAACCCCTTTGTGAGTGAGGAAATCTATGGATTTCTCAGGATCTTTATTTTTTTAATGTATAAAGTATATAGGACTGACAAGAAAATTAATAATATCGAAATGTATTTTCAAAATAAATTTAAATATATATGTGCATACATACATGCATGTACATATCCACATAGATAATTCAAAGACTCCTTTTTTCTTGGAATTTGAGAGATTGACCTTCTGGAATTCTCCTGATCTTGGCACACACTTTCCATGTCTGGGTACCAGTTCTGTCCTGCCAAGTTCCTCTTTGCCTTATAACCTCCAAGTCCACACATTCCAGGATAAAAGAATAGATTTTCTAAAGCATATTTATAGGAAATGAAATATCTCTCTAAATTTAGGATTGATATGCCAGTGTAAGATGATTAATAGTGCCCATAAAAGAAACTTTAGTAGTCCCACAGAATGAGTAGTAGCTAAACTTTCTAATTGCATTCTAATTGATATCTGGGGAGAAAGTTCTTGCTGACTTCTGATTCTACATCAGAAAGAAACTCTTCACTCCCTACACTTTTCCCTGATTGATATCAAAAGCTTCCTAAGGGTCCTGGATCATGCCCATTGGTTAATTTTTGCAAGACTTGGCTCAATATTGTCTAATCAAGAAATCTTTTGATGTCATGGCCAGGTTTGTGTTCCTCCACTCATGATCATTTAACTCATTTCCTGTAGCTTATTCCAAGAGAAAACCAATGAATTATAAAAGTAGGGTCCATGTACTCATCATTTAAAAACCTTTAGAAAGAAATTTAGTATAAAGATAACCTGCAAAGTATACCCAAGGTAAGTCTTCATTTAGATCCCACAATTAGTGGATTCTTTTAATACTCACATAGTATTTCAAAGACCTGTGATTTCTTTTTTTTTTAGGTTTTTGTTTTTGCCAGGCAATGAAGTTAAGTGGTTTGCCCAAGGCCACACAGCTAGGTAATTATTAAATATCTGAGGCTGGATTTGAACTCAGGTTCTCCTGACTCCAAGGCCGGTGCTCTATCCACTGCACCACTTAGCTGCCCCAAGACCTGTGATTTCAGTAGTATGGATGCTCCCTACACAAATGTCTTCTTTCATTCATTCACTCACTCAATATTTTTTTTTATCAAGTTCTTACTAATAGCCAGGAACTGACTTGGGTACTGAGATAAGAAGATACTCTTTCCAGACATCTTCAGCTCATGTTGCCTCTGATCTGGTCATCCTAACTAATCACCTTCCATCAGAATCACCTGGATGCTGTTTCAGGTGATTCTAGTAATTTTATTACAGGATAGTTAAGTCTTCACCTTCTCTGGATCAGCAGTAGAACAAAATTCCTGTTATCTGTTGTGTTCCCTGGTGGTAGGATAACCTTGCTTCCTTCTATTTTTATCTCCCGGACCTGGAACATAGTCATTAGTTTATCTTTATTACATATTAATTAATCATTCATTTGCTAATCCCAGCCAGACCTCTCATAAACACAGAGAATCATAGATCTACAGCTGGAAGAGACCTTGGAGACCTTTGAGTCCAACCCTCTGATTTTTACAGATGAATAGACAGAGTCCCAAGTTGGCATTTTGAAAAGCTCACCATTAAGCTCCTTAGCCTCAGGGAAATTCTGAGAAGGTAATACCAAATGTCACAGAGCTCCCCCCCACCACTGACTTGTCCAACCCATAAATAACACTTTTGGCATCAGACTTTCAGAATAGGAAGAAAGCTAGGAAGACACATTCCCCAGCTTAGGGAGAGGATCATGACCACTTGAAGCATTACAAATAGTCATTGGAAATCTAAGAACAAATAAACAAGCAAATGAAATCAGAAGTGAACATGTAAATATATGTCATATATATATACACACATATAATCATTCAACCCATCTAGGGCTACATAATAATAAATTTGGTTCCCATATCACCTTGGTTTACAGAATTTGAGGCCAAGAGACATTCAGTGATTTATAACTCAGCTAAGAAAATAGCAGAACTGGGAGGTCCAAGACTGAACCCCTGCACCAAAGTCAGTATAGATCCACAGAACTGCTAACTCTAGCAAGATTAGAGGACACAAATGTGAACCCACCTGTTAACTTTATACCTCTAACCCAATGATTAGAAAGGGAAAAAAAGTTGCCATAGAATAGCAGCTAGGTTGACAAGGGACTTTATTGAAAGGTAGCATTTGGAATCATATCCCTTGAACAATTTCACTTAGCTGCATTTCTTCCCTGATCAAACCACTGAATCGTGTTAGGTATAGCTACCTGGGGTGCTTTTAGTGATGGAATCCAAGCAATATTTGCTGCTTCACTGAACTCTGTTAATTTCAACGTACAGAGGTTTTAAAGTAAGTTAACATTGCCTTTAGCTTAATTAATTAAAGTTTGCAATTGAACTGGGTGTTAGCTGCAATATTGATAGTTAATGGTATTTAATTTAAAAGAAGAGAGATGTACACTGATTCTTCCCCTACACATTATACATGTGTACATGTGTCTGTGTGACTGAAACAAGGCCACATAATCAAGAAATGGTACAGCTGGCATTTGAACCCAGATCTTCAGAGAGAGAGAGAGAGACTCCCATTCTTCTAATGTGGAATCACCTCTTTCTAACTGGGCTTGCCAAAGAGGGAAGACGTCTTAACTAATACCTTGACCCAAAATGGTGGGACAACCTTAGGAATATCTTTTAAACAAGGTAGGGATAACCTAGTCATTATGTTGACCCCAAACTCTGAATTTTTGAAGAGAGAGAGAGAGAGAGAGAGAGAGAGAGAGAGAGAGAGAATATGGTACAATGGTAGAAACATTTTTTTCTTTCATTTGTCTTCCCCCTCCTGTTTGGTTCCTTATAGAGATGATCCAGGTCAGGAGCTTGGGAGCACAGATTGGGAACTGGAAGCGATCTCAAAGATCATCTTATAGAATTTCATTTTTTATCAAAGAGAATTGATGTCTGAAGAGGGCACGTGCCAGGGGTAACAAAGGCAAGACCACATAAATTTAGAGGTGGAAGGGACTTCAGTGACCATTTAGTGCATTTTACAGATGAGGAAACTGAGGTACACAGAAGTTAAGTGATCTATGCAAGGTCACACAGATGAGTGGAAGGGCTAGGATTAAGCCAAGAGCCCCTGCCTCCTGATCTGATTCTCCTTACGCCCCTGGAAACCTACTCAGATAGACAGCTACCAGGTCTGCCTATGCATACAACCAACCTCATTTTCAAGCCGATGTCCCCTGGATTCTAGTCTCTTCTATGGATATGGATAAAGATGATACTTGTCTGATCATCTAAGCCGGTAAAGCAAACTGATCATGATTGAGAGTCATCAAAGGGAAGAAGGAGCTCACTTTCATTGTCAAGAAAAAAGAAAAATAAAAAAACACACTTTGGTGAGAAAGAAGTGTCTTAAAGAAAGAAGGAATGTCTGTGGGAGGAATTTTGACACCAGAAGCTCTGAGTCTTGCACTCCAATTTATAGGTATTCCTTGTGGGGTTGGCCTACTGAAGAGCAGAATAGTTAAGAGCATACATCACACCAACCGAGGGATGATGGGAAAGAGCTATGGCAGACTAACCATAAAAATAAATAAATCTGTCATACATCTTCAAGTCTGCTTATGGGTATGATAAGCAGCAAGTTTTATCGAGGCCCCAAGTTTTACTAGAAAAAACATATAAACTATGTCAGTCACAAAATACAAGTTTTATCTTGACTTTGGGTTTCCTTTTGATATAATCCTAAATTCATATTTAACCAATTTCCCCTTCTAATACTGCAGTAAGCACTTCTGCAAAGACTTCTTAGGCTGCACATTCTGCTGAGCTTCATATAAAGCTTTTCATCCCATTATCATCATTCCATTTGTTTCCAATCTGCATTATTCCTCAAATGTATGAAATTACTTAATAATGATCATTTAAAATTATGTTTGAGAAATATCCCAAAGTGCTTCTCGAAACCTTATATGTTCCAAACATTACAGGGAATGTTTTGTCCAAGGTTGACCCCAACTCTCATGGGGAAGATGAGAATATATTCTAATAGCAGCAGGGAAGAGAAAATGATGGGAGGAAAATAGAAATTTCATAGCCAATTTGATTTAATTAAAAATACCAAAAATAGATGAGGTACAAGTAAAAAGGAACCTTAAAAATCTATTGTGACATGGTGGGGAATACACTAGGTTTTATACCAGACAATCTGGGTTCAAATTTGTCTTTATACGCAGTATGGCTGTGGGACCTTGGGTAAATTATTTAAACTCTTTCAACCTTATTTCTCCCAGCATGAGAATGATAATTGTGAGGACCAAATGAGATAATGCTTTCCAAACCTTAAAGGAGATATCAGTGTAATGATTATACTACAGTAAGCACTTTTGCAACAAATAATGCTTAGGCTATATGTTCTCCTGTGCCCCATATAATTGTTTAATTTGGTTATTATCATTCCATTTATAATTATTCCACAATCTACTTTGGGAATTATCATTATTATCATTATTATTATGATCCATGTGATCTTGAGTATATCACTTCCCTTTTTTGGAATAATTTTCTTCTTAGAAAAAATATGATCTTTCCCAACTTAACTTTAAGAAGCAGATGTCACAACACCTACATTTTGCAATAAATACCTACCTTTGTTATACCAAAGGCTTATATTTTGTAAAAAAAAGAATTTTTTAGAGAAAAAAATCTCAACCACTCCAAAATGTTATTAAGAGTGAATAATTGTGTTAAGAAGAAAAGAAGGAGAACAATCCCATCTCTCAAGGAATTTTCATCTACTAAGTCAAATGTGACATTGAAACAATGTGTAGATATGAAAAAAATTTGAGGAGGAAGGGATTATTGATACCTAGGGCTGAATAGAGTTGAGTCTTGAAGGAAGTTAAGAAATCTCAAAGTTGGACAGAAGGAGGGAGTTCATATCAGATAAAGGAAGACAGAAAGCCTTTGCAAAGATGCACAAGAAGGAAACGGAAGTGGCAAGAAGGTCATTTTGAGTCTTCCAAGCAGTTATATGCCTGAAGTCTAGAAAGGTAGATGAGAGTCTTATTGTAAAGGAACTTAAAAACCGAGCCAAAGAGCTGGCATTTTATTCTGGAGGTAATTTGGTGTTGTTTTGTTGCTGCTTTTGTTCAATTGTTCACTCATATCTGACTTCATGAAGCCATGGCCCATAGCATGCTAAAGTATCCTGCAATATCTCCCAAAGTTTGTCCAAGCTCATATGTATTGCTTACATTTATTCATCTCATCCTCTGCCTAGTCTTCTCCTTTTGCCTTTAATCTTTTCCAGATTTGGGGTCTTTTCTGATGAGTCCTGCCTTCTCATTATGTGACTAAAGTTTTTAAGTTTCAGCTTCAGTATTTGTCCTTCCGATGAATAGCTATTTCTTATAGTTTCAACTGATTTAATTTCCTTACTGTACAAGGGATTCTCAAGACTCTTCACCACCACAATTTTAATGTGTGGATGCTGTAGGGTTGAGGTTTCCTTAGAGTCCAACTCTCACAGTCATAGTCATTCCCAAGCTATTCATAAAACCATAACTTTGATTAGATGGATCCTTTGTTTACAAGTTAATGCTTTTGCTTTTCAGTATGTTTTCAAGGTTTATCATAGTTTTTTCTCCAAGAAGCAAGTGTCTTTTAATTATATGACTGCAGTCACTGTTTGCAGTGATCTTTGAACCCAAGAATACACTAGCTGATACAACTTCCATTTTTTCCCCCTCTATTTGCCTGGAAGTGATGGGTCCATGTCATGATCTTTTTTAGTGTTTTTTTGCAAGGCAATGGGGTTAAGTGGCTTGCCCAAGGCCACACAGCTAGGCAATTATTAAGTGTCTGAGGCCGAATTTGAACTCAGATACTCCTGACTCCGGGGCCGGTGCTCTATCCACTGCACCACCTAGCTGACCCTCTTTTTTTTTTAATGTTAAGCTTCAAGTTAACTTTTACACTATCCTTTTTCACCCTTGCCAAGAAGTTTCTTAATGCTTCTTCATTTTTTTGCTAACAGTGGTATTGTTTACATATCTAAGATTGTTGATATTTCTCCTTGCATCCTTAATTCTGGCTTTTGATTCATCTGGCCTGGCATTTCAGATGATGCATTCTGTATATGTTATGTAAATAAGTTGATAAAATTCAACCTTGTATTTCTCCAGTCTTGAAAAAAATCTATGCTCTGTTCTGTTCTTTCTTGGCCCAGGTTCTTCAGGAGACAAATAAGATAATCTGATACCTCCATTTCTTTGAGGACTTGCAACAATTTATTGTGATCCACAGGATCAAAGGGATTGATGTAATCACTATTTCAGAAGTAAATCTTTTTTCTGTGCCTGAAGCAATCTCCCTCCTAAGCTCAACCTCAGCTCAAGCACCATCTCTTGCCTGAAGTTCTCCCTATCCCACCCACCCCCTCCAAAGTTGGTGTCTTCCCAACGTATTTATTCACCCATTTATGTGTTGTTTCTCTCCATTGGAATGGAAGCTGCTTGAAGGCAGGAACTGGATTTCTTTTTTGACTTTGCATCCCTAACATGGAGTGCTAAACTTAAAAATGCTTGTAAAATTTTTGAATTGAACTGGAGAGCTGGCATAGCTGTACCATGCCCAGAAGGATAGCCAATAGATTATACCTTTTTTTGGCCCTAGACAACGTTTTGGGGGAGTTGCAAGTTTCCATGAATGGAAACCTTCCTTAAATTCAGTGAATTTAAGGCATTTTTAATTATCAGAGTAAAGCAAACCACCCTGCCTTCCTTTGAAAGAAGTGGGGGTAGTGTGGGGATGAGCCATGAATATTGAGATAGGACCCTCAGGGGAATTTCAGTTTCCCAGCTGGTTTTCTCACATGTTGAAGACACCCTGTTCTTATGCCATAACGACCATACTTTCCATTGAAGAGTGTTCCTTAGAATCCTTGTTAGCAAACTTCTGATTTCTTGGAACGCTAAAAATAAGATTGCATATTTGAAAGCTTCATGGTAACAGGATAATGAGTTCTGCCAGGTTTGGCAAAACAGCATTTTCAAAACTTTATCACATTAAAAGGAAAATAATCCTTCTTTTACTCCAGCAGTTGATACATCTTAAGGAAGAATGTGTAGTAGATAGTATAGGAAACTTTGGGGCAGGGTTTCTAAAGCTCATGACTTGCCCTCTCCACAGCCATGTTCCAAAGAAAGAGAAATTTTAATTCAAAATACCAAATTATTCTTCTGAGTAATTGAGATGACATGTATTAGACAAGTAGTCAATACCCTGAATTGAACTATCATTTAGACAGATTGGAAGAGTTAGATTACCCATTTTACTTCATACTTGGAGAGAACCAAGCCTTGACTTCTGCATATTGGTTAGGAAGTCTTTTGACCAACAACTGAGATGAGATGAAAAGTTAGGTGTGCCACTGGGAAAAGAAGAATTTGAAAAGTGTAGTTTTAATGTTACCCAGCAGGACTTGGATTGTGACTAAACCTAGAAGAGAAGAAAAGTACAGAATTTCCTTAGACCAACTTCATGAGAATATGTCAGTCAATTTTCTCTAACACCTAGTACCAAATTTGGAAAAAAATGAGTAAGCTAATGTCTGGTATGGTAACCACATTGGAAAGATAACACATTAACTCAACATGTCCTGTATGCATACAACTTCAGTTGCCTATCCTAACTCGAACTGGAGAGTATCTTAACGATCATTGCCTCCCCCTCAGCAGTTCAGAAAGCTAAGACAATCATATTAGACTGGCTGTGGAACCCATCCAGAGGAGAAAAACAAAGCAAACCACAACAAATTAACTTTTCACAATCTGACGAATGCTAATAAAAATGATCTCTTATGTAGCTCTATCCCTTAATCCAAATTCCTCATTCTGAAAAAGACTAATCAGTAAACATGTTTATTAAAAATATGTACAATGCTAACCTGAGGGCAGAGGGGTGGGAAGGGAAGGTTGAAGGAAATTTTGCAACTTAAAAATATACATCTGCATATGGATAAAAAAAATAAAGATACTACTCAAAAAACAGAAAGTAAAAAAAAACAAAACAAACAAAAAAGAAAGTATTAAAGAACAGGTCATCATATATGCCAAGTGACAAGTGAGGGGAAAAGATAGTCATTGTTGTAAAGGTTCAGAAAAGAGAAAAGTCTCCATGAATGAATGAATGAATGATTGAAACAAAGTATTTTTAAGGACCTTTTGGATATTGGGACTATGCAAGGTACTAAGGGAATAAACACAAAAGTAAAACATAGAAATGTATAGAATATGTAATAGAATCACCTATAATTCAATAATAAATGCTAAAATAATAAAAAAGATCATTGCCTCAAATTGTGCATATTATATAGGAAAAAGCTTTCAGAATTTAAGTTATTGTTCAGTAACACATGCAGGAGGTGGCAGAGATGGGAGCCAGATCCAGGTTCTCTGACTCCAAGTACAGCAACAATTCTCCCACCCCTGGACTTTGCATAGTCTCTGTCTGATGCCCAGAATTTGATCTACCACAAACTTAGAATCTGTAGCTTCTGGTAGGGCTCAGTTCCTTTGCCATCTCTTATATGAAATCTTTCTTCATAGCTCTCTGTCTCTCTGTCTCTATCTCTCTCTCTCTCTCTGTCTCTCTTTCTCTCTGTCTGTCTCTCTCTCTGTGTCTCTTTCTCTCTCTTTCTCTCTCTCTCTCCCTCTCTGTGCCTGTCTTTGTCTTTCTGTCTTTGTCTCTTTCTGACTCTGTCTCTGTCTGTCTCTGTCTCTATCTGCCTCTATCTCTTTGTGTCTTTCTGTGTCTGTGTCTATGTGTCTGTCTTTCTCCTCATATTATCATTTCTCTACTAACCTGTGTATAGGTTATGCCTTCCCCCAGGAGAAGGAAAGCTCCTTGAGGATAGTCACTATTCCTCTTATCTTTGCCTCTTCATTTCCTAACACAGCACAAGCAAATAGTAGACATTTAATAAAAATCTGATTACAATTGAATAAAAGACAAAAGAAGGCAGATGCTTGAGAATCCAGTTAAACAAAAAATAGGAATACCTTAAGTGGAAGAATGAAAAAACTCTTTAATTTTTATATTTATATTCCTAGAACCAGTCATAATTTTTTGTATAATAAGGTAGGTGCTTAGTAAATACTGATTGGATTAAAATGGATTACAAAGCCTGCTTCAGTCTGGTAGACCATAGTCTAAAAGAGTTGGGAGCAACTTCTGGCCATTCATGCATATTGGAAGCAGTGGCTATTAATGTTAATTTCTTCTGTGGGAAACCACAGAAATTTCAAAGTTCAATTAACACACTTACTAATGAATGAACTTCTTGAACCTCAATGCACTGGTGAAACCACATCATTGCTGGGAGAGTGATGCTTTGTCAGCAGAGAAAGGCTACATCATTGGCATCAGTAGTGTTGTTTCTGTTCCTGCATGGTTGGCATGGCCCTAGGGTTCAAACCTAGGAGAGTTGTGCTCATTTTTATTCTAGTTGGCTCAGGGTATTCCTTCCACAAACTATGTTTTATGCTGGCAGTAGTTAGACGTGCCGCACAGACATTGCAAGTGACCCTAAATCATTTCTGTATGCTCGGCAGAAATCTAAAATTAGAAAAATAAACACTTTTCTTGTCACTAAAGTGAGAGATTTGAGCCACCCATGGAGATGAACTGATAAGTTATAGGTGCTTCCAGATCTGTATTCTGCCATGTTTCTTTCTGACAGCTTCATAAATCTGCCATAACAATAAGACACACCTTCAGTAAAGCTTGTAGCCATTCTGGAGGCTAAAAGGGATAGAGTGCTCAGAAATGTGGCATAGTTAGGTTTGTTAATGGCCACACTAACTCAAAACGCTATCCCGTCAATCATAAAGCATTAACTTAAGCACCTAGTAAAAGTTATGCCTTGTGTTAGTTATTGGGGGTACAAAAATGGAAATTAAAAAGCCCCTGATCTTCAAAAAAATTAGATTTTCCAAATAATTAATTGCATATTTTTTTCACTGGTTTATGGGATTCAAAATTTTGGGTGAACTTCAAAATAAATGCCTTTTAGAGAATAATGGGTAGGGATGCAGGGCATCAAATGTGAGATTTGCTTTCAAGAATAAACAAGTTCAAGTTTTACTTCCAGGAATGCTGGGTATACATGGTTCAGCCCAAATTCTCTTGGAGTCTCAATTTTTCCTCTCTTGGAAATGGCATCCACAGTTGAAATTCCTATGCCCCAGGCCAGTTATATCCACCCAAAAAGGAAATATGAAAAGTGAACCTTTAAGTATTCTATTCTTGTCAGAATTTATGTACTCATAGATTATAGCCTCTGGAAGTTTCATCCTAAGACCACAAATGGAGAGCTGTGAGGGACCTCAAAAGATATTTAGTCCTTTCTAAAGGGATATACCAACATGGGTAACTGCTGATGTGGAAATCTCCTCCAATGAACTTTCAACCAACTTAAAGGGTTGCCTTAGATATCTCAAGGTTAATTGACTTGCCCATGACCACATGGCTAATTTGCCACAATTGAACTTGAAGCCAGGTCTTGCAGAAGCCAAGGTTAGCCCCCTATTCAGCAGATTTTTTTTTCTTCCCTCCCTCTTCCTCTCTCTTTTCTCTCTTCCTTTCCTCTGTAAACACAATATCTAAACCCACTGATGCACATAACCCTTCCAGAATTGCTAGTAACAAGACATACCATGGAGTTTTAGTGACTAGATGAGAATCATATTGGTACTGAAGGTCACGGACAGGTCCCTGGTCTTCCTGATGGCAGTATCCTGATCTCTTTGCATTACAAAAGCCAAAAAAAAACCCCAAGCAGTCTGTTTATACCTCCTTTTTCTGAAGGCTGAAGAGAAGAAAATTTTAACCTAGGTTCTGTGAAATTAAAAAAAAATGGTAATGATGCTGTACTGTAATTAATTTCCTTTGTATAACTATTATTTTATGCATTTTAAATTATCAGCTTGGAAAGGGTCCCATAGAGTTCATCAGGCTAGCAAATAGACCCATGACACCTCACAAAAAGTACAGAACCCTTAATCTAGAGGATTTAATACCTGCATCCTAGGGAATACACAAATACTGCCTTATCTCCTCTCCAATATACTACATAAAAGAAGATGGTGCAACAAAATAGTAGTTAAGCACTTAATTTCTGTGAAGTATTTAAATCCCCTCCTTAATGCCCAGCTATACCCTCTTGAAAAAAAAATAGCCTTCATCTGAGTGTCTGAAATTTCTTTATTAACAACACTTCACGAGTATCTACAGATGCCTTAGAAATCACAGTACAATTTCACTGCTGTCAAAAACAACTCCCACAGTCCTCGTCTGAGCAAGTCTCCACAGGCTGCAACACAAGATAAATGCTCTGAGAAAAGAAAAGCATAGAGCTCCCTCTGAAACCTGACTTGTCTATAGCCACCCATTCATAAGCCATTGGTTGAAGAAGCACCATGACAGCATGTAGAAAACATTGTCCAACTTGCCTGGAAAGATGATGACTTAACACGATTAGAGAAAAAGAGGAAAAAAATAATAATCAACTTGTCAATCTGGAGACATTCACTGTCCATTTCATTACAATGAATTGTTGGAATCTGGCACAAGTGAGTAATTTAGTGTTTAGTAAGCGCTTAAGAGAATTAGCACCTTAATAATGAGCATGGCACAACTGTCCGGTGGCCCCTTTAAAAATCAATGAAACCTTGAAGAGCCAATGGAAGGGGGCAATAAATTATGTGCCTGAAGACTCTTTCCCACTCCTTTTCTAATTTTGTTTTAAGAGCAGGCTGGGCTAATTGTTGTCCATTCCCCAAATTCAGGATAGCAAATCAAATCTGGTCATTTTGTTGAAATGTGTTGTAGTAAAGGGTCCCTTGACTGCAGCTCTTCCAGAAGGACCACCTAAGCATCATCCTAGACTCTTCATCCTTCCTCTGTCTCCAAATCTAATTGGTTACCAATTCTGTCTGCTTAATGTCTCTCACACATTTCCACTTGGGAGGCCAAAAATCCAGTTTAAGTCCTCATCTTTTTTCACCTGAATAGTTTCCCAGAGTCTAATCCATGTTTTTAAACATCAGTCAACAAACATTTACTAAGAGCCTTCTACATGCCCGACAATATGTTGAAATCTAAGCATACAAAAAAAAAATCTCCCTCTCCCCCCAAAAACCCATTAAACCTTTCTGATCCCTAGTAACTTAATGTCTAATGAGAGGATCAGGGACAACATAGAACCCAATATGTACAAATGACAGAGCAAGAAAACTGAACAATCCCAGAATTTTTTGAGTTAGAAGAATCTTCAGTGGATGTGTGGTCCTGCCTGTTCTCCAAAGAAGGGACCCTTTACTCCACCACATCCAGCAGACTTTTCTAGAAAAACCTCCAAAAAGAAGGTATTCCTTAGGCAGCTCAGACCATGTAGACCTAATTCAGATTATTAGGAGGTTTTTTCCTTGACCCCAAGTCTGAATTTGTCTCCTTATAATATTGCTTTGATTTCTACTCTCTGGACCAGACAGGTCAAGCCAATTTTTTTTTCAAATATTTGAACACAATTATTATACATAACCTTTCTAAGTAAGCCTTTTTTTCTTCAAGCAACCACAGTTCCTTCCACTAATCTGTGGATTTCTTCAGTCCTTTGTCATCTTGCTTGCTCTCTTTAAGTACTTTATAGTTTATCAGTGTGTTGCCCCAAATATGGCCAGAAGTGAATGGCCAATATCACAGACATGTTCTGGCCAGGATAGAGGGTGGTGAGACCATTGCCTTCTTATCCCCAAAGGCCTATTAGCTCCTCCTCCTCTTGACAAGGGAAAAAACCAAACATTCTGGGAACAGAGAGATATAAAATCTTGCAGACAAATCAAGTCTTTAAAAGGGTGAACCTCTTAGACTCTCGTCTGTTCTGTCTCCGTTCATAGAACTTGCCTCCAAGAATCTAGCTCCTAAATCCTGAGAATAAGTTTATTTGAAAAACTGGTCACTTAAGCTTATTTGTAGTAATATAGCTGTTCAACTAAAGTCAGGCTAGGAGAAAAGAATAGATCATTGCCAAGAAAGCGAAGAGGTCAGTAGTCAGGATACCAAGATTTACTACTAAATAAAGGGTGAAGAAGAGTTGGGTTAATGTTTAGGAGAAAAAAAGAACATTCTTACATAAACTGATGCTGAGTGAAATGAGTGGAACCAGAACATTGAACACCCTAACAGAAACATGGGAGTCATGATCAACCTTGATGGACTTGCTAATACCAACAGGGCAACAATCAGGCACAGTTTTGGGAGATCTGCAATGGAGAATGCCATCTGTATCCTGAGAAAGAATTGTGGAGTCTGAACAAAGACCAAAGACTATTACCTTTAATTTTTTTTTTATTGCAAGGCAATGGGGTTAAGTGGCTTGCCCAAGGCCACACAGCTAGGTAATTATTAAGTGTCTAAGGCTGGATTTGAACTCAGGTACTCCTGAATCCATGGCCAGTGCTCTATCCACTGCACCACCTAGCTGCCCTATTACCTTTAACTTTTTAAAAAAGTTATCTTCTTATGTAATTCTGCTATATCTCATTATTATGTTTTTTTCCTTAAGAATATGATTTCTCATATGATTTCTCTCGCATCACATTCAACTTAGATCAATGTATATACCATGGAAGCAATGTAAAGACTAACAGACTGCCTTCTGTGGAGGGGTGAGGGAAGCAAGAATATGGGAAAAATTGTAAAATTCAAAATAAATAAAAACCTTTCTAAAATTAAACCATGCACTGTTGGATGAGAATAAAAGAATATGGATAATTAGATTTGGCATCCCCATGTCCTGGATTCAAATTCTGCTTTTTATTCATGCTATGTTGCAATAGTCAAATCACTTAAACTCACCTCATGTATAAAATAGGCATAATAACACAATGGGCAAAAGTCCTTTTTACAGGGTGGTTCATTGGTGGTGACTGTAGTGGTAGAAATAGTAGTAGGAGGAAATATCTAACATATATGTTATGTGTATACATATATAATAAAAACTTATTGAAAACTATACTTTATATTCAAGACTTTTTATAAATATAAATGTATATATGTGAATTTATATATACATATATCTACATGTATGCATCTATATCTATCTATTCTCTTATTTGATTCTCTCAATAGCCCTGTGAGGGAGGGACAATTATTATTTCCATTGTATAAATAAAGAAACTGGTCATTAAGCAAACAGAGAGATTAAGTGAGATGTCCAGGGTCATACAAATAGAATCTGAATCAAGATTCAAACTAATGTTCTACACATTGTGATAATGAGTTGCCAATCCTGTCCTGTAATATATGATAACCATATCACATTATATCATAATTATATAATTATCATATCATAGATCACAATCATATACTATTGTATCATTTGCTTATAAAACTTGAGCATGGAGGGTCCTCATTAACCATTATGTTCAAACCCTTCCCCATTTGTACAGAGGAGACAATGGTTGACTCAGATGTGGGCCCAGGTGCTCTCCCTCCAGTCACTCTTCTTTCCATTTTATTGTAGTGAGATGATGTTTGTTATTGTAAATACAAATGAGAAGGCATCTCTCTAGACCTTTTTCTTCCCTCTGATTAGTAAATTATATTAAAGTATATTCCAATTCAGAGGGTAGCTATAGTAACTTATCTTTCTGTTTAGTGTTTTTAAAGAAATGTGTAGAAATAAGTGTTTCAACATGATCATAATATGGGCTACATTGTAATCATGATTTTTCCATTTACTCAGATAGGAAAAGTCATAAATGCATTTTGATTTCCTTTACAAAGTTCCCTCTCTCTGAAATATGTGGCTATGGAGGCTGTTTTTAATTTACTGTAAATCAGAAGCAACTTGGAGAGATAAAAAGAACTCAGAATTTAGGATAGTCGAGTGAGTCCAAACATTGGCTTTTTGATAGTAGCAAATATTTATATAGCATTTTTAATTTTGTGATGAACTTTACATACATTTTCTTAACTGATTAATGCAACATCTCTGTAAGGTGGTTGTTATTAATATTCCCATTGGGCAGTTGAGGAAAAGAGTGCTAAAACAGACTAAGTGACTTTCCCTGGGTCACAAAATTAATAAGAATTTGAGGAAGGATTTGAACTCAGGGCTTCCTGATACTGAGTCTGGCACTTTAATCCCTTAGGCAGCCCAGTGACCTTAAGCACTTAAGTTTTATTCTCCTAATTTATAAAATGAGGTATTGCATTTGACATCCTCTTAGGTATCTCAGAGTCCTAGAAAACTTTCAGTCAATGACCCTTTAACTAGAAGATTCCTAATTTCTCTTTCTGTGATAGAGTTTGTAATCCTTTAATCTAATATTTTGTTATAAAGAAATACAATGGTGTTAACTAGTTTTGAAAAGATGAATTTGGTTCAATAATGATATTTATTTTGTTCCAAGGATGATTCAGAAAATCAAAACTCTTATTTACCTTCTTCAAATTTTGCAAATTGCTTTCATCTTATCAACTTTATTGGTACATATGGTATTACCTCATTATACAGAAGAGGAAACTGAGATTCCTTCAGACTTGTTATATGACTTTCTTGCTGAACTAAAACTAAAACACTATGACTCATATTCAGTCTTTTAACTCCCAGTCATATTACTTTTATCATCACAATGTACTAAGGATGATGTTTATTGAATAGTTTTTTAATGGATTATATTTCCTTTCAATCTGGACATTTTCTCATTGAAAAAAACACAAGGATTTAAGAAAATTCTTGACCCCTATTGTTAGCACTCAATTCCCATCACTTTGCATTTATTTTATATATAGCCATATTTATGAAATCTTAGTTGAAGAAAAGCTTCTTGAGGGCAGGGACTATCTTGTCTTATAAAATTGTAGCATTAGAGTTTAATGTGATGTGGAAACTTAATAAAATTCTTGCTAATTGATTGATAGATTCATGTACTCACTTTGTTACTACTTCAGTGACTGGTCACTTTTTACTTTCTTTTACTTTACTTAGTGTTACCTTCTGAAAACTCTGGAGATAAAACTTAAATCATCTCTAAGATTCCTTCTAGTTCTCACATTCTATGAGTCTGTGAATCAGTATATTACTTTTCTCATTAAGAAAGGTTTTACTCAATGTTTTAATGAAGATTAAATACTTAATTAAGCCTAATTAGTAGTGTTAGGGAATATGTCCCTGAAATATTATATGTGAGCTTATCATCATAATAATTAGCCAAATGATTCACATTAGACCCCACTTTAGACCCAATAACTCTCAAACTTGGGATCTCAGAATCATCTTAATGAATGGAAGAGGAGTAGGCGTAACCCCTACTGCTGTTCTTAGCCACTGCTATCAAAGAATGATAAATGAGTATATCCAAGATAGTCTAATTTCAAACTTCAAAGTTATATAAAGTTTGGGGGGAAGATGGACCATATAGCAAAAATAATTAATAAAGTGGAAGACTTACTGTTAGTCTAGCAAAGGAAAAAAATGTTAGGAAGCCAAAAAGAAGATCTATTTACCTATTGGAAAAAATAAACTATTGAAATCGCCTTTCCTTTAGCATAAAGAAAAAGACATTTTTCATGCCTAGGAGAGCTTCAACCAGGATTTAGTTTCAGGTATATTTGTGAAGTATAATGACTTCCCTGGATCCTTATCTGCCTCAAGTTCCCATGGTCCAAGCACAGTGGTCCATGGCATCTGAAGATGTCCTGCATAGTTCCCCAGTTGCCCATCACCATGGTCTCCTCTTTGTGAGTACCTTATTAAATGATTAAATTCATATTAAGGTGGTAAAGGTCAAAGATAGTTTAATGTGTCAACCCTGTAAGATGTATCAGCAATTCTAAAAGACCCTTCTGGAAATATGAAAATTTAACCCAAAGGAATATTACTTTAGTAATGGAATTTCATATTACCTCTCAAGTTATTATAAATATTTTTATCCAGTCCCTAAATTCATAGTATGCAGGTGATTGTCTGCTTGCTTGCTTGTTTTGTTCTTGTCTTTTGTTGTCGAAGATGACCAAAATGACCTCACTATGTTTGAGACAAATTATACAGTGTGTCCAACTGTGACTGATCATGCCAATAGGAGTTTGGAATGCTGTACCACAGGTTGGGCACAAAATAGTCCATGTGAACACCTGAAGTGGATACTCTAAATTTATTCCAGTCTGTTTTCCTCATAAAGCATAGTACCCTCTCTGATGAGGATACACCATGTTGGGCAGTCCTGTGCCAGTATCTCCCATGCTGTACAATCAGTTCTAAAGTTTTTCAATGAGACCTTCAGAGTATCTCAGTATCTCTTCTTCTGACCTCCTTGTGAGTGCTTGACCTGTGTGAATTCTCCATAAAATAATTTTGTTTTTGGCAAGCACCTGTCTGGCATTCTAGCAACATGTCCAGCCCATTGTAGTTGTGCTCTCAGTAATAAAGTTGGAATTCGAGGCTGATTAGTTTGACAAAAGACCTCAGTATCTGGTGTCTTCTCCTGCCAAGTGATCTTCAGAATCTTCCTAAGACAATTTAAATGGAAGTGATTCAGTTTCCTGACATGGTTTCGGTAGACTGTCCAGGTTTCACAGGCATATCACAATGAGGTCAACACAACAACTCTGTAGATCTTCTGTTTGTTAAGTGATTGTCTATTTTATGCATGTATATAGATACCTCTTTATGCTTCAAATTCATCAAATATTAATTTATAGCATCTGTTGAGAGTTAGACTGAAATTTCTAGTCAAAGTAGTAGTGAGTCAGGTGACAAGGGCGTTAGGAATGTATTGAAGCATAATGGAAAGATCATAGGATTTGGATTCAAAATACCTGGGTAATGGACTTAGGTGTAACTATTTTGGGAATAGTCAAGTCACTTAAACTTTCTAAGTCTCAGTTTCTTTATGCAAAATTGGGAAGAATCACATTTGTATTCCCCAACCTAACTTGTTTGTTTGCTACGTCAGATGAAGTCATATTGGTTGTAGCATTTGGTAATCCTTGCGATTTTGGAGGTGGGACATAGCAATTTATGAAACAAATAAACATTCAAAGATGACCCTTGGTTCTGAACTGCTCCCTTCTGTCCTCTTCTGACAGTGACAAAGCATGGAAAACTCCCACAATTTCAACACTACTAATAACATTAACTAAGTGGTTGATATACTAAATATGTGATCTATACTCAGTGACCAATGAGGGGGCATGGGTTCCCTCAATACAAATGAATTCTTTCAATATTGGCATTCTCACTAAAAATGAAAAGGAAGTTGCTATTAAATGAGCCATTCTTCAATGGCTCACAGGCTTTCCTTAAAAGAGGCACATAAGGAAACTGGCAGAATTATTTTTAATCATGAGACCAAATGAACCAACCATAGCAACAACAACAAAATAAAGCATTTCAAGTTACATTTGGGCTTCTTGAATTGCAATTTCTTGAGAGACACTGGCCAAAAGACCACCATGAAAAGGGCAATGCCATAAGTGCAATGTGTTTTTCCAAGAATGAGAAGCTAGGAATATTCCATGAAACACTGAATAAGACCCTCCAAATTAAATTTACATATATATATATATATATATATATATATATATATGTTTGTGTGTGTGTTATATGACAACTTAATTGCAAGGATGGGTAGAGGAGAAAGGGTAAAAACACCCCAATAACAATATCAACAAAGAAAAAGAAATAAGAGAGAATAAAGGTTTCTGTGCTACACAGAAGCCTGATGCCTAAACCACAAGAAGAGGATTAGGAGAAAAATGTCACTTTACAAAAGAAATAGATAATGATTTTTTTTAAAGTAAATGACTAGGGCGGCTAGGTGGTGCAGTAGATAGAGCACAGTCCCTGGAGTCAGGAGTACCTGAGTTCAAATCCAGCCTCAAACACTTAATAAATTACCTAGCTATGTGACCTTGGGCAAGCCACTTAACCCCATCACCTTGCAAAAACTAAAAAAAAAAAGTAAATGACTAGTTTCACACGTTGGAGCAATTTCCATATAAGCAATATACATATACATACATACATATATATATATATATATATATATACATATATGTACATATAGATCTATCTATCACCAGACCATTGACTTGTTTGAGTAAAGACAAAATATTGATCTAATCACAGAATAAAAATATGAAGATGAAATCAAAGTAAATCAAACTCATCATAAATATGACTCATTATTTCCACTAATCAGAAACTTATTATATTTAAACAATCAATAAGATTTTAATGGAAATTAATTTATTAAATGCCCAAGATATTTCCAGGCACTTTTCTAGGTACTGGGGTCATACAGACAAAACTAAGCAGTCTTCAGCCTCAGCGTTCTTATATTCTACCAGGGGAATAAAAAAATAAAAACATAACCTTGAGTGCCAATAAAGCACTTAAAATTAAATATAAATACATTCTGATGAGGCATATTAGCAGCTGGAGGCAACTGAATAGGCTTAGAATAGCCATGGAAATTGAGTGGAGCATTAAAAGAAACTCAGGAAGATGGATAAATGAACAAACATTGACAAAGATATTCACCCTTTCCAGTGGAAGTTTAACTGATGTAAATTAATCAACAAAACAAGAACAACAAAAAAGTCCAGAAATTAACCAAAACCTTTTAAAAAGCAAAGCTAAGGGAATCACCAAAATGTAAAAATTTAAAAACGAATATCACAGAACAAATTGAAGGAGAAAGGAAGTTTAGTTTATATTTGAGATAAGAATCAATTAGGCCAGATCATCAGAGTATTTATAGATGAAATGAGAAAACAAAAAAAAAGGGTAGAAAAAGTAAAATATTTCCATTGTTGTTTCCTCAATGAATGAGAGTGGAACCAATGCATTTAGCATCACAACCCCCAAAATGGTACTCAAAAAAAAAGAGAGGAACATTAACTGAATTTGCCAAGACTGTTAATGAAATCATTATCTTCAGTGGAGGTCAAATAATTTTGAGGACTTTGAAGGATCATTTCTCAAAATATATAGAAAAGAAGAAGATTCCAGATGCTTGGGAAATTTTGACAAGAAAGTATTACTAAAAAGGCTTACTGCGAGAATATCAGTAACTATTGACTTGTATGGCCATCAGTCCATCTCTGCAAATCTTTAGGAAAAAAAATACTATACTTGTATTGTGGACCTGAATAGGAAGACAGTAGACTGAACCACCTTTGGGAGATTGTGTAGTGCTGTGGATGACCCTCAATCTTCTCTCTGAAACAAAAGCCCTAACTTTGTAATATCAATATTCTTTCAGTTCTGTTGTGTCTTGCAATACTACCCTCACTGAAGAATAAAATCTGTAGGTCACTGAGAGGTTACTGGAGAAGCATATGGATGCATGAACAATATATAACTAATAAGAAACATGCTGAAGAAGTGATATTATCTTAGGCATGTATGACCAGCAAATTAGGCAAACCAGTCAGAAAGAGGGAGGTGGAAAAATGCAAACTGGTCCATTTGCTTCACTGGCATTCACCCATTGCCTAAAGATCTGGAGAAAGAAGCCAGAATGCTAGATGGGGTGCTTGAATGCTTGGAGGCCTTATGAGAGGTAGAGAATATGAGTAACATGGTTCAAATGGTTTGTGTCATTTCCATCATTAGAAATTACCTATATCAATAAGCTTCCAAGCATGAACACATATACACATATAAATATAAAATATGTAAATATTTACACATAAATATCTGCATACATTCACATACATATTTCTATACACACATACATCTATTTATATGCATATTGTGCATACATACATGTCATGATGATGATGTGACACAGTGGGAAGAGATCTGAACTTAAATTCTATCTCTGATGCTTGCTCACAATGCAACATTAGGTAAGTTATTTAAATTCTCTCAGTCTCAATTTCCTCATTAAAGAATGAGGAGATTGGAACAGAGAGTCTACAAAGGTCTTCCTCATTCTGCATGACAAATTTTAATTAGAAGATAAAAATTCCAAACACTTCTTGCCTTTTCTCTTCCATTGATGAAGAAGCATTGACTGTCATAGTGCATAGAACTTTGGGGATGGAGTCAGGAACAGCTGAGTTCGAGTCACTGCATAATTAATTTGTGTGACCCTGGGCAAGTCACTTAGCAATTGTTTGCCTCATTTCCCAGGGTTGTAATAATAATCATCATAATAGTGATCATAAAGAAACAAGGGAACAAAGTATACATTAATAACAGCATTGTGAGATGAACAACCTTGATGGAAGCAACTCCTCTCAGCAGTTCAGAGAGCTAGGACAACCCTATTAGACTGGCCATGACAATGTCATCCCTGTCCAGAGGAAGAAAAGCAAAACAAAAATAAAACAGAAAATCAACCCTTCAGAATATGATGAATACTTTATCAAAATTATCTCATAGATCTCTTTCCCTTAATCCTAATTCCTCATCCAGAAAATGTCTAACCTGTAAACATGTCTATCAAAAATATGTATGTACACTGTGAACCTGCCTGTTCACTGCTGAAGGAAGGGGGTGGGAAGGGAGGATGGAAGAAAATTTTGTAATTTAAAAATATACAATGTACTACAGCAGAGCTCTGATCATTTTGC
This sequence comes from Macrotis lagotis, assembly GCF_037893015.1. NCBI lineage: Eukaryota > Metazoa > Chordata > Mammalia > Peramelemorphia > Peramelidae > Macrotis > Macrotis lagotis. The sequence goes on from NC_133665.1 coordinate 164,833,337, forward strand.
TTTGGGAACATATCCATCAGTATAGATCACAAGCTGGTTGCACCTTAATAAATGTTTATTGAAGGACTGCTTCTTGAATACAATCTCTCATACTTCTCCCCCAGATCTCCACAAACAACTGGCTTTCCACTAAGTTTCTTTCTATTTTGTGAATACAAAGGGAGAATTCAGCCATCCATCTGTCTGTTATTCATGCTTCATAGTTCTTGAGTGATTGGTCCACCTCCTGTTCTCATCATATGATTTGTGGTTGATGTCCTTTATGCCTGAGAGATAGTCTGGTGGTAGTGGATGGAACTCTGAGTCAGGAAGCTAACTCTGACTCTGGGGAAGGGATTTAACTTTTCAGCACTCCTGGTGATCCTCTAGCCCATGAGTCATAACCTATAACATGTGTTCCATTTGTCACAAGGATTTCCATTTTCTCCCCTTACCCTCAACTCCTGGTGGGGCAAGGAACGTGTGAATAAAATAAATGCTTATTGATTAAAATTTAATTTAATTTAATTTAAAGGACTAAAATTTGCCAAGTTACAGCATAGATGCAGCTGTATATCAACAGTGTTTCCTCCCTGGGAGTGACCTACATGGGTTACAGGTCCCTGATACTATTTTGTGTACATAGACCATCATTGATAATTTTGATCATTATTGAAGTTATGCTACAATCACCTTGAGTTTATTGTGTATCTTCACATTGAACTTTGGGTTACCTGAAAATGTAATTCTTCGTATATTGTTGTGTTCAGAGAGTTACAATCATACCATACTATCCTAAGAACACTAAGGGAAAAAAAAAAGATATTTGATGTGAATGTGCATGTTCCAAAACAATTTGGAATCATTGAAGATGCTCTATTATGTCCCAAATGCAATTCAACACTTTCTCTTTCTCCCATTCAATTCTAGGTCTCACTTACTATCCATCTGCAGAATCCATCTACTAATGGATTGACTCAATGTATTGATCCTCCATTTGTTTGTCTCATCTTGACTCTAGTAAAAATGGAAAGAGAACTAGATTTAAATCCTGCCTTTGATGCTTACTACGTGAGTGACATCAAGTCATATAACTTCCCTTGGCCTCAGTTACCTCATAAATAAAATGAGGAAGTTTCCCTTAAAGGTTTCTGATTTCTTTTTTAAACACACACACACACACACACACACACACACACATTTCCCATTTGGTTCTAGCTTTATTATCTCATTGAGGAGATGATATTATTTTGGGTCTTGATGCAATCAGCACAATACTGTGATAGGAAGGGTTTTCTGTCCAATGAAATTGTGAGAACAACTCCTATGACTAGTGATGGGTACCATAAAGACAAGTTGAAAATTCCCAAAAGGTAGCTATTAAGGTGTTGTCATTTAGACAGACATCTATGAAAATATTAAATAATGGCCTTGAAATTAAAACATAAAATGTTTTAACAAAAGATAAAATATAATAAAAAAACACAAATGCATTCTAGACTAATAAACAAAGCTTTGGACCTTTGTCTGCCTGAGGGCTCGAAAGGCACAAGGCTAAATATCAGAGTGTAAAAACACATGTAGAAAGTCTTTTAATGAATTGAAACTGCTGCTTTTTAAAAATGGAAAGCTCACTTAAAAGAAAACCAGACATGTTTTCATTTGGTCTCAAACCAAGAATTTCAAATTATCTCCCGTGGGATAATATAAAAAGAAATAATATTCACAAGTGAAGGGCTTTAGAAGTAGAGTGTTATAACAAGTGTAGCTCATACAGGTAACAGTGTATTGAGAGAGATGTAACTTTGGTATGAAACAGAATCTTAATTTTCCAACATGAAGAGGAAGTATCTTCATTTGTAAAGCTTTAGATGAGGTTGTGATCTATAGTTTTCTGAATGAACGTTACCAAGAATTTGGCTTTCATGCATCATGATGGTTCATGCTATTTGTTGTCAGGGCTGGGTCCTGTTATAGGTGAAGTTTAGCAATACTCCACTGGTTAAGCAAATAAAGGCAACTTCTAATTATTAGTGTCCTTTTTCGATGCCCTATATTTTCCAATCAACCCTCTCACTATGGTCTTTTATATTATTATCACAACTGATGTTTGGTTAAAAAAATTCAAATAAGGTGAATTTAGTTGTGGTCCATGTGTAGTTTTATACCTGAGTTAATAAAAGTAAATTTCAGAAGTAGAACATTAGTGACATATGGGAAAGATGGTGGCTAATCTGAAAAAATCTGATGCGTATGTGTCTGTGTATGAATCTCAAAAGCTCTATATGGGTCTATGATAAGATATGGTAACCAAGAAAACTAAATTTATCTTGAGCTGCATTAAAAAAGTATAGTCTCTAGGACCAGTATCCAAAGCCATTGGTTTCTGCTACCTCTGCTTTGTACAGATCACACCTGGCATCCGTGCTTTTGTCCCAATGCTGATTGCTACACTTTAGACAGGACACTGATAAGCTGGAAAATGGACATAAGAGGAAGACCAGGATGTTAAAAACCTTGAGACTGTATAATAAGAAAACTAATTGGAAGAAATGGAAATTATTTAGCTTGGAGAAGAAAAGCTTGAAGGTGGAAAGAGGAGAGAAAGCATAATCATCTTCCAGTATTTGGAAGCCTAATTCTGAGAAGAACAATTAGATTTGTTCTGAGTGGCTTCCAAAGATCAAGCTGGAAACAAAAAATGGAAATTACAAACTGGGTATCTTGAGGGTAAGATTTCGACTGCCTTAGAGTGTCTTCAAGGGAAAATAGACTGCCTTGGGAAGTCATGGGTTCCCCCTTAGATGACTCTAAGGAGAACACAGGTAATTGTTGGCTTTACTGTAAAAGGGATTATCACTGACAGAGGCAAAGATTGAGCAATGCAATCTTTTGTAATTTGTAATCCTGTGATTCTATGAGAAGACCTTTAGAATTGGATCCTGAAGAGTGAGTAGGATTTAAACAGACCAAGCCATCAGAGAGTCTCCCATGTGGAAAGAAATATTTTCAGTGTAATTTTGAAAGTCAGAAAGTCAGTATTTGAGAGATTTATAGCTGAAGGAGACATTAAGAGATTCTTTCGGTCTATTTCCAAACGTGGTCACTTCCCAGAGCCTTGTCCCAGGCTCTCTTCCATCTATGTTGCTGATCCATAAATAGTCTTATTTCTCCTTTGGATGTTGTTTGCTGGTTAATGAATGTATATTAAATTTGAATCTTGTCCTAAGCTCTTATCTAACAGATGAGGGAACTGAAGTCTCAAGAGTAAGTACCATTTGCTGAAAGGCAAGTGGTTCAGATGGGACTACTTCACTTAATGGTAGATGACATTATTGATCTTTGAACAAAGACCTCACTTTAAGAGAGCCAATGGCTAAGTCAATATTTGTAAGCATTCTGAAAACTGTACTTCTTTGTAGGTTTTGCTTTCTTTCCCACCCATCTGATTATGTTGCTGGTGGAATGGAAGGGAAGCATAAAAACAAAGCGTCATATTGTGATTTATTGATCATCATGGGCCAAAATATCAACCTTCTGATTATGGAGCAAAATTGGTCCTAGACAGCAGAAAATCATCACCTGCTATCGCCTCACCATACTCTTTAACTCACTATTTGATATTCTCCCCTCCGATAGGAGGGCTTAAGAGTAGAGCACTAAATTCCACCAACACTTTCTTCTAGAGTTGATTGGACTTGGACTCCTTGGTGCAAAATCTATAGGACATGATCCCACCTTCTATTCTCTCTCATATCAACTTCCAGCTTCCTTTTATGACTGTCTTCCTCAATGAGATTATAAGCTCCATGCTAGCTAAGAATTGTCTTTATTTATTCATATCCCCAGTATTTAGCATAGTGACTGGAAGATAGTAGGTGCTTAATAAATGTTTATTGAATTATATTGAAACTCCACATTTATGACAAAGCCTTTGCTAACTTTTCAGCTTGGTACTGACTATCAGAGCTCGTATTCCATAAGTATAATTCTTGCAATTCTAGTTTGCAAAAACAAGACTATATAATAACATTTCAAAGAAGCATTGCAGAAGGCAGCACATGAATATGGATATTGTGCACACATTCTATACGGCAAATGGCCTGCAAGTCAAAGACAGAGCATAAAAGGACATGCTTATAGATACACATCTAAAAGACAAAGAGTTCCTCTAGTCCATGGTTCTTAAAGTGAGGTCCATAAATATCTAAGGGATCTGAGAGAATGGATGAGGAAAAAAACAACTTTATTCTAACTAACCCCTGACTGCAATGTAATTTCTCCATTAATTATGAACTCAAGCACCAAATGGTCTGAGAAGGCATCCATGGGTGGCACCAGAATGTTCAAAGGGTTTCATGATATGCAATGTTGACAGCTACTAATCTAGTCCAATTCTCCTATTTACAGATGAGAAAACTAAGGACAAAAAAGAGGAAGTGACTTCTATTCCCAAGATCAGAGTGGAAATGTCAGAATTTAATCCCAAACCTTCCGATTCTAGATCCAGTACCTGCTCTACAGCAATTTCCATAAAGACAAGGTTAATTAGTTTTTATCCTCTCCTTTCTGCTCCCCCTGAACAGCCAAAGGAAAAAAAAAATAACTTTTTCTATTGCACTTGTATTATCACATACTTTCTCAGAGTTCCTAATCAGGGGGTGTTTCTTCATTAGCATATTTCCTCTTGATAGTCAGCCAAACTGTTGCAAGTACTCAATTCCGAATGTTCCATTTTCCCAAGAGAGGTGTCCGTGGGTGTTCTGGGTAAGCTCAAGGAGGGAGAAGTGGGAAACATTAGCTTATATTGTCAGTTAATAGGAAAAGGCATTCAGCTAAGATTGTCCAGCTGATTAGAGGAAAATTAGAGAGTGAAAGGCGGCTGTTCCCTGAAATGACTTTCCTTCTTTCCTTCATCAAGAAAGCTATTCTCGAATGGATTGTTTTTCAGAATTGATATCAGGAAGTTTCAGTGCTTGGCTGATTGACATTTAACTCAGATTGGATTGTTTGGGAGAATAATATTTTTTCCCCAATTTGTCAGAGAGCAGATGTATTTTTGTAACTTTGGTGGGCGAACTCTTCCTTCTAAACAGAAGTGACTAATAGACCAGGTGGGGGCAGAGACTCAAAGGTCCCTGGTTAAATAATAACAATGATGCCACCAGCCTAGGGTTGGCATTGGCCTCTTATTGAATCTCTCTCTCTCTCTCTCTCTCTCTCTCTCTCTCTCTCTCTCTCTCTCTGTAGATGGAGCTCAAATTTGGGACCCAATATAGGCTGAGATTACCTTTGTCTACTTGATAACCAGTGGTCTCCAACCTCCATTTTGCCATTTAGTTCAAGGGATATCAAGATGGTTGGACAGTAAAAAAGCAAATTACTCAATTCAATTAATAGATTATTATTTTTTATTGTTGTTTTAGCAAATTTATGAATTTTGTGGCATATGGATATCCCAGGGAGAAGTTTTCTCTACTAAAGAAAATGAGTTCTTTCTGTACCGTAAAGTCTAAGAAAAGGTTTCTGGGACATTCAAAGTTTTAGTGACTTATCCAGGATGGCACTGCCAATATTGGAGGAGAAAACTGAATGCAAGACATCCTAATTCCAGATCCTGCTCTCTATCCATAGGTTACATGGATTCTCCGTTATCCTATTAATCACAGCTGTCATTCATACACTGCCTCAAGTTTACAAAGTACTTCACCTACATAACCTTAGTTGATCCTCATAACAACCCTGCAAAAGCGTCACTAGACCTATTACTGTCCCTATTTCACAGAGGAGGAAACTGAACTTGTGACAGATTAACTGACTAGCCCAAGGTCATGAAGCCAATGAAACTTCAGAGAAAACCATTCACATCAGGTCTCCTTGACTCTGAATTCAACAGTGATATAGCTATTTATTTGTCATCGGACAAAGAATACCAACAAATCATTCTTTCTGTGGGGGCGGGAGAAGAATGTATTGTGAAATTAGACTAAATGATAGGTCTTCAGTGCTTTAAAAATGTTAGGAATCCTTTTTTTAGGATTCTTTTTAAAGGCACAGAAGTAGTCCTTTGCCATAAGCTTCAAAGTTTTAGTCTATTAGGGCCACTGGTACAGGTAAGATCTGACGGAGGTCAACTTGGCACTGAAGCCAAGTAGGAATTTTTTTGGCAAGGCAATGGAGTTAAGTGACTTGGCCAAGGTCACACAAGCTAGGCAGAGAAGTAGGATGTTAAGAGGGGTGGAGACTGTTCCTTAAGAGGATGTATAAAAAGAACTGGGAATATTCAGCCTAATAAAAAGAAGACAGAGGAGCACACATCAGAATCTGGAGGACTGTCAAGGAGAAGGGAATTTGATCGTGTTCTTCTTGGTCCTACAGGAGAGAACTATGAGCAGAGGATTATAGGGAAGAATTTTAGAGCAATTTTTTGGTCTTAGCAAGGCATTGAGCTTAAGTGACTTGCCCAAGGTCACACAGCTAAGCAATTATTAAATGTCTGAGGCTAGCTTTGAACTCAGGTCCTCCTGCTCCAGGGCCGGTGCTCTATTCACTGTGCCACCTAGCTGCCGCTGGAAGTGTTATTCTTGCTGAGTCAGATTCGTCATGTCCAACACTTTGTGACCTCATTTGTTTGTTGTTGCTGTTGTTGTCCATTTGTTGTTTTCAAAGACACTGAGGTGGTTTGTCATTTCCTTCTCTAGGTCATTTGACAGATGAGGAAACTGAGGCAAACAATATTAAGCAAGTTGACAAATATCTGATTCCAGATTTGAATTCACAAAGATGAGTCTTCCTGATTCCAAGTCCAGGACTCTATCCACTACCCACATAGATGCCATTAGACTCAAAATAAAAAAAAATCTGAAAACAGCTAGGTATCTAGTTGAATTAGGAAGTATCATGTTCTGCATCACAGAAGGTGACTCTTTCCCTCCCTCAAGCATTTATCTGATAAATTAATTTTAAAAAATCATTTAAAGAAAAATATTTTCAGATATGACTTCCATCCCTCCCTCCATCTCCTCTTCCTTCAAATGCGAAAACTAGAAATATTGTACCTATTTTGTTACAGACATGTATATGTATGTATATATTGTGTGTATGTATGCATATTATATATGTATATATAAAATACATAAATTGATAGATACATGGATGAACCTATGTTTCTATCCATCCATCCAACTAGCTATCCATCTATCTATCCATCTATCTTTCTATCTATCGTTAGCTTTCTATTTATCTACCTATATATCTATCCACTTATCATCACTTGTCAGTGATGCTGCAAAGAAGTTTATTTTTATATTTAAATTAGGCTACTTGACCTTGGAGAGTCGTTCCAATGCCAAAATTTGGTAATTCTTTGATTTTGGCCAAATTGGAATTTAGGATATATCTTTTGAATTAGAAGGTAAAACAGCAAATATCCATTTCCATGATTATCAATCCAGAAGCTTCTATGAGCCACAGAGAACATTTTTTAACAAGAAATTGTAATTCAATGCAAGATTGTTTATATTTCTCTCTTTAATATTTTATTCTATATTCCTAATATCATCTCAGTTCAGACAGCTAGGGACCATGTAAATTCAGCTAGCTGAATTATTAACGGGCTTTTCTAGGAGCACCTCAAGGACTAAGCAAGAAATTTGTACTTAACACTCCCTTCTAGGTGAGTCAGGTCAGGCTCACCTTGTTGCCTTAGAGATCAGAAGGCAATGATTATGACAGAATGACTATACCAAGGGTAAGTACAACCAAGTTATCTTGCGGATCTGTTTATTTTACTCCCCTGCTACAGCAAACACTTGTTATTTTTGCATTCTAAAGATGCCACATAAATAAGAATAAACATTTATCAGCCTTCACATAAGCTGTCAAAATTTGCCCTCGTGGATGCCACTGTACTCACTCACTCTATCCAGGACTAGACATTAATGTGTTGTCATCAACAGCCTGATGATCTCAGTCTTGAGATAGGCTTCTGTTCCAATAAGGTACTTAGAAGAATGTCAGTGGTACCAAAATCACCTGTGGGTTTCCTGGCTTCTATTTGGGCAACTCCATTGTTGGCCTCGTTAGTTGCATGAGTGATCCTAGGAGGAGATGTGGTTCAACTGAAGTTATGGTTAGATGTGTTAGACTGACAAGAGTTCTTGGGGCTTACGTGGGCCACAAGCTCTAAATGAGTCACCAGTATTATTTGGCAGCTAATGCAATCTGGGACTTCAATAGGAGTAAGAAGGGGTGACAATTCCTATTTGGCCAGGCCACCACTGAAGCTCTCTGTTCATTTCTGACTACCGTAGTATAAAAACAACCTTAATGAAATAGACAGTGTCTGGAGACAGGCCACTATTATAAGGAAGGGTTTAAGGTCCTAAGGAATGTCTGAAGTTATTAGGGATGTTTATCTAGGATGAGTGATGGTTCAAGAGAGGACGTAAAAGCTATTTAGCTATTTGTAGACCTCTCAAAGGTGAGTTCTATTTGACCCCAGAAGGCACAACCAAGTTTAAAGGATTGAATGTACAAAAAGAAATATTTTGGTTGATGTCATGAAAAACCATTCTAAAAGAGTTGTCAAGAAGAGGCTTCTTCCTTGTAGGCTAGATGCTTACTTGTTGCAAACATTAGAGTGTGGATTTTTTTTTTGCAGGGAGGTGTTCCAGTGTTATTAGATTGACCAAATAGATGACCAATGAACTTCTGTGTACCAATAAGCTTTGTATTTTTTAAACAATGTTTCCCGTGGCCCAAGCCCCCAAGAAGTATCCAGTATACTTCCCTTGCCCAGAGAGGCATGAAGCAAGACATCCTGGAGAGGTAGATAGACAGAGACAGAGGAATATGAAGCAAGACATCTGGGAGAAGTAGCTTTTATATTTACTAGGCAGAAAGAAGGAAGGAGTTTATGTCTTTGCTGGGGGGAAATTATAAATGTAGGTAGAGGGCTTAGAGAAGTCAAGGCATGTCTCAGATGTGTCATTCACTTTAGCTAAGTAATATTGCTCATGGAAAGGAATAATATGAGATCAGACTTTAAAAACAGGGAAAGTTGCCACATTATTTAGGACTTTGAATCCCAGACAAAGGGGATTAGATAGAACATTTGTTTGACAAAGCTTGTTGCAAGGTGCTGATGTTGCAAGGAGAGATAGTCCTTGAACTTGACCTTAATAGTCCAACATATAACCCAACCCATGAAAGAAGATTGGAAATTGAGGATGACTATGAAAAACTCAGGGAGAAGTTTGTTACTTTGCATGATATGGGGCTTGTTCAAGAAGGTTCAAGTCTGGGATTGAGCAAGATAAGTGTTTGAAAGCTGGAGTATTGAAGCCCAACATGGTTCCAGGCCAGTGTTCTGGTTTTTCATGGAGAAATAGTGAAGGTGATCACAAAGTGGAATTTTCAGAGAGATGGAATGGAGAAAGAGACATCTGGGAAATTTGAGCTTGACTCTCTACATGTCAGTTCTGACCTGTGTTATCTATGGATGTCTTTTGTTTCTGACTAGTAGCTAGGAAGTACTAGCCAACTTGGACACAAAGACATCTCTGATTCATACAAAGAGAAAGAATGGAACAATCTGTTTTCAAAGAGCATACCATCGAATGGGGCACAAAATACAATGTACAATAATTGTCTCTACATAATATAAATATATAAATATACAAGATATTATATAAATATATAATTATATGATGTAATTATAATATATAATATATTATAATATAAATATACATAAATATAAAGAAAATACTGATTCAACTCATTTTAGCAGAAGTAATTAAGAAGGGAAGGTACTAGCAATCATGTGTGTCTGGAAGGGTTTCATTAGAATAAACTTCAGTTCAATCTTGAAGGATGGTAATGATTCACAGGTAATAAGAAAGTGCATTATAAGGTACACTGGATGGTCATTACAAAAGAATGAAGGTTGGAAATGAAAATTCCAAGGATAAGGAACAGAGAGAGGGTCAGTTCAACTATGGCTTGAGCAGAAATATGCAAAAATACAGGGAAGTTGGAAATGGGTCAAGTAATAAAGAGAATTAAGGGCAAAATAAATAAGTTTATATTTTATACCAGGAAACATAGGGAATCGCTTATTTTAATGTGTAGAAGAGTGACTTGATCACGTGTGAGCTTAAAGAAACATTTTTTTCAAGTACTGACTTCTTTCTTAGATACTGACTCTTCAGCTGAGTACTTTGATTGGTTTATACCTATGCTTTCCAGTCTCCCCCTTTCCTTTCTGTAGCCATGTCCACATACTGCCATCACCCAGCCCAGATGTCACCATAGGTTTTTTCCATATGCTCACTGTTCTCAGGATATTCTGACAATAACTTTCCACCACACTCATTATCCAGACATAAATCCACCCAGCCTACAACATAATCAGTAAAAAGTCCCAACCTATACCATTGATTCCGCCAGATAGGCCAACATGTGATCAACAATAATTAATTATAACTATTGTAGAGAGGGATTATGTAAGGTCTATGTCTAGGCCATGTCTAACCTTTCAGGCAAATTACAGATTAGTTCATTTCATATCCTTAGAGTTCCAAAAATATCATCAAATTGACTTTTCCCTCTCCAAGGCTCTGTAAATCCTTAATGGCTGGAATGTATTCCTACTTCCTTCTGGGCTATTAGAACTCCTAGCTCTGGTCAAACTTCAGAAGAACCTGGAAAGAATTATATGAATTGATGCTGAGCGAAGTGACCATATCCAGGAAAATATTGTAAACAATGTGAGATGACCATCTATGATGGATGCAGCTCCTCTGACTGCTCAGTGATCAAGGACAGTTTCGAGTGACCTGTTATGGAAAATGCCATCCACATCCAGGGTGGGGGGGGGGAACTATGGGGTATGAGTACAGACCAAAGCGTATTTTGTTCACTTTTAAAAACTTCTTTTATGTTTTTTCTCTCTCTCTCATGATCTTTTCCCCCTTACTTCTGATGAATTTTTTTCACAACATGACAAATAGGGAAATATGTTAAACACAAATGCACATGTACAACCTAAATCAGATTGCTTGTTCCCATGAGGAGGGGGGAGGGAAGAAAGGTTGAAAAAATGTAAAATTCAAAAGCTTGCAAAAGGATGAATATTGAAAACTATCTTTGCATGTATTGGAAAAAATAATATTTTACAAAAGAACCCCTAGTTCCCTTTAATGATCTGTTCCATACCACATTCTACCTGAGGTCTTTCTTGGGCAGTGACCTTGGGAATGAACCCCTGCCCAGGTTTTTTTTAATCCAAAATTTCATTGGTTGAGAGAACCCCCAATCAGGGCAAGTTGGCATCAGTTTTTGCACCAGAGTCTTAAAGAGATGTCAAGATCACTCAGAAGTGGTTACTTGGCCAGTGTCCAATGGCCAGTTGTTTTTTTGTCATGGGTGAAAGACAGTTGAATGCAGATCTTCCTGATTCTGAGGATAGCTCTCTAGCCAGTGCATCAGGGTTGTCTCTGTATCTCCCACATTACTCTTCTCCATCTTACTTTGTGACTTTCAATTTTTTCTTTTCTTTTCTATTTACTTTTCTGAAAATTGTACTTTCTTGCAGTAGAATGTAAGCTCTTTGAGGGTAAAGAATATCTTTATCTTTTAATCTAAAGGCAAAAAGCAATTAACAAATAGTTATGAAATGAATATATTGTCCTTTTATCTTTAAACCACTCCTGAGAGGAAAATATAGAGACTTTTATGCCCCATATTATAGAAGCTAACAAAAATGCCTGTCCCAAGATCATATAGTGTGAGAGGCGAGGTGACAAAGAGGATAGAGCACCATCCATGGAGTCAGGAAGACCTGAGTTTAAATCTGACCTCAGACACTTGACACTTACTAGCTGTGTGATCTTGGGCAAGTCACAACTCTGACTGCCTCACAACCAGGGCCAACTCAGTCCTCCTGATTTATATGTGGCCCCTGAACCCAGATGATTCTGGAGGAGTAAGTGAGGCTGGTATCTTACTACACCCCCCTTCACTCAAATCCAATTCATGTGCACATCATGGCTTCACCTCCCTGATGTCATTGGTCCTCTTCAAAAATAAAGGACCTTCACCAATACCACTAACAACAAACAGAAACAGTCAAGACCGGAAAGACAAATTGCAATAATCCTTCCAGACAAAAACCGTGGTTTGAACAGGACTGTGGGAGTCCAGTCTATACTACCAGAAACAATCGGAAATTGCTAATTTTATTGAGTAGAAGAGTGAGCTGATCAAAGATTGTCAGAACTTTGGAGAGGGAAACATCAATCAGACCATGTTTTTGGAACTCTGACAATATAACATGGACTAATGAAATTTGCCTGAAAGGTTAGACATGGACTAGACATACACCTTACATCATCCCTCTCTATGATAGTTATAATTAATTATTATTGATTGCATGGTGGCACATCTGGTGGAATCAATGGTATAGGTTGGGGTTTTTTACTGATTATGATTCCAGTTCCTTGGAAATGCCCAGGTTGTAATGGGAGAACAATCAATGGAACATTGAATCTGTCTGACATGAATTCCTGTATGAGTAGATATGCCTATACCTGAGTGTGCATTACACTGATTTTAAAGTCCCTCAGGAACCAAGAGCACAAAATTTGTACCTGATACTGATTTTGCCTTGACTCGAATATTGCCAGGTTTTTAAACCTGAAACATGAAGAGTTCTGATCTTGGGGAGGATGGCCCAGTTGGGGATTATCCCCCTCCCCTTCCTTAACTGATACTGAGATACTGTATTCAGTATTCAGAAAAAGTCATTCTTTTGCTGATAACCACAAAGAATGGTGGGCCTCATTCCCCCCCGCCCCCATGTCTTCTTATTTCCCAACATTTTGAAAGGACAGGCCCCTTCACATTTTCGCCTTCTGTCTGGGCATACAAGGGTTTTATAGATTTTGCAGATCCTATTCAGGGCCATTTTAAATGCAATCCCTGTACAACAGAAGGCAGCCAATAGTAACTGAGAAGGGCTATTTGAACACATAAATATTTCATGGAGCTCTAAAAGCCACGAATGCCAAACTCTAAAATGTCTGTAAACATCTGAGATTTCCAGTTCCAAGAATGTAATTATAGTCTTGGGATTTGCGGGGTGTCTGGCCGAAGACCCTTTTCATTTGGAGAATTAAGGATAAAGTGATGACCTTGCAAAGAAAAGGGCATGCTTACATCTTCCTAGTTTAACTTTTTGATTCCTAATCGGGGATAGGAGGAACACACAACCCCTTTTTGTTTTTGTCTCCTTTTTTAAGCAAAAATGCAACTCCTAGCAAAATCCTATAGCTATATAAAGATCCTATATGCAAAGAACCTTATAAGCCACGCCATCCAAGAAGTGTTAAATGATTTGCTCAGTTTCTTCAAGTTGAAATCTAGGCAAGGTTTGAACTCTCATCCTCTGTCTCCAGAGTGAGTGCTCTTTTTCTTATACCATCCTATGCAACAAAGAAGACTGTTTATGAAGGCATTAAGAGTAACCTGGCTTAATGATTTTTTCTTTTGGGGCTAGTACCAACCTCTCATATAGGCAATGCAATTACTTTTAGATAACTTTGAACTTTGCTCATTAGAAACCAATCCCTGATTCTCACCAGGGTGGAATTGGCGGACACCAGAAATGGTAACCCATCTCTTGGCTTCAAATAACATAATAGGTTTCAGTTTGAAAAAAAAGAAGACAGAAATGCATAACGATGTTATTTTAAAATTTTTGGATTTATGGTTTATTTCATTGTTGTGAAGAACTCATCCTACCCTTCTATCACCTATAATATGAGTGGTACAGTAACTTCAGCAGGGAAACATAACCAGCACGTATTAAAGACTTGACTGGAACTCAGGTCTTCTTGAATATGAACCTGGCTCTCTTGCTCCTGAAGCATACTGCTTGTCTGTCAGGAATATCTTGTTACTGAACACTGGAAAAATGGTCATGAAAGCAGGATGAGATATCATGCTTTCTTCTTTCCCAATGAATTAAAAGTGTATATAAGAACAATACAAGAGTTCCAAATTTCCAATGAACTCTACTGCATAAAGATGGACATCTCTATGAAGGGTGAACTTACTGATTATCAAAGTCTCATAAGTCTCAGCTAAGTCCATGGTAATAGATTCTCAATAGCATAATGTACTCTCTAAGAACAGGAAATTGTCTGCTGGAAAAGAGTAGTAGTTCACAATTATAATCGCTTCTACCATGGAAACTGACTTTGGGTGAGGGTGAGAGGTCTCAGTGCCAGTAGTATTAAATGATGTATAAATTGTAGAGAAGGTGATGACTTGCATTAGTAGAAGGAATGTTCACCAGGAGGAGCTCCACTTGCTGATGAAATCACAGAAATTTATTAAAAATGAGTCAATTATTCATCTTGTTAAGAGATGTGAATGTAATTTAGTCATGGGGAAGTGACTGAAAAATACTCGAGTATTTCACAGGAGATGCTCATGCATGAATAGGGATATTACTTCAGGCAGTCAAGATTTTTGACTCATCCCTACCGTCTCCTTCTGTATGAGTCTTTTTCCTAATCTCCCCTGAATCCTCCCTATAACTAACATATTTTTAAGCTTTCCTCTGGTTCATTTTTTAATAAATCCTAAGAGCTATGTATGGTTTGCTAGTTACTACCCTTTGATCTCTCCATCCATGACTGGTCTGCCAACCACCTTTTCTAATTACTCATGGTCAAATGCTATCCAAGAAGAATCAAAATTATGAGTTTCTCAAGGCACATGCATGGTGGTCAAATAAGTTTTCTATTTATTGCTCTTTAAAATGACTTACAAAAATAATGTCTTTAAAAACAATACAATTATCTATAATCTAATTAGTTCCTGATAAAATGATGTTGTTGTTTGTCCTTTTCTTTTTTAAATTAATTAATTAATATTTTCAGCCACATGCACATGAAGATTTTTAAATTACAAAATATCCTTCCACCCTACCTTCCCAACCCCTCCCCACAGCCCCGAACAGTCAAGTTAGCTTTGTACATACATATTTTGGATAAACATGTTTATCTGTAATTAGTCATTTTTGTATGAGGAATTAGGATTAAGGGAAAGAGATAAAAAATCAATCATTTTTATAAAGTGTTCATCAGATTCTGAAGGGTTGGTTTTTCTTTTTTTTTTTATTTTGTTTTGTTTTTCTTCCTCTGGGTGGAGATAACATTGTCCATAGCTGTTTGAATATGATTGACCTAGCTCTCTGAACTGCTGAGAGGTTGTCCTTTGTTTTCAATGAGGACCAATTACATCATAGGTGACTTGCATTTGGATTGGATTTAAGAGAGGCAGAGTTGCACAAAGATGTCAATCTCATTATCCCTTCTTAAGTTATTGAATCCAGTGGCAAGACAAATGTCAAAGTGTCTGGTGAAGTCAGTGGAAGACCCTGATGTCTTCTTGTGACATCTAAGTGCTCCACAGTGCCAGCTTCAACTGTCTTAATGGTTGTTGCAACAAATTGTGCTCATCTGCTTATTCTCCTGGGTATGCTTGGGGTAGATATCTCCCTAGCTCACTGACAAATTTGAGACTGGTTGGTTAACTTCAGCCTGGTTTATCCTATTTGAATAAGACAAGGTGCAACAGGGTGACCACTGTGCCTGCTACAGCTTTTTGGAGCCACAGGTGAGAGTTGACAGTAAAGAAAGGTTTGACCTTAGAGTCAGGAAAAATCTGGATTGAGGCCTTGGCTCAAAGATATACTGGTTACGTGATTAGCTGATTCTTGATAGCCACTGCTTCCCTGATCCATAGCAGTTCTCCAAGACAACAGAAGTGGATATTAATGAGTCATTTAGGGTGCTAATCTGTTATCTTATCTTACCACCTAGGGTCATAGAGCTAGACTTCCAAGGGGGTCAATAACTTGCCTCAAGTTACACAGATGGACTTTAGTGGAAAAGTTGAGATTTGAACCCCCTGATTCTAAAGGCAGATTTTTTTCTACTGCACCTATCAGGATATTTCCTGTTCATATATTTTGAGATTTTTAGAGTTAAGAGACTTGGTTGGTGATCTAGCCCAATTTGGATCTGAACAACATCCCCTTTCTATCATTCCTGGCAAATCCCCCACTGGTCATTGTTTGAAGATTCCACTCAGGGCTCTCCATTACCTCCCAAGACATCCCACTTCCACTTTGGGGTAGGGAGAGAGATTCTGTCCATGCCAAACTTAAATTGATCTCTTTGTGACTCCTATCTGCTGCTCTTATTTCTGCTCTTTCAGGACAAGTGAACCAGTCTAACCCTCTTTTCACACATAAGTCCTACAGATCCTTGAAGATGGTGATCACATTATATAGGACCTTGGATTATTTGGAGACAAGTGACCAATGTAACCATCTCTCCACACATCTGCCCTTTAGATCCTTGAAGAAAATGGCCATGCTATAGGACTTTGGATTATTTGGGTATAAGTGAACCAACTTAGTCCTCCTTCCACACAAAAGTCCTTCAGATTCTTGAAGACAGTAAACATATTATATAGTACCTTGAATTATTTGGGGACAAGAGAACCAGTCAAACCCTTTCTCCACACATCAGTCCTTCATATCCTTAAAGGGAACTGCCATGTTTAAAGAACCTCCAATTTATAACTGGAAGGAACCTTAGAGAACACTGAAGTAACTCTCATTTTATAAAAGGGGGAAATCAAGGTACCAAGAATTACACTGTTCACCCAAGGTCATACAGTTAGAAAACATGAAAGTCGGGATTTGAAGTCAGGCTTTCTGACTCTAAAGTTAGTATACCATGCTGTCAAATGCTAACTAATCCCATATAGGATTTGGATATGCTCATATTGCTATGATTGTTTAGCCCTGAAACAGCTTTATGGCAGTGTATAAGTAATGAATTTGTATTCAGCAAGACCTTAGTCCCAATCTTGCCTCACATTTGCCATATAAGTGTTTGTCACTGGACAAGCCACCACTTCTGTCAAATTCTATTTTCTCATCTGTAAAATGGGAATAATAATAGCATATACGTCACAGGGCTGTTATGATGATCAAATGTGATAACATAAGAAAGCAGTTTGCAAAGCTTCAGCAACTATATGAATGTTGATGATTATTACTAGAATTATTCACACAGGGACAAAAGTGGGATTTGAACCCAGGTCTTCCTTATCCTAAGAAAAACACTCTACTACTTTATCTTAGCTCCATGTCCCCACCCCAAACCTGGCTTTTCTTTTCTTAACAAAATCTACCCAATTCCTTTGCCTGGTGTTTATAAGGTATACAATTGGAATCCTTCAGCATTCTGATTGCTCTTCTCTTCAGCTTATCAATGTTTTCTTTTACTATAGCTTCCAGAACTAAGAACAATATTTCAAATAGGGCTTGAGCTTGCCAGAGGTCAATGGAACCCTCAGGATACTTATTCCTGGATACTGTGCCTCTCTTAATATAACCCAGGATTCAATTAGCACTCCTGTCTTTGGTGATGTCATCTATTCCCCTTCTCCCTGGTAAGTCATCATTTGTAACTTACTGAAGCCTATTTGCACCCACCATGTGCCTTCGCATTGCCTTTTGTGTGACCTGAAATTTTAATTCTTCTGAGATTTCAATGCTCTGTGATTTGCAATCATAAAGCATTGCCTGGAGAATATCAGTGTTAAAAAGATAGGTTTTTGCGGCAGGGAGCAGTTTGGGATCACTAAAGGCCCTTCATGGGTTCCCAAATGTGATTTAGTCTGATCACCTCCTCCTACCCAGTGATGAGCTGAGCTCATTGTCCCTTATCCTCCCTTAAAAATAGAAGTTAAGAGCTTTTTCTTTTTCTTTTTTTTTTTATAATCATAGGTCTTAGTTTCTGAACCAGACAGCCATGTGCAAATCACAGGAAAGGAGGAAAAGAATAATGAGGGCATAAAGCCAGAGCTTTGTGCTCCTTCACAGGCCCCATGGAGGTTAAATCAATGTCCAAAAGGGAGATTCTGGGGATGTAGTAAGTCAATGAACTTTTATTAAGCACCTACTATGTGTCTGTCATTATGCTAAGTGCTGAGAATAAGGAAAGAGAGCTAGGGAATGGAGAAATGACGGGGAGGCTTTGGTGTCTTTCATTTGATCCCACCTCCAACAGCATTCATATTAATCACTTTCATCTCTCAAAGCTTCCAATATTTGCAAGATCTATGCCATAATTTATTCCATCATTACATGTTGTCTCACATGAGAATTATAGATTTAGAACTTCTCACAACCTGGCTCCAGCTCATCTGAACAGACATCTTTCATCTTCTTGGCCTTGTGCATTCTGGGCTCTAGCCAGTGTGTACAACTACCCAACCACACCTCCATCCACAACAACTTTGTATGGGCTGTTTCCCATGCCTGTAAGGCCATCCCTTCTCAAACCTGTCTTTCTGGAGCCATTCAAGGCCGAGTTCAGGTCCTGTCCAAATCTGCTTTTCATTAATTGTTAACCTTGCCCCTCAATGTTTTATATAAATCTTGGTTTTACTTATTTCTGTAAACCTGCTCCTCTGTCATCTCTCAACCTCCCTTCCACCACCCCCCAATGAATTTTTGTTGGGAAAACTAGTTTTTGTCTTTTTAAATTTTGGTCCTTGAGACATAGCAAGTATTTAATAAATGAATATTGAATTGTTTATTGAGTTAGAGCTGGAGGACACATAAGTCATCCTATCCAATCATTTTGTTTTAACAAGCTGGAAAACTGTGGTAGAGAAAAAACTTTCTTAGCCATTCTCATAATTGCTTGTCGAATTAGACCTGAGAGAGATCCAAGAAGTCATCTCATCCAACCCTCTTGTTTTTACATATTGGGAAACTAAGGTCTGCAGGACAGAACTGTCTTGCCCAATCTCATAATTCATAAATTGCAGAGTTAGAACTTGAAATTCAATCTTTATCACTTCAGATTTAGTGTTCTTTCATTTATCCTCTTTCTCTTTTCCTTTCCTTCATGGAAATCATTAGCCTACCTAGGTTGCCGTAAACTTCTACTTAGTTACCTTGATTTCCTTTAGCGGTTAAACAATATCTTTGAATGATGACTTACTGAAATTAAAATAGTGTGGTACATGATGCAGTGAAGAGATCACTGGCTGTGGAGTCGGGAGGACCTGAATTCCAATTCGGCCTCAGACACTTAATAATTACCTAGCTGTGTGAACCTGATCAAGTCACTTAACCCCATTGCTTTGGAATGCCCCCTCCAAAGGCAATACTATAAAAGTCAGTCAGGCAATAATCATCTATTAATTTCCTATTATCTACCAGAAACTGTGGTGACTTCAGAGGGTACAAAAGACAAAAATGAAGCATCTCCTTCCCTCAGAAAGCCTCCATTCCATCAGAGAAGAAACAAAATGGAAAGATAAGATTATAAAAATAAATACAAAGGACACTGGACTTGCTTGTGTTTAATACTTGGGTCTACTGCTCACTGAGACTTACTTCTTTTTAAAAATAAGAATGTTTGAATCATGGAGTATTGAGTCTTGAGAGTTCATCTGGTTCAACTGTCTTCATTTATAGATGAGGGAATGATGGTCCCCGAGGTTAAATACTTTGTCCAAACATTGGAGAAATGATTGGCACTCAGATCATCTTAACTCTAGAGCTGACCTTTTGCATTATACTACATAGCTCCTTTTTTACAGGGTTATAATAAAGTTAAATCAAATAGAATATAAGATTCTTGGGGGAGAGTTCATTTTTGTTTTGTCTTGGTATCGAAGTGCCTAACAAAACATTTTGAATTTAGTAGGAGCTTAATAAATGCATATTGAAATTACTGACAAGTGATTTCTAAATTATAAAGTAATATAGACATTTGAGTCACTATTTACTCAATACTCTCTTCTTGGCTCCCTCTTTCTTCCTTTTCCTCACCTATCCCTTGTTCCCAAAGTGGTATTAGGGAACTAGGCTATTGAAAAAAATCTTTCCTGTCCCTTTGCCAACAAGTCCTAAGGTAACTGCACAAACCTAGTCTGACTCAATATGTAATTAAGGAGAGAAACATGACCCAATCAAATGAACCTGGCTCATTTTCCTGATTTCAAAATTGTTATTTCTGTTGTATCTGGCCGTAACCTTATTTGGGGTTTTCCTATCAATGATACTGGAATGGTTTGTCATTTCCTTCTCCAGTTCACGTTATAGCTAAAGAAACTGAGTCAAACTGCCTGAAGTGAATTACTCACAATTACACAGCTGATAAGTATCCGAGGTGAAGCTTGAACTCAGGTCTTCCTGACTCTAGCCCCAGCATTCTATCCACTGTGCCACCTCCCAGCCCACAGCAATAACAAAAATAGCTGAAGATGGATGCTGACATTACCAAGAAAAATGCTGGGGGTTGGAGAAAAATCTTTCCTTTTTTCAAAGATGGGAGGGAAGAGGTAGTGAAGAAGCAAAACTGTGGTTTTGCAAAACTGCAGGTTTTAGCTGTTTACCCACCTTTCCTTTTCTCCTACTTGGTACTTTTCCCAGAACCCCAAGCTGTCCAGGCCTTCATTCTTCCTCACAGCTGTCTGTCAACTAATCCTTGCTACACAACTAAGTGATAATCAAAAATATAGAGATGGAGGCTGAAATTGGGATTTCATTGATACGGGGAGATCCTGGTTGAAAAAAACTTACTTTATCCAAGACATCAAAGTCTACCGTGTTGTCTAATGGCAGCTGTTTGAGGGGTTTTTTTGGTTGATTTTTAGTATTCTTACCCTTTTAACCCTTACCTCTCCTCACTGTGTTTATTTGGCAGTCACCAGTTAACAAACATGCTTTTCCATCAAACATAAAGTAGGACTTTTCAATGTGACTCACCTGAAGCTTCCTGGTAATGGGCCCTAATAACAGACAATACATTATTCTCAATTCCTTCCATGCACCCACTAAATGGAAGATTTGCAGACACAAGTACTTAGCTTCTGCAGTCTTCCTGAACTAGTCATTATATTGAGCATTTCTAAAATGCACATTGGATAATGGACAGAGTTATCCCGATCTTGACTTCAAACTGACATAGCTAACTAGAATTTCCAATGCTAAGATTATGACAACAGCTTTTTGTTTGGTCCTCCTGTTTCAAACCTCTCCACACTACCATTACTCAGCAAAGTGATTATCCTAAAACCCAAGATATGACTATATCATGCCTTTCCCCTCCACATACAATCTCTATAAACTCCATGATTCCCTGTTATCTCTAAGATCAAAAATAAAATCATCTGTTTGTGATTTGTAGATATTCACAACCTGACTCCTTCCTACCTTTCTATTTTTCTTACACTTTACTCCCCTCCAGGATCTCTAGTATTTAATGACACCGATTTCTTTGCTATTCCCTCCTCACTGTTTTCTGACTCCTGACTTTTGCACTAGTTTTCCCAATTCTTGGAATGCTCTGCTCCTCATCTCTACTTCCTGGCTTCCCTAGCATCCTTTAAGACTTAATTGAAATTTCTTTTATCCTCTCCTCCACTCCAGTGCCACCCTTTCAAATTTCCTTCTCTTTGTATTTTATATATTTTGTATATACAGTTATTTACCTGTTGCCTTCTTTCATTAGAATGTGAAATCCTTGAGGGCAGAGCCTTTTGCCTTTCATTTTCTATTCAAAATTAATGAATACTTGGGAACTGTTGAGCTGGAAGGCCAGACCAACTACTGTGGACGTTATTGTGCAAGGAGAGTTTGAGAAGTTGCCGGCTATCTCCAAGAGTTCTTGACTCTTGCCAATGGGGTTTTGGTGAGGGAGAGGAAGTGGACCCAAGAGAACACCACAGTGATGCCTAAGAATGATTACCATGTGTAGCAATGTGGATCAACGGAAGACCATAAGATGAGGAATGTAAATAGTTATCCCTAGTTGAAGCACACTCCCACAGGTATCAGCATCCCAGTGCTAAGTGCCAGTTGGTTGTTGCTAGAAATGTCCGATGTCTCACTGTATCATCTTGGGTGGGTTCCTTGCTAAATCTCCCAAAAACTCCCTTCAAACATTAGGTAATCGGTTTAATCATTGTGCTTTCTCTTCTCTCAGTTCTTTGTATAAAAAATGCTGAATCTATTTAATATTAAAGAAAAAAATATCTCTCAAGGAACTGAAGCAGTTTCCTATTGGCCCTGAATGATGGAAATGTCAGCATTAGGAATAAAGCTCAGAACAGCCCTGGAGAGGTTCACATCCAGAAATCCTGAAAATGAGAAGAAAGGGCAAAGCTCTTCCCTTTCCACCAATCACCTTTTTCTGTTCCCTTTGTCAATTTCCTCGAGTCATTCCCTTTTTTTCCATTTTGAGATGGATTCTTAGGTGACAGAGGGAGAGATACTAAGATGTAAGCCCTCCTAGGGCTAAGCCAGCACACAGGAGAGAAAATAGAAAGCTGCCAAAAAAATAGACAAAGGCCAGTACAACATGCCCCTGCAGAAGTCTGCCCCACATCTAACACTTATCTCAAGACAATTACTGACACCCCAGAAGGTGATGGATTTTACTCTTCAGAAAAGACAACAAAAGATGTCCCTCATGACTAGAGGAATCTTTTCTTCTGTGGGTAACAGTGACAAGAGAATGGTTTTCTGAATTTTTGCCCAAGAAATTTAAAATCCAGCTTATAAACAAGTGGAAGGAACACTACTTCCCCTCTGACCTTAACTTCCTTGATCAGGGTCATCCAAATAGCCCTGATTTCCCAGCAAATGACTTGCCATTTCAGTCTTTACATATGGAACTTGCCTCCTATGAGGAATATTTCCTTCAAGGCTAGTAGCAACAACTGTGGACTTAGACTCTAATTTTTTTCAAATCACAGAAAAGTCACTTGGCAATTTCCACAATATCAGAAATATCTACTACCAGAGACTCCTGTTCAGGTCAATTCATTGGTCAACTAACAATCATTTATCAAATGATACAATTGGAACGAGATTGGCGCAAAACCCACACATAGTCAACACTATAGAAAGTTAGTTGCTTGTTATTGTGTTTGTCGTTATTAGTCCGTTATATTACAGACACAATGCTAGTTGCTGGTGATAAAAGGAAAAATGAAATAGTCTCTGACCTCAAGTGATTTGCATTTTATAAAGGAAGACCATTTTATACACATGGATATATCAGATGGGGATGGGGCCTGGGATTTTATTGGTTTGGGGAACTCTTGGATAAGGAAACCCCCTTTACCAATGCAAGTTGGCACCTGTTCTGCAACTTAAAATCCTGGACAGTTAACTAGGGCATTGCAAAGATAAATGACTTGCCCAGAGTCCCACAGTCAGAGTGTTTCCTAGAACCTCACTCACTGGAAGCAATGATGACTCTCTAGTCACTAGGTTGTCTCTCAGGTATGCAAAAAATAAATACAAGATAAATTAATAGTCATTTTTAGAGCCTGGGAGGCTGAGGAAGGAAATCAAGTAGAAAATGTCTCAAAATGAACCTAGAAATTAGAGATTCTAAGAAGCAGAAATATCTATACATAGCTTTCCTTGACCTCCCTGGATTGACCATGTTTGTTTTCAGGTGATGTCCAAATCTTAGGGATGCTTTGTAAAGCTGTTGACTAGACCTCAGAGTATTTAAAATACTGCATCCTTTTCTCAAATTTTCATCTCAGTCTCTGAAGACCTGAATTCAAATCCTGGTCCATTATTTAAGTGACCGTGACCATTTTAAGTCATCTGTTAATTGGGAAGTCCAATGCTTGCTTTACTTGCAATGCAAGACAAGTAAGATTTTAAATGAGATAGAAATGTGAGTTATTTTTATCTCCAAGTAGTTTTTGCAGACAAATGACTACAAGGTCATTGAGGAGCATTTGAATGTTTATAATCATGGCTTGCATTTATATGTTGCCATAAAATTTACAAAGGACTTTCCTTGCATTAGCCCTTAGTTTAGGTGGGTTGGGTAAGTCTTATTACTTCTTTTTTAAAAACAAAGAACCTGTGCTGTAGAGAGAGAGCTCCCTGCTTTGATGGAGGAACATCTCACACTCATACATTGATAGCTGATAAACCTGAGGCTCAGAGAAATCAAGTCACTTCCTCTAAATCACATAGCTAGCTGAAATCTGAAAAGTGTGCTCGCTCTCTCTCTCTCTCTCTCTCTCTCTCTCTCTCTCTCTCTCTCTCTCTCTCTCCCAAGCCCAACATTCTATTACACCCCATTGTCTCCCAATTATAAAATGTCAGAAGCGAAAATCATCAGGGAATTATAGGATGATAGAGCTAGAAGGAATCCTTGGGATGATCTAATCCATGTCAACATTTTGTAATGGAGGAAACTGAGGTCCTGATAAAGAGACTTGCACAAGGTCATGCAGGATTTGAACCTAGGTTCTCTGACTACAAACTGAGCATTTTTGAAATTGAAGTGAAGATCTATTATAACACTTCTTATATTATTTCTGAGGAAGCTGACTCCTAGGGACATAGTCAGGAACATAGAGAAGAGAACTCACACATCTCTATTCTTAATTTAAAATTTGTTCTATACCAACCTGCTGTTGGATCATTGTTGAAGTGATGACATTTATCAATTGAGCATCATCCACTGGGCTTCCATGAAGCATTTCCCAGTAAGCAATTTAAGCTTGATGTCTTATTCTAAATCTCCATCCTCCATCATCATCTTCATCATCATCATCATCAATCATCATCATCATCATGATTATTTCAGATTCTATGATATATTGCACTATATCTCACCCTGTGTCTCTTGGTTTTTTGACAAGCCATCTGCTATAGATCTGGGCCCTTTTCCAATGCAGTGATGATAATAATTCCCAACTCTTCAGAGACTTCATGGTTTTAAAAAGTATTTTCCCTAACCCTACTCCTACAGCATAGTGAATGAGAGCCTGAGTTATCTATGAAGAGGTTGAGAATCTTCAAAGTGCTGGTGGTCTATAGTAAGCCATGTGACATCTCCCAACACTGGGCACACCATGGATCATTAGTTCAAACAAGTTTCTCTAGTGGAACAGCTTGTTTGTACATAGTGGTTTATGTGTTGACTCTCTCATTAAACTGAGCTCATCAAGCATAGGGACTGTCTCTTGCCTTTCTTTTTATTTCCACTATTTATATATTTTCTAGTAAATAATAAGTGCTTATTAAATATTTTTGACTGACACAGAGGTGTAAAGGCCACATGTATCTATAAGCAAATTCAAACCTTCTGTGATAATCCATAATGCATTCAAAGTCATTTCTAATAACTTAATGGTGGATTTAATATTTTCTGCCTTGAGCTAATCCTTATATACAATGTAAAATAGATTACATCATTCAGCCCTCCTCCCATTCACCTTTCTCTTCACCTTACCCATTCAGTTAGGTTTATCTATAGATTTACCTTTATTTAGATGTAAAACTACAGTTATTTGGGCTTGGGGCTAGACACCTGTTAGCAGGGCAAGTGGCATGAAACATGATCTCAATAGCTCTTTAAAATGGAGCCCTTTGAGCCTGCTTTTGAGAGATGAGGAAGTGAAGGAGGAGGCTAAACTGGGGAGGAGTCACCTGGTTTAAATTGCAGGTTGTAAGAGATGAGGAGAGGTAGATTTGCCATTTGGTAGCTTCTTACTTGAACAATTCATCTGAGTAATTAGATTTTCTCTTCTTTTTATGATGCTGAAAGATCCAAGGAGATTTTGGAACCCTAGAGCAAAACGTCCCCACCATAGTTATATATTTCTTTCAGTGCTCCAATTTCTAAACTCACCTTCACATTCTTAACAGAAGCTATAATCATTGGCTCTCATTAGTGGTTTTTTCCTTAATCAAAGTGCCCAAGAAATATTTGTCAACTTACTGATACCAGACATTTGCCAATTGAAAAAGTCATTTCTTCTTTGGCAAATAGATCATAGAAAGGTTTCATTTGCTGTACAACTACTTTTAACAATCTTCTGCTGGTGCAGATTTTTATAGCTTTAAGAAAAGTGGAGAATCATGAATGGGGAACTGCTTTAAAATAAAATATTAATTCCCATAAATCAAGGTGCAAATGGTCATTAAATTTTTAATTCAATCTCACAGTTTCCTTGCAAGGTAGGTAGGGGCAGACCCTGAAAGATGAAGATATGGATAAACAGAGAGAGATAATGGACATACCAAAATCTAACAGCAAGACAACAGTGGTCTTTACAAGGTGGATTATGATAATTCATATCTCAGTGATTGCAAAAGTGGCCCCTGGCTTTGTCTTTAAAAAAACTGTTTATTGGAAATAAGTGAGTTAGTTTACAAAATGTCAATTCTTTTCAGCTAGGACATAACCCTCTCCTCTGATTGGAAAAGAAGTTTCTGTCTATAAGAGATGATACTCTTTGCTCTATCCACAGTTTTATTGACATTGGCCATTTTCTTATATCCACTAGAGAGAAGTGGAAGAAGTCTAAGGGTCAGAGAGTTAATTCACTTAGACAATATCTTAATTGCAACTCCTTTCTTGTAAGTAAAAAAGCAACTTTTACCTTTAACAACTTCCCTGATAAGGTTCCTAGGATTTAAACAGAAAGAAAAAGAAAAATCATTTGAATTCCACAGAAACTGGACCTTCTTTGTCAAGTTGTATGTAATCCCGAAGTCAGTTCTTCAATATTCTGCTCTCAGATAAGGAGTTGAGGTCTGACTCAGCTCATGGAAAATGGGAGGGAGGTTAGCATTCAGGGACTCCCAGGGACCAATAGCTTATTAGTCCAGAAGGGAGAGTAGGATTCATACAAGTGCCGGGTTTCAGATCCAACTTTATTCATTGTGCCAGTGGCCCATATCTACCCACATTAGAAGGCAATTACTATGACTTTAAATTTTCATCCCTGAAATAACCACATCTAATTTTTCAAATGATTTCACAATGATATGTTTCTGGACACTGGCCTAGGAATTAACTTTTAGTCAAGGAGTCAGTATGATAGAGCAGCAGGAGAACTGCTATTGGGTTCACATTCTGCCTCTGATGCTTACTATCTGAATGACCCAGGGTAAATTAAGTTAACAAGTGTTTATTAAATGGGGCAGCTGGATAAAGGTAGAGCACTGAGCCTGGTGTCAGGAAATCCTGAGTTCAAATTTGGCCTCAGACAGTTACCAACTATGTGAGTCTGGATAAGTTATTTAATCCTGTTTGGATCAGTTTCCTTATCTATAAAATGAGTTCAAGAAGAAACGTTAAAACCATTTAAGTATCTTTGCCAAGAAAACCCCAAATGAGATCATGAAAGTTGGCCATGATTAATAATGACAACACAATGTTCTAGGCACTGTTCTAAGGTACTTCATTCTTTGGGTCTCAGTTTCCTTACCTATCAAAATTGAGGGTTGGCATAGATGGCCTCTGAAGCAACTTCTGACTTTAGATCTCTGACTTCATATATTTCCTTTTTTTCAATTGAAGAAAATAAGAAATTCAATAGCTTTCAAAATGTGAGAAGCCTTCAAAATGGAAACCACCTGACCTAAGGCACTAATATGGCTATATTTGGTCTGATTTTAGGGTTTCTATTTCTTTTACTACTACTATGATTACAACTACCATTGCTACTACTGCTACTGTTACTGCTACCATGACTACTACTACTGCTTCTGTTACTACTACTCCTACTTCTACTGCTACTACTACTCACTGCTACTGCAATTACTGCTGCTGCTGCTACTACTACTGCTACTGATTGTTATTACTACTCCTACTTCTATTTCTACTACTCCCACTTCTTCTAACTGCTGCTGCTGCTCTTCCTCCTCCCCTTTCTACTACTACTACTACCACCATCACTACTACTACTACTACTGTCACTTGTCCTGTTACTGCAACTTTTACTAAGGCTGCTACTACTACTGATTCTGTTATTACTAGTCCTCCTTCAGTTATTCCTACTCCTTCTACTACTGCAATTATGCTACTACTACCACAAGTACTGCTGCTTGCGCTGCTACTGCTACTTCTACTGCTGCTGCAAATGCTACTACTACTGATTCTTCTGTAACTACTCCTATTACGGCTACTTCAACTACTGCTACCGCTACTATGACTGCTATGACTACTATTTCTTCTGCTTCCGCTACTACTGCTTCTTCTTTGATTCCTTCTGCTAATGCTACAACTGCTAGTACTATTGCTAATACTACTACTACTGATTACTATTTCTACAACTATTATTTCTTCCTTTTACTACTATTGCGTCTTCTTTTGCTACTTCTGCCATTGTTGCTATTGCTAACACTGTAAGATAAATTTAGTCTTTCTCTCAGGAAAGATCTTGCGAACAGTCAAAAGAAATTCCAAAATGTCAGTTCAGACACTCATCCTCATTGGACAGCTTCCCAAAATGATGGTTGATGGCTTGTTTGGCATGTTGTAGAAAGGATTCTTTTGGTATGAGTTAGATTCAACAAAGATAGTGACTGAGGTGCCTAACAACTCTAGAATTCTGTAATTCTGTGAAAAAATGCCTTCCCTGCAGATTCTACTCTACCAAGATG
The DNA here is from genome assembly GCF_037893015.1 of Macrotis lagotis. NCBI lineage: Eukaryota > Metazoa > Chordata > Mammalia > Peramelemorphia > Peramelidae > Macrotis > Macrotis lagotis. The sequence goes on from NC_133665.1 coordinate 164,861,859, forward strand.
CTAAAAATTCTCGTATTGTTTCTTCTAAGGGTAGTAGTGTGCAGACTGGAGGGTAGAACCTAGAATCAAGGAGGTCTGGATTCAAATCCTACCTGTGTATGTGTATTTAACCTCTGTAAGCAGCCATAGATGCCATCAGTCAACTTCCCTCACTTGACCTCATAATGCTATCCTGAGAGTTGAAACAGAAACTTTCTGCTAAATGACAAAAGAATATTACTTAGGATTATTCACTTGATTCAAGATTAAAAGAGACTCCTATTGATAAGCAAAAGTTCTTGGGAGGAAAAAAACCCTGAGCCCTAATTAATCATTCATTCAGGAAGATAATGGTCATTTATTAAGCAATTTCTATTGTTCAAAGTGCTAGGGAAATGAATATTAAAAAAAGAAACTGCTTCTTGTCAAGAAACTTCCATTCTGCTCAGCAATATTGCAAAAACAAAAACAAAAACCACAAACAAATAACAGTATGGCCACCAACTGGAACTTTGACTACTCTGCTTAGGTTTCCATTATGATAACGCATGTTTATAAGGAACATTCCCTTTCCTCCTCTTCTTCTGTTCCCCCCATCAGGCTATGAAGGAAGTTAAAAGGTTCAGACTATCCATTTATAGCCTTGGGCATTCTTACCAAGACACACTAGAGAGTTTTAAAAGGAGAGATGACATCACCACATTTCATGTAACCCTTCTTTCTCCCTTTCTACCAAACTGAGCTTGGAATTTGTGAGCACCACAAATTATCTTTGCTTCTTTCTCACTCAGGAAAATTTTGTTCCTGTGTTCTGACTTTGCTCCCTCAATACCTGATGTGTGTTTGGGGTTGTCACCTAGATCCAAATGGTGATCTGCAAGTTCTTTTAAAGAATGCTTCCCCCCCAGTTTCTCTGGTTCTACAAAGGATTAGGACATTCGCCAAAGATGTTTTTGACTCATCTCTGGGTTTTTCCAGCTGGGTCTAGGAAGTTTTCAGGCTCCATTTTCCAAGGCAAAAGTAGTTCCCTAGAATTTCCCTTCTGTCATTCTCATTTGTCTCCTGCTCCATCTTGCCAGCTCTGTGCATTTCTTTTGTCAGCTGCCAGTCTCCAGAGGAAGCCCGATAGCCCTGTTGGGAAAGTACTCAAGGTTGATGGGTCCACAGGGTCAAATTTAAAAACTGAGAAATCTTGGTATAGCACTTTACAAAGGACAGAGAAAGGAGAAATGTTTTGTGTCAAAAATCTTCCTGAAATAACAGGAGAACTAGTGCCAGGACCACTGGCAGGCAAGCCAACAGAAGGCATTTCCTCAGGCATCTTTTCAAAAGAGATGGTTACACCTGGAGACAAGGACATTAGTTTCATAAAAGTTAGATTTTTAATTCCCCCCCAAATCTTTCATCAAGGGATTCTTGATTTTTTTTGTTTTATGACCCCCTTTATTAGTTCCATAGAAGTCTATAGACCTCTTCTCAGTGTAAAGCTTTTAAATTTATTAAAACAAAATATATTTATTACAAGGGAAGCTAACTATATTGAAATGCAGTTTTCTCTCTTTATATAAAGATGCATGTTCCATGTGTGTATACACATATGTATATATAAATATTTGCATATGGGTAATGCAGGTACACATATACAAGTTCACTGATAACACTTTGTTTTTCACTGAACACAGATCCAATAGAAAAAGACATAATCTTAATAGCATGCTATGAAGTGGACCTTGTATATTTAGGGGTACTCAAAGATCCCTCAAATCACATCATGTGGATAGGCAATTATTCAATATTTTTATAAGTCCAGTTCACACATATAAGTAAAGAACAAGGAATCTGGAAAATAGGTTAGGCATTTCCCCTTACTTGGGTTCCATTTCCTCATCATTGGGTAGAGGGAATATTTGCTCGATTGAACCACTGGCCTTTGAGCTCTCTTCAAACTGGACTAGCTAACTCACAATGACCCTTTCCAAGGGGTTGAAGTATTTTAGGAGCCACCAGGAGAGGTGCCATGATTCAGTCTGGCTGAATTTTTAAAGCCTTCTTTGTGGTTTCTCTTATCCTACAGATAGGCATTTCCTTGGTTCAATTCGATTCAACAATAATTCAATATGTACCAGATACGGTGCTAGAGACTGGGGTAATGGAGGCAAAAGTGAAAGTCACTGTTTTCAAGGAACTCACATTAAATAAAAATAATGACTGAGTTTTTTCAATGTGTTTTAAGATTTGCAATGCTCATTGAATAGATGATTTTATTTGATCTCTACCACAACTCTTTGATTCAAGTGTTATTGTGACCTCCATTTCACAGATGAGGAAAATGAGTTTGAGAGAGGTTAGGTGACTTGTAAGGATCATGGTGTCATTAAGTGTCTGAGACAGAATCTGGACTTCCAGATTCCAAGTCAGCTTGCTCTCTTGACTGGATAGATAGAGTTTGTAATTGAAACTATATCATATGTCTTTATGTTTATTTACAAAATAATTTGAAGAGGGAGACTACACTAACATTTGAGGGGAATAAAAAAAGACCTAATAGAGTAGGTGGGAAGTGAATTATGTTTTCAAGCATATCATGAATTTTGTTCATCTGAGGTAAGGATAAAGTATTCATCATGGAGGAAGCACTTCTCCCAGGGTACCTAAAGATCACATGCCTGAACTTATGAGAAAGGACAAGAAGGCATTCAGAAACCATTTGAGATAATTCCCAAAGAGGGAAAACAAATGAACTCCATGATGCACCAGGAAGTAAATCAAACCTGACCCACAAGTAGGCTTTCAAAAAGGGACATTTCTAAGGCCATGGCCCCCTTGAAGGGGTTGCTTTGACTTGACTGAATTCATTTGAGGGACTCTATAATTTGGTTAAAAAATGACAAAAACTAATTGAAAACACAATCAGCAGGAACCCATGTTCAAAGTGGAAAATCCATAGTCTGACACATGTTATTCCTCGCCTCAATGGGTCTGGATTTGAGCTTGAAGTCCTAAAACTCCATGGTACATCATTATGATGGATGTGTCCCATGCCAGGGGATAATGGGAGATGAAGCACATGTCTGGGCAATTATTTTCAAAGAGCTTAGGTATTTTAAAGGAAGATGGAGGGAAATGAGATGAAATTGAGAAAACGGAACTCCCAGAGCTTGAATTTTTGTCTATCTTGTACAATTTATTGGACAGAACAATTTTGACATTAAAATCACATAATGGCTTAAGTCACAATAGGACACTTCTCCATAATACAATGGAAAAAATAAGCAATGTTTTCCAGGGAGCTAAGAAGCTTCATTGGACAAGTTATATTACAATGAAATATTAATGCAGGCTCATTTGTCATGTGTTAATTAGCAGAATAAGCTGTAGGAAGTCCAGATTACCATGCAAATGTTAATTAGGTCATAATTTATGTTAAGCATTTCTAAGTATAGGAGTGGAGCATCTCATTTAGCAGCGGTTGAACTTTAAAAATAATTTGCATTTGCAACTGCTAGTTTTCAATGTTAATATGACAGTCACTCCATTTTAATAAATACAAGAAATTGCATTTAAATAATGGTAAATTTCAGAGTTAATTTGGTCAGAGCCAGTAAATTTCCCTGGGAGATGAAAACTCTGCCCTTTATTCACCCCTCTGACAGACAACAGTGCTTCATAACCTACTCTTCTAGAGAACACAAGGTTCTAATTCCTTCCACATGCATGGTACAGTAGTACTGAGGCAGCTAAGGAAGTAATCCAGGTCTCAAACACTTCTTTTTGAAGACTTTCCCAGTTGGTGCTCTTGCCCATCCATTCATAGTTGCATAGATGATTCCCTACCTTCCTTCCAGTGCTAGATTGGGGACATCATCTTGATTTTCCTCTGGATTTTTGTGCTTTATGCCCTCACAAATTAACTTCTACTTACTCTTCTGTATAGATGAAAGAACCTCCAGGGAAATGGAGGCTCTTTAAGGGCAGTGAAGATATGTATAGGTATAGGAATAGATGCATATGCACACACACACATATACCTGTAATATAGATGAATATATAGTATATATGTATGTGTGGATATATATGTGTGCATATATGCATATATAGTTATATATATATACACACTATAATAGTATAGTATATATATATGTAAGAGTATAATATAAATTTACATACATGTATAACAGAGAGAGATAATACAATCCTTTTTTTTTGCCAAGGTAATGAGGTTAAGTGACTTGCCCAAGGTCATACAATTAAGTGTCTGAGACCAAATTTGAATTTAGATCCTCCTGACTCCAGGACCACTGCTCTATACACTGTGCCACCTAGCTGCCCATAATACAATCCTTTATATATATATATATATATATAGTAGGTACTTATCAAATGCTTATTAAATTTAATGTTTCAGGAAGAAAGTGTGATTGAAATAATCAGATGAAACACTTACTCTGATAAAATACACCCAATAATGGTTTCCAATGTGTCTGTAGATATAAAAACAAAGGTCTCTCTCTTCTACTAGAGTTGTGTCTCCTGGAATTAGGAAATTAATATTATCTTCCTAAATTTCATCTAGGTGAATTTAAAGACTGTTAAACTTTATTATTTGATCATTTATATATTTGAAAAAAATCTCCTTTTTGAAGGATGATCAGCATTTAATCTAAACAAGATATTTTTTGAAGGAAAAATCATTGAAATATGTTTGAATCTGGTAAATTTCTCCTCTGTATTTACATGAATAGAGTGTGTGTAGAGAAGACACCATTTCCTAAACTTGCTTGTGTTTTTGAACAGTAGTTTTAGATGCTCTCCATTGGATTCTCCTCTCCACACACTTTTTTAGAGCATACTTGTACTCTGCCTCCTGTGCATTCCTCTGACTCTGGTCCTCTTTTTTTTTTAAACTCTGTCCCTTACATAGAGGATGCTCTTCTTTCTTTTCCATCCTTTAAAACCCAATTCTAAATCCACCTGATCCGTGAAACCTTCTTTGATTCCTCCTCACACAATCATTCATGATTTTCACTGACCCAATTCCATATAACACTTCCTTAGGGTCATAGATTTAGAGTGATTGGATACCTTCCAGGTCATCCAATCTAACTGCTCTTATTTTACAATTAAAAGAAGTAAGACCTAGAGGAGTTGGCTGATTTGGACAGGTCACCCAGAGAATCAATGGCACAGTCTTGATTTGAACTCAGATCTTTTCATTTCAACATAGGAAAATTCAGTATTATGCTTGATTTGGGTTTTTTATTTTACTTTTTGTCTAACATTTTTAATGCAATTTAAATTATACATAGTATTATGCTAATTTACATTTCTGTCTTATTCTCCTATTGATAGTTGCTGAAGTCAAAGACGACCAGTCAGAAGGAAGAAGCCAGGATGGGTGATTAAAGAATCAAGAGAATATAGCAAAAGGAAATAAGAGAAGATTCTTCCAGAAAAAGAAGTCAATAAAAGGGAGGACTGGCAGGGGAATGGAACAGTGTCCTGTCAATTAGTTGGTATCTTGACAGTCTTACAAAAGTCAAGATCAAACAAGACAGAATAGTCAGAATACAAAATTTAAGGGTTACAGGAACCATGATTGGGCTAATGTTTCCAATTCCTGTGAGGACCAGGGAGATGAATTCTATGACTGAGAGTTCTTGAGGCATTTGGAAATTACTCAATCAACAATTATTTATGATGTAGGTAAAAGTAACAAAAATTTCTAATCTCAGAAAGCTTACCCTCTAATGGAGGGATGATATCATTTGTTTAAATAGTCATATTCAGATTATATGTAAAAATATACAAGGTCAGTGGGGGAAGGAAGAAAGCTGAGTGAGAAAGATGATGTTTGAGATGAGTCTTGAAAGAAACAATGGTTTTCAAGGAGCAGAATGAGGAAGGAATTCCAGAAATAGAAGACAACCATTTAAAATCAAGGACAGGGGAAATGCAAAATGGGAAGACAATCAGAGCAGAAACTTAGGCACAGGGGAATATCACCAAGATCCTATTAATACAATTGGTGTATGCGAGTGAGTAGGGGAGATGGTGGTGGTAAGCTGGCCATGAGAAATAAGACAAAAGCAAGAACCAGGCTATAAAGTCAGGGAAGGACTAGAAGCAAGGACATTACATATGGAACTATGTGAGTTCCTCTATTGTCATGCCTGTGCTGGGCTCATCTCAAATCTTAAGGGGCTTTGAGGAAGGAAGCAGGCCAGTCTTCATACATTTCAAAAGGAGAGTTGACTCATTCTTTCAAACAAGATGGTTTGTGACAGGAGGACTTGACTAATCCACATTTTCATAAGACAGAGCCTATTCACTAAAAGAGCAATCAAAAGACAGCTAATTGAATTATCCATGAGTCCATTTAAAGAAGAAATATTGCTCAATAAAATTATACAGCCTCTCTCTAGTCCTCCCCTCCAAATCTTTTATCTTTTCTTCAAGGCACAGGTACCTGACTTTCATATCAAAGGGTCTACAGGCTCCAAATAGACCTGACCAGTTGTGCATAATGCACCTAATTCCCTCAGGTATGCAAGGGGGAGATTTGCTTTAAGCCTAAATTTAGACAAAATCCTCTTGAATTGTACTATGAACATGCATCCTAGATTTTCCAGGACAGTTCAATAATTAAAAAATGTATTCATAGGATAAGGGTCAGAGAACTGGAGCTGGAAGAGGCTTCAGAAGTCATTTAGTTTAACCCTATAATTTTACAGTAGAGGAAACTGAGGCTCAATAAAAGAGAGTGACTTATTCAAGGTCATATTTTATGACAAAGTTATGCTTACTACCAAAGGTAGTATGAATCAGAGGCATGCTCCTAAGCCAGGGCTGCCCAGATTCATATTATTCTTACTGTATAATACTGACCCATCTGATGCCATTTGGCCTGCCATGTGACAGAGAAACAATGTTGACTGAAACTAGAAAGTTTCCTTCCCTGTAAAATACTGGGGTTGGACTAGATCACATCTGAGATCTCTCCCAAGTCTAGATCTCTGATCCTTGGTAAAAGAATACTTTTCTATTTTTAATTTGCAACTGTCCTGGAAAATCTAGGATGCATTCTTATTTTACTTTGAAGGAAGACTATGTTTCTGCTCTTTGCATCTACACATCTTCCCTGACTTTGCCGAGCTGCCTGGAATTCCACCATTAGATAACCTTTCCTTAAGATTGCTCATTATTTCAAATATTTTCTGCACATACCTCCTAGGATGGCAGCACTAGCATGTTTATATGAATTAATTATTAGGTAGCTTTCTTCTTCTAACAGTTCTTTGAGAGAAAACCTTTAAGATGAATGTTTGTACAAAAATGATTGCAATTTTGATAGAGGGCTTTAGAAATTAAGATTAATAGCAAGAATAACAATGATGAGAAGGAGGAGGATGGAATAGGATGAGGTATATTATTATTCTGTTATCCTGTTGGCTATCGTAGTTGTGCCAAGGATGCTCCCAGTGAACTTAAAGTCAAATTCTTCTATTCATTGAAAAAACAAGTTGTTTTATGCACCTGTGCAATTGTCCCTAGAACATTTCCACTGAAAAAAAGATGTAACAGGGGCAGCTAGGTGGCGTAGTGGATAAAGCACCAGCCATGGAGCCAGGAGTACCTGGGTTCAAATCTGGTCTCAGACACTTAATAATTACCTAGCTGTGTGGCCTTGGGCAAGCCACTTAACCCCATTTGCCCTGCAAAAATCTAAAACAAAAAAAGAAAAAAAAAGATGTAACAGTAGCAACAGGTTATTCAAAACTTGTTCTTGATGGCTTACAAAGTTACAAATAATGTGAAGCGATGAACATATTCTTCTCATTTTACAAATCAGGAATCTGCGATTTAGCGACTATATATTTAGTGACTATTTAAGAGACTATAGATGGTAACCCAGCTGGGAAATTGTCCACTCTTTCTCTGATTCTTAACATCACATCCAGGGATGAAAGCTCATTAGAATTAACAATTAGGGAAAGAGATCTACCAATTGCTGAAGTAAACTATCCTGGGGGATGGTTTGGAAAGATAATTTTATCTCCCATGTGTCCATCCAGTGATTCATATTGAGTTGTTCATGGTGAGATTCTGATATTCTTCCAACAATATATGAAATCTATGGAATCTTTTGGAATTGCATAGGAGGCAATTGGTTAAAAAATGGTAAAAAAAATGCTTAATTAGAAATCCAGGGGTGGCTAGATGGTGCAGTTGATAGAACACCGCCTGGAGTCAGGAATACCTGAGTTCAAATCCGGTCCCAGACACTTAATAATTACCTAGCTGTGTGGCCTTGGGCAAGCCACTTAACCCCGTTTGCCTTGCAAAAGTCCCCCCAAAAACAAACAAACCTAAAAAAATCCAGAGGCACTGCTTTCAAATATTGCCTGTGTCATTGACAACTTAAGTGACTGTATCTCTCCCGTAATTTCTTGGTGCCTACATTTTCGAATTTAAAATGATGGAGTTGAAATCTTTGACCTCAAAGGTCTCACTCATCACTAAGTCTCTGCCTCCTCCTTCACACCTTTGTCATATCTGAACCTTGACCTTCTCCAGGGCTGGAGCATGTCTAGTCCCTAGCCCACAGAGAAGATCTGACATCCAACCTGCCCATATTTTGGGCAAATGAAGGAGTCACTGAATACACACTGAGGCAGCAACTTCCCCTGCTCAGCAGCTCTGCTCTTAGAAGCTCTTTCAGACAGGATAAGTTATGTCTTCAGAGAGGTATTCTTGCTAATTATTCCCCACCATTGAATAAGTCAGACAACTATAACCCTGAAAATGTCATATTTCCTCTCTTCTTCCCTCTCATTAAATGCCATGCAGACAGGGCCCTCCCTAGAGCAGAATTCTGCACCTTTTTTATAGCCTGGACACCTTTAACAGTCTAGGGAAACTTTTGGACCTTTTCTTAGAAAATCATTAAATGTGTGTATGGATTTGTATGTACGTATGCATATACATACCTATGCATAAAATTATTTGCTTATTTCTAATTACAAAGGAAATCACATATACTGAAATAAAGGTGTAACTTTTTCCCCATGCAAATTCAAAGACTCTCTTTTGAAAAATCTAACATCAGATTCTCCACAGAATCCAGCTAGCTTAAATTAAGAAGCCTTGTCCTAGACCCAGCCTTCAGGGCTCTCCTTCCCTCTTGGGTACCTCTTTCCCCTCAGAGTTCTTGCTTTTCCCACCTGGCCTCTCTCAGACTTTAGCTGCCTTAACTTGACTCATTGTCTCTGGGCAGCATCATTTCTTCCTGACCTTTTGTGACATCCCATCAAACCTTAGCAATTTTGGTTCTCCTTTCCTTCAGTCTCATTCTCTACTTTAAAAAGTGACAAATGATGATTAATCAAACAATTCATTGTAGTATACTGATAACTGCCTGTGAATGAATATATACCTATTTCTTAGAAAGACATGGGGCGGGGAGCTAGGTGGTGCAGAGGATAGAACACTGATCCTGTAGTTAGGAGAACCTGAATTCAAATCCAGTCTCAGATACTCTTGTTTAAGTCACTTAACCATTGCCTTACTACCCCCTGCCCCAAACAAAGAAAGCGGATAAACTGTTGTGTCTGAAGTCAAGATATGTATTCAAATCCTATCTCAAACATCTACTAACTGCATAGCTTTGAGAAAATAATTTAACCTCAATTGCTTCATCTGTTAGATGTGCATAATATTAGTGATAATTAAGAAGGTTCTATTAATGATAATCAAACCTTAATTCATTTAGGTACTGTTTGGTACTCTTTGTAGACTTTAAAGTATTTATAATCGTAAGTTATAATCCTTACTTCAGGGGTTTCAGTAGAAGACTGATATTTTCCTATGGGACTTCTGGAGACACAACACTTTTACCCAAGAGAATAAATGGTAAGAGTGGGAAATTGAGGGCAATATTTAAACTTGTGGGCAGGATGCTTTTGAACATTTGCAATATGTTATGTAGGGGTTTGGGGGGAGGATTCCCATCTGCTTGATTTTCTTAGAATCCTATTTGGGAGGAAAGCCTGCCTTACATGTAAACCATACAGAATGGGAAATGGGTGACTCAAACAAACATCAAACTGAATCCTGTGGTGCAGTTGCCCTATGTGGACAAAATCTGAGTCACTCTTATTACAGGCTTTCTTGGAAGATAAAAAGAATGACATAGAAAAGAAAGTCAGTGTTGAATTCTTAGATGACCACTTTCACGTTTCCATTGGGACTGCCATGATTTCTTTTAGTTCCTGGTGGAAGAGCATGTATTCTCGTGGCTGCTTGCATTCACCCATTCATTAGTGCCCCAAATGTCTTACATAGCTGAAATACTAGAGGACAAAAGCAGCTAGAGGACTGCACTATTAAGCAGAAAAATGATTTCAATCTCACCTTAGATACAAAAACTATGGGACTACGGCCAAATCACATAATTCCTCTGTTTTATTTTTTATCTATAAAATTAGCCATACTTAATGACTTTCAACACCCCTTTCAGCTCTAGATTTATGATCCCATCATTATTTTTCTTTCAAATTCATAGGATGATACTATCATAAATATAGAACTAGGTGGCAAAAACTGAGAGACCACTTAATCCAAACACTTCATTTTATGGCTAAGGAAAGAGAATGAAAATGGCTACCTGGCTTGTCAGGGTCATGCAGGTAATGAAATCACATTAACATCCAGATAAATGAAATAAAAGACATTTCTGCCTTAATCCAACCATAAAAATGATGGGAATGAACACATTATTAACTGTGCATGTGTATATAATAAGTTTATTAGGTATGCAATTTGTCATCTCCTAAAAACAATGGTTCCCATTGCAATTACTAAATTTCTTTTAAATATACTTTTCTGTGGAGAATGTTTTTCTATGGCCATAATCATCCCACTCGTATGCTTACTACTTGTACAGCTTGGGACAAGTCATTCTACTTCCAAGGACTCAGCTTCATCATAAAAAGAAAAGTTTAGCCTAGATGGTCTCAGAGATTCCTTTCATCTTAGAGCTTTATCTCCTGTGATCTTTCTGGGTGGTCCAATAATTGAATTCAACCATTCAATCCACATTATAAAGGAATCTGATTTTTTTTTTATCACCTAGTAGTAATTCCTTTGAGAAAGGGAGCATAAGGGCAGAAGGGGGAGATGAAAAAATAAATCACAGGGGAAGTCTTGGGCTGGGAGGAGCCATCATTTGGGTAGTCAAAGGCCAGAGTATGTGGGCACTCATACACAGCCCATAAAAATGAATAAAAGAAATAGGTTAGATAGTAAGGAGAAGGAGTTGGGAAATATGGTATGAAAGGAAAAAGCTACCATGCAGCCAAGGCCTAGAACTAATAGGTGAATCAGGAAAAGTAATTATTTGTTACAGAATATATGAGTTTTGGGAAAGAATTATTAGAAATTAAGGATGTTAAGATCAAGCACTATATTTCAGCCTTTGTATTCCTGGAGACATGGGATGACTTTAATATTGAAATTCTACCAGTATTATTATATGATTTGAAAGTGAAGGTCACACAGAACTGGAGATGGACATGGTGGGTGTGAATGATCTGCGACATCTATCCAATGTGGACCTGAAAAAATAAAACAAAACAAAACAAAAACAAAATCTGAAGTAATGATGTCATCATGGAAATGATCTGATCAGAAGAGAAAATGGTCATGTGTGAAAGACTAGAAATAATAGATTATCAACCTGAATGTTCCAATGGCTTCCTCCTGACATCAGGAGAGAGGAGAAGGTTGGAAGAATCCTTGTTGTGAACTTAAGGGACAAAATGAACAAAAGTTGTACAAGATGGACAAGAATGGAGGGATTGCCATCTGCATCATTGACAGAAACAACCAAATTATTGAGATTACAACTCTAATCATTTGACTCTTTATTTCCAATGCTTAGGACAGTATCTGACATATGGTAAACATTTATTGTATACTTATTAAAGTGAATGAATGGAAAGTAAGTCAAGGAATAAGATGTATCATAAAAGTCATACAAAGTCCTTTTCTATGTGCTAGTCATGTTCACAAATTTGACTTCAAAATGCCTAAATTTTTAAGTGATAATCATTACAAAACTTTAATAGTGGGTTTATTTGTATCTGGAATCATACAAATAGATGTGGGGAGACACATGTACCACACACTCTCTTTGAAAACAAAATACAACCTGAGCTTATTATTCATTGCCTAACAAACTTTCAAAATGAACTAGCTCATTCAAGTTCTGTCATGTTTTAAAAAGATATTATTTTCTCTGCTTTTATATGTCACATGTAGAGAATCTGTCATAACAATTACAACTGAAATAATGGACTAACCAAGACAATTAGAGGTGTATTTCTAATAAAAAAGAAAAGGGAGATAGAACATTATTATAATCCTGTCATATTTCAGAAGAGTACACTCCACACCTAAGCAAATGTCTGAAATTGGAAGACTCTATGGAAATAATGAGAAAGTTCAGGAATTGAGGCCAGCATTTCATGAGGAAATTGGAAGAGGTAGGGAAAGCATCATTTGGTAAAGAAAAAATAATTTAATGATTTCTCTTTGTTAAAAAAAAAAAGGACTTCACAATAGATGGCTTCCACCTTTTGAACGATGTGATTTCAATTGACCCTCCCATCCATGGTGTATCTTTCAGCCAAGCAATAACAGATTTCTGCCACAAATTACAGTTGCTTAGGGAATCATGGAACATTGAGAAGAACACTGAATTTGGAGCCCAAGAACCTGGCTTTATATTCTAACTCTTTACTATCTATGTAACTATTGGATTATGCCTCTCAAAGACCCTTTCTAGATTTGTATCTAGAGTCTGTTTAGTGAATCTTAGTAATGAGAATCTCTATTTTCAGTTCCTCCTGGAGGAAAGTAGAGGGAGATCCTCTAATTAAGTATGAAGAATAAATATTTATTTTTATTTTTATTTTTATTTTTTAGGTTTTTGCAAGGCAAATGGGGTTAAGTGGCTTGCCCAAGGCCACACAGCTAGGTAATTATTAAGTGTCTGAGACCGGATTTGAACCCAGGTACTTCTGACTCCAAGGTCGGTGCTTTACCCACTACGCCACCTAGCTGCCCCTGAAGAATAAATATTAATACTAATAATGAGAAGAAAAGAAAAAATTATATCATAAATAAAATTGAAGGAGAGCTAGGTGGTAGAGAGGATAGGTGCCAAGCCTGGAGTCAGGAATACTTATCTTCCTAATTTGAAATCTGGTCTCAAACATTTAGTAGCTGTATGATCCTGGGCAAATCATTTAACCCTGCTTGACTTAATTTTTTCATCTGTAAAATGAACTGGAAAAGGAAATGCCAAACCACTCAAAAATCTTTACAAGAAATCCCTAAATGAGGTCATGAAGAGTTGGGCATGACTAAAAAATGACTCAATAAAAAAGTAAACAAAATGCATACAAAGGCAATATGGCCAGCATTCATCACAAAATACATATTAAAATGTGAACCAAGAGACACATACCTTCTGGAGCAAAGATGAGTAAGAGATGCTCACTGATGGGAAAAATATTTTGCCAGCTCCCCATAATGTGCACCCACTCCCAACACTCTGTAAAGAGATGCAGAATTTCTTTTCCCCCACTATTCTATGCTTTTGAGAAAGAAAATTTCAATACTTTCAGCATATGCTTCTAAGAGCTTTGCCATGTAACATGCTTCGTATCACTGTAACCATATGTCTCAGATTTTCTGGGTCAGCTTTAGTTTCAAGAAAATGAAAGACACTTTTAAGGAGTTTAAAGAATATTTCCTGTTAGATCACATGGCCTAATTTTTGTTTCAGAAAACATGTTTACCATACTTCTAAAAGACAATTTCCCCAGCATCTAGTACAGCGACTGACCCATAGTAAGCGCTTAAAAATATTTTTGGGGGTGAGAATACTTGTGATATCAGGAAGAGTACTTAACTTGATGTCAAATGATCACCAGCCACAGTAAACACACACATACATACACTGACATATGTCTATACACACACACACACACACACACACACACACACACACACACATATATATATATATATATATATATTATACATTTATAACACTAACAGATGAATACATCTCTAAGCAACAGGAAAGCCCTTAGGGTAAACAGTCAGTCAACTGGCATTTTGTAAACACTTTCTAATCACTGGGGATGCAAAGAAAGACAAAATAACTCTTAAGGCCTCACAATCTAAGAGGGTGGAAGGAGAAACATGTAAATAAGGAGGAATTGATAACTCTACAAGATAAATTTGAGATAATCTCTGGGGAAAAACTGTGAAATTAAGGGGGTCTGGGACAGGCTTCTGGTGCAAGGTGGGACTTCAACTGATATGTGAAGAAAACCAGAGAAGTTAGGAGGTAAAAATAAGGAGGGAGAAAAATCCCAAACTTGGGAGACAGGGAAAATATGTGAGGCCTAAAGGAGGAGTGCCTAGAGAGAGATGGAGGCAGGGTTCAAATAAGAAGAAAGGAATTACAGGGGGACAGAGTTATGAGTGTAAGTAAATCATGTAACTTCTTCTGTAAGGTAGAAATATAAGATTCATTATCTACTTCACAGGGTTGTTAGCTATTTTATTATTATTACTATTTTTAAAAGTTGGCGTATATTAGGTCTAAAGAAATCAGAGAACTATTAATGAAGAGCCAAAAGGAAACTCAGAGGCAATTTAGTTCGGTCTTCTCATTTTATAGATGAGAAAACTGGCACCCAGAATAAAGTAACTAACCTACCTAAAGTCACATGGGCATGGTTTATATATATAAGGAATTTAAGTCTCTTGAGAAGAAATAAGATTTTATGACTTTTCCCTCTTGCAAATATCCTCTACCTGCCTGATAACTCATTGAGAATAGCTTAAATTTTTTTAAGATAAGAATGGACTATATAGGGGCGGCTAGGTGGTGCAGTGGATAGAGCACCAGCCTTGGAGTTAGGAGTACCTGGGTTCAAATCCAGCCTCAGACACTTAATAATTTCCTAGCTGTGTGGCCTTGGGCAAGTCACTTAACCCCATTTGCCTTGCAAAAACCTAAAAAAGTATTTAAAAAATGAATGGACTATATAAAGTGTTTACTACTTCTCATAGGGCAATTAAAAACCCCAAACCTCTTTTAAAGAGTGCTACAATAGGGGGGGCTAGGTGGCACAGTGGATAAAGCACAGGCCCTGGAGTCAGCAGTACCTGGGTTCAAAGACACTTAATAATCACTTAGCCCTGTGGCCTTGGGCAAAACACTTAACCCCATTTGCCTTCCAAAATCCTAAAAAGAGAGAGAGAGAGAGAGAGAGAGAGAGAGAGAGAGAGAGATACAATGGTGTTGTTGTTGCTGTTTTATGGCATAGACCTGCCCCCAAGGAACCTACAATCCAACTAAGGCATTAGACATGTGGGTGACATGACACTAAGTCTTTTGTTGTTTAGATACAGATTGCTCCTGCTTCTATGGCTTAGAATCTTGGGTCACTGAGAGGCTAAATGATGTGCCTGGTTACAAAGCCAGTAGATGCCAGAGGCTAGATTAAAACCCAGATTCTCCAGATTCTGAGGTTAGCCCTCTAGCCCTTTGGCTTTTCATGCAACCATAATACAAGTTAGAAAAATATTAAATACATAATAGATGTCAAATAGAATGATTCAGATAGGAATGGAGAGGCTTCTTTGTTTGCTTGTTTGGTTTTCCCAGGGAGATGATTTAGTTTTGGGCATACTGAATTTATATACTGTGGGGAGATCCAGGGAGAAATCAAACATTTAGAATTTAATGGAACTTTGAAAATTCACTAGTCCAACCTTCACATCTAATAGTGCAGGAAAGGGGTTCAGAAAAGTAAAGTCATTGAGCTTAGGTCAATGTCTAGTAGTTAGCAGAAAAGGGATTCAACCCGTTTCCTCTGGCTCTCAGTTCAGTGTTCATCTCTATTGGACCACATTAGCTTTTGCCAGTAGTTAGCTGGATGTGCAAGATTGGAATTCAGAGAGCCCAAGGCTCTTTGCCATAGATAATCTTCAGTCAAAGGTTGAAATTCTCTATCAGTGCAATTCAATATAGAAAGGTGATTTAGGAAAAAAAATTAGAGAAAGATGGAACGTCTAGCTACGGGCCCCAGGAAAGGAATTTGTGCTCATCAAATGAACTTGAAATATCCTGGGGATAGACTGGGCTAAAAAAAGGGAAAGAGTTTTCAGGGAGGGATGTGTTGTTTAGAGTTGCTTTTTATTGAATCATCAACAAAATTACTAAATATCTGTTATGGACCAGCTAGCATGCTAGATTATAGAGATACAAATAAATAAACATAATTCATTTCTCATTTACCCACAGTTCTATAGGAAGAGAATATATTAATACATACATAATAATAACTAAAATTCATGGAGTATGGAGGAATAATCCAGAAAGGCTTTATTTAGGAAGGAACATTCAAGTTGACCTTTGAAGAATAGGAAGAGGAGAAAGGAAAGAGGACTAGTTTCTGAAAGGCATAGTGGTTGGAGATAGCATTTCATGAGTGAAGAAAAGCAAGAAGGTAATTTGGGGTGAAAGGAATATAGAGTAAAGGGGGAACCTGTAGAATAAGACTGAAAAAGTGTTAAAAAGAATATTCATTTCTCTAACTGAAATCTCAATAGAATGATACAGTCAACCCTGTGCTTTAGCAATATCACCCTGGAAGGTCTTTGAAGGACAATTCTTCAATTACAGATTACAGGGTGCAATAATTCAGCAAAAAAAGGTAATGAGGCCTTAAACAAGGAGGGTCGAGCCCACATCTTTCTCTGAATTTTTGCTAAATTATCTTTCTATATTGAATTGCACTGATATTGAGTGGAATGGAATGATGGGAAGGGATGGAGGGAAGAGATGTTGTATAAGGAGCCTAAATATATGATACAATATGGAAAAGATCTGCAGTTTTGGAAACAGCTCTCAATATCCATGAGGTCAATAAATAAATTGTGGTTATTCATCCTTATTTCTCAGAGGACCAGTGATGATGTCTTGATTTGCAAGTGAATTGCATTTATGTGAGGTAGAGCTTCACTTTCTCCCCCAGCCATTTGAGTCCAGTGGCAAGAACTAAGTCAAGACAACCAGCAATGGCTCAGCAGGCAATGGGAGACAAAAGGTCATTGAATTGATTGTGATCACATAGCTAGTGTCAGAGGCAAAGTTTGAACCCAAGTAACCTTGAATACCAGTGTGACATTCAGCACCATGCCATGTTGTCTTGTATGGGTTTGAAAATACAGGGAACATTTCCTTTATCAAATTTCTACAAGATTACAATATTGAAGAAAAATGTAGTCACGGGCTTCTGTAGAATATTAAGAGTTATTTAAAACCACTTCCATATGGTTAACTTCAGGACTGACAGCATGCTGAGCTTGGATGCTCTATTTCCCAAAGCACATTGTCATAATATTGGGAGTTTTTGCAGGTAGAAATTAGAGGCCATTTTTACCTGCAGTAGCTCAATGACTTGGTAATTTATGGAGAAAGGCTGCCTTAAATCATAACAAAAGTGACAGCTCTCAGACACTACTCTGCAAGATCTCCAGTTGTCACTGATTAATACAAAGAGAAGGGAAAAGAAGACAAAGAACATTTCTCTTGTTGTTGTAAAAAAAGAAGACTCAACATTTTAAATCATTTTATAGGAAATACAAATAATATGATATTGTTAGTGTTATATCCAATGACAATTTTTTATGTTAAGTGATAGCATAATTCACAGAAAGAAATGGTTCATCTTCTCCCCAGTTCCAACTATTCAATTTGGAAAAAAAAATATTTCCAAGCACATTTTCTGTGCTCATCAGTCAAGTATAGAAAAATAATGGACCCAAAATGTGGAAATTCTTCAAAATAAACATCTACAAACACAATGCAGCATCAGACACAAAGGCACAGGGTATGATTCACATGAAAATGACATCAACTGGTTTGGGGGTCAGACCTGGGATTTAATTGTTACTGAGAATTTCCAGTAAGGAAACATTTCCCACTGTAGTTCTGATCACAGTTTGTGGCTGGTATTTATAGAGGCTTGGGGCAATGACTACTGTCACAAGTCTCAAAGTTTATATGGGTTAGAGATGGTATTTTAACCCAATTTTCCCTGACTTTAAGGCTAGCTTCATCCACTTCTCCACACTGTTTTTGTGTTGATTAGTCACTTCTAATCTAGACTTAATTTGATTGCATTCGTCTATCTCAGAAGTCATCTTTAATAATGGCATCGAATGACTTTATTAGACCATACATATAATGTCTAGAACTAAAAATGAACCCTATATACTACCTTGCTAGGTTGGTAGTGATTCAAGTCAACTCATAGATTCAAATGTTTTTGAAAAGAAAGAGTCTATCCCAAGTCAATATTGACCTTCCTCACTATAGCAAGGCTGGGCGCAGGAGTAGGTTTGCAGAGAAATAGACTCAAAGTGATTTTATAACTGGGATGAGATGCAAGGTACTACAAAAGAGGATTGAGGATTATTTGAAGTTACTGGACATGTATAGGCTCAAGGGAAGAAAACCTATAATTTGGGCTCTATGAATAAAAAAAATGGTTTCTGATGATTGATTTTCTTGGTAATTTTACATGTATTTTATTTTTTTATATTTAACAATATGTTTCTGAGAAGGGATCCAGAGGCTCCACTGGTTTGTCAAAGGATGCTATGACATGAAAAGATAATTCCCTTTCCATATAGTAATAATCTAGCATTTACCTAACTTTTTAAAGTTTGCAAAGCACTTTACATATGTTATTCTTTCTCTTCAAGTGTTTAAAAGGTTATAGTGTCAAAGAGGTTTATTTGATTTATTCTGCTAGTCTCCAAAGGGAAGAATTCATATCAATAGATGGAAGTTACAGGGACAGATTTAGGTTTGTAATAAAGAGGGAACATATCATATGAAAATTGTGCAAAAGTGAAAGAAGAAGTAAGAAAACCAAGGCAAGTCTCAGAGGCAGTCTAAGAATCTAGCTCCCCTTCATTCCATGTCAGGAATATTATGAATTTTACCCTGCTACCTGAGTGAGGTCAGCAGTAGTTCCATGGTTGAAAACTTGAAAAAAGACTAAGCACAGAGATAAAAGAAAGAATATGACCATGAAAAAGTCACTTACCCTCTTTCTCTGCCATAGTTTCCTCTACTGTAAAATGGGGTTGATATTAGTATCTACTTCACAAGGTAGCTAGGGCACCTAAGTGATGCAGTAGAATGCTGCACCTGAAGTTGGGAAGATGAGTTGAAATGTGTGTGACCCTGGGAAAGTCACTTAATTCTTTGCTTCATTTTTCTCATATCCTTAAAAATATTACAGTGTTTTTGCCAAGAAATCTCCAAAATGGGAACTCAAAGAGCGGGTCATGGCTGAACAGTTCAACAACAACACAGGGTTTTTGTGAAGGTCAAATGAGATAAAAAATTTTAATTGTTTTATATTGTATCTGGCACATAGAAAATGCTAGATAAATGCTTTTTTCCATCTTTTAGTACTAACCATTCCCCACTCCCATATATAATTGTTCCATGCTTACTAAGTCACTGAATTACCGTTTTCTAGTATCACTCTCCTCTTTCCTGAAAAGGGCAGGAAGAAAGAGTTGCCTCCCTCTTTCTGCTTGGGAAATCATATTGCTTGTACTCACTTCTCATTTCCTATTACTCTCCTTCCTCCTTGAATTTCAAGTAAATAATCAGGATTGTCATTTCCCCAGTTCTTATAATAGATTTGAAACCTGTGCCTGGATTCCATTACACAGCTATAGAAACCATATGTATATACATATACAACTCACATTTCTCTAACCTTTCAATCTGGTTTTAAAAAAAAGGCAGATCATCTCCTTTTAACTTAGGGGTTAAAATACAATTGTGTCTTAAGACAGGGTAGTCAAATCTATTAGCTCATCACAAAAACAAACTATGAGGAGTCAAGGAGGAGAAATAAGGCTTTGAGTTTTTCCTTGGACCTTGGTCTCCTTACTTCGTTTGCAGTAGAACCATATTGAGCCTTCAGATTTCAATTTTTTTCCAATCTTATATTCTTTTTTCTTTTTTTTACATTTTATACTACTTTCTTTTTTCAATTGCTTATAATGATAGTTTCCCACATTCATTTCTGTAAGACTTTGAGTTCCAATGTTTTCTCTCTCTCCTGGTCACTCTCCTCAAGACAGCAAGAAATCTATTATACAGAAACAGTCATCTTAAAAAGATTTCCACATTTCCACATTAGTCATGTTGTGAAAGAAGAATTAGAACCAAAAAGAAAATTCCTAAGAAAGAAAAAAACAAAAAAGAAAAGAAAATGCATTTTTCCATCTGCATTCAGACTTCTTAGTTCTTTCTCTAGATGTGGATAGCATTTTCCAGCATGAGTGACCAAATCTTCATGGCCTCATGAAGATAGATGAACCAATTTTCTTGGTTCATTGTATTGCTGAGAAGAGCTAAGTCAATTATAACTGATGATCATACACTGTTGCTGGTACTGTGTACAATGTTCTCCTGGTTCTGCTCACTTCACTCAGCATCAGTTTATGTACAACTTTCTAGGTTTTTTTCCTGAAAACTACCTACTCATCATTTCTTAGAGCACACTATTATATGACAACTTGTTCAGTCATTCCTCAACTGATGATCATCCCCTCAATTTTCATTTTTTGCCAATACAAAAAGAACTGCTTTAAATATTTTTGTATATATTGATCTTTCCCCCTTTGATCACTTTGGGATAAAGAGCTAGTAGTGGTATTGCTGAATAAAAAGTTGTGTACTCTTTTATTGCTCTTTGATCATAGTTCCAAATTGCTCTCCAGAAAGACTGGATCAATTCACAACTCCATCATGCATTAGTGTCCCAATTTTTCCTACATCTTCTCTTATCATTTTAGGAAGGAACTTATAGTCCATAAAATGTGTGGTTATAGAAATGCCAGGTTTTTCAGAAAGAAGACATAAATATAATCTGTGTCCATGAATGACACATGCACATTTTTGGTTCTGTAAAGTTAATAATAATCACAATGCAACTTGCATTCATATAATAATAGAATAACTCATCTGGATAAACATAGTAAATTTTTAATAAATGTTTGATGATTGATTGACTGATTAAGATTTACAAAACCCTTTCTCCTGCAATAGATGACTCAATCAAAATGAATACGGGGTGAATGAGGACTTGTCCCAGGTGGTAAAATTTAGAGTTCTCACTCAGCAGATTGAAACTGAGTTTAGCACCTAGTCAGCAAAAATAATCAAATAAAAATGGAACTTCCAGATACCCTTTTTTTCATCCAAGAAATGGCAAGAATTATGCCTTCTTACCCAGTATGAAGAGACCCTGATACTCATTTTGCCAACAACTAAGAATAACCTCCCCATCATATTACCTGAGAGTCTCTACCTTAATAGGTTAGTGTTATGGCAATTGTATCTCCTGAGGTCTCAAGTCTCTTGCTGAGATATCTCTCTTCTCTCCCTCAGTCCTTGACTCAGTTTGTCTTGGAAAATTGGTTTGAAGGTGCAATTCCTGCTGTCTGTTCAAGTATTATAGCTTTAACTCTGTTTGCCATATGATAACAGTTGACATTCATACAATGCTTTAAAGTTTAAGAAATTCTTTATAATGGATTTGCAAATCTTAAAGCTTCGGAATACATATAATCTATCATCAACACAAGATAAAGATTACTGGTATAGGAAATAGCTGAGTATATTTCCCCTCCTCATGTAAGTTGACACCTCTCAAATTCATAGTCTTAGGACTTGACTAATATCATTTAACTGGAGAGTTCATATGGTAGAGTGTATTAAAGGTCAATTTTGAAAATAAAAAGATCCAAGTTCACCATTACAATGCTCATTACATTTATTATTTCTTTTCAAAGGTCAGCTCGTCCCCCCTCAAATTATTTTGTCTTAGCTTGAAAATGGATTATGTATTAACATGAGCATTGCATCGTCCCTATATAAGGCCCCTGAGTGCAAGAATCATTGTGTTGTTTTATTTGTTTGCTTTGTTTTATCTATAATGTTTTGTCTATAGCAGGCTCTTAAGAATGTTTCCTAAGTTGAAGCAGTGGCCGAGAAGCATTAAAGAGGACTGGAAATCCCCCCCCCAAAAAAAAAAAACGATGGTGGAATTCATCAGGTAACAGTTTTTCCAATGTTCTTTGTGGCCATGAAAATTGATTGTCATTAGCATCATAAGTCTCAGAGATCACTGCTATTGTATTTTTTTTTAACAGAATGTCAAAAGCAGGGTGGGAGAAGGAAGAAAGGGAGTTTATCTTCTGACCTCACTTATAATTTCCCCATCTAGTACTAACATGAAATAGAGACACCCGGCTTGTTTCAAATCCTGAAAACCACAACCAATGAGAGTATTCAAGCTACTCTGTGGTTACAAAAAGCCAGCACCCTCCCTGGGAATATGGTTTATATAAACAAAAGCTATGAGAGAAAGAAGGAATTACCTCAAGTTTAAAGTTAGCTGTAAACCTCTTAGAGGAAAGACACTGCTGGCACTGCAGATGGGACGTGTTCATTAAGATCTGTTACTGGACTTGTGCCCAAAATATGCATAATCCTTTTCGAGTGATACATCTCTAATGAGCCATTTCACAATATTTATAGCTTGAGACCTGCCTTAGCACCTAGAGCACTGGACTTGGAATCAGGAAGACAAGGGTGAAAATAATAGAATTTCAAGCTGGAAGGGATCTTAAAAGCCATTGAATCTAAACTTCTCATTTAGTAGATGCAGAAACCAAGTCTGTAAGGTCAAGCTTTACTCAGGGTCACACAACAATGTCAAAGGCAGTCTTTGAATTCAGGTCTCCCTGACTACTCGTCAAATAGTCAATTTATTATATTGTCTCCAATCAACAAATAGAAAATGTTTGATAATGGGCAAGACATTTAATCTTCACAGATTCAGTCTCTTCACTAACATAATAACACTAGAAATGTCTACCTTGAAAGATTGCTATGAGATTGAAATGAGAGAAAGTATTTAAAGCACTCTGCAATCTTTCAGGTGCTACTGAAATGTCAGGGCTTTTGTTGTTGCTATTGTTATGGAAAATGTTTTTGAGGCTATTATAGATATTAACTCTTTCCAGTCTTATGAGGAACTCTTTATGTATAAAGTTTGGGATGCTACTGTTCCTCAAACATTTCAGTAATTTCCAATTCTTCATGAACTCATTTGGGATTTTTTTTTGGCAGAGATACTGGAGTGATTTGTTTTTTTTTCTTTTTTAGCTCATTTTACAAAATGGGAAACTGAAACAAAAAGGTCACTGAGCTCAGAAGAATCTGAGGCCAGATTTGAACTTAGAGCTTCCTTACTCCATCCACTGTGACACCTAGCTATTTAAAGTGTGTGATATATCACAATAATATTGGTTCCTTAATACAATGTGCTTCAAAGTACATATTTTCTCCTCATGAGAAAAGTATACTCATCCATGCCTACCCATTTTAGGCACTTATAATCCATCAATTCATCAGTCCATCAATCCCCTAAATAACTCTTTCATCTTCCATCTATCAACAGTTGCTGAAGTCTCCCTCTTTTCCTCTTTTTAGCTTTGAGATATTAAAGGAGCACAAAGTCTATCATTAGTAATCCTTTGCTCTGGCCACATCCCCAATCCACCTTCTTCTTCAATTAGACATTTCATCAGTGACCACCTGACTCTGGTTCTTCAGATCTCATTTGTTATTTGTTATAGCTTGCTCATCCTCTTACTTATCCTTTGCTCTCTGAGACACCCAAGGGAATAAGTGAATAAATTAATGGCAAACCTTATTCTCCTCCATTTTTAAAGGCATTTAAGTTCACTGGTACTCCACAGGTTTACATAATTATTTTATGTTCAAGCTTAAAGAAATCTTGGAGTTCCTGTAAGTTTAAGACACTGTGATAGGACCATATTTCAAATGTAAGACAGTTTCCTCATATTATAGATTATGGGTTCATTGATATAATAATAATTAGCATTTAATTTTTACAAAGCCCTTTGTGAATATTATTTTATTTTATTCCCATAAAAACCCTGAGAGACAAAAACTATCATTACCCTCATTTTATAGGTTTGGATACTAAGACAAATGGTAGTCTAAGTGACTTTGCCATGTCATAAAGTAAATATATGTCTGAAATTGAATTTGAACTGAAGTCTTCCTAAGTCCAGACCCAGAGGTCTTATCCATTGTACCACATCAATTTGCCTCTACCTGTTCCAGAGCTAGTCCTCAGAGCCCATCTACTCTAGTTCCCTCATTTTTACGCATTATAGATTTAGAAATGGAAAGGATCATAGAAGCCATCTTGTCTAATCCCTCCTTTTACAGATGAGGAAAATAAGACCCCAGGAAAGTAGTGACTTGCCCAAGGACACACAGGATAAGCACATCTGAACGAGGATTTGGATAAAAAATTCTCAAACTCCAGAACCAGTTCTCTTCCCATTGTCCTATGCAGAGCCACTGGTGCTCTGGAAGCAGGCAAATGAACATCCACACATGTCAGTAGGTAGAGTCCAAACTCCTTCCTCTCAGATCATTGCCAGGCTAATACTAGCACCTTGGAGAGCTCCCTAAAGCTCAGAAAAAAAGTGAAGGATTTTCTCAGGCTCATAAAGCTAGTATCTGAGTCAAAATTTGAACTGAAGTCTTCCTGATTTGAAACACAGAAATTCATCCCTTAGACTCTACCTGCCAAATCCACCTTCAAATCTACCTTCAAATCCAACTTCACAGTGCAGATCTATGTAAAAAGCTCCTAGGAAAAAAAAAAAATAAACAGCTTAAAATAATTGTCAGAAACGACCTTCCAAAGCTGATAACTCAAAGTGAGCAATTCTAGCATCCAGGTCTGTGTCAGAAGCCGTCTCATGAGGCTGTTCCCCTAAGCCAAGAAACAGTCGCAGGTATTTCTTGAAGGCCCTCCGTGTGAGTCCCTCAAGGATGGTTTATGACCAAGTGGCAGTAAATCTCTATTTGCGACAGGTTTCAGAATGACTCCAGAATTGTTCAACAATAGGACATCTGGAAGAGAAAGTGAGCTGAAACCCTGCAACCAGGCCCTCCCTCATCCTGAATTCAGAGAAAAATGTCAAAGCTCCAGGCTCACTTTTAGATGCTGGATAGAAAGAACTCATAGAAAATTCTATGAATAATGAACTCAGGGCTTTTTTATTTTTCATGCAGAGATGCAGCTGTTTCTTTGAAAGCCACAGCAAAATCAACCTGTTAGGATGAGAGCTGCCAAGTACTCCACCTCATTTCAAGGAGGATAAAGCCTTTATTTTAAGAGATCCTAAATGCTCCTGTGTTGAAGTATGGATAATCTCTTAATTGTACGTACTTTATTGGAAGATTGTGTTTGTATGGAGAGTCAATTATTTGGCAAAAGGATAAATGTATATATGAAATATATATATAATTAATATATTATATATATAATTAATATATAATATATATTATTGGCAACTGTAACAAAAATCTATTTTCACTGATTTATTTCACTGATTCATTGATTGATGTAGGCCCTCAATTGGTAAAGACTGAAACCCATCCACACCTTCTCATGTTTTGTTACTGCATTCTTATTTTGATGCACTCAGAGATTGTTTGTTCCCAGCAAGTCCATCGGACACACTAAGGACCTTTCTCTCTTTATGTTCTGGGTACTGTTATACTTGTACTTTTTCCTCATGATTGGCAGTTTTCTTGACAAAACCTTCTACAAAGTCATACTCTGATGTCTTCATAATGAATTGAAGGTGTTCTTGAGTTTCTGAAGGTTGTTTTGTTAGGTATAGAAACTCAAATAGTTAATACACTAATCCAACAGTTAAAATACTCAGGGTAGCCTGAGTCTCTTCTCTGGAGGTCAATGTAGCCAAGGGAGGAGGGAATGAAAATCCATGAGAAAAAAAAATGGTTCTCACATATTCTCCTTTCCTATTGACAGAAGTAGATTTGTATGAAAGGGGACAGAGAATACTAAAAATTATCACCTCTTTCAGTAAAATAGCAATTTGTAATTGTTTCCTTGGCAGTCAAGAAATTATGTATATGCCTTCAGGATATGTCTTTTATGCTCCGTCTATGACTCTTAACTGAGACTTTCTCAGACTCTTCATCTACTAATACCTTCCCCTCCAAGTTTACCTTCCATCTCCAAAATGGATAGATAAAGCACTGAACATGAAGTCAATTAGACTTGAGTTCAAATCTGGTCTCATATCCTGGGGAAGTCACTTTATCCTCGGTCTCAGTTTTTTCATGGGTAAATTGAAAATAATAGCACCTACTCCCCCTGGTTTTGTGAGATTCAGATATACATAGACATTATGGAAAGCTTAAAACGATGTGTAAATACTAGTTATTAATTTATTACTCAACATACTTGATACTTACCTGTTGCCCCCCCCCCATTTATTGAAATGTGTTAATGTCTGGGATAGTTTCCCCCCCTTTCTTTTTATCTTATATATACCAGTTAGCAAGAACATAATAAAGGTTAGTTGATTGATTGATCGACATAGTGGAAAGATCATGAAATCAAAAGAGTTGAGTTCAGACCTTGCCTATGTGACCTTAGACTTAATTTCCTTTGGCTCAGTTTTATCATCAGTATTGCGTAGCCTCTAAGTTTGTTTTTGGTTTGAATTCTATGATTCCATGACTCCAATTTGATGACTCTCACAATAATGGTAAAAAATCATCTCTCTATGTCTCTCTCTCTCTCTCTCTCTCTCTCTCTCTCTCTCTCTCTCTCTCTCTGTTTCAGTTTTTTACAATATGAAAATTGATGAAGAGGTTTGTGCTATGCATTAGGAGAAAAGTAAGTTCTTGGTGCTGGTTATAGGACTGTAGCTATATGGGCTATTGATAGTAGCCGGATATTTAGTACTAGCCAGAGTTGTTATTAAAATGGTATCTAAAAATAAGCAAAAATATTTTCTTGATAACTCAGTCATCTTAGAATCGTGGAATCCTAACACTACAATGGTGATTATCTGATTCAAACATGAAACTGAGGAAACTGAGATCGACAAAAAGATGACCTCATGACACACTGCTTGGCATATTATAGGTTCCATTCAATGGCAACCTTCCTTGCTTCAACAAGACCATCATCTGATACAATAATATATGTGGGCTTTCTCTGAATGCTGTAATGCATCATCCAAATGAAAGCAATTTTTATAACCTTACCACAATTGGGAGAACTCCTTCACATATCAATTGTTAAGTAAATGGTATGGACATTGCCATTGCCATTTCTGTCTTTGTTTTCCAGATGGAATGAATTAACATGAAGACAATTATAATAATGGGAATATAGCCTGGGAATAAGAAACATGAAATTTGAATTTCATAACTCAAGAGAGCCAGTGCAGCATAGGGGAAAAAGGCACTGGACTTGGGTTCAGATATCAGAATATTGGAGTTCAAATCTTATGTATGTAATCAACTACAATCAACTACAACTAAAATCAATTACATATCATCTCTATTCAAATCATTTCATTTCTCTTGGCTTTGGTTTTCTCATATGTAAAGTGAAGGAGTTAGAATACTTTATTCCAGGTATAAATCTTCAGATCCATCTGATCATAATGATGAATCATGTATCTAGAGCTGAAAGGACTTAAGATATTATTGATTCCAATTTCATTCAATTTACAGAGAAGGCAATTGAGGCCCAATACAGTTCCTGGATTAATGCAATGGGAATATCACATAGAAATTAAGTGGAAGAAACAATATTTTTACTCATGTTCTCCTGGGGTAATACTTAGGAGGGTTATTCCCTTATACTACAGTTCATATTATCTTTTCAATATTTCATGTATAAAGTTTGAGGAAGGGAAAAAGGGCTGTTGACAAGAAACAAAATTTCTGTGTGGGAAGAGGGATTTGAATTTGGGTTCCCACCCCACCACTGCCTGCCTGTGTTATATAAAGTAATCATTTCAGTGCTATGGATATCAATTGTCTCATGAAAATAAGAACAATAAATATCAGCAAGTAGTTATTGGTCCAAACAAATTATGGAGGCAGTAAAAATTGTAGGCTGCTCCAAGAGGTGATGAGTTCCCCATCTTTACACGTCTTCAAGATGTGGCTGCACCACCACTTGGGTATATTAGAGTGGAAATTCCTTTCAGAAATTGAGTTGAATGAGAAGGGCCCTGCCAACTTTCAAATTCTATGATTCAGAATCTATGATTCTTACATTCCCCAAAGGAATAGTGTGAAAGATGCATGGGAAAATCTTGACTGAAACTTTTTTCTTTTTAAGCTCTCAGAATGAAAGGTTACTCAGAACTCAAAGGAATAAGCATATCTCACTATAAGCATTTGGTGGTACTCCATAAAAGCATGTAAACTGCATTTTTGTAAGTCAAAATATTTGAAATCCAAGGAGCTTGCTATGTAAAGGACTCTATAGGGAAATCCTTTTAGAATGTAAAGGTCACCTACAAAAAGAGAACAAAAGGAATATGAGAAAGTTTCTCTGTCTCTATCTGTCTCTGTCTGTCTCTCTTTCTCTCTCTCTTCATATATATGCTTTAATCAGGTTTCCTTATAAGGGAGAAAAGCCCATCTGGTTATATCATCCCTCTTATTTGCAAATATTGCTATGTCATTCTGAAAGAATCATTTAAAAAAACACAATTGTAAAATTGTAATTAAATTTCATCGTGTTGAAACTGTCCTTGCAGCATATGGTGGCAATAGAGCTCACTGTCTTAATAAGATTTCCAAGATAATGCTGTTGGATGGCTGGCTTTTCCAATGTTGCACTATCCATAAAGGTAGGCAGACAGCCATTAGGCCCATCACTGGTAATGTCTGCATTATTTAAAGAGAAAAGGAGACTGAAGGCAGAAAGGTCTTGTCATCGTCCGTTCAGGGGAAAAAAATGATTGTGCTTCCCTCTTGAATAAATGAATTGGACTGAAAAATTGGATACATAAAAAGTACATCTGACTAAGGTGGCCCTAATGCTCCCACTGAAGTTGAGCTGGATTGGCTCTTGAAGAATAATTATTCTGTCATCAGAACATCTGCAAAGAACTATCTCAGGTTTAGAGTGTCGGTTTTAAAGAGTATATCATTTTCTTGAACATGCAAAGATGTCAATTGCCTTGTGAAATCATTAGAAAAGTGAATGTGTTTTTTGACTGCACTCACTTACAAACAAATAGTAAGATTCCCTGGAAGGAAATGATACAGTCCAAATAGGACCCAAGACAAAGGGGGATGGTTAATGATGATTGGCTGACCTGGTAGCATAGATGAGGATATATACAATGGAGGAAGTATATCAGATTATATGGAAATATAGAAAATTGAAAAATTGAAAAAGGATGGAGAGGCAGGCAAATTAAGCAAAGTAAAAAAGTAGAATCGGTTTCAACCAAGTGAAAGGAAGATCATTTGAAATTATTTCATTATAGGAGAACCACCACCCTATGCTAAAGCAGC
Organism: Macrotis lagotis; assembly: GCF_037893015.1. Classification (NCBI taxonomy): domain Eukaryota; kingdom Metazoa; phylum Chordata; class Mammalia; order Peramelemorphia; family Peramelidae; genus Macrotis; species Macrotis lagotis. The sequence goes on from NC_133665.1 coordinate 164,891,440, forward strand.
ATAGTAAGGCACTCTGGTGCAATGAATGAATAAATAAAGCATTAAGTGTTTTAATACAGGCAAAGAAATTTGATAAATCCTAAGGATACAAAGACAGTCCCTGATATCAATATTCTAATGTTGGAAACAACACAAATGGAAGATTTCAGTTGTAAGTCAAAAGAAAAGGATCCATAGTCCTGAGGGTATCACAAAAACGAGGCAAAGGTATATATGGCAATATTTCTTTGGCATCAATTCCATTGATAATGCCCTATCACTTTCTGATGTTGAACAATCATTTAGACATTGATGGAAAGAATGTTCTTTTTTGGGTCTTTGGTAGTTATGAATTTAGTACCTGCAAGAGAAGTGGTCAGGCTACATTTCCACAGAAAAAGCACTTAATCAGGATTCAGAGAATCGGGGTTCAAATCTCACTTCTGAAATTTATTGGTTGTAAAGGACTATTGTGTGTGGAAGTACTATAAACTTTTATCACCTTGTGTCCTTGAGCACCAAAGCCTTATTTTACTGGTTTATTGTAGAGTGCCACAGGAGTGGGAATGGATGAGGGACTGGGGAGGATATTTAAGCACTTGTATTTGGTTTAATAAATGGAGTATTTAGAGATCTTGGTGATTTGTCTCTCTTGTCTCTCTTGTCTCCTGCCCCTTCAATGTTCACCTGGGTAAAGGTTAAGTGAGTTCAGAACGGAACTCAACAATTGGTTATGTGACTTTGAACAAATGACTTAACCTGAATCTATTTCCTCAGCTGTAAAATGTAAAATGAGAGTTAGATTGCTGGACTCTTAGATGACTTCTATATCAAAGGTTTTACAATCCATCTTCTTCACTTACCAATCATCTAAATAAGATTCAGTTTCAGAGGTACATGACCATTCCAAATCTGACCATTAACTTGAAGTGTATCTAGAAATCCCATTAAGATTCTAATTATTGGGAATTATGTCACCTCTAATCAACAACAAAATTCAACAAATATTAAGTACCCACTATGTAGAAGACTGCCTCAAATTATTCCCGAACTTTTTTATGAAGTCATATCATCTCATTAGGGTAGCCAATTCCCATACTAACCAAATCATGTTTCCCCCATAATTGTCTATCCCTGTGTATGCACTAAGCACCATAAACAGAAAGGCAAAAATAAAACATTTGGCAATGACAATGCCACTTTAAACTCTGGATAAAACATCTTAAAGAGCTCTAAACTGATAAAACAAAATTTCATTCAGACAAACATACTCATCATTACTAATAGCCTGTTGGACAATATTCACTTATATGGACTCCTGACCTCTGTACAGAGAAGGTAAAGGAGGTCAAAAATTTATTTAATACCTAATATTTGCCAGTTGTCATGGCAAGGGCTTTTAAATTATTTTCTCATTTGTAACCATTCACATGACAAATGCAAGCTGATTCATCATTTCAGGTGTTTTTTTTTTCTAATTTTGCTATCTTGTCTCTAAATAAAGAACTCTAAAAAGAAAATTTTAAATATTTCTATGATTTATATAAGTAAACTCTACTAGAACTAAAATCTCATTATAGACAACCAGTTGCCCATAACCATCTAATATTACATCAATCCACAAAAATTAAAGGATAATGTTTTGATAGATGTCATCATAGTAAATGATTACAATCTCTAAAGGATGAAGAATAAATAACTTTAATATAAAGTGATAGCAAAGAAGAATTTAAAATCATGAGAGAATAGGACACACTTAATATTATGCATGTCATCTGGTCTGTTATTGGACTTCTTCTAAAATTCCTACTAATGAGTCACTAGACGATAAGCTACCGTTCCAACACTTACTCAGTTACACAAAACACACATTTTGGCTGTCTTCGTGATAGTCTGCCAAATAGTAAATATGAAAAAAATAGGAGGATAAAAACTTTCCTGAAATTCTTTCTTTTTTTATTTCCTGAAATTATTTCTATCTGAATTTCATTTAAAAAGATAACAAAGAGAAAAAATGATGACTATGACAATAATGATAATAATTCAATCATATTTGGAATTCTATACGCTAAAATGTTAGTCAATGGTACATATTATTCATTATATAAAAACTTGTAGAATATAAAATACAAATGAATAATAGCAAGATAGAAACTCATCCCCAAACTATTTCTAGCTGACAGGCATAAGACAAAATGAGAAAAAAGTCATGAGTATACGGGAAGAAATCTGCCCATCTGTATACTTTAAAGTTTACAAAATGTTTTGTTTATATATCTTAACTGAGCTTATAATCACTCTTTAAGGTAGGTGAGCCTCTCCATTTAAAAGTCATAGGAGTCAACTGATCGAAGTTTACATAGTGAGTAAGGAATGGAATTGGGCCATGAACTAGGTCTCTTGATTGCAAACCTAGTACTCTTTTCATTCCACTACAAGACAGAGGAGAAACACTGAATGGGAGAAATTTTTTTCTCCTTTTTTCTCTTTTTTTCTATACTGGAGCATAAGCAGATAGAGGAGAAATAGCTCATCCCCTGCCAGTCACATAGAAAATGTTTGATAAATGCTCATTGACAGACTAGCCCCCTCCCCGCATCGCTATTCATTTTTGACTGACACAATCACCTTTCCATTTTAGACAGATAGACTGGTAGCAGGCAACATGAAAGGCATTTGCACTATTATTCCTAAAACGACTCTGATTCTCCCTCCCTCACTCAAGAATGGCTGGATAGAAAAATATTAGTATTTCCTAAATGGCAGAGTCCTTTCTGCCTCCTTCACTCTTAACTTCTTTAGGCATCCTGTGGCATTCTTGATGGTCACTGAAAATGATGGAACTAATTCATTGACTTCCTAACATATTTAAATGATTTTTATAAGTTGGTCAAAGATAATAGCAAAAAATTAGAAACCACCATATCCTTGATTTTTAAAGAATTAGATTGAAGACATCCTGTACCCTAGCTATCTTTCTTACCAATTTGTCTATTAGATATTGTCCTCTATTCTGCTTTCAGGAATCTTTCAAGTGTCACTTCACTTTTCTACATTGTCCATTTGTTTCAAAGGAATGCATATCATCTGCCTATTCCTACTTGAAGTGGATCATAGAAAATGAATTTTTACAAACACAAAAGACCTATTTATTCACCAAAGTCAACTCAGCTAGGGTTGGAAGACAGAGTTCCGAGTAGCATGAGCTGAAGAAGATGCCCTCTCTAAGAGAGAGTTTTGGACAGAAAAATATATAGACCCATTATGCTGCACACTAAAAAGGACTAAACTTTCTTGTACTGTGCAGCTTTTGATTGCACGTTATTTTTTCCAAAGCCTCCATTGCCATAAAAAATATTCTTTTCAACCTACTTTTGTCCACCGTGACTCTTTAACAAAATCATAAACTATATCACATTGAGTTTTCTGCCTGTCCAAAACAATGGTCTCAGATAGAGGAACAGAACATAAATTGGGAAAATTGTCCTTCAAAGGGAAATATCAAAAATACAACGCAAAGTGAATATCAATGGCAGTGGTCACATGTTTCCTTAGTGTGTGTCCTTTAAAAAACATGCATGCCCAAACCTCCCCCCACCCTCAATCTAATGCTTTTAAAAGGAAGCTATACAGAGAAAGTGACTTTGAGCTAGATTGTTCCAGGTCTGTCAGGTGTTGAAAGTGAAAGTACAGACCCCAACTGTGAGGACAGAGAGAAGGTGAAGATTGGAATAGCTGAGTAAGTTGGCAGGAAAGGAAGTAGGTATGAGATCATAGAGGTAGAAAAAGACATGGATACCACTTTCCTATTATGAAATAGCAACTAGGTCAATGGAAAATGGAGAAAATTTCAGGAAATGCTCTTTTTGCTGAAAATTGAAGGCAATTTAGCCATGTTTTTTGATCATTGTTAAAGTGCTCCAAAATTATGCATTACTTTCCCCAAACACACACACACACACACACACACACACACACACACACACAGAGAGACAGAGACAGAGACAGAGAGAGAGAGAGAGAGAGAGAGAGAGAGAGAGAGAGAGAGAGAGAGAGAGAGAGAGACTTCTTACTCTACTTTCTATGAAGAGGGATATTTGGGGATACTTCATATAGCAAGGGGAAAATGTAAAAGGGGAATTATTTGGAGAGGAATTTATAGTGGGAGGGATGGATAAATAGAGGAAACAGAAAACAGGACAGGAAAATCTAAACTCTTTAAAAATTTACTCAATCTCTATTTTTTTCCCCTTTACTTCATGGGGTACCTTCAGGGAACTGTAAATTTCTTTATTTGGGGTCAAAGAACCAAATTTTATGCTACAGTCATCTCATTCTGGTTCTAGAAAATATAAAACACAATTGTTAATTTTTCAATGTATTTATCTTTTGTTTATATTCAGTCATTCCTGCCAATCTGACTTTTTGTGACACTCATTTTAGAGGAGAGGGGTTTTGGGGAGAGTGCCTCATCATTTTTTTCTCTACCTCTTTTTGCAAATGAGGGAACTGAAACCAACAGGGTTAAGTGACTTGCCTAGGGGCCACACATCTACACATCTAGGAAGTGTCTGTAGCTGGATTTAAACTCAAGTCTGTCTGATTGCAGATCTGGCACTCTATCTAACTACAACTGGAAATATTATAACTCAGGGTTTGACTCATGTTTTGTTGATTTTCTAAATTTAAGAAAGAGATGGAGAAAATAGTAATTATATAGATCAAATATAAATGTCTTATATGTGGATATTTTTCCAGAGAGCCAGTTGTTAAATATTTATCATCACCTTCCTGCCTATATTCTTTTTTAAAAGCTACTTTCATCCATATGCACATGTATATTTTTAAATTTCAAATTTTCCTTCCACCCTCCCTTCCTCCTGCCTATATTCTACTAAGGTTTGGGGTATTTATGCATCTTTTGGAACAAAGGAGTCTTCAAAGAACTGGAAAAAGAAACAGGATGGTTATAAAAAGAAGCTCATTGTATATGCTCAGGTAGCGACACATTACAGATAAGAAATTAGAAAGGAAAACCAGGGAAGAATCTTGTTAGTATCCAAGCTCTTTGAGGGAAGGGCCCCTGTTCATTGATTTTAAAATGATTAAAAAGGGGGTGGCTAGGTGACACAGTGAATAGAGCACCGGCCCTGGAGTCAGGAGGACCTGAGTTCAAATCTGACCTCAGACACTTAATAATTACCTAGCTGTGTAACCTTGGGAAAGTCACTTAACCTCATTGCCTTGCAAAAAAAACCCTAAAATAATTTTTTAAAATTATTAAAATTTATGAGTGAAAAAAGAAAATAGGCTAGTCAAACTGTGAAATCATGGAAGAGCTTGTAGAGAGCCAGGGTTGATGAGAAGCTTCTTAAGCTTTATAAAAGTCAAGGAAGACCACCAGGGCTTTGGGTTCACTTATGGAAGAGTCACACAAGATGGGAAGGGGGGGATGGATCAGAATCTTTATCACTGAAGGAAATTTTCAAATTTATGAGCTCACATATTCATCTGAAAATATAACCTTATTACCTCTCTGTAATTCAGTTAAGCAAACATACCCCTATAAGAAAGTTTGGTTGAAGCTTTATATGTTTGTAACATGTTTGAAATTTGCCTTATCATAATGAGCTATTTAAATTCATACCAGATTATTATTGTATTTGGGTTCTGAAAGATGTTAAGAGTCTGACAAATAAGAAAGCAAAGACATGTGCGGAATATCATTTCTTGGGGCATAAAATTATAGCTGCAATAATATTTGGGAAGATTATCAAAATATAATGACTGAATTATATATATTATATATATATATTCTCTTTTAAAAGGAAAGGAAGTTAAACTAAAATAAAATAATTTAGAAATTAAGTATCGAAAAAAAAACACCTACCAGCCTACTTTCTCCAATGGAATATGACTCAGGCATTATTTATATTGGACCTGGAAATAGAGAAGGGCACCCAAGTCATTGAACTAAACTTCTGAACAAAAGGAGATTAATGACCTACATATTATTAAGAAGGCCCTTTCTATGAGTCAAAACCCTGGTGAACAACCCAAGAATCAATTTACTTAGATCACTCAGTGCATTTCCAGAATATCATAATATTTCTAAGCATATACTAGATTTTGAATTAATGAAAGAAAAAGTTAAGAGCTTTTAAAGTGCAAAGCACTAGGGATTACAATTAGAAAAACAATTCAGTCTTCTATCAATGCTCTCACATTCTAATAGGAGATGATACTTCCAAGATATTTCATTCTTACATCAAATGGCAATAACCTGTTGTACTTAGGGTGCACTGGCAAAACTAGTGACAAAGCATCTTCTTTAATTTTTTTCAACTGAAAATAATTTCTATATCTGATGTTGAACAATTTGACAATACTGAGTACTTTGGAGGTAAAAATATTCTTTTCTGAGTCCTCAGGAGCTGTGGGCACCAAGGAAGTAACTATCAACTTAGACCTTCACAAAAATATTAGTTTCTTGGATTATAGTTGCAGGGTTGGTGGAAGCAAGGTTGGGTAACCTGGGAGGGAGGGAGTGACTAGGGCATTGGGACTTACCTATCTGTCTATTCATGGCAGCCTTAGTGAGCAAATGGTGACAGTAATGGCAAGCATGGTAGGGCCATAATTCACAGGAGTTTCTGAAAGCTGAATTGGGGTGTGGTGTGGTGCTATTTTTCTCAGGTTTACAGTCCTGAGTTGTCTCTAAAGGTTTTAGCAGCAGTGCTAGTCCAAGTGGTTGTATTGGTTTTTCTTGCTTAATACATGCTACCTTCATTCTCATTTTTAGGGTACAATGCAATTTTGTCCTATTAAAGGTAAAATATATATCATCACTCCTTCAGATTGTGGGCTGAAAAAATGATTTACCAGCTTGGGTATGTTTAGAATTCTCCCCAAATACATCTTGTGCATTATTATAGTCAACCGTTTTATTTACTTTTCCCTAGAATGCCTTTCTTATCTGTACCCATTTTTCAGGTCCCGGTTCTCCATTAAGTCTTCTTCTGACTGGTCTAGATTATAGTAAATCTCTGTTCCATTTAGCTTTTATTTCTCCTCTTAATTATGTGTAATACTCAAAAGCAGAGAATCATAGCATTCTTGAAAAAAAAAAAGAATTCCTTTCCCTAGCATTTTCTACAAGTGGACATGCAGCCATTACTTGGAAACTTCCAAAGAAAGAAAATCTTTAACATCCTGGGGCAGTTCAGTCACTTGAAATTTCTCATGTGATGTAGTTTTCTTTGTTCTTTGTTCTATGGATTTTCTCTTCTGAGTCATACATGCCCTGAGACAATTATGGTCAGTGCATAGATATATTGTCTCAGAGGAGATCATATCTTGGGAACTCAATGGCCTAGTAAACTCCATGTGCACTTGGTAACGATGAGCTAAGATCAATCTCTGAACATAGAAAATGGCAATGTGTTAACAAATGTTGAATGTGAAGGAATATCTGGCATATTATGCATTCCACTGATGGTGAATCTATTAAAATGAACTCAGCTGAGATAGAAGTTAACTAATCTTGCAGTTTACACATTTGCCCCATTTTCATGAATCACTTTCTGTATTTTTAAATTAACTGATTCAAAGGGAGAATATTGGAACCAGCACTTGAAAACATACTACCAAGAAAATTTTGTATGTATTGCAAAGTAGTAAATGCATCATTACATATTTTAAGAATTTTTTTCCAGTTTTGAAATCCATCATTTTTGAGTGTGCAATTAAATTAGACAAATGTTTAATAAGGCTCAGTGATAACTATGGGAGTGATTTAAAACTGGAAGAGCCAAGCACATCAATTGATATAAAATATTTATTATTAATGTCACTTTGAAACAAACTAACTCATCTTATCTCTAATTTTTTTTAATATTCTGGATTTTAAAAAAATGCACTGTGACAATTTATGCTGCTTAGTCCTTCAACACATTCTTAGATTCTACTCCTTCTACTTATGAAATAGTCCCTTCCTTCAGGGTGCTTACAGTCTACTGAGGGAAGCAAGGAGGAACAATCAACAGATATAAAAAATAAAAAATACAAAGTAAACACAAAATAGTATCAGGAAGAGGGAGAAAACATGGATAGATGGAGAGGCCAGGAAGGTTTTCTTTTAAAAGGAATATCTTGGAGATAGTGGAGGTTTGAACCCATATCACTGCCATAAAGAAAGTTAATTTTTTTTTTTTTAGTTTTTTTGGTGCACATAACAGTTATGTATATGCTAGGCTCAAATTTGTTAAGCATGAATTAGGATTACTTATTTAAAATGTACATAATTGTTTGAATGTTTTATTGTGGGGCAGTTTAGGTAGCACAGTGGATAGAGAACCCATCCTGAGTTCAAGTCCAACCTCAGACACTTCATAATTGCCTAGATGTGTGACCTTGAGCAATCACTTAACCCCATTGCATTAAATAAATGAATTTGTTTTTTAAAAAAGGTTTTATTGATAAAACAATTGCTAACCATGGCCTGATCCTTCATTGAGTTAGGACCCTCTTGGGAGGGAAGGGTCTTGCCTGGATATTGGTGATTGCTGACTGATCAGGGTGGTGGTTGCTGAAGATTGTGGTATCTGTGGGAATGTCTTAAAATTAGACAACAATAAAATTTACCACACTGATTAACTCTTCCTTTCAGTGGAATACTTAGAATCCATTGTAGGATTACAAATTAGCCTAATTTCAACCTTTTTGTGTCTCAGGGAATAGGAAGATCGGAAGATAGGGAGAGGGGCTAGGAAGTACAAGTCAGTGGAGCAGTCAGAGAACACATAACAATGTATCAATTAATTTTAAAAGAGCTACAGTAGTTAACATCAAAAATCACTGATCACAGATCATCATAAAACATATACATATATATATATAATGAAAAAAGTTTGAAATATTGGAAATTATGCAAATGTGACTCAGGCAAAATGTGAATGCTGTGTTGGAAAAATGGTGCTGCTCTATGTAAGATCACTACAAACTTTCAATTTGGGAAAAATGCAAAATCTGTGAAGCATAATAAAGCAAAATGCAATAAAATGAGAGATACCTTTACTCTCAAAAATTATGGTTGATCTTGAGCTGAGTTTTAAAAGGAACCAGATAGTCTAAGAGGCAGAGATGAGATCTTTTTTCCCCCAATTTCTCTTAGTAATGAACAAAATTCCTAGCAATGCAAAATGTAAGGTAAATTTTAGCTACTCAAAAGTCACTGTATAGTAAAACACTGCTGTCTGACACTAGTTTGGTGAACCCAGAGGATAAGAGACACTGCAAAAAAGACAGAATACTTAAACACCATTAAAATGTTCTGGTCAAAAAAGAATGAACTCATTTCATCTTTATAACTTGTTCTATGGATGTGACATTACTGTTTTCCATTTTTCATAATGCCATCAATTTTATTTCCAGTTACACTTATGCCTCTAACATTTTAGATGTATTCTCTTATGTCCTTCTCTTACAAAATATCAAGTTAAAAGACTAAAAAGAAGTTAATTAGAGGAGCATCGAAGAGCATACAGATCAGGTCCAATGGAAAAAGGAATGTGAGTCACCTCCATAGACTCTCAATATAGGATTGATTTAGAACAAACTGGTTTCACCTCCTTCAACTTTCAGGAGGCTACTTCTGAACTGATAATTGCCTCAGTTCCCCTAATTATAAAAATAGAAAGGTGTCATAGTATAGTAAAAAACTGGGCTTATTGTATCTGTGATACAAGACTTGTTTCTCTCTCATGTTGGCTCTGACACCAGATGTCTCAATGCCCTCAAGAAACTCTACATGACTGCAATTGGTTAATCTGCATTGGTAGAGAGGATTTCCTTACCAGGAAATCAATATACCAATTAAACCACAGGTTTCAACCAAAATGGAAACTTAAAAACAAATCAGAAAGAAAGAAAGAAAGAAAGAAAGAAAGAAAGGAAGAAAGAAAGAAAGAGAGAGAGAGAGAGAGAGAGAGAGAGAGAGAGAGAGAGAGAGAGAGAAAGAAAGAAACAAAGAAAGAAAGAAAGAAAAAGAAAGAACCTTTCTTCAACAACCTCAAATGTGAACAGATGGAAGAAAAATACAGTTTGAATATACTTTTGATCACTTAAACATGCCCTGAAGATACTTTCAAGTTAATGGGAAAGACAGCAAGTAAATAATTAGATACACATAATAAATAGAATATCAGATGGAATACTGCTTAACAAATGCATGGTAGACTCCTTTAGGATGTGGTGGACTCCCTTTCATTCAGGATACTCAGGTAAATACTTTTCATCATGTTGAGACAAATCAACATGTTTTTATTGCCACCTACTATGTGCTAAGTACAGATGATACAACAAAAAGATGGGGATTGTTTTAAGGAATAAATTGGATTAGACAGCTAACTTACACATCTGAGATTTTGTGATTCTTTGTGATATCTTCATTAAAATCCAATCTTCACCCTGGTATGGGAAATTCCCCTTCATTTTTCAAGAGCTATGGCAACAGAGAGCAAATTTTTGACTGTCTTTCCAAATAAGAATAGCTTAGAATATGGTCGGCTCTTCTTCTTTCCCATTAGGGTCAGAGGTACTTAAGAGCAGAGGAGATTTCTTTTCCCTTTCTTTCTATCCCTGTTGCTTAACACTGTGTCTGAAAATTAGTACGCACTCCATAATTGATTACTGATTGATCACATTGAGTTCAGAGGAACTGATCAATGGCCATCAGGTATTAATGTTACTTACTGATATATAAATACTAAACATACATAAATATGTTTAACATTGCTCCTAAAACTAACTTGGGAATTATTTACAAATTGAATAGTAATATTTCCATTAAAATGCAAATGTAGGGGCGGCTAGGTGGCGCAGTGGATAGAGCACTGACCTTGGAGTCAGGAGGACCTGAGTTCAAATCCAGCCTCAGACACTTAATAATCACCTAGCTATGTGGCCTTGGGCAAGCCACTTAACCCCATTGCCTTGCAAAAAAAAATGCAAATGAAAAGCACACACCCAAAATAAGAAGTCTAAAAGTTCAACCCATTAATGTTAGGAGCCTATGCCAATTAATTAGTTCATCAAATTAGTATTTATTAAATGGCTACTATAGGCTAGGTACTGTGCTAAATAATGAAGAATCAAAGAAAGGACAAAAAAAAAGTTCCTACCTTCAACCATGTCAACCGATAGCACTGTTGGCAGATTTTGTACATCCTTATATTTGAAAACCACCTATGAAATGTGATCCCACTTGAGTAGCTTACATTAGTTGGTAGTATGGAGTATTTGTACGTGAAAGTGTACAAATGTTTCAGTTACTGTCTTCAATCTTCAAGAGAGTGAGTTCTAGCACAGTGTTCTGAGAAGCTTTACAGTTTGGCAAACCCTAATCTAGTGCCAAATGGATTCCTGGGAATTTACATTGGGTTAGGGAATGTTCTATCATTGTATCACACAATGTATATGAGATATTATGAAAATGTTGACTGGTAATAATTAAAAATTCCCAATAGGAGAAAAATCAAAAATTGTTCTTGGGAATGGTAGAAAGAGGATTTAGAATTCAGAAGACTGCAAATCTCATCTCTAATGCTTACTACCCTTTTGAATCTGCATCAAGTTCTTTAATCTTTCTGGTCCTCAGTTTCCTTATGTTCAAAATCAGGTGGTTGGACTAAATCGCCTCTGAGGTCCCTTCTAGCTCTAAATTCATCACTCAAAGATTACTTATATATGATCTTTCTAGGGAAAATAATTCTTATATATGCATTTCTATATAAGTAGCCCTATTCTAAGATTATTGGGTTTAATTTTGCCACTAACAGTGTGACCTTGGGCATGTCACTTCCTTTCTTCCAGTTCTTAGTTTTTTTTTATTTAGGAAATGGGTCATGATGGAAATGAAAAGAATTGAGCTAGGTAATCATTGATGTCCCTTTGAGTTCAGGAATTCTTTTATTGTAATATAAAACATTCCTTCAAATTGTAGAACAGTAAAACAAAGTTGAACTGAATTTTTTTAAAAAATCAATCAACAATATATTAATTGATAAGCACTGACATAGTCCCTACATTGTGTTAGTCACACAAAAATTCATTGTAACAGTACTTAATGTCCATGGAGATACATTCTAAGAACATTCCAATATCCTAATGGGAAAGCGTGAGGAGAAAGGGAGACTAATTATTAAGATCAGAAATCTTCATCATAGTCTTGCTGATCATTTAGTTTTTGTTAAATAATTACATTCACTTATCTTTCCTTTCAAAGAGATGGAAGGTAAGACATCCAAAAAACCAGATTTTCAAATTAAAGAATGGAATCTTGGAGCCCAACGTGTGACTGTCACCATTATGTACCCTCTATCCACAGCCAAGAAAAGCTAGGTAATGAAGTTAATGACAAACAAAATTATTAACCGAGTAGTGAGGTCTTTTATTCATTTTTCTCTTCTTCATTAACCCCTCCAATGTGAATCACAGTTTTCTTTTTCATTTTCTGCCTATCAACCCAGTATGTATCAAAGGGACTGAAATTCTTTTAAATAACAGCTCTCAGGAAGCAAGTCTGCTACTCCCTAAGACAACTTTCCCACAGCAGACATCACTGTGCATTATGAGAAAGCTTAATTAAAGGAAAGGGGAGAGAAAAATATTAACATACTCCTCAGGTTTGAAAATAAGTCATTTAGCACCTAAAATTGCCTCCACTGTTCGCTTGGCTTCATTAATTCCTGCTTCCAAAGTCACAGACTACTCTTTTTAGGCCTTCATATCCTGCTGTCATCAAGACATTTACGTGCAGTAATCCATCACAAATGGTTTCATTTGATCCACAACTGATTTCTTTGCATGTCAACGAGAAACAGATGTAGTAGTAGAAAGAAAAAGAAAATAGATGAGAAAAGAGACACTAAAATAATGCCAAAGAGATTATTTATTTATTTCACGTACACACCATTGTCAAAAGTTTTTATTCAACACAAACATCAGTATGCCAGTGAATGTGTATTGAAAGCTTTGACCCCTAATTCACAGTGGTACTTCTTAAAGTTAGGAGTCAGCTCACATTTAAGATGGACACAAATCCAAAACACAAATACAAAAAGCCCCTCATCATAAATCAGAAGTTTGTTATGAGAAGGAAGCTGAAAGATGAGAGAGAAGCTGTCATCACTATCAAGATTTATTTCAAATTCAAACTAAAGTTGTAGCTCTATTACATTGAGCTACACCAAGCTATATACAGCAATATTTGTACTCAGGGCAGCAAAAACTAAGAGATTGATGGTATAGTCATCAGGGACAAAAGGAAATACTATGTTCTACTGCTTCAGTGAGGCCAGAAGATTCTGAGTCTCTAGTGTAGCCAACTGGCAACAGGGACGTAATGGAGACTGTAAGCTCCTCTTATGTCTTCCCAAAGGCTTTTCCTTCAGCAGTCTGAAGTGGGGTTGGTCTCTTCCATCTTCCCTCTTAAAAGTGAAAGTCAATGTTCAAAGAGTCCTAAAGAAGACCAAAGAAAGGAGAGTGTTCCGGCCCCTCATGCAGGATGGGGGATTCATCTCCAACAATAAAGAGAGAGCCAATCATATCAACTGACTTTGGGGCAGTTACATATTATATTTATATTATTTATATATAATATATATTATATATAAAATATATATATATATATATTCTTTCTAATGTAAGCAGAATCCCAGAAAAATTATATCTACAATTGCCCTACAGGTGGGACATAGCTGTTTCCTATAGCTGTTCCCTCTTGTGAAAAGTCCAGTAAAAGAAATGCAGAAATGCCTTATAAAATTAGGCTGAGACTTATCTGTATACCAACCACTGAGTAACTGCACCTACAAGTCATAGAAGAAAAACACAAATGTTCATTCCCTCCAAATACAGAAGAATCAAGATCTTTCCCGGGGGGTCCAAGAAATCTTTATTCTGTTGGAGTTTATATTCTGACCTAATTGATTGCAAAGTAAGCACCTTCATAATAATTCTAAAAAGTAATTCCAATATAGAAAAATGATAGAGAAGAACCAAAGTCATATTACCCTCCAAGTTCACCCTGGGCCTACCCACAATTACTTTTTATTTCCTTTGCATATATTTTGTTTTTACTTTTCTGCACTACATCCAGTTTCCTACAACTGAATAGAAGCTCATTGAGGACAGGTGCTTTTCATTTTTGTCATTGTATCCTGAGTGTACAGCACCAAGGCCTTAATAAATGTTGGAAGAATAAATGAAACCATGTATCCAATGTTGAAAAAATTCCCATTTGATATTATTTCCATTTTGCACCAGTTACATTTAACATTCTCTTCTGGGCATTATGGAACAAGGAGATCTTTGCGTTCAAGGACACTTCTATTCTAACCTTGTTAACTACAAACACTCCAAGACAACCAAGGCTTCATGACGCTAGAAAGGGCCCTCATACAATGAAATGAAATTCAATGCTTTCCATTCCATTTTCTTGTTTTTATTATCACAAAACAGCAATCTTAACAACAGAAGGAAGTTTAGACCTAATCTTATTTTATACATTAAAAGCATGTCTGGAGCTCTCTCCATGAAATAAACTATACATGTTTTCAACAATTTAATTAAATACAATTAACTCTAGTTTGTTTTGGCAACCTATTAATGTCAACATTGGATATAAATAGTCTCATGAAAAGAAGATAATTAATAAGTCCTTTACATTACTGTCAAATTACCCTGATGCTTTGCTTGCCTGAAATACTTACTGAATTTTTAAATGCACATTAATCAGAAGAGTAAAAGAAGATAATTCTTTTTCAAGATCCAGGACTAGCTATCTTGCTAACTTTTGACTTTTCTTCTGTCATTACCTGGAGGCTTTGGTGTTTTGGACATTATGAGATACTAGTTTTAAATTTGTGATTTTTTTTCAAATGTAGATTTATTAGGAATTGAAGGTAGATTGTTTTCTGATACTATCCAAACTTTTCCACGGAGTCTTAAGAAAAAAATTGAACCAATGACACTTCACTATTCATTTTTCTGTGGACGAAACATATCAAAAGACATCTTTTGACTTCAACAACAGCTAATGAATAAAGACAATATTCTTATGTTCAGACTGAGAAAAACTAATGAAAGGTTCATGAGCCACAGGGAAAAACGTAGCATACTTCTATCCACATCATGGCATATCAGAGCTGGCATTATCTGCATTCTTTTGGGAGGAATCAAAAGAGTCAGCATTAATACATTGGAAAGTTCACTGCACTTGGCTATGGGATATGTTAAGGTTCAAATCTTGTCTTTGACATTTAGAAAATGTGTGACTATGGCCAAATCATTTAATTTGTCTGAGCCTCCTTTGTAAAATGGGGAATTTATAATAACTCCCGATTCCCGGAGTTCTTGTGAGGATTAAATTACTCACTATAATGTGTTTCAGTGCAGGTATTCATGGGGAAGTGAGGGAAGAGAAAGAGAAAGAGAAAGAGAGAGAGAGAGAGAGAGAGAGAGAGAGAGAGAGAGAGAGAGAGAGACAGAGACAGAGACAGAGACAGAGACAGAGAGAGAAAGAGAGAGAGAGTTAAATAGCAGATATGGAAGGTTAGATAAATAGATATATACATAGATAGACAGAAATATTTTGCAAATCCTTAAATTTTTAGCTTCTTTAAGGGTTCACCTTTAGTAGCACTTCCCACAAAACTTTTCCTGATTCTCTAGTTGTTCCTTTACTAAGCCCATTACTTTTAATTTTTATACACTCTCTCATTTCCTCTCTCTCTCTCTCTCCTCTCTCTTTATGTGTGTATATATGGTCATATTCATATTTATGTATATATATATATATATATATATATATATATATATATATATATGTTATATTTACACTGTTTGTCCCCCCAGAGCCAGTAAGCTTTATAAGGGCAAGGGTGATTTGATTTTAGATTTTTCTTTCTGTCTCCTGCACCAAGTCACCACAAGTGCCTGGAGAAATTCAATGAATTGAAATGAATTTAAAGCTTAGTGCATTAACATGATCATAAGATTTAGAGCTCAAAATGAATGTTGAGATAATAATGATATTATAATTTAAGGTTAATGAAAACATTTACTTCATAAAAGTCCCTTTGAACTGTATATTACCACTCCCAATTTAAAGAGGGGGAAAACTGAGGCTCAGAGAGCCTGTTTTGTCTGGGGTCACACAGTATCTCCATAGCTTAATTGATCTTAATAGATAAGAAAGATCTTTTCTTTGGACATTGTCATTTTTTATCCAACCTTCCCCAAACATTTAAGTGTCTATTAGGTGCAAAGTCAAACATCTTAGGAGGGAAATAGATGACAAGTAACTCATAGCATCAAAGTAGAAAAGACAAGAAGGTAAGTATCTGAAAAATTATAACCCAAGTAAGTGATAAGAACATAAAAAGGATAATGTAAAACAGTGAGCCTCTTCTGGGTCTCAGCTTTGGTTCTGATGGAGATAGGCATTGAAATCAGCCTGAAAACATTGAAACAAAAGAGTGATTGAGATAACATACCATGTCATGTTATATAAATGCTCAATATTAATAATTACCTTGTATGACCTTGGGCAAGTCACTTAAATGAAAAAAAAAAAGAATGCTCACTATTCTTATGATAACACTTAAAGCCCAGGGAATGGTTTACTATATGCTGAACACTATACTAAGCTCTGGATAAGATATAACACATCATGGTATATTATCTCAATCAATCTTATGTGTTATGGTGTGTGTGTGTGTGTGTGTGTGTGCATATATTGTGTGATATATTGGGCTGTACAATATTATGTTTCAACTTAAATATTTTGTATAGTATGCTACATTATGTTTTGTCTTTATATAAGTTGTTTGGAAAGGAGGAAGAAGAGAGAAAAAGAGATAAAGGCAAGAAAGTTCATATATGAGTTGACTGAAGCATCATCCTGGCAAAAATCAGATTAACTATAACAAACTGGAAAGTTTGTAGTTCAAGGAATCCATGTTCTCACTAATGAGAACACCAACCTCTGAATATGTCCATCTTATCACATCCATTCCTTCTCTAGCTCTTTTAACATCTTGTAAAGGCGTGGTACAATCAGTAAATAGCTATATAGCTCAGACCTGAGATTAAAACTTGTCTCAGAAAATTACTAACAGTGAGAACCTAGGTAAGTCATTTATCTCCTCTGTCTCAATTTCCTTATTTGTAAAATGAAATTAATAATAGCATTTACCTCACAAAGCTTTTGTGAGGATCAAATAAGATAAATATTTATTAAGAGTTTTGCAAACTTCAAAGCATTATAGAAATGCCCACCATTCTTATGACAACATTTACATCCCAAGTGAAGGGTTTATTATATGCTAAATATTATTCTAGGCTCTGGGTATACAAAGACAATACAAACAATTTATCCTTTCAAGGAGCTTCTATTCTCTTTATGATAAAAAAGAGATATTTCATTTCATTTCTTTTTCCATCATAATTTGACCAAATCAGCTCTTATTCCATTCAGAAATTTCTGTGACAAAGTCTTATTCCACACTTCTCTCCTATGAGTCATTATCAGTGATTCTTTCTTCAGCCTACCTCTAACAGCCATACATCTATCCTTTGATCACCTGCAATTTTGGAGAGGAATCGATTCATATTGTTCATTCTGAACAATGTTTATATTACAAAAGATTGAAATGAAAGGGAAAAGAAGGGAAAATAAGTAAATACTTGAAATTTGGAAAAAATAAATGCAATTTTAAAATAAAAGGATGGAAGATAAAAAATTAAAATGTAGAAAATTCTGAGAATTAATTGAGGCACACATTGCTATTTTTAATTCTGATATACAATTGGAAGATATATGCAATGTAATATGCTCATGGGAGGGGTCTATAGATATGAGTTTAAATCTCATCTCTGCTTATTGTGGGTATATATTAGACCCCCGGATCTCTTAGATACGTAATCAAAACTGTTTAATTAAAAGTAGTTAATGCATCAAAAGAATAGAAGGGTGAAGTCCACTCTGTGTTTGTGTGTGTGTGTGTGTGTGTGTGTGTGTGTGTGTTTTGTATTAAATTCCTCTGGCCTCAGATTCTTTGTCTGCAAAATGAAAGGGTTGGTTTGGTGACCTTAGGTCTCTTCTGGCTCAAAATTCATGATGGTATTCTAGAGTTTAAGAAGAGAAAGTCACTCATATTTAGGTCTCACAATATCTTAGTAGTGAAGGGGCAGAGAAGCTTCATTATCTGCACTAAGCCTCCAGGGATCCTTGTGTAACAACATTATCCACAGCTGTGTTTGGAGAAAATAATCATAGGGCCAGTCAGCTACCTAAGGGCCCAGTAACCCCAGTGTGGAATGGCTTAGAGACCCCAGATGAGTAAGTTCCTTTGTGAAATCCTCAGGGGGAGAGTGACTGCTACCATTCTGGCTGTCACTTACCAAGAGGGACATGGCCCTTTGAGGGATCCACTGTGCCTATTAGATTCAGGTCAGGCCCCATATTGGAACTGACTGATGAAGGCTCAAACAGCAATTCTTAGATTCGCCTCTGAGTCATGGAAGTCTTCAATAACTCATCTGAAACTACAGGGGAGCACCTCTGTTTGAAAAACCCCTTTTAGGATTTATATAAGCAATTGTTTGTGTAAACATTCCACTTTATCATTTAGTTTAAAACAAACATTGACTATGGATGATGTGACCAAAAGGCAAAAAACCATTTAGAAGATTACCTCCTCATCTCCCCATCAAAATAAAGATGCATCTTGTCAAAATTCCTGCTACATTCCCTAAATGAAATCATCCTATAGATGCATGTTTGCATATGATGGTTTACCATGGCTAAATCATAAAGCCCAAGCTGTATGTTAAGAGACAATTCCACACAAAAGGTCCTTAAAATGGAAAGATCTCAAAGCAAAGATGAATCAGTCAGTACTTATGAAAGTATTCATTAAAGTACTTAATCCTTGTTAGCATGCTTACAAGGTAGCTAGATAGCAAAATTCTAGAGATGAAGTCAGGAAGACTCATGTTCTTGAATTCACTTCTGACCTCAGGTACTTACTAAGTCCCTTAACCCTGTTTCCCTCTGGAAAGTGAGCTGGAAAAAGAAATGGCAAACCACTCCATTATCTCCCAAGAAAACTCCAAAAATGGGGTCATGAAGTCAGATATGAGAGATATAAGAGAAACAGCTGAGTTTATGGGGACCTAGGTTGTGCAGTGTATAGATTCTCTGGCCAGAAATTAGGAAGACTCATCCTAAATTCAAATATTATCTCTAGCTATGTGACCCTGGACAAGTCACTAAACCTTGTTTCTCTGTTTCCTCCTCTATAAAATGAGCTGGAGAAGGAAGAGGACTCAGCAACAACAACAATCATCTACTACTACTGTTGTTCCACCATTGTTCAAGCATAAGAAAAATTCATACTCTGTAGCTAGATAGAATCCATCACCTACTAATGCTCACCATCCCTCCATCACAGCCGCCTTTGGTCCCCCTTCTGTGATGAAATGTGATTCCCCCGGGGGCATCTTCTGGGCCTCTGCTGTCACACACTATAGCCATATATCTCTATCTATCTATTTATCTATACACATTTACAAATGAATACAAGGTAACTTTGGGAGGAAATATTAAAACTGAGGGTGGTATGGGGGTCAGAAAAGCCCACTTGGAGAAGATGGAATTTTTTCCTAAAAGATGCCAGAGGCACAGAACAAGGATCCTTCTACCAATTAAAATACAGAGAAGCCCAAAGTGATGTTCCAAAAAACTCCATGATCTTTAATTTACAAAAGGACCCCAGAGGTCATCTAGGTTAGTGCTTTCCTCTTGTAATTCAGGAATCTAAAGTTTCCAGAAGGCAAAGGACTTGCCCAAGCTAGCACAGGTAGAAAGCAGCAGGATCCCAATCCAGATTCTTTGATGCTGGGAACATACCATTCTCTCTATTGCACCAAGGGAGCAAGGATAACAATTGTGAGTCAGCAGTGTTGCACTATGGAAAGGTCAATGCATTGATAGTTAGAGAATCTGGAGTCAAATCCTGGTTCTGTCATTTATTTTTAATTGAGTATCCTAGGACAATGAGGGAGAAAGGGGAAGGAAATAAGCATTTATATAGAGCCCACTCTGTGCCTGACACTGTGATAATCACATTTTCACAAATCCTATATCTTTTGATCCTCACAAACAAATCTGAGAAGTAAGTATTATCATTCCCATTTTACAGTTCAGGAACCTGAGGCAAATGGAAGTTAAGCAACTTGCCCAGGGTCACCCAGCTAGCAAATTCTGAGGTCATATTGGAATTCAGGTTCTCATGACTCCAGAACCAGCATTCTCTCCACTGCCACCTAGCTGTCTCAAACTTTCAAGAAACATTAAGCATCATTTTATTGCTTGAGGATAAAAAAAGATAAAATTAGTCACTGTATTTGTCTTCTAGGGAAAAATATGCAAATGTTTATGTACCAGATAAAACTTTAGGAAGTGGGAATTATAGAGTTGAGAAATAATCATAATATTAATAATAATATTCATATAAGTTTTGCAAACTGATTTTGCTATCTCATTTAACCTCACACCAACCAAAAAAAAAGTATGAGTGATATTATTATTTGCATTTTACAGATGAGGAAACTGAGATTGAGAGGCTAAACTGGTCATTACCTGAAGACAGATTCAAATCCAATTCTCCCTAACTCCAACGGAAGTCTTCATTTACAATGTACCACTAGAGTGATATCTTTTTTTGTGGGGGCAAGGCAATGGGGTTAAGTGACTTACCCAAGGCCACACAGCTAGGTAATTATTAAGTGTCTGAGGCTGGATTTGAATTCAGGTCCTCCTGATTCCAGGGCTCTTGTTCTATCCACTGTGCCACCTAACCACCCCCACTAGAGTGATATCTTAAAAGAAACAAGAATTTCTAAGGAAGAAGTGAAAACTATGAGTTTCAGTTATCTCATTTAAAAAAAGGGTGATCATCTGTATAATCTAAATTCCTTTTCAGTTTTAAATCTATGAGTTAAAACAGAAAAAAAAGCCAAAGTGGGCAACTAGGCTATTTTTTTGTCAACTAATGGGGTGCCATGTATTAGTATATGACAGAAGACTTGCCCCCAGGGAATCACATTGCATCACAGAAGGGGGACCAAAGGCAGCTGTGATGGAGTGATGGTGAGCATTAGTAGGTGATGGATTCTAGCTACAGAATATGAATTTTTCTTTTGTTTGAACAATGGTGGAACAACAGATGCTGAAGCATGTCTGTTCTGTGATTTCTCTGCAACAGGGAGGAAATATGGAATTTTCAAAGATGGAAGAAACCCATCATCCTGTTTCCCCTTGTTGAAACTGGTGTAGTTCATGTCCATGAGTCCAGATACTAAAAATGGTTATCCCTAACCATAATAGTTCACTAATAATCACTTCAAGGTTTTCAAAGCACTTTACTTATGTTTTCTTGTATGATTGATCCTCCCAATAATTCAATGAGTTGAATACCCTTGTAATCAATCTTTGACAGAGGAGGAAACTGATGCTGAAATCTGTTAAGTGAGTTGCCCAGAGTCACATAGCTATTATGCTTCTGAAGCAGGGTTTGAGAAGTTCTACTGAACTCCAAATAAAGTACTCTGCTTTCTCCACCATGTATCTCAAGAAAGTGTGTCTTTGGGGGGGGGGGGCAGGGTTAGGGAAGCAAAACACACACACACACACACACACACACACACACACACACAAAATACATGATCCTAAGAGACTACTTAGACTTTTACTATGATTTACTGCAGAATTGGACCAAGAAGGAAACAAGAATCTAACAAGGGTTAGGGCTTTGGGAGCGTGGAATTTAGTATCATTGGGTTTAGTCCCCAGCCTTCATAAACTACTTGTCCCAAGGATATTTGTTTTTGAACTCTGAATTCTATTGAACATAGTGATCAAAAGAATAGAATTCTACTAATACTGATACTACTACTACTACTACTACTACTACTACTGCTACTACTACTGCCACTGCTGCTACTACTACCACTATTACCACCACTACTGCTGCTGCTGCTGCTGCTACTACTACTCTTCCTACTGCAGCTTACTACTGCTACTACTATTATTACTAGCACTGCTATGACTACTACTGCTACTATTACTATTTATAATAAAAAAAAAACCTCAGTAACAACAGTTATATTCTATGAAATCATGGATCCATTGCCTACACATGTTTATATAAAAGTATGTATAGCAAAGGCTTACGCATTTACTATTTCTAGGAGAAGTCAATGAAAGGAAAGATTATTGTTGAGAACATAGATCAGAGAAAGTTTCAAAAGGATGGTAATATTGGAGCTAGATCTTGGAGAACTGATCAAAATTCCACAGGTTGGAGGAGAATGGAATGGACCCCAAGCGACACAGTCTGAACAACTGCAGGAGAGTGGGAGGAGAGAAAGTACTTGATATATTCACTTAGAAATGAGTAATCTAGTTTGGCAGGAAGTCCTGTAAAATCTGGCTAGAAAGGTAGTTTGGAACCAGACTGCAGCTGGCCTTGAATGCCAGGTTAAGAAGTTGGAAATCTGTTTTCCAGAAAGAGAAAGCTATTTTTTTCAATTAATTACTAAAGAGGCTTAAAAAAAAGCAACATAAAAGGTGGAAAATAGAAGAGATGAAACACAAGATAATGACAATAATTCATAATATTAAAAATAATGGAATTTTCAGTTCTCTTAATAATAGGTTTTTTTTTTCCTGAGACAATTGGGATCAAGTGACTTGCCCCAGGGCACAAAGCTTGTAATATATCTGAGGCCAGATTGAACTCAAGTCCTCCTAATTCCAAGGCCAGTGCTCTAGCCACTGTACCACCTCTCTGCCCCTTAAAAATAGTTTTTCAAGGTTTTCAAAACACTTTATTAATTAGCTTATTCAATCATAACAACCCTGTGACTTAGGAGTTTTCAATAACCCTATTTTTCAGGTGAGGAAACTGAGACCCAAAAAGGTCAGTTACTTTCTTGGGGCTCACACAGTTAATAGGTATCTGATGGAGCATGGGAATTCAAGTGTTCCTATTCCCATGTTGAAAAGTCTATCCACTTTGGCAGTTTTATACTTCTGGAATGTAAACAGTATTTGCCTCTATTTTTCATTTTCCCTTGAGGAAAAAGGGCCTCTATGAAGAGGTTGAAATAAGCTCAAGATTTTTTAGGTTTTATTTTTTTAAAACTTTTCTAGGCCCCAAAGTCATTTTCTAAATCACTGCCCAACCATGAAGGGAATAAAAATGGCAGAACCCCAAATCTCTGTGCTTTGGAGTAGAAGAGATTCAATGGGGAAATGAGAGCTGTCTTTAAATATTTCAAAGATTACCATGTGAAAAACATATTCGATTTTTTATGCTGGGTTGCAGTGGGCAGAATCAGTATCAATGGGCAGAGGCTGTAAAGAGGCCAGTTAAACATTGATGTTGGGACAAATATCCTATTAGATGGAATTAGGTGGTTCAATGGAGAAAACTCTAAACCAAGAATCAGGAAAACCTGAATTAAAATCCAGTCTCTGTCACTTACAAGTATATTACTGTGAAGTTATCATTTCTCTACTGTCTACTTCAGATTCCCATCTGTATCATTTCACCTATCTTGGAGAACAATCTGAGATAAGATGTGCAAAACACTTTGGAAATCTTAGAGTTTTAGAAATGATAATATCCTCATCCTCCCCATCTTCATCATCCTCATTCATGTCCCAATGACTCCAAGGGTTGCTTTGAGAGATAGGGATTTCTCTATCACTGGAGTTCTTCACTGGCAAAGCTGACTGACTTGATGGATAAGGTGCTAAAGGATTCATTTCCATTGTGGTCTGGGTAACATGGCCCTCAAAGCCTTCAGCAACTTTGAAATAATTGATTGATTCTTTGTATAACAGCACATGCATATATAGACAAGTGTCTACCCATCATTGCCCCCAATTCCCCTTTGATAGATAGTTTTTGGTCTCAAGACTCAAATATGGGCTGATCAGAGACAGTAAGTCCTCCTAAAGCCCTGCTACAGGGTTTCATGTTGCTCCTGGTGAGCTTTGGTCATGATGCATTAATGTTATTCTTATGGAGCAGCCTTCTATAATCTCTGCCTACCCTGAGCCCATGTGCAATGGTTCCGATTCAGCCAGAGGACTGAAATTTCACACTTCTGAATAGACAGATTGCTGCAAACTAGCAAAGGGCTTATCAGAAAAACCAGGGCATTTCTAAGCCCTCTAGATAATATATTGGTAACAGAGTTGAAATTAGGAATTTCAGAAGCATGGGGAAACAGTACTCAGGGCAAGTGATATAAAGTTCCCACTCAACTGGGCTGGCAAGAGGGAGAGATGGGTTAAGATCCTGAGGCCAGAAGTTCCACACACCTAGCGGTGAAGAAAGAGGCTACCATTCAGGATAGTGTGGACAAGAATTTAATGCCAATTTGACCTATTTCCTATTTAAACTAACAGTTTTCTCTAATTAGATAATAAAATCTTGTTTTGACAATGCCAAAAGACCAAAGTTGTCAGCACCCTCAAAATTTAGCAACCTAGTAGAAAAGTTCTGGTTATCCGCCTTGGATACAGATTTGAAAGCAAAATCTTACCAAAAGTCCAATTCAAGTCATGGAGACCCCTTTGCAAGGCTGAAAGGGTGGATTAGTGACTTCACTTTAGAGTGGGGAGAAATTTCACCCTAAACTGATAAGCTCTAAATTTTGATTCTTTTACTCTGCTGTGGGAGTCAAGAGTATTCCAATCAGCCACAAAGGCAAGAAGGAAACACATTGTGACAGAAGAGACTCAAAATATTGAAAAGGAGGAATTGTCAAATTGAGGTGAAGAAGAGATCTTGCTCTGTGACAGTATGATTGACTAGCATAATTAAGAATGAGAGAGAGACTGGGACAGAAAAAAGAGAAAGAAGGATGGAGTCAGGGAGACAGAGAGAGAGACAGAGAGACAGAGACAGACAGAGACAGAGACAGACAGAGACACAGAGCCACTGCGAGAAATAGACAGAGACCAAGAGACAAAGACACAGAGAGAGACAGAGAGAGGCAGAGATAGAAGGATAGAGAAGGATAGAGTCAGACACACACACAAACACACACACAGGGAGGGAGAGAGGGAGAGAGGGAGAGAGGGAGAGAGAGAGAGAGAGAGAGAGAGAGAGAGAGAGAGAGAGAGAGAGAGAGAGAGAGAGAGAGAGAAACAGAGACAGAGACTGAGGGCTAAAATAAAGTCATCTCACATGCAGAGCAATGTTCATGCTTAGATTCTCATGAACTACAAATTCTACTGATTTTCTCAAAGGCTAGTAGAGATAGCAAGCTGCCAAGGTTTCTGGGAGATGAACTTTGCTCTAAGAAATTCTTTTTTTCTGCAGCAGGATCTGATTTTTTTTTTCAGCTTAGCAATTATATGGACTTTTAAATTTAATCCTGTTACTTAAAGTGGAAAAATAATTCAGTTTTTAACAAAAAGTTACTGAAAAATTTCTTGGTTTAAAAAAAAAGCCCTCTTGGGACTCCCATAGTCTGACCTATTGATCTCTACATCCCCAATATTGATGGCATTCTCTTAGACGGCAAACTCCTTGTAAGCAGGGACTTTTTATTTTCCTAGCACTTATAACATTGTTTGGCACATAACAAGTGATTAATAAATTGTCTTTTCATTCATTCACTCAATTAAGCCTTCATTAACTCATTCATTATCTTGTTTGATTCAATAGCCAAATCAAGGAACATTTATTTAGTGATTACTAGGCGCCCACATTTTACTAAGAAGATAAGCTTACAAAGAAAGGCAAAAATCCAGCCCTTGCTTTTCAGGAATTCTCCTTCTAACCAGGGAGACAACTTGCAAATAGTTATGATACACATCAGTATATACAGGATAGAGAAGAGAGAACTTAGAGTTGGGGCAGAGACATTGCTGGCCAAGTCTACTGGGAAAGATTTCCTGTAGAAGGTCGGAGCTTAAAGAAGGCAGCTCCAATGGACACCTGAAATGTTTCACTGAAGTTTGGTATATCGATCCATCTCAGTATTTCTATAGTTTATATAAGCTTAGAAGCCTGAACAGGGCAGTCATCAGAGCATGAGAATAGTAATGAAAAAATAACAACCTTCATATAGTGCCCTCTATGGGCTAGGTATATAGCTAAAAGCTTTATAATTATCATCTTATTTGATTCTCACAACTAGGAGCTAGCATTTATATAGTGCTTTTGAGATTTTCTCAATTTTCTATTCATATAATCTTATTTAATTCTCACAACAACCCTGTAACATAGCAAAAATTACTACCCCCATTTTACAAATAAGAAAACTGAAGCTAAATCAGGTTATATGACTGATAAGTATCTAAGTTAAGTTTTGAATTCAGATCTTTCTGATACCAAGTTCAACACTCTATATACTGGGTCAACTTCCTTTTTCTTAAAACCTACGCTTAATGGAAACTCAATTCAGTAGAGTCAGTATGGAGTCAAATGAACTGAGAATAGTACCTCATAATGTGTTCCTGAATGAATTGCGCACCTGAAAATGGGGGGAGGGATCCTCACTGATGCCAGTTTAATTGCAAATGATATTATAGTCCCAGTGGACACTACTGAAGCTGTGGGTGTTAGATTTTATTTAGGAAACATGATTTTTCAGGTTTTGAGTAAGAGAAAGAACACCCCTCTTTATTAGTCTTTGTTTCACTTTTTAAAATTAAAGAGGCCATGATCAAAAATGGAAACCATCTCTTTACATGAATCAAAGTTAGCCAACAATGGATTGTATTAAACCCTCAATAGGACCAGGTCATTCTCCTATTCAAAAATCTCTAGTGACTTTATTTCCTTGAGGTTAAAGTACAAAATGCTCAGCCTGACATTTAACATTTCCTCCCAGATATGACTCCCAACTATTCTTTCATTCCCATTTCATAGCATTCCATGACTCTAACTCTTCTTTCCAATCAAACTTCTGCAAGTCATTCCTTGTACTTGTGGACCTTCATTTGCTTTAATGCCTTTAAACAAGTGGCCCCTCATATCTGCAATGCTCACCTTTATGACTTCAACCTTTAAGAATTCCTAGCATCCTTGTAATCCCATCTCCAGTGCCACCTCTTATACAAACGGATTATTTTGTATATCTGGTACCTAGATTAATTCTTTGCACATAGTAGGCTCCTAATAACTGTTTATTGATGTCAATTAGGTTGGAGTAATAGAGTGAGAAATTATTAGAGATATTCAAATACATGATGGATATTTGGAATACAAAGAAAAGTATTCTTGCATTGAGAGATTGAACTCTATGACTTTGGGATACCTTCCCAGGCTAAATCATTCTATCTAAATCTTTAGATTATTCTAAAATAGGAAGAAGGTGCACTTAATATACACCTATATATGTAATGATGCTGTTATTGATGATGATGTCTCTCTTCTTTCAAAGAAGACAATGACATCAGGGAGGGATGGCATGACAGACCCATGAACTGGATTTGAGTGAGGAAGGCTATGTTAAGTCATCTGATTCACTTTCCCCTCCAGAGCCATCTGGGTCCAGTGGCCAGATATGAATCAGAACAACTGGAGATGGCCCTGGATGTAAAGCAATAAGGGTTAAATGACTTGGTCAAGGTTACACAGCCACTGAGTGCTTGAGACAGAATTTGAACTCAGATCTTCCTGTTTACAGGGTTGGCATTCTATCTATTGTGCCATCTAGTTGTCCTTGTAATACAAATATATGTGTAAATATGTTTGTATGTATTATATAAACACATGTGCATGTATGAGCATATATACATGTAATGCAACCATAAAATATACATATAGAGATACATACATGGATATGTAGAAACATATATAAAGACAAAAAGAGAGACTGAGAGAGAGGTTGAGAAAGGAAATGTCATTAGACAGTAGTGGGAATTTTATTTTATAATACCACAAATCCAATATTATATGTTTGAGGGCACCTCAGTGAGTCTATCAGTCCCCTCTATCTTTCCTTATAATGGAGTTAGACAGTGTAGCATTGACTAAACATTTGTGATAAATAACAAAAGTGGGATTAGAGGACATTTCACATTTGCTTGATGGGCACTGGCACCATTTATACTTTTCTGAGCACAATGAGAAAACCTAGCGATAATTAGCCAACCACACGGTGCCATAGGAAAAAGAAAACCATTAATTTTGAAATCAAAGATCCTGTGCAGAATCCTTATTTTGATGTGCAGAATCCTACCTGTGATTTTTGTAATTTTCTTAGATATCGCAGGTTCAGAATTTTGGATTTAGAATCAGAAATCCTGGGCTCAAATGGCTTTAGACACTTACCAGTGTGACCTTGTACAAGTCATTTAATCTTTGTTTGACTGCATTTCATTATCTGTAAAATTAGGACAATAATAGCCTCTAGCTCCCAGTTTTGTGGTAAGACTAAAATAAGATAAAAAATGTAAAGGGCTTTGCAAAGCGTAAAGTATTATTTAATTAGGGGCAGCTAGGTGGCACAGTGGATAAAGCACAGGCCCTGGAGTCAGGAGTACCTGGGTTCAAATCCAGTCTCAGACACTTAATAATTACCTAGCCGTGTGGCCTTGGGCAAGTCACTTAACCCCGTTTGCCTTGCAAAAAAAAAAAACCCTAAAAAAAGTATTTAATTGCTAGGAAGTAGGAGGAGGAGGAGAAGGAAAGAGAAAAAAGAGGAGGAAGAAGAGGAAGAATAGATGATCCCTAAGATCTCTTCTAGTTATCAATGACTAGTCCTCCAAATTATCTCAGCCTCTAGCCAACTCTTTTTTTTTTACTCTTTTTTTTTTTTGCAAGGCAAATGGAGTTAAGTGGCTTGCTCAAGGCCACACAACCAGGTAATTATTAAGTATCTGAAGCCAGATACTGTGATACTGTTCACAAAGTCCTGAGTTCTTAGAAGTCCATTCTCTGAGACTTTCCTCATTGACCTGTCCTCACAAAAGCCAGTTCGGCCATGCTAGAATCATTCTTTTATAAAAGGGCAATAGGTCTGGTGACCAACTCTCAACTTACCAGGATACATTTGGAATGCTTCCATACTTCCAGCGGTCACTTATTGATTTTTTGTGGTATGGGAAACATGAATATGAAATGGATTTCTGGGGGGGGGGTGCTGTTCTACATTTTACAATTTCAAGTTCAAAGGAGAGTCAGTCCCCAGTCATAATGCACTTGTGAAGTAGAAACAGTTTGACAGTCAGTATGAATCCAGACAAGTTTCTTCAATGCAATTTTTTAAAACAAAGGACAAATAAAAGCTTTTTCTCCAAAATTCCTACTAAAGAATTCAATTTATTGAAAAATGAAGAGGAAATTCACAAAAATGAAAGATTTCCCCCTCATATTTGATGAATTAATGAGTCACATCCTATGAAAGTTTCACAGATTTACTGGAATCCTCAGTGATCCTCAAAACTCTTCCTTTCTCTGCTCAAATTGCTTTGGTATCAATAGTAAAAAAAGGACAAATTTTATTCTAATGTCCCCAACATTCCGTTTTTGTCACTTTTTCTACTTCCCTGGATCTTCCACCTTTCCTTCTCCTCCTCATTTTCAGGACAAAATGTCCTCATCTCTGCCTGTTCGTGACGACTGTTGATAGTCTCCTTTATATTTGACTTCAGCATGTATGACTGAAATGGTTTCAGGTATGAGCTTTCCCCAATTTACTTAATAATTAGGGATGGGAAAGATGAAAACAGGACTCCCTTCTTAGGTTTAAGCCAAAGCATGTAGTCTCTTCCAACTATAAAATTCTCCAGATAGATCAACAAAATATTTGTTGAATCTAATTTGTAAGGCATTCAGCCTGGAAGTGAATTCTCCTTACCAGCCCCTTGCTTTTTCATTTCAGTAGTTTTTCTAGATTTCTCATTTCTGTTGTGTTTCATCTAAGTTTAAATATAATTTTGGGAATTAAATCAGAAGACTCCACTACATTTATAAGGATTTAATCTAACTTCTTTCTTTGGTAGGGGAATGAGGCAACTCTATTCAATTCAACAACCAAACCAAACATATGTAGTAAATTCCCTACTTTGTGAAAGGCACAGGGGCTATAGAGACCCAATTTGAAACTGTCCCTTACCTGAATGAGTCAGTATTCATTTGAAGACAATACATGTGTGCCAATTGGTTTCAAAGAGTATGATGCAAATTTCCTTAGGTAGAATGTACAGTTTTGGATACCAAGTTATTTTGTACATATTTAGTACATAGTCTGTCATGTAGTAAACACTTAAATTCTTATGAACTTGACATAGATAAAAGAAAATGTTGATAATAATTTTAATGTCAATTGTCAATAGTAGAATAAATAATCTCACTATAAACAAAGATCACTCATGATACCTATGCACTAGCCTAGAACCCATGAGCTCTTGAAATAACAGAATTTGACAAGAATTGGTCTTATTGAAGGAAAATAACCATTAACAAGTCTTTTATATGTCTCACAGTGATTCCAACCTAAAGGATCAAGAGTTCATTATTCTTTGTGACCAAGAAAACTATGTTATGAGGGGGAAAATTGAGAACCACCATTGATGTAGACAGATAAGTAAAAGTAAATTATATACACAACAATAGGAAAGGAGATAGTAATATCTGAGGGGAGGAAAGAATGTCTAGGCCTAGAAGGTTACACCCAAAGTACCTAAATTCTGTATTCTCAAGCCACTATGATCTAACCCCAAGGTGAGATTTATGATGAGGTAGGTGGTGAGGGATTATAGTCCCAATTTGAGTTTATGAATCATAGCCAATATGGTATCGACCTTGGCAACTGCACAGTGGCCACTTGAGAATCCAAAGGATAGCAGATTCAAAAGGAGGCCTGGCTTTAACCTTCCTGAGCTCGAAGGGAGGAACACGTCTTAATGAGTAGGCATAGCTCATGGTATTCATCTTCAGCAGGAAAACTGAGGCGATAATGACATTTGTCTATTTTTTTTTCCACTGGACCTTTATTATCTTGAATGGGTGAAGCAGAATGGGATTTGCTGCCTAAGAAGGTTTCCTAAGTGTCCTGGATACATCATTTTGGGGGATTTCAATTTGTTTGTACAATATGGCTAACAAAACCATTTATCTTCCAGTCACCCTCTGGGGGAAAAAAATAACACCAGCAAGATTTTTTTTTTCAGCTAGTATAGATGAAATGGAAATTTTCCTCTCATAACAACGGGGTCTTAAAAAGTAAAAGGCTTGCTTTCTCTCAAGGCAGCTGAAGACTCATCTCTATTCTTCCCAAACCAAATCGTTTCTCCTAACTCCATAAGCAAAAAAAGAGACAAGATTTGGCATCCTGAGAAATTTAAACACTGCTTCTATTGGAGGGTATATTCTTCTTTGGATTATTTTTGACAAATGTGATATTTGTTCCCATAACAACAACCTCAAATATCTAAGTCCAGATATTGCATAGATATGTATGAATTACATTGACAAAGGCAAAATTTATTTTATTCATAGGATTGTAATAGCATAGATCTAAAGCTGGAAGGGAACTCGGAGCTCATCTAATGTCAAAGTCTCATTTTCAGATTAGGAAACTGAGGTCCCAAGAAGTTTAGTTAGTCAAAAAGCATTTTTTTTAAATTAAGTGCTTTCTATCGCCAAACACTCTGCTAGCTACTTGACCGTGCTCATGCAGGCAGTGAGCTTTGGCAGCAGGATTTGAACTTATACTGCTCAGTCCCCTGTATCAAGCTCAGAGAATGTCATATGATGGAAAGAAGGCTGAATTTACAACTAAAAGACCTGAATCTGAATCCTGGTTTTTGCTTCTTGCTTGATGTGAAATTGGGAGCGTTCCTTTTCCTACCCAAACCTCTGTTTCCCAAATGATAAGATAATAAGGGTTGGATTAGATGATCACTGAAACTATTTTCTCCTCTATAATCATATAATAAACTTACTACTTACTTCTTTAGTAGTTTTTAGGTATTTCTTTATAAAATGAGAGGTATGTCTTAGATGTAGAGGATACCTAGAAGATGGACGGTAACAGACATCCTGGAAGAAAGCCCCCAAAGCACCATTAACCAAGATGGATGACGCTGATGCAATTTTCTTTCTTTCTCCTACCAACAGACAGTTTTAAACTTGGAGAATCATCATTGACATGTTTTCAATGCCAACATTTTGAGTTTTGCATGCTACAGGAAAGTCCTAAATGAATGCCCCAAACATAAGAAACTATTATTCATAGCTTAGATGACCCTTTGCCTACTTGGAAACAGTTTTGCTGAGAGCTTGCTGAAACTCTCACTCTCCCATAATCAATATTAGACATTTGCCTAAGATGACACAGATGCCATTTTACATATTCTAATAAGAATGAAGCTATTTTCTGTTGTAATTATTTTTAATAAATCCTCAGCATTGATGGGAAAGTATTTTTAATTTTTGACTTTAAGTCTGTCTTCTTTTTGGCTATCAGGATTCTGTCATTGTCTGCTACTTGTCTCTGTGGGACCAAGTCAATACCCTCAATCCGATGATCAATGGACTATCACTGGCCCCCAGCTAACTCTGCAAATCACAACCTGTCCACTTTAATCCTTGGGTCAATTCAACAACTTCAGCAGTGTTTGTGTTGTAAGACAGAGACCTGCTGCTGCTGCTGCTGCTGTTACCATTACATATGTATCCACACATACACATATACTGTAAAATAATTAAATAATTATTTGCACTAAAGACTTCGCCTTCAATTTCTAATGGTACTACTTACAGACTTAAAAACTAGTTTATTCTGAATTATATACTCTATCATACAAGTATTTGTAGAACACAAATATGACAAAGAAGGATATTTTCCTAATACCATTTTGCAAAGGAGACAAACCTGCATTTAAAGAGAATAACAATCAGTATAAAATGTATTATATTGTGAAAGGTGTTCTGATTCTGTAATGAGAGAAGATTGGTTCAAATTCTGTTTATATGACCTTGGGAATGTCTTGTGATTTCCCTGTGACTCAATTTCTAGCAGATGTCTTGAATGATCTCTGAGATTCTTTCCACCTATTGATAAATTCTCTTAATACAGTAATAACACTTTAACTACTAAAAATACGTTATGTAAAACTTTAAGGGCTGCAAAATGATTTCTCTCATTTTATCTGCCAACAAGTCAGA
The DNA here is from genome assembly GCF_037893015.1 of Macrotis lagotis. Classification (NCBI taxonomy): domain Eukaryota; kingdom Metazoa; phylum Chordata; class Mammalia; order Peramelemorphia; family Peramelidae; genus Macrotis; species Macrotis lagotis. Next base: position 164,924,691 of record NC_133665.1, read on the forward strand.
TATAAATGACAGAAAAAATATTTTACTAATCTTTCAAAAAGTCTGCTTTGTACTATTAAAACGGCACATAGAACTTCTCAGCCCTTAGTGGTTTATTAAATTTTCTTCCATATGACTTTACAAGTGTAAAGAGAACAAAAAATTGATTGTTTTGGGGAGGAGAGAATTTTTCATGATTGTTCCAATCAGAAACATTTAGGGATGACCATCATTTTTTCATGTTATAGGAACTTTTATTTGAAAAAGTTTGGGCGTTATCATCATTTTCATCCTTCAGGTATCATATTTTCTCATCCTATAATTTTTCCTCTCAAGAAAAGAAACCTTTATTGTGTCTAGCTGTGCAGAGCAAAGACTGTCTACAAAGTTAAATTCACTCAAGCATTTGGCTTTTCTGCCATCCAATGATGGATGCTTTCGAGTGTCTGACATTCATCAGGTACAAGACAAAGTAGAAACTGTCCATTCTAATTACCCAGAACAAAGGTAATTCTTCTTTTGAGTATTTAATTGTTTGGTATGTCTCTTTTAAATTAAACATTCTACCCACAGCCATACAGTGAAGAGAGGCATAAGGAATATTCCATTGGTTACAGTGATTTCTTACATTGCTGCTCCCAAAATAAAAACATGATGTATCTAACTATTCAATTATTGAAATTATGAATTTGCTCATCTACAGCATATTTCCTTCATTTGTGTAATTTTAAAAGGCACCCTTATTTGATTGAATGTTTTAATCTCCCTTAAACAGTGAGTAACTGGAAGTAAATGGCGCATTCCTAATAACATAAATATGAAAAATAGAAAGTACTTAGGGACTGCAGCCGAATATATTAAAATCAGTCAGTTCTCTAGTTAACATATTTCCCTTCCTTTTATATCAAACCCATTCCATGGAAGACACAGTTAGCAAAATCATTCATATATGCATCTGTGTATATATAGACACATATATGTATTTATGTCTAACCATATTATCTGGATTTCTTACTATGGCAGCACAAATTGTCCGAAAGCTCTAACAGTTTCCCCTAAAGGAGCTTCCCAAACTGGCGCCATCCAGGTGCAGAGCAATCTGAATGAGGTGAACATGCCGTCAAATTCCACTCATCTGTCAATGTAGTGGATTATTTCTTGAGAGACTGAAATTGGCTGCTCAGGACCAGAACACCATCAATCTTACTCATGGAGGGTTGGGGGGAAGCTGCCTGCAAGTGAGCTCTGCTGCTACTGAGCAGGTGATGAGGCAGCTGTAAAACCTTCACTCTCTCTGTAGCTAGGCTCTGAGTGAAAGATTTGTCATTTTTCACATTTCCCTGATACTTGGTATGCATTTGATGGTGCCTTGTTCCTGCTCCATAAAGGAGGTAATTTTTCCAGCTTAGGCAAATGGGGCAAGTCTCTGGGTCTGCTTGATGCTCATTTTTTCCCCATCATGTCACTTGTTTAACCCATTTAAGAAAATGAGATGACATTTTTCCTTTTGCTTATTAATTTATTTATCTGTTCTTTTGGGTACCAATTGTCTCAGGAAGGCAAGGATTGTTCTCACTTCTGTCTTTAGAAGCATTTCCTTCCTTTCTCTGAAGATTTAAGAGCTGAGCAGAATAACATTCTCTCATTAAAAAAAAAAATCAAACATCCTCCCTTAAAAATACTAATGATATATTAGATTCCACCAAAATGAATGGGGACATAGATGTTTTCTAGATCTCTGACCTTTATCTCTGCAATGAATGAATGAATGCAAAGGAAATTGGTACTTTCTTTCTCTGTGAAAGTTGAATGAACTCATCAGATGTAAACATAGGACATCTACCTTTAATAATCAATCTTTGAAGGTACAAAAAAGCAGTTTGGGTTGAAAACGTATATTTTTAATTATCATGGTTAATATGGTTTTCAAAGTCATTGCCTTTCTGGCTTTCCAAATATATGCAGATACTTTTTTGCCTCGGCTAATATCCTTAATATTTTATAGACAAGGAACATTTCCAAAGGTAATGTACAAAAAACCCCCATAAATTTGACTGGTCATAAATTTCAACTATGGCAAAAAGATATGATTTTCAGTAAAAAAATTATCATAGTTGAGGAACATATCTTTAGGACAAAGGCCTACAGATTCCTGATTGTGCAAAATAGCAGTCGTCCAAAAAAGAATGGCCATATAGTCATTCTATGTATAAGTCCTGTATATGAAATAAACTATTGCCTGTAAAGTTGAAAATTCCAGAGTAGAGAACAGCTGGTGAGGCTCATTGGACCACTTGCTGCCCACGTGAGCTTGGACTAGTCAACCTCCTCATCTACAGTATGGGGGAAAGGATTCCTTGCCTTTCCACCTCAGCTGGAAGATCATCTAGGCGCCCTCTAGGTGGGAGTCATTGGATTTGGGTTTGAGTTTCACCTGTACTACTTACTACTGTGTGACCTTGGGTAAGTCCACCTTCTAGGCCTGTCTTATGATCCTGAACCTCCAGCCTCCTCATTTTACTGATGAGGAAAGTGAGGTTGCTTGCCAAGGGCTCTACCCATACCCAGCCTTCCGGCTGAGATCTGAAACTGAGCTGACTCCAAAAGCATTTCGGGTACAGACGCACCTTCCAGAACCGAAAACCCCTCCTCAAAAAGCGAATTTGCACACGGGTCCCTGGCACGCCCGGGAACCGGCTCCATCTCTGCTGCCCGAATCCGCAGAAAAGGCAAAGGTGTTTGGTTTGAGTGGGGAACACTTTGTGTCCTCCCGGCCACCCGGCCCGCTGAAACCAAAGTGCGGAGCCGGAGCTCGGCCTTGGGCCCCAGCCGGGGGGAGTGCGAGCTCTTTGGGGTCCCGCAGCCCTCCTAAACCCCACCCCACCCCCCGAGACCCACGGGGACGGCGGCGGCCGCGGCGCTCCCTTGCCGGGCTCCTGGGCCAGCTCAGTTCGGGCATCCCGGGGCGGTGGCAGAGCCAGTGGGCGGGACCAGGCCGCCAGGCCACCAGCTGCCAGCCTACAGCAGCAGCCCGTTGCTCCGAGCTGCGCGCTCTCTCTCTCGCTCTCTCTCTCTCTCTCTCTCTCTCTCTCTCTCTCTCTCGTCTCCCTCTCCCTCTCCCTGTCTCTGTGTGTGTGTCTCTGTCTCCCTGTCTCTCTCCCCCTCTCTGTTTTTTTCTCTCTCATTTCTCTCTCATTTCTCTCTCTCTCTCTCTCTCTCTCTCTCTCTCTCTCTCTCCCCCCCCCGTGTGTGTGTGTGTGTCTCTCTCTGTCTGTCTCTCTGTCTCTGTGTCTCTGACTCCCTGTCTCTCTCCCTCTCTGTTTTTTCTCTCTCATTTCTCTCTCTCTCTCTCTCTCTCTCTCTCTCTCTCTCTCTCTCTGTCTGTCTGTCTCTGTCTGTCTCTGTCTCTCTCTCTGTGTCTATTTTTCTGTCTCTGTCTCTGTCTCCCTCTGTCTCTCTGTCTCTGTCTCTCTGTCTCTCTCTCTGTCTCTCTGTCTCTGTCTCTCTGTCTCTGTGTGTCTCTGTCTCTCTCTCTCTCTCTCTCTCTCTCTCTCTCTCTCACCCTCCGCCCCCGCCAGGGGCTGAGGGACGACCCCAAAGGGCGGGCAAGGCTGGTACCGGGCGCTCCGGGAGCTGCGCCTTCTGCCCCACGGCCGATCCAGGGGCAGGAGGATGGAAGCAAACCCCCCCCTCCCCCGGACGCCCCTCTCCCACGGAAAGGCAGGAGGGAAGAAGCCGGCAGCTGCTGGGGCTGGGGCGGGGCTGGGGCGGGGCTGGGGGGGAGGGAAGGGGGGGCGGGTAGGTTTGGGGCCCGGGCATTTGGCCCTTTGGGGCAAAGGCAGCGAGCGTCAGTCAAGTCCACGGTCCTGCACAAGTCCAGAGCCGGGAGCGGACTGGGGAGGAGGGGAGGGATGGAGTGAGAATGGGGGGAAGCTGGGGCGGGGGGCGGAGGTGCCGGGAAGCATGGTCCAGGGGAGAAAAACCGAGCAAACCATCATCCCAGGTAGGGCGAGTCTGGGGAAGGGGGGGATGGGTCTGCTCTGGGGCAAAATGAGAGGGTTCCAGCAGCAGCTGAGGGGGGAAGGTCTTAACAGAGCCGCAGCCTAAGGAGAACCTGACCCTGGGAAACCCAGATTTCTTCCAGAGGCACCAGAAGACTAGGAAGGGGGAGGGCAGGAACAAGGAAAGGGGTGGGGAGGGGGAATCTCAAAGACCCCAAAAGTTCAGGGCTGAGTTGGCACCAAACTGCTATGGTTCCCCACAGAGAAGCCTTGGGCAGACCCAGCTAGCCCAGGGAAGGAACATGTGAGCCATACTGCGCACAAGAACAGGCATACACGCTTTTTTCACTGAAGAAAGAGAGAAAGAAAACCCTGCTCTTCTTCCTTGCATACCCCAGCTCTCCTCAATAGTCTGGTGAGCCGACAGAAAGAGCCCCAAACCTTGCCAGGCCCAATACCCACCAAAGAAACCTCGAAAAAAAGGCTTTCTTATGGTAAGCCACACCCCCTCCTTTTTTTTTCCCCCCCTCAGAGAAGTTAATGGGAAAGTATGCCTCAGGGGCATTTCCACAAACCAGAAAAAGCTTACACATCAGGGCAACCAGAAATAGCCACCGTGATTCAAAGGAAGCAGTGGGGGGAAGAGTGGAGGCCAAGCTGACTCCCATGCCAATTGCAATTCACTCATCTGTTTAGAAAGAAACCAATAGCATGGACAGGAGGCTGCGAAAGAACAACCTCCCGTTGTAACTCATTGTTCCTACCTGGTCTGTGCAGGTGATGCTGCTGGAAAGTGTGATGAAGAGATCCCTGACAGAGGAGCATTGCACAAGCACTTATCCACAAATACAGGACCCAGGACATTGCAGAGACCATAGCCATACTCTAAATAAAACAGTAGATATGAATTATTACCTCTATTCTTAAGCACATCACCACCCAGTCAAAAGCAATGAGGAGGCAAGTTCACCAAGAGACTGTGTCTCTGCCGCTTAGACTACAGGCCAGAGGGCACAGGGATCATACCATACGTGATGAACAACCCTGGTCAAGAGACCTGAGCAACCGTGCCATCCGCATCCTCCGTGAAACTCTCATCATGTACAGGCTTGAAGGGCCTGACGTGTTCTAGGAAATCCATGAAATCATCCCCAATTTGCTCATGGTTCTTAGTCCAAAGTCCATAATTACAGGACCTGAGAACAAACCTTTTTTCCTTCCCGGTTTGAGTTGCTGATGACAGCATTCCCAGCCTTAGATATACTGCCTTCTTTTAGGTACCTTGATTTCCTTCATACTCATCCCAACCTCCTTTTGAGTCTGGCATCAGTCTGGGGCTGGGGGGGGGGTATTCCACATTATTGGGCCCTGGGTTCTGTAGGTTTGTTTGTTTTCCTTCTTAAGTATTAAACATTAACACTCTGTTGTCTTTTAAACCAAGTCATCATTTCTTCAAGTCACATCACAAGCCCCCCAGTGGCATCTATTTCTTTCATTGAACTGCATTAGGCTAGAATGAGTTTCAAATTTCATGAAGTATGGGCTGGGGTCATACAGAGAGCCAAAATTTAAAATTAGCTTCTCTTTTCCAGAAAAAAAAAAAACCCTTCTGTTTCCTTTATGGACACAGCTCCAACAGGCCCACTTGTTGTGTGGTCAGAGCTCTGGGTCTAAATGTGTGTGGTTCTTCCATGGGCAATGCCTACCTGTCATTAGACTTTTCTACTTCTTCTGCCCTATGGGTGGGTCCCCACAAGCATCCTCACACCACAACAACTAAGCTGCTCCATGCTGTTCTGTTTTCTGAACAAGACCATTTCACCTGGCCAAATTAATTAAAAAGAACTCACCTTCCCCAGTCAACCAATGGCTGAGAGGGAGGTGTCTGCCTGTCCACTCCTATAGATTCTTTGTGCCACTGAGAGGAGGGAGGGCTATATATGATGTGGTTTTCACTGAGGAAGAAAAGGCTGCATAGTATGTATACTGCCCCTTTTGAAGCTTCCCTATTCAAGGAAAACTTCAAATTTAAGATCTGTAAGTGACCTCCCAGCAGAATCTCTTTCTATAGGAAGATCAACATTGCTCAGAGTTTTGACATTCACAGTCACAAGCACCAACACACAAACATTTTCTAGTCCACAAGGATGCATAATTGGGGATAATTCATAGCATGAGAACAGAGATGAGAGTGTTAAGAAGGATTCTTAGGGCTCCTTTAGACCCATAATGACTACTGTAATTAAGTACAAAATAGAAAAAAACATTCTTTTTGTCAGCATGGTGCCATTTCTGCTCCCTTTCTCTGAAGGCAATGGACTGTTCAATTGACAATTGGTTTTGCAGCCCACTGTTTACTTTTCAAACCAGCATACTTTCCTCTATTGTTTACAACCCGTAGCAATAGAATAGGAAGCCTTCTCTTTATTTCAGATAAATCACAAGAGCCCCACTGTGAATTTTGAAATGAATGCCTGGTAAGGGGGGGGGTCTTCTAAAGCCAAGCAAGAGGATATAAGGAGAAAGGTGGTGATGGTCCCCATTAAGCCATCGGAGATGAAGTTAAATGTGCTGTGATTCAACATAAACTTCCCAAAATCCGAGCCCCAAACTTCCCTACTTCCCCAATGACTCCTTGCTTTTTCTCTTCTACCCTTTCTCAACCTACACAGATCTTACCACAGAGCTAGCTTATTCTCACATCACTCACTTCAGTTTTTGTGTTGTCTCCCTCATTTTCAATTAACTTTCTTTAATGCTCAGTATTACTTCTGAGCATCCTCTCACGTCTCTGCCTTAGCCAGCATCGTCGGCTTAACCAGCAAACATACTGTCTCTATGTAAATAGAACATTGCAAAGAATAATTAATGTGCTAGCTAGAGCATATCCCCCTTAGTTCTTAGCAGATCTTTTGCAGATCTGCTTTCGGAATCTTAAACCCTAAAGAAGCTTCTTACCTGAGTAATCCAACCAGGAGCAGAATGCTCTATTAGTGTTCATTGGAAAGCTCTAACACTTTTTAAAATCCATGTGTACCACAATAAGAGGTTTTGAATAATCTTCTTTCTCAGGATTAAAAAAAACAATCTTTTTTTCCCCCTTTCTTTATTTTTCTTGTTCCCAATCCTATTTCCAGAATAAGGAAGACATCAGAGCTCAGCCCGTGTTGTCAGAAAAGTAGCCAAGGTTTGAGGGGTGGAACCCTTGTCATCTTCACCTTTAAATCATCTGCTGGCTTTCGCTGTGCCCGCGGAGCCCTTTGGGGTGATCTTGAGGGGCTGTGCGCTGGCCGGGGCACTTGCCGCTGGAGATGAGTGTGGCTTTGGAGGAGGGAGCCCCCGGTGTCCCCCTGCCTTGGGTGCCGTCAGGGAACTGGCTCCAGATGGGGCGGGAGCTGGACTGCTACGAGCCGCTGCCCTGAAGTAGCAGGAGTCTGTTCCGATACAGCCTGGCTCGGGAAAGTATCACATGTCTTAAAGTGACATTACCCTCTATTCCAGCTCCACTGGATTGTGATACCTGCCCACTAACTTCAACAACAATCCCAGCTTTTTAACGCTGTGATGGCCGGTTCCTCGCACGAGAAGCTACCTTGGATTAGGCACAGAGAGAGGGCAAAGCCCAAAAGGGAGGGGGGAGGCAGAAGCTGCAGAATGGTAGTGTTTTTTTAAAATGGAATTTTTTTTTTTAAAAACCCGAATCCTAAGAGGAAAGGAAACACAGGCAGATTCAGTTCTTATGCCTGGACCTTTGGTAAAGTGCCCCCCCCCCACCTGGGGAAGTTTGGCAGGAACTTTGCTTCAGTCGATTGATAGATTTAAGGGATGACAGCTGATTGAAAGCTTTGTAATGTTGTGCAAGAAAAAGGGGGATGAGAGACAGGTTACTCTTTTTTTTTTCCCAGGCAGATCAAGGGCAAGCTACTTAACGTCTCTGGGCATCAGTTTTCTGATCTGTCAAATGGGACAAAGGAAAATGGAACTTCCATGGTTTCTAAAGTCCCTTTTCCTTCTCAAAATGCAACAGTTCTATGCTAGTGCATTTGCTTTTGAATCAGCAAACAGACCTTTAATCATAGTTTTAATGTTTCTGATGTACAATGCTTCTCCCTAATCCAGGAAAACCTATTGAGTTGAGTGAATCTGACCCTTTCGGTGTCCCACCTGGGCTTTGACAAGGAAGGACAGGTTCTTTGAAGGTGCTTCTTCTCATCCCCACTCCCTTTTCACCAGTTATTGTTTGAAAAAAATATAAATAGGGCAATTCAGCATTCCAGCATGGGTGGAAGTTAGTCTTTCACAGAATAATGCAGAGCTATAACCTTCTCTGATTCCTCTCCTTTAAACCAGTCCATTCACTCAACTGAGTGCAAATTGCACTTCTCCCCCTACATCATTAGAATATTTGCTCCTTAATAAGAGTATTCAGTTTTTGGTGTATCCCAAGAGTTACCATTGTAGATGTCACATAGTAGGCACTTAATAAAGTTTGTTTAACTGAGTGTTCTTAGTCATCAATGAGATTGCTGAGGTGATCTTAATTTCAAACCTCCATTCTTATTCTTCCTTATTAGCTTTATGACTACAGACACACCAGCTAGTCTTTCTGAACCTCAGTTTTCTCATTTAAAATGTAAATAATGATGGTTTCAGGACCCACCACCCAAGGCTCTTGTTAGACTCAGATGAGATCCCCTATGTAAAGACTTTTAAAGCTCTGTATGTTCTTATATTGGTATAACAGTTATTATAAATATTGTCATTATTATTGAGAACTGTTGTTGTAGAGTTATTTTGCAGTAATGTCCAACTCTTCCCAATCCCTTTGGGGCTTTTCTTGACAAAGATACTGGAGTCATTTGGCATTTCCTTCTCTAGCTCATTTTTAGATGAGGAAACTGAGGCAAACAAGGTAAATTGACTTGCCCAGGGTCCCAGAACCAATAAGTTTCTTTTTTTTCTTTCCTTTCTTTTTTCTTTTTTATTTTTTGCAAGGCATTGGGGTTAAATGGCTTGCCCAAGGCCAAACAGCTAGGTAATTATGAAGTGTCTGAGCCTAATTTGAACACAGGTACTCCTGACTCCAGGGCCGGTGCTCTATTCACTGCGCCACCTAGCCACCCCAACCAATAAGTTTCTGAAGCCAGATTTGAACTTAGGAAATGAATCTTCCTAACTCTAAACCCAACACTCTATTGACCATCCCACTTAGCTGTCATATTGTTGAAAATAGTATGTTTCTCTTAAATAAGCTTTCTCTAGTCACAAAAATGCCACTATGAGAGTGTCACAGGTTTATTTACAGTTGTGTTATATGGAAGTGTCCTTTTTTTTCTGGAAACCATTAAATATCATTATATAATTCACTTTAAGAAAATGCTCCTATATATAGTCTATCTCTACCATGACTCAATACAAGATATCAACCCTTTATCACAACTCACCTTAGGAAAAAAATCTCAAAGCCATAATAAATGCAGGAAAACAATCACAGTAGGAAAATAAAAAGAAATATAATCCCAAACCACCCAAGCTAGCAATAGTTTTCCATCTTTCATTTCCTGTCCTGTGGGACCTCTGGCATTGCCTCTGATATATTCAGGGAGGTTACACTTTAACCCCTAACATAATGAGATAACAAATGACTCAATATCCTATCAAAAATTGAGCTCTGTGTGGCTTGATTTCTTACATATTAAATCAGATATACAGTTAAAATACAGCATGACCTTATAGATAGAAAGTTGTTTTCAGAGTCAGGGAGGTCCTAATTTTGGGTTCAAGTCTTACATGTGATATTATCCTGGCTAGGTAACTGAGCAAATCTGAGTCTAGGCAAATGTCTAAGAATATAGGGAGAGGGCTTAGTACACAGGAAAGAGCTCTGGTTCTGGAAGGAAAAGAACTGGTTTCAAATCTAAGTTCTGATATATGCTACCTGTGGGACTTTGGGCAAATTGTTTCTTTCTATGAGTCTTAGTTTCTATAAAATAAGGTGGTTTGCATAAATGGCCCCTGAGATTCTTTCTTTATCCATATTTCTTATCTTATAAAAAAGATAAAAATAGCAATAATAATCATGGAAAATGTTGATTGCCATGATTGAAAGGAGTTTTCTCAACTGGAATTTCTTATCTTGCAAATCTGATCTAAGAAAGAGGGGGAAAAACCCTTCCAGGTCAAACGACTGTTTTGTTTTGTTTTGCTTTTGAAACATTTCTTTATAGCACCAAGGGTTGACTCTTAACCCTTTCTTAAATGTTATTTCATCTTTACTCATGGCGAAAGGATGAACTATTTATATTTCCCATGTCCTTTTGACTTGGCTAATTTCTTTTGGCAAGACAATAGAGTTAAGTGAATTGCCTAAGGTCACATGGCTAGGTAATACGTTTCTGAGGTCACATTGGAACTCAAGTCCTCCTGACCAAGACCAGTGCTGTATACACTGCACCACTTAGCTGCCCCAGGCAAGTTTTTCTGTAAAGTGTACATATTTTTCTTCCATCCACTCATTCAATAGGCATTTAATATTGAAGCATATGCTCAGGGTACTATGCTGGATGCTGAAGATGTAGAGACATAAGCAAAGCAGATTAAAAACTCATTCTTTTTTCAAATCAGAGTTGGGTGGGGTGGGGTAAATCTGGGTTATCAAAAAAGGCCTCATATAAAATGTCATTTGAGCTAAGTATTGTCATGATTACAAGAGGATGAAGTAAAGCAAAAACCATGACAAGCATGGAGTTGACCAGAGGGGATTAAGAGGATATAACTTAAGAGATAGAACAAGCATGCTATTTTACTAAAATATAGAGGGTAGAGAGGAGAATAATATGAACTCAATCTATAGCATGTATATTGTAAAAGTATTTAAGAGTCAACCTAAAGCAAATACATATTTTTGAAGGAGGAAAATAGGGAGCTACTGAAGATTCTTGAGCAAAGGAGATATGATTTAGGAGTAACCTTTTGGTAGTTATGTGAAAGATAAATTGGAGAAGGTAAGAGTAGAAGGGGAGAAAATAATTCAGAGACTAGAGAAACAATCTAAACCAGAGATGATAAAGATCTAAATCAGTATTGTGAATTTCAGGCAATAGAAGTATCAATTACAGTTCTTTATGGAGTCCCATTTCAATTCATATACATATTATATATACATATGTGTATATATTATATAGAAAGAAAGAAATACATACATATATTATGCACCAACCACATACATAATCCTCAATTTAGAAAGAGATGAATCATGGTGCCTGCCCTCACAAATTTTCTAGTGTGAGACGTGGGGAGCTGAAGGCTGGCAAAAGAAAAAAGGCACAGATAATACACAATGTTGTATAATAGATGAATTAAAAATTGTTAAACTGTGTTCCATACGAGTTCTGAGTATTTAATATTATTACTGGAATAGAATGATTATGGAAGAACTTGGGTCTTTAAAATTTGATATTCAAAGTATAGAGGTCTTATTTAATAGGGAATTAATAGTATGGGCAACTTATAAATGAAAGCACTTTGATTCAACAAATTTTTAAGGGCACGTTATTGTTGCTGTTATTATTGTTGTTTGGTCGTGTTCAACTCTACATGTCTCCATTTGAGTAAAAAATACTGGGGGCAGCTAGGTGGTGTAATGGGGCAGCTAGGTGGTGTAATGGGGCAGCTAGGTGGTGTAATGGGGCAGCTAGGTGGTGTAGTGGGGCAGCTAGGTGGTGTAATGGGCAGCTAGGTGGTGTAATGGGGCAGCTAGGTGGTGTAATGGGGCAGCTAGGTGGTGTAGTGGGGCAGCTAGGTGGTGTAGTGGGGCAGCTAGGTGGTGTAATGGGGCAGCTAGGTGGTGTAATGGGGCAGCTAGGTGGTGTAATGGGGCAGCTAGGTGGTGTAATGGGGCAGCTAGGTGGTGTAGTGGGGCAGCTAGGTGGTGTAGTGGGGCAGCTAGGTGGTGTAATGGGCAGCTAGGTGGTGTAATGGGGCAGCTAGGTGGTGTAATGGGGCAGCTAGGAGGTGTAGTGGGGCAGCTAGGTGGTGTAGTGGGGCAGCTAGGTGGTGTAATGGGGCAGCTAGGTGGTGTAATGGGGCAGCTAGGTGGTGTAATGGGGCAGCAAGGTGGCGCAGTGGATAAAGCACCAGCCTTGGAGTCAGGAGTACCTGGCTTCAAATCCGGCCTCAGACACTTAATAATGACCTAGCTGTGTGGCCTTGGGCAAGCCACTTAACCCCATTTGCCTTGCAAAAACCTAAAAAAAATAATAAAACATAATAAAAATAATCAATTATAAAAAAATACTGGAGTGGTTTGCCATTTCCTTCTCCAGGTCATTTTTATAGATGAAGAAACAAGCAAACATGGTTAAGTGTCTTGCTTAGTCACACAGTTAATAAATGTTTGAAGTTGGATTTGAACTCAGGAAGATGAGTCTTCCTTATTCCCAACTTGAGAGTAAGCAAGACCCCAACTATAATAGTGAATTAGGAGGGTATTTGCCTCAAGTTTGTATAGACTTTCCTTGTTAGAATGGGTGGATAAGAACAATTTCTTCCAGTGCTCATGGGGGTTGAAGCAGAAATAGTGGAGCACTTAGAGTTTGGTCAGCCTCAAAGATTCCAAGATCATCCACTACATCCTGAACCATCACTAATCATTCTGACTTGTCACTGCACTTTGATGACTCATGAACTTTTTTGGTAATTTAACCTCACTGAAATTCAAATCATGAATGGGCCAAAATATCACCCATCATGTTATTAGTCCTCTTCAAAACTGAAAGACAAATAACAATTATTGTCTTTATCATTGTCATCAGCATCATTATAATCCTTGGCAAAGGGAATGATGTGCTGAGCTAAGTCATAGGGCTCTGTTGGTCATTAGTTGTTTGGGAGATAGAGAAGAATACTCTTTAGTTGGAGAAGAGAATAATAGAGGGTAGTAAAATGGAAAAACTGGGTGATGTTAGGTATAAAGTTTATCCTTTAATGAGTAGGTATAGGGAGTCATTACACATTTTGGCGCCTAGGAGTGACATGATCATAATTGTTCATAAGGAAAATTAACCTGGCAGTGGTGTGAAGGATAGATTGGAAGGAGGAAAGAATGGATACAGGAAGACTTGTTAAGAAGCTGATGTGTTAAGCCGCTTAGGCACACTAGTTATATATGAGTAAAGGGAATTGTTTAGCTTGATGATGCTGAAAAATAATGTGAGGAATTTGTTACAAATTTTACAATCCATTTTGTGTCATGCAATGATCATATTTTTTCTTTTTTTTTGATGACAAAAATTTATATTGATGTAGAGTAGAGAAATGCTAGAATAGAAAAAAATTAAAAGACATTCTTATCAAGTCCTCACACTTCCAAAAGAATTACATTTTTACGGGGGGGGGGGGGGCAGCTAGGTGGCGCAGTGGATAAAGCACCAGCCTTGGAGTTAGGAGTACCTGAGTTCAAATCTGGTCTCAGACACTTAATAATTCCCTAGCCGTGTGGCCTTGGGCAAGCCACTTAACCCCATTTGCCTTGCAAAAAAAAACCCTAAAAAAAGAATTACATTTTTAATGTTTAAAACAAATTATTAATCTCATGTAGAATTTAGAGTTGGAAGATAAGATAACATATCTTCTCCATGTGACAGATCTTAGAATCAGATTTAGAACTAGAAGAAAATTAGATGTGGAAACTGAGTCACAGAGGATTATTCAGGGCTACAAATGCAGCTTCTTGGGAAAGGAAAGTTTGCAACCATAGTTACCAGTTTTGGTGTAACCTATGACTTTCCTAGAATATAAATTCAAATTCTCTATCAAAAATAGGATTAAGGAGTAACCATTCTCCATGCTCTCTAAAATAACTATTCATTCACCTCTAGATTGAAAACTCCTTGGGTTATGGACCCTGTTTTATTTACTATAGTGTCTCTCAAAGTAGCATAAATATTTTTACACAAAAGATCATGGATAACAATTATTGAATGAAAATGAATGAATCAATGATTGAATGAATGAATGAATATTAAAGCTTCAACCATGGTTCACTCAATTTCCATCTTCAGGGAACAAAGATATCCACTTCAAAGGAGATTATAATTTAGTCGGGAACATAAAAGGAGAGATGACTGAGAACATGAGATAGTAAATGAATGATAAAAATAGAAGGTAAATGAGGACTATATTTATGTCAATTGTTAAGAGAAGACTTTTATATAGAGATATTATATATATAATATATAGAGAATTATTTGAAACAAAGTATATGTATTCAATAATATTACAATAAAAATTTCTGTATAACAAAACATTCAGCAAACAGAACAGGGAAAATATAATTAATAATGTTAAATCTAAAATATAAATTCTAATGTTAAAATTTTTACAGAATTACCTCCTTGTCCACATTAGATAAATATTAAGTATAAGTGAATTGGTCATTTTTAAAAGCAGGGGCATAGACATAATCTAAAATGCTTAATTTTCATTAATAACCAGGGAAATACAAATTAAATACAAATTAAAATAACTTTAAGGAATGGTCAAACGTGATTAAAAATAATAAAGTCAATTTTTACAACATGGGAAGAAATACAGCCTTTCCTTGCTAGAATAATTAAGAAGTTTTAGAGTCTTTTGGAAGAACGATTTGGAACTATATAAAAAATTAACATAGTAATATTGCTATAAGTAATATAACCCTTTGGCCCAGTAATTCCATTGTTGGAAACATAATCTGAAAGGGTAGAAAAAACAACAAAAAAGTGTTCAAGTGTTTTCATGGAAATAGCTTATGTAATTCCAGAACAAGCAAGCACAACTGAAAATTCCCAAAATGGTCAATAGTAGAATAGTTAAGTTGAGGTAATTGTAATGAAATACTGTAATACAATACTTATCAACAGTTTCAAGGAGTAAAGGAAACTCATTACAGATTTCAAAGTGAAAAAAATATAAAACCATAAATCCAGTGTAACAACTACAAATACAATCTTGGTGTCTTCTTCAACTCCTTACTCTTTCATTCCATATCTAATTCCTGATCTCTGTAATATCACCAGCATATTTCCCCTTCTCTCCTTTAACACTACCACCCCTGTGGGGTAAGCCCCATCTATGCCTGGATTACTGCAATAGCCTTTTGGTGGGTCTACCTCTCTCAAATCTTTTCCCATTCCAGTTTATCATCTACTCAGTCATCAAATTGATCTTCCTAAAGGGCAGGACAAATCAGATCAACACCCTCTCTACTCAAGAAATTTCAGAAACTTCCCATCTCCTTCAGGAATAAATACATACATTTCTCTGTGTGCTATTAATGCCCTCATAACCTGTGCTCTGCTTCCCTTTCTTCTCCTAAAACAATTATTTTCAGTTTCAAAGTCTTTCTCTTTTCTTCCTCCACTCATAAAGCCAATTATTTCCTCATTAGCTATCATGTGAAAAAAAGAAGAAAAAATGTTTTATTTTGCAGAGTCCATCAGATTTCTCTGGAGATAGCATTTTTTTATCATGAAACCCTTGGAATCACTGGGGGATATTGTATCATCCAGAGTTGCTAAATTTTGTTGCTAAAAATTGTTGCTGTATATACATTGTTCTCTAGGTTCTGCTTAATTTATTTTGCATCAGTTTGTATGTCTTCCCAGACTTTTTTTTTTATGAAGCCATACCCTTCATCATTTAGTACTCCAACAAAATTATACAACACAACTAGGTCAATCATTCCTCAAATAATGGGCATTCCCTCAATTTCTAGTTCTTTGCTGCCACAAAAAGAGCTACCAAAAATATTTTATACATATGGGACTTTTTTTCTTTTTTTAATTCATCTTTTTGTGGTAAAGACAATAAAAGAAGGGGCAGGAACATTTTTCTAACCCATTGGCAGAGTTTTAATTTTTTTCCCTAGATTGGTTCACCAATTTCACCAGCTTCACCAACAGTGCACCAACATACCTATTTTTTTCATATTACTTTCAGCAATTGCATTTTTACCCACTCTGTAATCTTAGACAATTTGATGGGCACGAGGTAGTAAATCAGAATTGTTTTAATTCAAATTTCTCTCATTATTAGTGCTTTAGAGCATTTTTATAGGACTATAGATAGCTTAGATTACTTCTTCTGAAAACTGCCTGTTTTCTGTATCAATTGGAGAATAGCTATTATTTTTATAAATTTTTCTCAGTTATTTATATATTTGGGATATGAGACCTTTATGAGAGAAATTTACTACAGTTTTCTATCAGTTTTCTGTTTTTCTTCTAATTTTGACTGCATTTCTTTTCTTTATGAAAAAATTTAATTTTCCATAAATAAAATAACTCATTTTACTTTCTGTAATCTTTTCTGTTATTTGATCACACACTTCCACTAAGTATAGATTAGGTTCATTTCTTCTATTTTTCCCCCTAACTTGCTTCCCCTAACTTGATACCTCCTTTTATTTCTAAATTATATATCTAATTTGAGTTTGTCTTGGTAAAGCTCATGAGAACTTGGTCTATGCCTGGTTCCTTCAGAGTTTTCCTAAATTCTTAATCAGTTTTTATGAAATAGTGAGTTGTTGCCCCAGTACGCTGGGCTAAGTTTATGAAACACTAAGATAATCTGTTTTTTTAAACTTTGACCTTTAAACTTTCACATTTTCTCATTGATTCCTTTGATTTCTTGACCCTTTGTTATCATTTTCTAGGTCTATAAAATAGGTTTTTGGTAGTTTGCTATGACACTGAATCAGTAAATTTATTTAGAAAGGATTGCCATTTTTGTTTTATTGGCTCGAACTGGCCCTTTCAATAGTTGAGAACTGTCTTTATTTGTATGAAGAATGTTTCATAATTGCATGCATATAATTCCTGTATGCCTTGACATGTATACTTCCAAGCAATTTATACTCTCTTTATACTCTTTCTAACTCTTCCTGCTAGGTTTTCTTGGTGATGTACAGAAATTTCAATGAGTTATGGGGACTCATTTTGTATCCTTCCTTGCATTTTGTTTTGTATCCAATTATGCTAAAAAGTGATAACTTTGGGGGGGGATGGCTAGTTTATTGGTAGATTCTTTAAGATTCTCTCAGTATATCATCATATCATATGGAAAAAAGTGAACATTTTCCCCTCATTGCTTATGCTTATTCTTTCAGTTTCTTTTCTTGTCTCAGTGTTACAGTTAACATTTCTAGCATAATATTAAATAATAATAATGATGATGATAATAATAATAGTGGCATTTAGATATCCTTGCTTCATTCATGATCTTATTAGGATGGCTTCTAATTTATCCCCATTATTGATAATACTTGGTCTTGACTTGAGATATGTGCTACTTATCAAGTAGAGAAATTAATTTCTATACTTTCTAGTATTTTAATAGAAATTGCTATTGTATTTTGTCAGCAACTTTTTCCTATAACCATTGATATAATCATAAAATGTTCTCCCCTGCTACCTTTCCAAAGTTCTTATATATTGCACCCTCTATGTAATCTGTTTTCCTGTAATAACTGACCTCCTTATTTTTCCTTTTCCACTACACTCTATCTCTGTTTCTGAGTGTTTTCATTGACTCTTTCTTAGGTCTAGAGTGCTCTTCTTCCTCATCTCTGCCTTCAGACTTCCAAGTCTCAGTTAAATCCCATTTGCTACAAGACTTCTGTTGTCCTGCTTAATAATTATGACTTCTCTCTGAAACTACTCTCAAGGTTTTCCAGTGCGTATGTTATTTGTATTTTTTGTGTGCATATTGTCTCTCTCATTAGATATTGAGCTCTTTGAGAGCCAAGAACCCCCCCCCCCTTCTTTGAATGTAACGGAATTAACACAGTGTCTGGCATATTGAAAACACAATAAATGTTTGTTGACTGAAAAATGTAAATGTGGATGAAAAGATACAAATAGAATCCTGATTAAGAATGAAGGAAATGATTTAAAAGTTGTAATTTTTTCTTTTCAAATCTCTTTATTAAAATGTAAAAAACAAATCTAGTTGGTTGTGTAGATGTTTAATGTTATTTATTCAACATGATTAAATGAATTAAAATCAAGTCACTAGGCAGTTTATCGTCAGCATCTTATAATAATGCTGTAGAAGGAATTCAGAAAAAGGGGGAAATAGAGGCTACTGTGGTCAAGATGACTTCTTGAAAGATGCAAGATTTTATCAAAACCTTAAGGAAAAAAGGTCAAGGGACATGTAGGTTCAGTGTATGAATCAGACTGGAAAAATCTGTGGGCAATAATGGTCATAAACTTGGAAAATTTAACCAGGGACACATGGAAGGTCTTAAACATAAAGCAAGTAGCTTAGACTGTTTTGTAGGTAATATGGATCCCTCAGATGCCTTTGAGCGAGGGAGTGACAAAATGGATCATAAATTATGACACTTTAAATCCACAAGGTTTTTTATGGATGAACTAATGCAGTCCTACCTTCAAATATCTGTGTGCATTCGATCTAGTCCTGTCTTTAATATCCTAAATATAGAGCGCAGTAATTCCTCTGAAAGTTTTTTGCTGTTGTTTTTCTTAATTTTATAAAGGTTTTGTTTATTTTCAGTTTTACAATTTTTGCCCCAATCTTGCTTCCCCCCCACAGAAGGCAGTTTGTTAGTCTTTACATCATTCCCATAGTATGCATTGATCTAAGTTGAATGTGATGAGAGGGAAATCATATCTGTAAGAAAGAAACATATAGTATGAGATACAGCAGAATTACATAATAAGACATTTTTTAAAATAAAATGAAAGGTACATAGAAAGCCTTTGGTGTTTGTTCAAATTCCACAATTCTTTCTCAGGATACAGATGGCATTCTCCATCACAGATATTATAAAATTGTGCCTGATTGTTGCCTTGTTGGTATGAGCAAGTCCATTAAGGTTGATCATCACTTCCATGTTTCTGTTAAGGTGTACAATGTCCTTCTGATTCTGCTTGTCTCATTCAGCATCAGTTCATGCAAATCCTTCCAATTTTCCCTGAATTCCCATCTCTCCTGATTTCTAATAGAACAATAGTGTTCCATCATATACATATACCACAGTTTGTTAAGCCATTCCCCAACTCATGGGCATTCCCTCAGTTTCCATTTCTTCGCCACCACAAAGAGAACTGCAATGAACATTTTTGGTGATTTTTTTTACCCCTTTTCATGATCTCTTCGGGGTATAGACCTAGTAGTGGTATTGCTGGATCAACAATTCTACCAAAACTAAACTCCTTATTTAGTGCTCTACCAATCAAAATTCCAAATAATTACTTTAATGAGTTAAAAAACATTGTAAGTAAATCCATATGGAGAAATAAAAAGTTATTATTTTAAAGAGTTTCCTGGAGCATTGTATAGTTAAATGATTTATCCATAGGTATCTAATAAGTAGGTCTCATGAATACCTGGAATTGAGGTTATTTTAAATTATTTATTTATGGCAATGCAGTTAAGAGTGACTTGCCCAAGGTCACACAGCTAGGCAATTATTAAGTGTCTGAGGTCAGATTTGAAGTCAGATTCTTCTTACTCCAGGACTAGTGTTCTATCTACTGAACCTCCTAGGTACCCCCTTTGAACTGAGTTCTTTCAAGTATCCAAGACCAGCTAGTTAACCTCCATGGCATCTTAGTTTTCCCTGGTTCTATTTGGTTGTTAGTATTCTCCTTCCCCTCCCCCAATTGCTTACATTCCTAATATCCTTATTTGTGTCCATGATATGCCTTCTCCCTTTATCCAGAATAAATCCCTTAAGGACAGAAAGACATTAAGAAGTCAGGAAGGCCTGGGTTCATGACCTGCCTTTGGCATGTACGCATTCAGTGATGCTGTGCTGTCAGGGCTTTATACAGGTCTCTGATATTTTAAGGTGCAGAAGAGAATGTCTCCATACCAAGAAAGTCATACGCCAAGTCTATAAACAGTGGGCATAAAATAAATATTTACTATATGGAGAATGATTTGGAATGGGATTAGATTAAGGTAAGGAAGATGTTGAGTGAAGTGAGCAGAACAAGGAGAACATTGTATACATTGACAGCAACATTGTGAGATGATCACATATGATGGAATCAACTTCTCTCAGAAGTTCAGTGATCAAAGACAATCCTGAGTGATCTATTAAGGGAAATGCCATCCACATCCAGAGAAAAACCTACAGATTCTGAATGTCGAATAAAGCATTCTATGTTCACTTTTATTTAAAACTTCTTTTATGTTTTTTCCCTTCTCATTCAAAATTTCCCCCCTTCATTCTAGTCATTCACAACATGACTAATATGGAAATAAATTAAACACAATTATACCTATGCAACCTATATCAGGTTTGCTGCCAAGGGGGGAGGGAAAGAAAAGGGAGGGTGATAGGAAAATGTGAAACTCAAAAGCTTGCAAGAAGATGAATGCAGAAAACTATCTTTACATGTAATTGCAAAATGCATTTTTTTAAAAAGCTGAAGCTATTATGGTAGTGTAGGCAAGAACATTAGACGAACTGCAATATATGATTTTATTACCAGAAATTGGATAACGCATACTTCTTCCCTCCCAGAGAAGGGAGAGACTGTACAGGAGCAGAATGTTGCATAAACTATGTCACATGATTGCTTTTTTGATGTTTTTCTTAATTATTTTTATTATTATAGGAGGGTTTAATTTCTAATTACTGGGAGTATGGGGAGAAGCACCAGCAAAAATTGTGGCAAAAAGTTACATTTTTTTTTTCAAAAGTGACACAGGTACAATTCAATCTGTCTTCCTCTTATTTGGATCTTATCCAACTTATCTTTTTTTTTTCTTTTTTGCAGGAACTGTTCAAAATTTATATACTACTGGACTAAATCAATGGGCTGCCTACTTCATTGCAGCGAGAGAATTCAGTATTATATATCTACATACATAATTTAGTTTATGGGGAGGGATATACAAAATATAAATCAACAAATCAATCAAAAAGCATTTATTAAGCACCAACTGTATGATAGCCTTTGTGCTAAGCACTAGGTACAGAAAGACACTTACAAAATGACTTCTGACCTCTGGGAGATTAAATTCTAATGGGTGAGACAAAACATATTTGTATAGTCAACAAGTCAAGTAACTCATCATTGATTAATTCTTCATCTGTCCATACACATAATAATGAAATTTGCCTTCCTTATTTGTCCAAAACCTCTATTTCTTTATATTGGATGTAAAGGCGAATTTTTCTCAATTCCTTTAGAATAAATATCACTTTTAATTTTGGCTAATTTAATTCCACAAATATCAAGAAAAACACTTGATTCATGTGAGATTTTATGTCTTTGCAGATTTCTAAATTGAAAAACAGCAAACGAATTTAAATAAATTACATCTGGACTAAGAAATGCATGCCAAGTTTCAGTCTGCTGCAAACTGAAATGCCTTAGATATAAATCATATGAATCAATTTTAATTATTACTGTTAGCACATTTTTGGTTTTGCTATATAACACAAGTACTTTTTCTTATTTTATTTCCTATATTTCAATTGGTCATTAAAAATGGAAATGGGGACCTAAATGTCACTTTCATAATGTGGGCAATCTAGGTTTTTATAATATTGTCTCATTTTCTCTCTCAGTGACATCTTGTACTTCCATGGTAAACTGCTCAGGGAGCAACATTCTGCCCACCAAAACATAACTATCTTATTCTATATTACTTTGTAAGCGTTTTGTTGTTGTTTTTGGTAAAGGTAGTGTGTCCATTGAGTCAACCAATCAATTACTCACAACCTACTTACAGTAAGTGATAAAGATAATTTACTTGAAACCTTCATCAGGTGAGAACAGTAGCAAGACCTAAAGACCTCTATTAAACCAATTAATTAAGCTAAACATTTACTGTGAACCCCTTTTCTCCCTGTACTTTATGTATTATTAAAAGACTTTGTCACAACTTTTTGAGAATCTATTTTATACAATTCTGCTCGCTATAGCACCCAGCTAAATACCCTTTCTAGAAATTAGTTAAGTCCAGCCAAGTTATTGATATCACCCAATAATCAAACAGAGGAGCACACTTGTAGGGGATCATTTATCAATTAATGTGAAGGATGGATCCTGTGAAGTGGTTAATTATTTGAAATGCCATTATTTGAAGAATATTTATATCAAATATTGTAACTGGCTCCAGACCAATGAAAATATATGGTGTGTGATTTAAAATACTGTGACTATTTTAGATTCATTATGTGCTGACATCAAGATTGTTAATTGTATTTTCTTTGATCTAGTCTAGTCCTCGTTTGGTCAGTAGCTCTTCATAGAATCATGATTGTTATTCTTCAGTCTTCATGACTTGGCAAAGATATCGGATGGTTTTGCATATTTTTCTCCAGATTATGTTACATCTGAGGAACTGAGGCAAACAGGCTTTATTAATTTGCCCAGGATTACAAGCTAATAAACATCTGATAAAGGATTTGAACCCATGAAGAGCAGCACTTTTGATGCTAAGACCAGTGATATAGCCAGTGAGCCACCTGCTAGACACAGCAGCTCCACATATTTCTTTCTATAAAAGAAGTCTACATTGTAAAATTTCATTTCCCAAACATTCCAACTTAACCTTACACTCTAAGGATTTAAGAAGTAGACTCCTTAAGAACACAGTTTGCTTCATTTTTGTCTTTGTATCCATAACACCTAGCCCAGTTTTTAATATGTAAATACTTGTTACTTCTTTATTAATGATTACTAAATCAATATAGTCTTAGTTTGTCTCATCTTCAGACTCAGATTTAAATTGTCTGAAGGATAAATCAACCTAGGATCACCATGTCACCTCAAATTCAACATGTCTGAGCTCTTGTTTTTCTTTAAAAGTGTAGCTACTTTTGTCATTTCTGTTACTGCCTTAATCAATAGATGAAAAGCAGTACTGAACTTGTATCAAACAATGTAATAAGCCCTGTGGGTATATATACAAAGGAAAGGGTCATCTCTACCCCTCAAGGAGTTGGCACTTTAAAAAAATTATATACTCAACATTACACTTGCTATTATGTATGCTCCCATATAAAAGAAAGAACAAAAAAAGTATGATATGGAAAGCTGCAAATCTATATTATGTGCAGCTTGTGCTTTTTTTCTGTAAAGACATTTTTTTCAAATAAGTTCTGCCTGAATGAATTTTCTCTTGATTTTACATACATTTTCTTCTGTGCCAATAAATTCCCACATTGCTTATATCCCAAAATTGTATTTCTCATTCTGCACCTTGAATTCATACCTCTTTGTGAGGAAATAAATAGTATGTTTCTTTACCAATCCTCTGGAATTTTAGTAAAGTTGGTCATGCTTCTTAACTCTTTTTAAAGTTGTTTTTTATTACCACTTTTATTATAGAATGAATTATTCTCTGTTTTAGTCACTTTACTCTGCATCAGTTGATGCAAATCTTCCCAGGTTTGTCTGACACCATCCCTCCCGTGTAACATTTTTGAAGGAACAATAATAATCTATGGCATTCAAATATAATTTATTCATTCAGTCCTCAAATGAACCCCTTTAACTTCCAGGTCTTTGCTATTATTAAAGAAGTTGCTTATATAAATAGTATATATAAATATATGTGTGTATATATGTATGGATACAGACACATATATGATTATATGGTTCCTTTTCTTCTTACTTTGATCTCTTTGGAGTAATAAAATAGTCATGATATTGCTGGGTTAAAGCTAAATTCAGTTTAGTGACTTTTGGGGAATAGCTCCAAATTTCTTTCCAGGATGTCTGGACCAATTTACAATTCCATCAGCAGTGAATTAATGTGCTTATGCTCCTGAAATTCCTCCAACAACTGTCATTTTCCTTTTAAAAAATTGACAATCTACTGGATGTGGGATAGAGTCTTAGACTTGCTTTAATAATGTATTTCTCTATTTTTGTGTTTTGGATCATTTTTATTTGTTTAATGAATGCTTGACTTTTTCTTTTGAGAAATTTACCTATGGGGTAGTGACTTGTTCTTACATATTGAATTTATGTAATAAATGTATTGAATATAAGATCACTTTAGAGAAATAGAGCACACATTTTTCTAATTATCTAATTCTTTCTAATTTTAGTTGCATTGTTTTTGTTTGGGTAAAATAATTTTTGAAGCTGTAATTATATAAAACATGCCAACTTTCTCCTGCTCAATGAAAATATACAGTGTGTAAAATACTGTGATCAGTTCAAAAAATAAATATGTGTATATATATATATAACTAAATATAGATATATCTATGTACACCTGAATTTTAACTGAAATTGTCAATTTTATCTTCTATGACTCTGTCTCTTATTTCTTTAGTAACTATTTCCCATAACCATAAGTGGTCTAGGTATTTCCTTTATTCTGAAGATTCTGTGTTCTAATATAGGAGTTACTTTTCCTAATGCAGAACTATAAATGCATCACTTGTCTACTGAAAACATTCAGGGACTTCCTATTGCCCAAGGAATAAGGCATAAACTCTATGTATGGCACTGAAAGTCCTCCAAGGGTAAGTATAGTAAAAGACCCATTTTTCTTTCTTTTTCTGTCTCATCTTAAGATATAATTTCTTAAGGGTAGTGAATTTCCATTGAAGAAAATCTGCCTACTAGCACACTTAAAGTTCCCTTTCCTACCCACATAAAGATTTAATGGCCCTAAGAGTTCTGTCCTCAATCGTCTTATTCTTTTTCGTTTCTACATTTTTTTCTAGATGCTATCATGTGTTCTCATAAGTACACTACCATTACCTTTAGACAAATAACTAAAAAATTAAAGTCACCCAAATATTTCCTGAATATCAAACTTTTGCAGTTCAAAAGTGAATAGCTCTCTTTGGATGGTCCATCAGCAACATTAATGCAAGATAATTTTTTTCAAGATAATTTTTGCTGAGAGACCTATTAGCAGCTGCAAAAAAAAGATTAATTATGGATATGTATGACTTCTTTTAGTCAAAAAGTATTGGATTTGGAATTAGAGGTCCTGAGTTCAAATTTTACTTCTTTTACTTAATACCTGTGCGATCTTATGGAAGGCAATTATCTTTTTTTTTTTTTGAATTATCAGTCTTTCCAGTATGTAAAATGTAGGGATTGGATTTCCTGATATCTCAGTGACTCTTCTAGGTATAAATCTATAAAATTTTCCTATATATTTCTGAGAAGAGTGGTTTGTTTTAGTCAATCATTGAGTATTCATTAGATGATTGTCTTTCCTATGGTATATTTGTTCCAGGAAAAAGAACAAAATCAACTTTCCTATGAGTTTTGTTGAAGATTTTCTTCTAAAATGGTTCCAGAGTGGGGTCCCAGAGCCAAGATGTTGAACAAAAGTCAAGAAATTACCCAATTTTTCCCAAGTTTCCCTGGGAAACAATATAAAATCAACTCTCTAAATTAATTCTGGAGTTGTAAAGCCTACAAAAAGATGGAGTGAAATAATTTTCTTGATTAAGATAACTTAGAAAACCTTGAAATAATCTACCAATAACATACTGAAAAAAATCCTAAAATGAAAACATCAAGGAATATTATAGGCTAATTCCAAAATTTGATCAAGGACAAAATACAGCAAGAAGCCTTAAAGAAACAATTCAGATAGCATGGAAATTTAGACATAGTGATACCATAAACCAGTTAGTAGAACAAGGAATAGTTTGTCACATCCATAAAATGTAAAGAAGTTTATGAAAAAAAGAAGAGAGAGAGAGAGAGAGAGAGAGAGAGAGAGAACAATAAATGCAAAATAGATACAAAATAAATAATGAAATAGATACTTTCAACTACACTAAATTGAAAACACTTTTTGCACAAATAAAACCAAAGCAACCAAGATTAGAAGGAATGTAGAAAGATGGAAAATGATTTTCATAGCTAATGCTTCTGATAAAGGATTCATTTCTAAAATATATTGAGAATTGAGTCAAATTAAAAAAAACTGCCAATCATTCTTCAATTGATAATGAGCCAAAGGATATAAATAGGCAGTTTTTAGATAAAGAAATTAAGACTATATTATATGAAAAACTGCTTCAAATGATTATTGATTAGACAAATGCAAATTAAAATAACTCTGAGGTACCCTCATATGTATCAAAATGACTAAAATGACATAAAAGGAAAATGATCACTATTGGAGAAGATGTGGGAAATCTTGGTAATGCCTGGGGGAACTGTGAACTGCTCCAACCATTCTGGTGAGCAATTTGGAATTATACACAAAGGCAATAAGACTGAGCATACCAGAAATATCACTACTAAGTTTATATTCCAAAGAGATCATAAAAAGGAGAAAACATCCACAAAAACAAAACTATTTATAACAGTCACTTTACCAGTGTGAAAGAATTGTAAATTTAGGGTATGGCCATAAAGTGGGGAATGGTTAAATAATCTAATGTATTTGAATATGAGAAAGTTCTATTGTTCTGGAATCATGAGCAGCCTAACTGCAGAAAAGCATGGAAAGACTTGCAGGAACTGATGCTGAGTGAAGTAAGCAGAACCAGGTGATCATTGTACACATTACAGCAACATTGTGACATTATCAACTATGAAGGATGCAACTCTTCTTAACAGTTCAGAGATCAAGTACAATCCTGAGATATCTATTAAGGAACATATTCAGGAAAAAACAGTTATGGATTCTGAATGCAGAACAAAGCATACTACATTAATTTTAAAATATTATTTTATATATTTATTTTCTCATGTTTTTTCCCCCTTACTTCTAATGCTTCTTTCACAATATGACTAATGGAAATATGTTAAAGACAATTGTACTTGTACAACCTATATCAGATTGCTACCATGAGGAGGAATGTGGTAAGAGAGGATGATAGAAAATGTGAAACTCAAAAGCTTGTCCAAGAATGAATATCAAAATTTATCCTTTAATGTAAGTGAGAAAAATATTTGGAGTTAATAAAATAAATAATAAGAAATATAAATAAGTGAACAGATAGATAAATAAACATCAAGGAACCACAGTCAAAATTACATAGGACTTAGCAGCTTCCACTCTGAAGGATCAGAAAGCTTGAAACATTATATTCTAGAAGGCAAAGGAGTTTTCATAACTATCAAGAATCAACTATTCAGCAAAACTGAGCATAATCTTTCAGTGGAAAAATGAACATTCAATGAAATAATAGATTTTCTAACTTTTCTGATGTAAATAACATAGCTAAACAGAGAATTTGATCTTTAAATACAAGACTCAAGAGAAGCAATAAAAGTTAAACAGGAAAAGAGAAAAAATATTATTCAATAAGTTTAAATTATTTGCTTCCCTATATGCAAAGATCATAAATGTAACACTTTGGAACTGGATCTCTACTAAGGGAAGTTAGAAGGATTATACAAAGACAGGGTGTAGGTATAAATTGGCTATGATGTGATAATATTTAAAAAAAATTAAGAGGTTAAAAAAGGATTCTAATGGAGAAGGGGAAAGAAGGAGGCAGAATGGAGCAAATTATGTCACATGAAGTGGTTAAAAAGACCTATTATAATAAAGGAAAAGAAGGAAGGGAGGGAGGGAGCATTCTGGGAAGCATACTCTCATCAGATTGGACTCAAAGAGGGACAGCAAGAATACCCAATTGGGTACAGAAATTTAAATTCTCTATGAGGAATTGAAAGAGAAAGGGGAAAGAAATGGAAAGGAGATGTAGATAAAAGAGAGGACAGAAGGGAGGACAGAATTAAAAAGAAAAGGAAAAAGGAATAAAAGGAAGGACACTGATAGAGGAGAAGGTAGAATGAGGGAGAGAGTTGTTAACACCAAACACTGGCAAGGAGAGAAAGGATGATAGGTAATAGAAAATTATAAACAGAAGAAAGGGGATGAAAGAAAATACATACTTAGTAATCATAACTGTGAATGTGAATGAGATGACTTATTAAATAGAAATGTAGCAGAATGGATTAAAAAACAGAATTCTACAGTACGTTGTTTGCAGGAATCACATTTGAAGCAAAGAGATACACACAGAGTAGAGTTAAAGGCTAAAGAAAATATGGTATGCTTTGCCAGAAGTTAATAAAAGCAGCAGTTCTGATCTTGGACTAAACAAAAGCAAAAATGGATCTAATTTAAAAAGATAAGGAAGAAAACTATATCTTTTAAAAAGTATCATAAAAAATGAAGTAATGTCAAAAGTAAGCATATGTATACCAAGTGGGATAGCATCCAAATTCTTAGAGGAGAAGTTAAGTGAGATGTAGAAAGAAATTGACAGCAAAACTATACTAGTGGGAGATCATGACCTCCGCCTTTCAGAGTCACATAAATCTAAGCAAAACATAAACAAGAAAGAATTTAAATAGGTGAGTAGACTTTTAGAAAAGATAGATATGATAGATTTATGGAGAAAAATCATGGTTGAATCTTTTTCTCCAGAGTACATGGTACCTCAACTAAAACTGGCCACGTACTGAGACATAACAACCTTACAGTCAAAAGCAAAATGGAAGAAATATTAAATGCATTCTTTTTAGATCATGATGCAATAGCAATTACTCATAATAAAGGGTTCTGGAAAACTAGAATGAGTAAGTCAATCAAGAAATCATAGAAAAAATCAATAATTTCATCCAAGAGAATGGTGAGACAATATAGCAAAACTTATGGGTTGCAGTCAAAACAGATTTTAGGGGAAATATTGCATCACTAAATGCTTACATAAATGAAATAGAGAAAGAAAAGATCAGTGAATTAGAAACACAACTAACAAAAGTAGAAAAACAGCAAATTGTAACTCTCCAATTAAAATGCCAATTTAAAAATAATGAAAATAAAAGCAGAGATTAATACGTTTGAAACCAAGAAACAATAATAATTAAATGTAGAACTGGTTTTATGAAAAAAAATAAAATAGACAAACTTTTGGTTAATTGGAACCAAATTACCAGCATCAATAATGAAAGGGATAAATTCATCATCATGAAAAATAAAGCAATCAACAGTATATTGCCCAACTGTATAACAATAAATCTGACAATCTAAGCAAAATGCATAAATATTTACAAAAATATAAATTGGCCAGGTAAACAAAAGAGGAAATAAAATACTTAACTCCATTTTAGAAAAAGTCATTCAACAAGTCATCAATGAATTCCCTAAGGAAACATCCCTGGGGTCTGATGGATTCACAAGTGGATTCCACCAAATTTTTAATGAATAATTAATCCCAATACTATACAAGTTATTCAAGAAAAATAAAACAAGACAGAATTCTATCAAATTCCTTTTATTATACTGTTATCATCCTGATACCTAACCAGGAAGAAGCAAACCAGAGAAAGAAAATTATGTACCAATTTTCCTAATGAATATTGATGCAAAAACTGTAAATATAAAATTAGCTGAGAGATTCATTAATTTTTCACTAAGATAATACATTATGAGCAGGTGGGATTTATACTAGGAAAGTGAAGTGACTCAGTATTAAGAAAACTAACAGCATAATTGACCATATCCATTGCAATACTAAAATAAATCACATGAATATATCTTTGGATGCAGAACAAGCTTTTGACAAAATAGAACACCTATTCCTTTTAAAATACTTAAAACAAAAAGATTATTCCTTAAAATTAATAACCAATGTTTATCTAAAATCATCAGCAAGCATTATATGTAATGGGGATAAACTAGAACCTTTCCTAATAAGATTGGGGGGAAACAAGGATGCCCATAATCTCCATTATTATTTAATATTGCTCTAGCAGTGTTAGCTTTAGCAATAAGAAAAGAAAAAGAAATTGAAGGAATTAGAATAAGCAATGAGGAAACAAAGCTCACTCTTTGATGATCATATTATGGTATACTTGTGGAATTAAAGCAAATCAACTCAAAAATACTTCAAACAATTAACAATTTCAGGCAAGGAGCAGAATATAAAACACACTCACATAAATGATCAATATTTCTTTATATTACCAAGAAAGACCAGAAGAGAAATTCAATTTAAAATAATTGTAGACAATATAAAATATTTGCGAGTGGACCTGACAAGACAAACCCATGAACATTATGGACAAAATTACAAAACACTTTTCACATAAACTCAGATCTAAATAATAGAAAAAAATTTCAATTACTCATAGGAAGGCTGAGTTAACATAATAGAAATGATGACTGTACCTAAATTAAATTATTTATTCAGTGCCATACCAAACTACCCAAAGTTATTTTATAGAGCTCAAAAAGCCCAAAATTTATCTGATTGAAAAAAAAGACAATTAATGAAAAAAAATGTAAAGAAAGGTGTCTTAGTTATATTAGATCCCAAACTATTTATTATTAAGTAGCAATCATCAAAGTTATCTGGTTCTAGATAAGAAGTAGAATGAACACAAAGACACAATAGTAAACAAATGGTTGTAATCTACTGTTTGATAAACTCAAAGAATCCTGTCTGGGATAAGAGCTCACTATTTGACAAAAACTGGGAAACTGGAAAATTGTAGAGCAGAATCTTTGCCTAGTCCAGCAACTCATGGTATATACCAAGATGTCAAAATGGGTATATGATTCACATATGAAAGTTGATATCATAATCAAATTAG
The DNA here is from genome assembly GCF_037893015.1 of Macrotis lagotis. Classification (NCBI taxonomy): domain Eukaryota; kingdom Metazoa; phylum Chordata; class Mammalia; order Peramelemorphia; family Peramelidae; genus Macrotis; species Macrotis lagotis. Next base: position 164,955,247 of record NC_133665.1, read on the forward strand.
GAGAGCAAGAAATAGTTACCTGACAGATTTATGGAGATTGGAATAATTATGACCAAACAAAATGTAGAAAACATTATGAAATGTAAAATGGATAATTTTTATTATATTAAATTTAAAAGTTTTTACACAAACAAAACCAATGCAACCTGAATCTGAAGGAAAGCAGAAAGCAGGAAAACAATTTTATAGCCAGTATTTCAGATAAAGGTCTCATTTCTCAAATATATAGAAAACTGAATTAAATTTATAAAAAAACTAGTCATTCTTGATTTGATAAATATAAAAGAGCATAAATTAGTCAGTTTTCAGAAATTAAAGCTATAGTTACATGAAAAATGCTCTATAACACTATTGATTACAGAAATTCAATTCTTCACAACTCTGAGGTACTACCCCACACCTCTCAGATTTGCTAATATGGAAGTAAAGGAAAATAATAAATGTTGGAGTAAATTTGAGAAATTGGAATATCAGTGCCTCACTGGTGGAATTTTGAATTGATCTAACCATCCTGGAGAGCAATTTGGAACTATGTCCAATGAGCAATAAAACTGTGCATACCCTTTGATACTGCAATACCACCATTATAACTGTATTGCAATGAGATCATAAAAGGGGAAAAGAACCTATATGTTCAATATTATTTATACCAATTATTATAGTGGCAAAGAATTAGAAATTGAGGGAATAACCATCAACTGAGGAATGCTGAATAAGTTACTGTATGTGGAATATAATGGAATAGGATTATATTATATAAGAAATGATGAGAAAATAGATTTCAGAAAATCCTGGAAAGATGTGCATGCACTAACAAAGAGTGAAGTAAACAGAACCATGAAAATACTGTTCATTGTAACAGAAACCATGGTGGACTTAGTTCTTCTTGGCAATACTATGATCCTAGACAATTCCAAAAGACTTATAACTGAAAATTTTATCCACATCCAGAGAAAGAACTATGGCATTTGAATAAAGATCAAAGAAGACTATTTACTTTTTTTTGTTTTTTCTTTCTTTCTCATGTTTTTTTTTTCTTTTTCTTTTGGTTCTTCCTTCACAATATGGCTAATTTAGAAATATGTTTAAAATAATCACATGTATATCTGATAGCAGATCGTTTGCTGTTTTAGGGAGAGGAGGGAGGGAGAAAAAAATCTGGAACTAAAATCTTATAAAAATGAAGGTTGAGATAGAAAAGGTTGAGATAGAACACTGGTCCTGAAATCAGGAGGCCCTGAGTTCAAATCCAGACTCATACATTTAATAATTTACCTAGCTGTGTGATATTGGGAAAGTCACTTAATCCCATTGACTTGCAAAAAAAATGTATAAATGTTGAATATGAAGAAAAGTGGGAAGTGGGAGGGAGGGAGGGAGGGAGGGAGGGAGGGAGGGAGAGAGAGAGAGAGAGAGAGAGAGAGAGAGAGAGAGAGAGAGAGAGAGAGAGAGAAACAGAGAGAGAGAGAAACAGAGACAGAGAAACAAAGAGAGAGAAAGAGATAGAGAGACACTGAGACATAAAGCTAGAGAGAGGGACACAGAGAGAAAGTTGTGACAAAGAGAGATAGAGATAGAGACAGAGGTGCTAAGAGAGAAACAGACACTGAGAAAGACAGAGAGAGAGAGAGAGAGAGAGAGAGAGAGAGAAACAGACACTGTGAACCAGAGACATAAAGAGAGCTTGAGACAGAAAGACAAAGAGATACAGAAACAGAGTCAGAAAGAGACATAGAAATGGAGATAGTTTTTTATTTTTTATTCATTTTTAAATTTATGGAATAAAAGAAACATTTCCATAATAGTATAGTAAATAAAAAAAGAATGATTGCTCATGAGTATTTAAATTGAAGCTAAAGATCTTAGAAATCATTTTGCCCTACCTCTTCTTATAAATACAAGAAAACAGAGGTTCAGAAAAGACAAGGGATTACTTGCCCAAATTCAAGGAACCAGGGCATGCTTTAGAGGATTACACTATATCACCTCACTCTCAGTTTCCTTCCCCTTCTACCTTTCAACAGTGACTCAGACAAAGTAGCCTTGACTATTGCCCCAGTGAAAGTGGCAAATGAATAGAAAGGACTTCTTATAATAGTTGCTTCTAAGAAAAGTCAGATTTCCTTATAAAAAAGAAGTTTCCTGGCCTGCTAGTATTTTCCCACTTCTTTGTGAGACCAAAGATATAATGTATATTTTTTAAAGTCAGTGTATATTTTGTGTAAAACTTGGGCTGCTTTTAATATTCTGGCAGAAACTTAGACTGCTTTATAGTCTTAATCACATTTTCCCAGCCTAAGACAGCAATGGAGCAATGAGAGTTTTCTTTGTTTCTTTCCTTTTGAGGTCCTCCAGCCTTCCAGTGGTTGACCACAATAGAAAAAATGATAAATCCCTGCTACCTGGTAGAGGCTGAAATCCCATTAGCTTTGCTTTACTACCAAGACTGGTGTCTGATGTGCCTTCAAGTAAATTTCCCAATATTCCTCTCAGGCATGTCTCCACTGTGGCTATTGCAAGCTATCTGTTCTCCTTAGAGTCAGGAAGGCTGTTTTATATTTTAATTCTGAGAATGATGCAGCCATTCACCAAAAGATTTGAGGTTCTTAAGATGTCTTGCTTACCAAGATTACCCTTTCCAGCTTTATGAGCTACTGTGTTAAGATGCTGTTGCAAATTCAGTTACCTTTTATTTTTTCAGGATACAAGAGATTTGTGTTTTTCTGCAATGCTTATATTACAGTGGGAGGCTAGGGCAAGTTAGATACAAGACAAGAGGAGTAAGAGTTTTCATGAAGGTGGGTATTTCTATAGGTACCCAAGGGTGAATCTATACCTGGATTTTGAAATAGGAATGCTGGCCTTAAAATCAGAAGATTTAAATATGAGTCCCGGGTTCTGACTTTTATTAGTTGTATTATCTTGGGCAAATCACAACCTCGCTGGACTTTAGTTTCCATTCTGTAAAATGGGGATGGTGGATTACTAGATTAATGAGTTTCTATAGCATCCTGCCACAAACCAGGCCACCATATCAATTCTGTGCTCTCTCTCTTTTTTTTTTGTGCAAGGCAATGGGGTTAAGTGGCTTGCCCAAGGCCACACAGCTAGGTAATCATTAAGTGTCTGAGGTCTCAGGTATTCCTGACTCCAGGGCCAGTGCTCTATCCACTGCACCACCTAGACGCCCTGAGTTCTTTTCTAACATAGCTTTTGGACTATAATCACTCTGATCTCCTCCCTTCCCAAACCTAGGACATAACCACTGGATTCCTCTGGTTTTGACAGCGTTTTTCTTTGTCTTGGCTCAAAACCAAACACTCTCCTTACAATTTACCAGTTACCCTTTATTCCAGATAAAAAGAAATGAGAATCTGACCTGTAGAGATTGTAAGAGAAATAATCTGTGGTTCCGTGATACTTTCTTAATTAATCTGAGTAAGAAAAAAATTAAATGATTCTACCTAAGAAATGACACAAATCTAAAAATGCCTGGTATTTTTGGGAACCTCCATGTGGTTTTTTTTTCATGAATGTATTTTTCTCACTTTTCAATAACTACATAGCTTCTCTGATTCTGATTTTATGGTCTATCACAGAATTTCACTTGGGAAAATATTTCACCTTTATTGTTCACCTTTCAAAGTCTTATGCCTTTTGGCCTTTGCAGACTATACAAATGCACTTAATTTTTAAAATAATAAAAAAATCATCATCATAAATAATATAATTAATAGGACATGTGTACAAGTATTTAAGATTTTCAAAATAATATTCCTTTTATCATTTGATATGAACAATAACCTTGAGAGGCATATATTTTAATTTTTTAATAGATCTTTGATGTCATCAGTGGCAGCAAAGTGGCACAATAGAGAAAATGCTAGACTTTGAATGAGAAAGGCTTGAGTTCAGATCCAACCTAAGAGAATGCATCATTCTAGGCAAGTTATTTAATCTATGCCTGCCTTAGATCATTGAACTGTAAAATAGAGATAATCTCACAGGGTTGTTGTAAGGATCAAATGACCATTTAGCACAGTATATGCTGCTTCTTTCATCTCTTTTCTGATATAGAAACTCCTCCCACAAAGTAAAAATTGAATACATATGTTCATTCATTCATTCAATTATTTACTAATTCAAGTCAATAATTGCTCTGTAACCTCCAGTAACAGAAGGCTGTTGAGGGTAGGGAGAGATAAAGAGGCTTGTTGATGTTCCTTTTATCTAAGAGAGGCAGGACTCGAACTCAGATCTTCTTTAGATCTTGATTTGCATCCATTTTCCATACACTATACAGCACCATCCCCCAATCAAGAACTTTCTTTCCCAATTCAAATTAGCTAATCATCTTAATTTCTAGTCTTGAAGCTTCCTGGGTCATTGGAAAGGGTCAGTAAATTTCCCATGGTCATGCAGCCAAGCAGGTATCAGAGGTTGGACTTGCCAGCTCTTCCTAACTGCACAGTTAGTCCTCTATCCATCATTCCAAGTTTTCTCCTAGGAGTTATTATCCCCATTTTATAGAAGATAAAGTAGGAATTCATGGTATGTGTGTGAAGCAAGATTCAAACCCAGATCCTGCTGACTTCAAACAGTATTCTCCTTACCCTGCAACAACTTCTTGAAAGTTCTGAGAAATATTTTCAGGGAAACTATTACACCTTCCCCCAAAATAATTAGATTTTAGAAATTAGATCCAGCTAGATTGTTTCAGAGAACGATGTTGCTGAATCTATAAAATACATACTTCTAAATTTAAAAATATTCCCCCTCCCCTTGATTATCCAGATTGTCCCCTCCCCTATATATAGGAACATGGTGTGCCTGAGCCCACTTGCCATCTGTCTACATATTTCCCAAACTTCTCTTCCACCCCCTTCTCTTACACAATCTTATCACATAAAAAATATTAGATTTCATAGCTTTTGTATAATTTAATCACATTTACTGAGAAAAAGTAAAAATATAGAATGGATTGATATACCAGTAACTATGCCAGCCAACTGTGTGCCTTAAATAGAGTCAATATAGTCCATGATTCCCTCTCTAAACTGTGCTTATGCATTGTCAACATGCCACAGGTATTAGCTTTATTCTAGATGGGGAAGAAATTTGGACATACTCCAGCTTCTCTTGAATGATTTCCAGTATGTGGCTTTACTTGGCCATAGAAAGTTTTTTAAGTTTCAAGTAGAAGGCACAATCAGACTTCTCTACATTAGCATGGATAACTGAATACTCACTTTTTGAAGGGAAGGGGGAACATTCAATTTTTAATTTCCATGCTATTATAAGGGATAATATGTCACAGTTTGATTGAGTAGATAGTGGCAACAGCAGCAGCAGCAGCAAGAACAACAACAAAATCACAACCAGAAACCTTGAAACTTAAGTAGTAAAATAGTTTTATCAGTCTGTAGATATAGGTTGTCTTTTTTTTATCTCATACTTATCTCCATATTAAGACCTGTAAGATTCCTGTTACCTATCATGATGGGTTGTCGACTAACTCACTGGTAAGTGCCTGAGGTCGTACTTGTCAGGTCTTCCTGACTGCAAAGTCAGTCAACTACCCACCATTCCATGTTTTCTCTCATTAATTGTTATCCACAAACATTTTTAAAGAACTCTGCTAAATACTAGAAGTAGAAAGACAAAAATGAACCAATCTCTGTCCTCAACACACTTATGGAGTGCCATCTTAAGTGATGTTGTGTTACATTGCATTATATTATACCACATCACATCACATCTTGTCATATCATGATACATCATGTCCCATCACAATACTCATGCTTTGCTAATATATTCTGCTGCATTGTGTCATGTTATATAACATATGGGAGGAAAAGGTGATATGTATACATGTAAATATAGAGAGATACATAAGGAAGCATTATAATGTCATTATGGAGGAAACTGTTATCTCTGATCATGATCTCCCCTCCCTATCTTTCCCTTACCTTCAGTCTCCTAAAGATTCTTCTTCCACATAATTTCCAGACTCCCTAGTCCTCCTGCTCCTTAGATTTCATAATCCTTGATGTGATTTTACTTTCCTGTCTTGATAATCCTCTTCATATAGTTAAAAATTGAGTTTTATGCAATCTTCTGCTAGTGAATAGCTTTCCTCTCTGTCTTATTGCTGTTAGGTCCTGCCAGTATGCAACCTTGCATCATTCACCAAAGCCACTATCTGCCTTCACCAAGGCAACCCCTCACTTCCAAATACAACTTGAGTATTCTAGGTGAGTGAAATGACATGAAATAAGATACAGATGAATCAATTCACAAGAGGCATTGAAAAGTAGGAATGTGATTACTGGCAAGGATTGGATATTAATTAATTTAATAACCTCTGTTTCAATAGCTGGCACTCTATTATATATATCACAAGAACTTAATAGAAGTCTGCTGATCTGAATCGAATCAATGAATCTAACTAGATCAGATTCATGTTGGGAAGGGGGAGAAAACAAGTCTAGAAAGGCTGGGCATAGTATGGGATTATGGAGGATCTTGGAAGCCAGAAAGGAATTTAGACTTGATGTGCTAAAAATAATGGGGAGTCATGGAAAGATTGGGAGCCAAGAAGTGGCACCATGAGAGTTTTGAGGGACGTTAATCTAGATGAGAGCGCATGAGCCTGAGTAACAGAAGTAGGATATTGTAGTATGCAGGTATGAGGTGATGAATGGCTAGACTGATCAGAGAAAAGCAAATAGTTACAGGAAAGAAAGTTTTAAGGAGAGTCTTGTTCTATAGTATCTTAAGTACAATTCTTTCCTAAAAGGTTCAGGTTCAAATATTTATGAGATAAAGTTACTATCCTTTTAGAGGCTTGTCGAGTGTAAAAAGAAGAGGAAAAATCTGTTTGTCAAGGGAGTTTACTGTATACTTAAAGTTTATTTTTAAAATAAATAGGACTGGATAGATAGAGCAATAAACAACAAGTCCCTGTCAGTAACCTGCCAAAAGGCAGTAACTGGCAGCATCCATAGCCTGCCAAGAGTTAGGAATAAGATTGAAGAGTCTTTGCCATATGTAACAGAAGTTCTAAGAAACAATGTGAATATTTGAATGTCCACCATTTGCTTTTATCTTAAATAAATCTCAAGTTGATTTAATGTTGCAAAGATTTGTGAACTTCAAGGGTAACTGTGTGTTACATTGAATTATTATTTTAGGTCATAAGAATGTTGTGTTATCTATGGACTATGACTGAAGCTCTCTGGCCTCAAATTAACTGGATTTAATATTGAGGTTTCCTCAACTTTATTCAAAAACCATTGCCATGAGTCTTCTTATCCCCACCCAGAAGGTTTCTTGGGAGCATAATTTAACATATCAAATAAAATCTGACATATTTCTTATAATCTTCTAATGTTATTACTTTCCCTTATAAGCACAAGGCTATAAAAAAGAAGAGATTGATAATAATATTGATAAAATTGATAATAATATTGATAAAAATTGATAATACAGAATAAACTCATATCCCTTACACCACATAGTCAGAAGGTAGTTCTTACCCCACCGTGCTAGATTGAATCTCATTATCCTTTCCAGAGATCTCAATCTGAATTCCCCCAAATCCTTACAAAAATATCTCTACCTCTTGTTATTGAAAGATTCTCTTTTCCATCTATTTCCTGCTGCCCTGCCTAGACAATCTGTTGATCAAGCCTGGTGCTGTTGCTGCAGCTACAACTTTTGATAATCTACTCAATTTCTTCTGCATTTCTTTCTGATTCCTTTCTTATTTGGTATTTGAATTAATGTGGTCAGGATACCCCGACCTCCCAGATCAATTATCCTCTTGACCAAGTGGCTACTTATCTTTAATTTCATCCTCATGATTATCAGACTGAAAGTCCTTATCATGCTTACTTTCTTCCCTTATCTTTTTTTTCAAATATCTATTCCCATTAACTTGAGAAAAATGGGAGAGACCATATCTGCTACTATTAAGTGTTCTTAGAGACAGCTGAACCATCATATCTGAAGCAATCAAGGACCAGAGGGAGAAGAGAAGGAATATGTTTCAGATGCTACAACCACCATGATCACTATCCTCCCTCAAATCCTAATGAGTTTTGGGCAGATTACTGTTCCCCAAACCATCAGTCTTCCTCCCAAACCAATCCTTGCAACCATCATAAATTACAAAAAATCATTGCAAATGAGAGATTCATTAATAATGAATGGATAAGACCCTAGTAGTGATATTTCTTCCTAGAATACTCATCCTGCTTCAGTAAAACCCTCATAACTGTCATTTGAGGAAACAACTCGTGTGGAGAAAGATCCAGTCATCCTTACCAACTGCTGTCCAATTGCTACACACTATGCAGGCAATCCAATCATGCTAGAAAAGTAAGGTACCCTTAGGAAGAGACAACTATCTGAAGAGTTCATAATGACCACTACTTTGGTCTCCATGTCACTTTGGACTCTGATGGAGGTAACATAGTTCCATGAACACAAGGCTCTTAGAAATTGTAATATTTCCAGGCCATTTTCCAAAGTCACCATCCTGGGGAACAGCAACTAAACAGTCACAGCCTTGTAAATGTTCCTGTAGGAGTTACAGTCACATCTGTTGAAGACCCAGAAAAAAAAGTTCTCACTAAAATCCATGGTGCTGACAAAGAGTTTAAACTATTTTAAACTGATATATTTTTTTTCCAAGGGGAAATGACATTAAAGAAGAGTCATTAACATCTGTTTTGCTGTTGTACTTTAACTGATATGGGATATTTTTTCATGCTTTATACCTGAAACTTTTCACATGTACTACCTTCCCCATTAGAATGTGAGTTCCTTGAAAAAAGAAACATTTACTTTTTATTTGTATACCTTGTGCTTTTCATATAGTAAGTGATTAGTTAATGTTCTATTCATTAAGTCATTCACAACATCTGTGATTGCTTGGTTTGTCATAGTAGGAGAAGGATAATGGTATCATAAATTGAGAAGAAACTTGGAGACCATTAAATGGGAACCATTAAAACCAATTTCCTCATTTTACATGTTAGTAAAACTGAGGCATAATGAATTAAGTGACTCATCCATTTGTCATATAAATATTGTGTCTGAATTGGAATCCAAACCCAGGTCTTTTTGGTTTAAGGTCCAGTGCCCTTTCCTTATACCATGTTGCCTCTTTAGAAGGTTAATTCAATAAACATTACAAAATAATGTTTGGAGAACTACAAGTCCATCAATCCATGTGGATTGGTTGAATGTAAACCTAGAGGAAGATAGGTGGCACAGTTGTTAGGGCACTGGGTCTGGAGTAAGGAGAACCTGGATTCAAATCCAGCCTCAGACACTTAATAATTAACTAGCTGTGTGACCTTGGGCAGGTCACTTAACCCCATTGCCTTGCAAAAAAAAAGAAAGTAAACCCAAGAAGAGGAAAATAAACCAATGATGTTATTGTAGAGAATCTAGTCCCTTGAGTACTATAGAAGAAACAAATCTCATCTGGGATCATTAGGAGAATTAAATACTATCATTTCATGATCTCATTCTGGAGAAGTTTCTGGGTGACACTCAACCTACTGGAGGTTTTAGGACTTAGTTTTAGGATTTAGCTTAAAAGTCAGCTATTTTTGGTATTGGGTGGATTTCTTTATATATCTTTAAGATTCCTTTACTTTGACATATTCCTTCTCAATTTGTGTATTCTCTTTTGTGCTAATTATGAAATTAGAAAATTTATGATTATGATTATTTCTGTAGGATGAGAAATGCAGCATGTAAAGGGAGGAAGTTCAGTCCAGGACATCCAAAAAATAGAGATGTCCATAAGTGATGGCCAGAAGAAGAGAACAGATAATTAAAGATCAAGCATGCAGAGAATATCCATAATTGGAAGCTCTGATACTTGAAACACTACCATATATTTTCATGTAAGAATGAACTCCTATAATAGATTTTTCTTTATTATAAACCATTTGTCAACTAAAGTACCCAATGAGTCATCCAATGATCTAGGCAAGTCAAGAGGCTTATTGCTCTAAATGGAGGATTTAGCTATTGGAATATTTTGGTGACTAAGGCACTAAAGACAGTTCCCCTGAACTGTTCTGGAAGAACACTCTTATATCCCACCTGGGAAAGTAGCCTCCATTCACTGAGTTATCAGGTCTTGAGGAGAAAATTTAATTGTTTTCTTACACATACCATCTTCATACATATTCTGACATATCTTTAGCCAATTGTCCTTAGTCTACTTTATTGTACATCCCAGAAGCTTTTTTCATCTCAAATTCTGATACAGTATGTCAAGAAAATTATTTGAGATATTATGAAGTGAAACATGTAGACATTAACTTTAAAGACTAATTATTATATGATATGGTAAGTGGCCAAAAAGAAGAGGGAAGAATGTGTCTAAGAAAACAGATTTCTTCTTTTAATTTTCACAGATTATATATGATATATTCAATGAAAAAACATTAAACTAATTCAAATCTAGAGACAAAGATAAGATCTTAGGTTATAATATGTGAAGTGTCCACTTATCTGAGCAATTTAAGTTTAACATATTAGAAGTTTCTAACCCTATTAACTATTGCCAAGATTGATTTTAAGTGCAGTATTCATCTACCCAGAACCTAGCAAAATGCATGTCAGGAATTATAGCTGTTCTGATTTGAGGGGCACAGAAAGCTCACTTTCAACAAAACATGTCTCTCTCTTTTCAGCAAAGAGACAAGAGACTACTCCTGTAGAGTGCTCTATACATTGTCAAGTCCAGTCACTATCTTAGTTTAGTTTTGTTTGTTGATTTGTTTTGTTTAATGGTATTTTCTTTATTATAGATTTTAGTATGGAGGGGCCAAGGCAGTATTTCCAGAAATGGCAATAATATAAAATAAAAGCACCCTAGCTTCTCTTCCATTGGACTATTCATAATTGCCCAAATTGGACATTAGTTTTGTATTTCTGTTAAGGCATTGTAAGACCCATGCTAAAATGTAATTAAGTTATTACAGAAAAATAACATATTAAAATAAATTCTAGAAAAGTGATAGTTACTGTATCAAGTAATTGGATCTAGTTAGTGACTGCAGAAATGGAAAATTCTGGAATGGAAATTTGGATGGGGGAAGGGTTCTAATAGATTGAAAAACAGAAAGACAAAAAACAAATTAGCAATATTCAAATTGAAAAAGGAGAATTTGTAGCAAATGAAGAAGAAATGAAAACTATTAGAAAGTATTTTGCCCAGCTATATGCCAACAAACCTGGAAACTTAAATAAATTTTTAAAAATAACCAAATTTTTGGCTAAGAACAAGGTATAGAGAATTAAAATACTTGAATTACAGAGTAAGAAATGTCAAGGGAACTCTAAAGGAAAAAAAAAAATTATAGCCATATCAATTTATACATGGTGGTGGCAGAGGGATTCAATCATTTTTGGTCATGTTCAATTCTTTGTGACTCCATTTGGGATTATTTTGTTAGAGATATTAGAATGGGACAGACGGCCAAGATGGCAGAGAGAAGACAGGCACAGTTATAAAGTCTCATGATCTTTCCCCATCTATCACATGAAACAAACCTCTTAAAAGAAATCCGATCCAGAAAAGCCAGGAGAAAGAACATCTACCTCAGGATTTGTCTCAGGCAGCAGCTTTGGCCGAATTCGGGCCCTGAGTCAGGGCTCAGAGGGCAGATCAACCTCAAATTAGCCAGATTAGCAGCTGAATTGGAGCCAGGAGCCTGAGGGCCCGAGAGTCAGACCTGCTGGATCAGTGGTGGGGCTAGAAAGCAGGGGCTTGGGTCAGCGGGGGAGCAGAGGCGCTGGTGTTGGAGCTGTCCCCCTGGAGCTCGGGACAGGGCTGGGGGGAGAGTTCTGGAGCAAGAGAGCTGTGGACACCATCCTGGGCTCCTCTGGTCCCATTACAACTCAGACCTCCTCCCAAACAAACTAATGCAAACTACTTCTGCCACAGGCCCAGGTGTGTGAGCAGAAGAACCAGCCCAGCTGAGGAATGACCTCAGGCCAGGGTAAAGCCCACCATTGATTGAAGGTAAAAGAATTCAATAGCTCCAACTCCTCCCCTCAAGCAAAGGGAGAAGGCCTCAATCAAGGTCACAGAAACTCCAGAGAGAGAGATATTAGAATGGTTTGTTGTTTTCTTCTCCAGTTCATTTTACACATGATAAATTGAGGCAAAAATGGTTTAGTGACTTGCTCAATGTTCAAACATCTTGAGTGTAACTTGGCTTCTAGGGTCAGCTCTGTATTCAACTTAGAAGTTGTATAGCTGCCCCAATTTATAAGTAATTTTGATGAAATATTTTAAGAAAAATTAATTCTGATATTATATAAACCATCTGAAAACAAAATAAAAGAAAGAATCCAGTCATATTATTTTAATGATTCAGATATTGTTAAGATGCATAAACCAACCAAAATAGGAAAAAAAAACTGTAGACCAAAATCCCTGGAATGAATATTGATGCAAATTTTTAAAATAAAATACCTCCCACTCTGAGATTTAGACAAATCTAACCATAAAATTAACAAGAAGGAAGTTAAGGAGATAAATGGGTAGTAAAAAACCTAGATATGATAGACTGATGGAAGAAACTGAATGGGAACAGAAAGGAATATACTTTTTTTGTGCAGTACATGGCACTTACACAAAAATTGACCTTGTATTAGGGCATAAAAACCTAAAGATCCACTGCAGAAAGACAGAAATAGCGAATACATCTTTCTCAGATCATAATGTAATAAAAATCATACACAATACTGGACCAGGGAGATACAGACCCATAAGTAATGGGAAACTAAATACTCTCATTTTAAAAAAATGAGTGAATCAAACAACAAATTGTATAAAGAATTAATTATTTCATCCTAGATAATGACAACAATGAAATAACATACCAAAACCTATGGAATTCATTCAAGGCAGCTGTCAGAGGATATATTATATCTTTAAATGCTTACATGAATAAATTAGAGAAAGAAGAAACTAAAAAATTAGAGAAAGAACAAATTAAAAGCCCCCAATCAAATATCAAATTAGAAATTCTAAAAATTAAAGGAGAAATTAATGAAATCAAAAGCAAGAAAATTATTGTACTAATAAATAAAACCAATAGTTGGTTTCATGAAAAAAAACCAATAAAATTGATTAACCTCTGGTCAATTTGATTAAAAAAAGAAAGAAGAAAACCAAATTACTAGTGTCATAAATGAAAAAGGTGAACTCACCACCAATGATGAGGAAATTAAAGTAATAATTTGGAATTATTTTGTCCAATTCTATGCCAAAAATTTGACAATTTAAGTGAAATGGATGAATAATGACAAAAATATTGGAAATTAAAAACCTAAACAACCCTATCTCATATAAAGAAATTTAACAAGTCATTATTTAAACTGCCTATGGAAAAATCTCCAGGGCCAGATGGATTGACAAGTGAATTCTATCAAATATTTAAAGAACAGTTGGTTCCAATTTTATATAAACTCTTTGGAAAAATAGGGAAAGATGAAACTCTGACTAACTATTTCTATGACACCAATGTGGTGCTGATACCTAAACCAGGAAGAGTTAAAACAGAGAAATAAAATTATAGTCTTATCTCCCTAATGAATATAGATGTCAAAATCTTAAATAAAATCTTAGCTAATCGATTACAACAAGTTATCACTAGAATAATACAGTATGACCAAGTAAGATTTATTCCAGGGATGCAGTATTGGTTAAATATTAGGAAAACTGTTAGTATAATTAATTATATCAATAACAAACCTATCAGAAATCATGTGATTATATCAATAAATGCTGAAAAAGCTTTTTGACAAAATACAGCATCCATTCTACTAAAAACACTAGAGAGTGTAGGAATAAATGGTTTGTTCCTTGGAATAATAAGCAGTATCTATCTGAAACCATCAACAAGCATTATATGCAATGGGGATAGGTTTGAGGCATTCCCAATAAAATCAGGAGTGAAACAAGGATGCCCATTATCACCACTACTATTCCAACCCTGAATGATGGTGTTAAACTGAAAAAAAATCAATTTGTGTCCATACCTTCAATCTCTATATATACTCCTTCTAATATTGCTGCAATTCTCATGAATTATAAGAATCTTCCTCCTAAGAAGAGATTTAGCCTATTTAATCTTATAGAATAACAATATTTCTCTTTTCTCATTCACTCTTTTTATGAATTTCTGGAGGGATATTTTTGAAGTTCAAATGTTCTGTCCAGCTTTAATTTTTTTTTTAAATCAAGAAATTTTGAAAGTTGTCTAGTTCATTAAATATTCAGCTCATCCCCTGAAAGAGTGTGCTCAGTTTTGCTGGGTAGCTGATTCTTGGTTGTTATTCAGATGATTTTGCTCTCTGGACATCATATTTTAGGTTCTTCAATCCTTTAATGTTGATACTATCAGGTCCTATATAATCCTGAATGTGGTTCTTTACTACTTGAATAGCTTCTTTCTTGCCATTTGCCAGATTTTCTCCTTGACCTGATAATTCTGGAATTTATCTATAATAATCCTTGCCATTTTCATTTTGAAATCCCTTTCAGGTGATAGGTGGATTCTTTTAATGTCTATTTTTCCCCTTTGGTTCTGGGATGTCAAACAATTTTCTTGAGTTTTTGAAGGATGCTTTCTAGGCTCTTTTTTTAGTCATGGCTTTCAGAAAGTTCAGTAATTCTTACATTATCTTTCCTGCAACTTATTTTTTCAGGTGACTTGTTTTTCCAGTAAAGTTTTTATATTTTCCTCTATTTCTTTTCACATTTAAAATTTTGTTTGATTTATTTTTTTTCAGTTTTTGCAAGGCAAATGGGGTTAAGTGGCCTGCCCAAGGTCACACAGCTAGGTAATTATTAAGTGTCTGAGGCTGGATATGAATTCAGGTTCTCCTGACTCCAGGGCTGTGCCACCTAGCGGCCCAGTTTCATTAATTTTTTATGTCTCATGGAATCATTAGTTCTACTAGCCCTAGTCTATTCTTCAAGAATTAATTTTCTCAGTAAGCTTTTGCATCTTCTTTTCCATTTGATCAATTTTCTTTTTTTCCTTTTTTTTACGAGATAATGGAATTAAGTGACTTGCCCAAGGTCACATGCTAGGTAATTATTAAGTGTCTGAGGCCGAATTTCAACTCAGGTCCTCCTGACGCCAGGGCCAGGGCTCTATCCATTGCTATGATCAATTTTATTTTTAAAGAAAGTGTTATATTTTTCCATTGCTTTCTTCATTTTCCCCACTGTATTTTTACAGGATTAGTTTTCCTAAGTAAATTTTTGTACTCTTTTTTAAAAAGTTTTTTTGCAAGGCAAATGGGGTTAAATAACTTGCCCAAGGCCACACAGTTAGGTAATTATTAAATATCTGAGGTCGTATTTGAACTCAGGTACTCCTGACTCCAGGGCCGGTGCTCTATCTACTGTGCTACCTAGCCTCCCCTTTTGTATTCTTTTTTGAACTCTCTTCTGCAAGATGATGAATTTTTCTTGAATTTCTTTTCCCAATTTTCCACTAGAGAGAAGTTCTTTTGGGCTGGAGACCAATTCATTTTCTCCTCCGCAGCTTCAGATGTAGTGCCCTTTCTGCGGTGTGCTCACAGACATTCTGTGTTGAGAACCCTAGCAGCCAGTTCACTATCCTGGGGGCATTGGGAACTCCAAGGGTTTGCTCACTGGATAGTCTGCATTGTGAACTTCAGCACCTCGCTGTCTTCCAGGTTGGAGATGCTAGAGTCTTATGGTATGGCATGGGTCATTCAGACAAGTCATGCTGGTGTGATGGTTTTCCATTTTCTATTATGGGCACACTCATGCTCCACCTGAGACAGACCTTGCTGGAAGATGCTCCTCTCTGTTGTTTTGAGGGTTCTTTCTCTCTAAAATCCATTTAGAGGTTTTATTAATGTTGTTATTGAGGTGATTCCATGTGAACCTAAGAAAATTCCTTACTTCTCTCGGCCATCTTGACTATGCCACCAAAAAGGGACAGATAAAAAGACCAGAAATGAACAGAAAATTCAATCTGTAAATACAAAAGTTAAGAGATGTATAAAAAGATAAATGGGAAAAAAAGTTAGTCAATAAGACTAAACTGTTTATACCATTACACCGGAAAATAATACTTGTAACTCTTGAAAATTGTATTTCTATTAAAAGAGTTGGAAGGCATATACTTAAAGAGTATGGGTATAGTTGATTTTGAGCTAATGATTTAAAATAATTAACACATTCAAAAGGATTATAGTGTGAGATAAAGGAGAGACTGAAGAAAATAATCGATATCAGATGAAGAGGTACAAAGGACCTATTATAGTAGAGAGAAAAAAGGGAGAGTATGAGCATTGTTTGAATCTTACTCTCAAGTGACTTAGTTTAAATTGAGAATAACATACACATCCAAACCAAGTTGGGATAGATTAAATTTAGATACATTAGATTATTAGATACATTAGAAATGTATCTAAACCTACAGAGAAGTAGGAGAGAAAGGGAATAAAGGGATGGAGCACTCACAGAAGAGAGAGACAGATTGAAGGAGGTAATGGTCAAACGTAAAATCCCATTGAGAAGGATAAGGTGAAAATATCATTGAGGCAAACACAGAATTAGTAATCATAACTGTGCATGTAAATGGTAAAAACTCACCCTTAAACAGAAGTAGATGGCAAGTGAATTAAAAAATAATAATTTTTATACACTCACATACACACACACACACACACACACACACGTGTGTGTGTATATAATTCAGGGAGTAACAATCCTGATCTCAGGCAAAGAAAAAACAAAACTGGACCTAAGCAAAAGAGATAAGGAAGGAAATTACATCATATCTTACTAAAGGGCACACAGGCAATGAAGTAATATCCATATTAAATATATATGCACTGAATGATTTAGCATCCAAATTCTTAGGGAAGTTAAGTGAGTTACAGGAAGGAATAGACAGCAATGAGGAACCTCAATCTTGCTCTAATAGAATTAGATAAATTTAACATTAATAGATGAAAAAGATGTTGAAGAGATGAACAGAATCTTAGAAAAATTAGATACAATAGACCTTTGGAGAAAACTGAAGGGAGAGAGAAAGGAATATATCTTTTTTTGTTGGTACATGACATCTATAAAAAGATGACTGTGTCTTAGGGCATAAAAGCCTTCCAATCAAATGCAGAAAGGTAGAAATATTAAATACATCTTTCTCAGATCAGGATGTAGTAAAAATTACATATACTAAAAGGCCAAGGAATGATAGACTAAAATTTATTTGGAAAATGAATTTTCAAACAATAACTCATAGAAGCAATCAATAATTTCATCCAAATGAATGACAAGGAGAAGACATAGCAAAGTTTATGGGATTCAACTAAAGTAATTATAAGGGGAAATTTTATATCTCTAACTGTATACATGAATAAAATGGAGAAAGAGAAGATCAATAAATTGGTCATATACTTTAAAAAGTTAGAAAAATGACAAACTAAAAATCTCTGATTAAATACCAAACTAGAAGTTCTGAAATCAATAGATTAATAAAATTGAAAGAAAGGAAACTATTGAATTAGGAAATAAAACTACAAGTTGGATTTATGAAAAATCAATAAAATACATAAATAGTTGCTTAATTTGATTAATAAAAGAAATAAGAAAACAAAGTACCAGTTTCAAAAATAAAAAGGGAAAATTCCCCTTAAATGAAGAAGACATTAAAGAAATAATTCAGATCTATTTTGCCAAATTTTATGTCAATAAGTCTGACAACCCAAGTAACATATTTGAATTTTTATAAAAATACAAATTTCCCAGAATGGCAGAAAAGAAAAGAAAATACTTAAATAACCTCATTTCAAAAAAAAAAGAAATTGAACAGCCATAAATTAACTCCCTATGAAAAATCTCTGGGGTCAATCACAAGTACATTTTATCAAACATTTAAAGAACAATAAATTTCAATTCTGTATAAACCATTTGGGAAAACTGGCAAAAAAGTGATCATACCAAATACTTTTATGATGCAAAAATGGGGCTGATACCTAAACCAGGAAAAGCTAAAACCTGATAAAGAAAATTATAGATCAATTTCCCTTAATGAATATTCATGCAAAATTTTAAATAAAGACATTAGTAAGAGATTACAGCAAATAATCACCAGGAAAATATACTATGACCAGTAGGAATTTATATCATGAATGTAATTGGTTCAATATTAGGAAAACTATCAGCAGAATTGATCATATCATTAATGAAGCTATCAATTCAATATGATTATCTCAATAGATGCTGAAAAATCTTTTGAAAAAATACAGCATACATTCCTATTAAAACTACTAGAGGGCTAAGAATAATTGGATTTTTCCTTAAAATGAAAAATATTATTTATCTAAACCCATAAATAAGCATCATATATAATAGGGATAAACTAAAGTTTTCCTATTAAGATCTGAAGTGAAACAAAGATGCCAATGCCTTTATTATTCAATATTGTACTAGAAATGTTAACTTTACCAATAAGAAATGAAAAAGAAATGAAAGGAATTAGAATATTCAATGAAGAATCAAGCTCTCACTCTTTGCTGATATTATGGAATACTTAGATAATCTATTAAAGAAAACTACTTGAACCAAATAACAACTTAAGCAAATTTGCATGATATAAAATTAAATCACATAAACCATCATTATTTCTACATATTATCCACAAAGTCCAGGAGCAAGAACAAAAAGAGAAATTCCATTTAATGTAACTATAGTCAACATAAAATACCTGGTAAACTATCTGACAAGACAAACTCTGAAAATATATGAAACAATTGAAAAATACTTTTCTCACAAATAAAATCAGATCTAAATAATTGGATAAACCTGGGTACTATATGAATATATTTACAATCTACTTTTCTCACATCAGATCTAAATAACTGGAAAATATCCATTGTTTATAGGTAGGCTGAGCTAATACAATAAAAAAATGACAATTTTTAAAATAATCGTTTTATTTAATTTCATGCCTATTAAACTACCCATAAATTATTTTATAGTTGCAAAAAATTAATAAAATTTATCTGAAAAACTAAAAGGTCAAGAATATCAAATGAATTAACAAAAAATGTAAAGGAAGGTGGCCTAGCCCTATCATATCTAAATCTGTATTATAAAGTGTCAGTCGTTAAAAGGGTTTTATATTCATGGATCAGTGAAATAGATTATGTATAAAAAACAGTAGTAAATAGCTACAGTAATCTACTGTTTGATAAACTCAAAGACTTCAATTTATGGAACATGAAATTGCTATTTTAGAAAGGCGATTGGTACAACTGGAAAATAGGATGGCAGAAGCTAGGCATAGACAAACATCTAATTCCCTATGCCCAGATAAAGTCAAAATGGAAACAGGGTTTAGACATAAAGGATGATAACATAAGTCAATTAGAAGAATAAGGAATAGTTTGTCAGATTTATGGAGAGTGGAAGAGTTTATGACCAAAGAAGAGATAGAGAATATTACAAATTGCAAATTGGATAATTTTGGTAACATTTAATTAAAAAATTTTCTATACATAAAGCCAATGCTACCAAAATCAGAAGGAATACAGTAAGCTGGGTAACAATTTTCACAGCAAGTGCTTTTGATAGAGGATTCATTTCTAAAATACATAAAGAACTGTGCCATATTTATAAGAAGTTAAGTCATTCTCCAATTGATGAAGATTAAAGTATATAAACAAGCTGTTTTCAGATGAAGAAATTAAAGATTTCAATGGTTTTTATGAAAAAATAATCTAATTTATTACTGATATAGATATGCAAATTAAAAAAAACTCTGAGGAACCACATTACATATATCAGATAGGATACTAAAAGAAAAATTATCATTTTTGGAGCAGATGTGGGAAAACTGAGACATTAATGAACAGTTGGAGGAGTTGTAAACTGATCTACTTTGGCGAGCAAGTATCTATTTCCAAAGGGTAATAAAACTATGCTTACCCTTTGATTCAGCAATTATATTTGTCCTTCATTCTCGAAGAATATCATGACATTAGGACAGATGATGTCATGCCAAACACATGAATTGGATTTGAGTAAGGTGGAGCCGTGTTAACGTCACCAGCTTCACTTTCTCCTCCAGAGCCATTGGTTCCAGTGGTAAGATATGGATCAGGCTGACTAGAGATGACCCTACATGTGAGGTCAGCAGTGTTAAGTGACTTGCCCAAGGTCAAACAGCTAGTAACTGTCAAGTGTCTGAGGGTAGATTTGAACTCTTGTCCTCTTGATTGCAAGGTCAGTGCTCTATTCACTGCACTAACTACCCCCAACAGTACCATTACCAGGAGTGTATCCCAAAAAAACATAAAAAAGGGAAAAAAGACACATGTGTACAAACAATATTTATAACAGCTTTTTTTGTAATGGTAAAGAATTTGAAATTGAGGAAATGATCATAAATTTGGGAATGAGGGAACAAATTATGGTATATGAATGTGATTGAGTATTATAAGAAATGAAGAATAGACTTCAGAAAAGCCTGGAAAGACACATATGGAGTGATGGTGAGTGACGTGCACAGAACCAGAACATTGACTATAATAATAGCTACATTGTGAGATGGTCAATTATGATGACTCAGCTACTTCCAGCAGTTCTGAGCTCAATGAAATTTGGGATGGAAAACTTGTGATTGAAAACTGGTGGCAGAAACTTGTGATAGCAAAAGCCATTCACATTTATAGAAAAAAATTATGAAGAATGTTTTTTTCTTTCTTTCTCACATTTTCCCTTTAGGTATAACCCTTTTTTAATGCATGACATATGGAAATATGTTAGATATGATAATACCTGTATAACATATCAGACTGCTTGCTGCCATGGGGAAGGGAGAGGAAGGGGAAGATGGTAGAAAAATGTACAGCTCAAAAGCTTATAAAAGGATGAATATTGAAAACTCTCTTGGCATGGAATTGGAAAGTATAAAATGACATAACATAAAAAAGAAAAAATAATTTGGTATTGGTCAAAAAATAGATCAATGAATGGAACAGATTAAATCTACAACATACAAAAACAAATGGTCTATCTAATCCTTGATGTTTATAAATACAATCATCCAAGCTTCTTGAATGAGAGCTTATTCAATGACAAATACAGAAGAAATAGAAGAAATTTGGTTTAGAATGTTTTATATCATATCAAGATAATCTCTAAATAGCTACAATTAATGCATTTATAAATAAATTTTAGAAATAAGAAAAATTGTGAACTATCAGAAAAAATAGACAGGAGAAAAGTTCATGAGCAAACAAGGGTTACGGAGAATCACCAAAGCTAAAATAAATAATTTTAAATACAAAGAATTAAAAAGATTTTTGCCTAAATAAATCCAGTAAACCCAATAAAAAAGGAAACAGCTGAAAAAACTATTTGTACCGAGTTTCTCTGAAAATAATCCCTCTTCCATGATATATTAGAAAGTGATTCAAATTTATAAGAATAAGTTACTTCTCAATTAATTGGTCCAAGAATATGGACAGGAAAATTTCAAGAGAAGGAATTCAATTTGTCAATAGTCATAAGGAAAAGCACCTCAGATCACTACTAGTTAAATAAGTAAAAATTAAAACACTTCTAAGGTTCTAATTCATATCAATGAGATTGGCAAAAATGCAAAAACAGGAAAATGACAGATGTTGGAGGGGCTGTGAAAAAACAAAAACTTTGATGAACTGTTGAGAGATGCGTAAAACCATTCTGAAAAGGACTTTGAAATTAAACTCAAAAAGTTACTAAACATTACATTCACTTTGATCCAGGAATATGACTGCTATAACAATCAGTCAAAGAAATACAAAAAGTCCTAGAAATACAAATATATTTATAACAGCAATTTTTGAAGTGGAAAAAATCCTGGCATCAAGAGAGGAATGCTGATTAAGGTGTAGTTTATCAATTTCATCATAAAATAGATGAAATAAATGATTTCAAAAAAAGACATGGGGAGATATATGAACTGATGCATAGTGCAGTGAACCCCCCCAAATATGATATATACTCCCAATGCAGATATTATAAAAAAATTAACAATTTTGAAGACTTTTATAAACTGATGAAGAATGAAATGAGGAGAAACAGATCAACTTACACAGTAACAGCATCATAAAGACAAAGAGCTGTGAAAGCTGTAATAGAGGATAATTCTATTTTAACAGTTTAGAAGAATTTTCATGTTACTATACCAAAGACTAGTGATCTTTTTGCAGGGGCTCCCAACAAGGGTATTCTCTCCACCAAATCATATTGCAACTCATCTGTATGTTATTTTGGACAGCTGCCTGTAGTAGTGCAGCAAGTGGATTTGGGAGGTAAGATATGAACTCAAGTCATCCTGACTCTTGGACTAGAACTCCATTATCTATACCAAGTTTCCCCTTATATTTGGGTGCATCAAAGGTCAAATATGTCTCCATAAGCTGGATGACAATCATGACCCCAAAATTCTCATGTTCTGAAAGACTGTTATATAAAGAAAAAGAAATATTCATTGTTCCAAGGAGTTATGAAATTTACACTAAACATCATTGAATTCATTACCATAGACATAGAGCATGCTATTCTCATGACAGTAATCCTGTACAAAGGTCAGTTAGCAAATGTTTTTTTTTTTCAGCTTCAACAACTTTCCCGCTCTAGGGTAAGCAAGGGCACATCAGTGATCTGCTTATAAAAAGCAGCCGGTATGTGCCATCTATAATGCAGACCTACATATCTGACCTAAAAAGGCCATCATTTGGATTTCTCGAATAGAAAATTCATATCAAAAACTTTCCTGGCAAGAGAAGAGGCTTCTGTTTAGTCATAAGTGGGCCAACAGGCTGATATCTTGACAGCAAACTATAGAAGGTAGCACGGGCACTAGAAGAAATGTGGATTTTTTCTCTTTCCCTACCTCATTTGACATGGCACAGGTGAAATGCTTTTCATATATACACTTCTCCTTTGCATGGCAAGCTTGCCCTGATATGCTCTAAATAAGATGAGGCATTGGTTTCCAACTACACAATTAGTGGTGTTATCTACACAAGTTCCCAGTGCTAATGAGTAAGCATGCTCTTTCCTGAGATTGATAGTAACTGATTGGTTTACCTTAAAATGCCTTTGGAGAATTTACTAATTCCATTCAGGGAAAGGAAAAGGATAAATTAGACTAAAAGGAGATTTCCATTCTTTGGAACTTGAAATCACCCTGCCTAATTAAAAAACAAAAACAAAAACAAATAATACTGATATTAAACTTTACAGACTAAAATATGTCTCTGTGTGTGTGTGTGTGTGTGTGTGTGTGTGTGTGTGTGCTTTAATGACAGACAAAATAGTGTCAAAAGGTGGTTTAGTTTAGGAAGTGGATTTTGTGTCAAAACTCAAATAGAAACAGATCCCTGCTTTTAAAATCTTCCTCTCCATGTGCAGTGGGCAGAAATAGCCACAACAACATTTTGAATGCATTTTATTCAAAAGGAGATGTATGCTATGGTGGAAAGGACACCGGGAAGATGGAGCTAGAAGTCTTAATAGTTAGAACACAGAAAATGGAATTTAAATTCCAATCTTGCTACTTACTCACTGTATATTGTGTCCAGAACTTAATTTCTCTCAACTTTAGTCTCATCATTTATGACATGAAGATGCTAATTACCCATCTCTTATGGGATTATTGGGAAGATCAAGTGCTTATGGAATGCCAAATGCTTTGCAAAATTTGAAGCTCTATATACAAGCTCTTATTACTATTATTATCACCAAGTGTGGTCTGGTATTTCAGGTTCAAATCCTACCTCTGACTCTTACTGTGTGTACTTAAGCAAGTCATTTCATACTGTTCTGGTACTCTGGTTATCATTTGTAACATAAGGATGATGGACTCATCTGTCTTCCAAGGTCACTTTCATTGCTAGATCTATGATCCTATGTATAAAGAATAAGAGGAAAGAATAGAAAAGCACATGTGCAGTCTTGCTTCCAGGATAGCCTGATTGACAACAAACCCTGTAAAGTAATACTCTCAAGACAGATGGTAAGAGTTTGATTTACTGCTCAGTTTCAATTCACTGCTGTCTTTTCTAAGTAACCTAGTGACATGATCAGCTAATGAGGAAGGTCCAAGGCAATCTCTCTAATTTCCACAACACTTAAAGAAAAACTGGTTGCTTAATGTTATGGCTTGCACTCCCATCACATTTTATGAAATCTAGCCTAGATTTTCTATCTAAGTATCTCATAACTGATAGGAAAAAAAATTAGATGATATCCTCAAAAATGAACACAAGAATAATTTGCAATTTCCTGTGCCATTCTCACTATATAGCGTTCTCTCATATCTCATTGTGAGTGTTGGAAAGCTTGTTTTACATTCCCAGATCTCTCAGCTCATCTTGTTTTGAGAATGCCATCTGCTCTACCACAAAATGCCACCAGAAGAATGAAGGCATTCAAGACTTCATCATATTGGTTCCATTTTCAGACTTGTCCTGGTCTTTCTATTTTCTTTATTATTCAGAGTAATGTTTAACCCATTGCCTGGGGTGACATGATCCTAACAGACATGCTCCTCATGTTTCTTCCAATCAATATATTTTGCAATCACCTCATCAATGAATCCTAATGAAACCCCATTACTTATAATCTAAAAGCTTAATGGAATAACAGTTGCTGATTTCCTAAAATGCAACAGATTAATTCTTGCTTTTTCAAATATCAAGTGTCATTACTAACTACTTATTTGATATAATTTGCTGAAATATGGCACCTAACCCTTTTGAAATCCCAGGTTCATCCTATTAAGGTGGGAACTTGAGCTATCTAGGAGGCATGTTGGTTGAATGACAAGCCTTTTTTTTGGTTCTCAGAGTGTGTGCCCTTTCAACTTGTCCATATTTCTTTGGGTTATTTGCTCATATGAATGGGTTATGGTTAGTGTATTTTTTCCAAGCACAATTATTTCTAATCTACTACCCACCATAAATCTTTTCTTCTCTCAGTCAACTCTGTTTAAATGAACTAAGGCACATAACTTTGGTGATTAAGTGACCCAACATATAAAACATCAGATTGGAGTAAAAAAAATCCAGTTTAAATTTGAGACACTTTCTAATTCTATGACTTTTTTTATAAGTCACTTCACCTCTACCTCAGTTTCCTTTTTTATAAATGGGAATAATAAAGCACCTATCTCCCAAGATGGCAAAGACTAAATGAGACAATATTTGTAAAGTATTTAGCATAGTGCCTATTATAGGTGCCATATAAATTATCTCTAGTCAACACAATGATCATTATCTTCCTCATCACCATATCATCATTTATTATATACTCCAAGGTAATAGATGGATACACCTAGAAACTGTGCAAGACACTGTAAGAAACCAAAGTATCTTACTATTTATATAATAATATTAATCTTATATTAATAAGATTCCATACTGAAACTTGTAGCACAAAGTTATTTGCCTATAATAACACCTAGACCCAGCTCTCTCTCTCTCTCTCTCTCTCTCTCTCTCCCCCTCTCCCCACCCCCCCCACACAATTTTTTTAGAGTAAACAGTCCTGCTTTTTATCAGATCTTTTTAAATTTTAAATTTTTATATGTTTTTAAGTTACCAAAAAATCCTTTCACCCTCCCTTCCCACCCCCCTCTCTCCGTGGCAAACAGGTTAACATTATACATTCATATTTTTGATAATAATTGTGTTTATAGACTAGTCATTTTCAATATAAGGAATTAGGATTAAGGGAAAGAAAGAAATAAAAGTTATTTTGTATATAAAGTGCTCATGAGATGTTAAAGGGTTTTTTGTTTGTTTTGTTTTCCTTTCCAGGGTGGGGATAGCATTGTCCATAGCCGGTCTAATAAGGTTGTCCTAGCTCTCTGAAAGGTTACAGATTTCCTGATCTGTCTTACAGGCTTTCTGTACTTTCCTTATTTCTTGCATATATATATATATATATATATATATATATATATATATATATATATATATATATATACATATATCTGGATACTGACTCCCTTATAGACTATTAGCATCCTGAGAAAGGAGAAGAGAGTAAAGGCTCCTGGCCCAAACTCCTCATTTTGCAGAGGAGGTAATTGAAGTCCACACAAATGCCAAATAATACACAGCAAAGCTAGAGGCAGAGCAAGGGGACAAGAACTTGGGTCTCTTGACTCTTCCTGGATTCTAGCTACTGTTCCCCTTTAGATTGTATAGTTATTTGGTTTTTTGTTTTTGTAGGCTTTTGCAAGGCAAATGGGGTTAAAGTGGCTTGCCAAAGGCCACACAACTAGGTAATTATGAAGTGTCTGAGGCTGCATTTGAACTCAGGTACTCCTGACTCCAGGGCCAGTGCTCTATCCACTGCGCCACCTAGCCTCCCCTAGATTGTATAGTTTTTTGATGTTAGGGATTATCCCTGTAGCCTCAGGGTCTAGGCTCAGCCACTTTAAAGTGTCCAATGATTTAGAGATCCTACATTCAATTGTTCCTGATTGCTTGCTGGGACTCTGACTTGCTATGGAAATCCACTAAACTTTTATTAAGTGTGTCATTGTGATAGACATGTTGCTAAGTACTAGGAGTTGGATTTAATAAAAAAAAAAAGAAAGTCCTTGCCCACAGTGAGCTTACAATCGAAAGCAGATATAACATTTAAAAGGAAGCGGGAAGTGGGGAGGTACAGGTCACTAAAGGGACATCTTGTTCCATGGAGTTGAAAATAGGTAGGGGGGTCCATGCAAGATGGACTTCCAACTTCCATGCCTCTTGGCTCTCTTCATACAGACATTCTCTCTCTCTCTCTCTCTCTCTCTCTCTCTCTCTCTCTCTCTCTCTCTCTCTCTCTCTCTTCTCTTTTACATTCCACTGTCTCAAAATCAAATTCTTTCCTATCACTCATATCAATTTGTGCTTTTATTTGTTAGAACTTACCCCTTGAGTTTTGGAAAAGCTTGAAGGGGAATTCTACCTTTTTTCAGGTAGTGGCAAATGATGGGGCTTTCTATACAGGGGACGGTAGTCAATGTTTAAACAAAATATGGTCCTTTGCCATGTGAAGTGTAAAGTGTGGACATCCAATTAATGCAGTAAATATGGCCTAATTGACATTACTCTGTCTTGCGTAAGAAGGGAAAAACAATCTACAGTCAAAAAAAAAAATAAAGATTTGATTTACTTTAGTATCAGGGTATTGGGTTGACAGCACCCAGGGCTCATTTATCTGGAGATTTAATGGCCATGAATGACTTTAGTTTCCTTCTCAGTCACCTCCAAGGTCTGCCAATTCAGTCATCAGGCAGATGACACAGCCTAAAAATTTTAATGGGCTATTGGGGTCATTCGGGGAGATCAATTTTCCAGTTTTTTTTTCCCCTTGACAGAATGGAGGGTTCATCTACCTCTGGATCCTGTGATTCTAACAGACTTCAGTTGTAGTAGTTAATGAGAACTCCAAAGCATGATGATCATGCTCAGTGACATACCCAAGTCCATTCTCAAGGTGACCCTTGCAGAATGACCATTGAAATAGACTAGGAAGCCTGTATAAGGAGAAAACATCTATGGAGCAGACTTAAAGCATATATTTACTAAATAAAGCCAAATAATATAGTTAATGATTTTTAATCTTAGTCTCAAATAAAACTGAAGGAAATTATTCTATTTCCACTCATTTATAAAAATTCAAGATTGATTTCTAGTCCATCAAGATTTTTCTCTTCTTTCCTTTCTAATTCATAACATCTTCTTCCCCCTTCTCTCTCTTCTCACACTCTCCAAATTTCCTATCTTTCTCCAAGACCTGATAACTGTTACTTCTAGCCAACCTGCCTGGTTTATTTATAGATTTTAAAAAATGAAACCCCCATATTTTTGTTGGGTTTTGAAGTTACCTTGGGAAAGAAATGGGCCCTCTGCCTGAAATCCTTGAGAAAAGATCAATCTTGGACACCTTTCTGTTTCTTACACTCAATAAATAAAAGCTTAATGGGGTCAGTTCTTTCAGTGTCTAAAGTAGGACCAAATACAAGAATTTTGTACTAACTGAATCCCAGAAATAGTTGTAGAATACAGAAAATAAAGATACCTCAAGTGAGATAGGGAATGAGAGGAAATATGTTATACTAGGGAAAATCCTCGATTTGGATGCCCTGATTCTAATTTTTTCTCTCCCCCCAAATCTCTTCTCCCATTCTCACTACATAATTTCTAGCTCCCCCTTCCCTCTAGATGGGTACATTTCATGTTTTATGTATTGTCTTTCCTTAAATATAAGCAACTTGAGGGTAGTCACTGATTTTGTTCAATTTTTAAAAAAAAAATCCTCAGTACTTAGTATTGAGACTGGCTCATAGTAAGCCCTTAATAATTGCTCATTTATTTGATGAAAGAAAATGACACAAGTAGAGATTAACTCACTCTTTAGTTCAGAGGACAGAGTTACTGTAGAAAATTGAGGGAAACTTGTCAAAACTGCTAAGGAAATTTCACTGCTAGCAGCTTAGAAATTGACTCACTCAACTGCTGAACCGTTGAATCTTGCTATTGTGACTCAGCTATGATTTCATTTCCCTCTCCTAGAGATCTTTCAGGAAAAGGGTTAATTATATTTTTTATTATATTTATTATTTATTATATTTATTATTTATTATATTTAACTTTGTACTTTTGTACCCAAATAATATCTGGCACCGACTGGACATCCAAGGAATATATATTCAATTGAAAAGAACAGTTAAATAAATGTAGTAATATCATAATAAAAGTAATCAGTCAGTTCACCAACAAACATTTATTCAATGTCCATTTTATTCCAGACACTGTTCTGGGTGGCAAGGATACAAATATCAAAGTGGCTTGCCCAAGGCCACATAGCTAGGTAATTATTAAGTGTCTGAGACCGGATTTGAACCCAGGTACTCCTGACTCCAAGGCTGGTGCTTTATCCACTACACTACCTAGCCACCCCTAGGAGCTCCATTTTTAATCAGAAAGATTACAATTTTAATAGCAGTATCCCCAAACTCTGACATTTAAAATTCCAAAGGCATGCTGGTTAAATTCTCTCTTAATGGGGAATGTAAGCAAGACACACACTTAAAAAATTCCCAGTGTGATAATATTTTCAGCGATAGCAGCCCAGAAAACACAGCTAAGGAGTAGAAGGGCACAATCAATATTAGAAGAGAGAGTCACTATACAAATGAGGCTATTGAACATCTCCCAAATTTTTAACTTCCTCTTTCATTTTAAATTACTTTGCATTTTTTGGTATATTTATTCTTTGTATTTGTGTATATGTTCTCTCCCCCTTGAGGTCAGGGGATATTTCACTTTATCTATGTATTCCTTATGCCTACTGCCTACTTAACATATAGCAGGTATTTTATATGTTTGTTGATTCACTGATTGAATGATGGCAGATTGATGACTGTTAAATGCTTGTATTTGTATCTCTATTTCCTACTACATTTGTTGAATTGAATTGATATCACAGACATTGGGAAGAGAGGTATTAAAAATAATAATTATTATAAATAGAATTTTCTGAAGTAACATAAGCAATTTTTTAGGAAACAGAAATTAAACTGAATGGAAATTCAACTGAAGTTACACAATTTGGTAAATGCCACCATTTAAAACTTGAATCCAAGTCATATTACTTTTCCCAATAAATGCCATCCAATAAATGCTTGATAAATTGAAATTTTCCACTCTTCCCCATTACCTCCATAATATACCCTCTAATGAAGGTGAGATCCTTGAGGACAGGGATTATTTCCCTTCTATTTTTTTCGTTCCAAACATATATCACAATCCCTTGCACTTAAGAGTTTAATAAATGCTTAAGGGCTGATTTAAGGAAATATACTGAAGTTTCTTTAGAAATGTATTCATTCAACTATGCAATTATTGAATTGAACCCTTCTGCTATACCTTTACTATCACCTGTATCCCTCCCTCCCGCCGAGGAGTATTATTTACTTGTACCCAACAAGTGACTGGCACAGAGTGAATGTTTACAAAATATTTGTTGGATTGAATTAGACAATGAACAAATGTAGGGTCACCACAATAAAAGTTTCTGAAGTTGAAAACATAAAAATAAAAAACACCCCCCCCCATGGATCATATGAATACTTGGAGTAATATCATGGAGAAGTTTAGCTTTGAGCAAAGGAGAGTTGGCTATAGTAAGATCTGCACATTCAGTTCATTTTTATTTCCACATCCAGTAATTGCTCTACACTAGCAGGATCAAACTCCAAAACAAATGGGATCAATAAACCATACAGAATGCCCCCTGCAGGTACATACTGAAGGAAAATGTTACATTAACAATATATTTGATTAAGTTTTTATTTATTTTGACAATTATTCCCCAATAATTTTTTAATCTGGTTCTGAATGCATTATTGTGAGTTGACATCTATACTGGACACCAATAAAGATACAGATCTAATCTCTATTTCTATTTCTATACTATAGTGTTACTGGAAGACACTGGAATTTCAAAAATGGATTTTTGTGTTGGGCATGAATTTGAGATTATTAAAAGCATGGCACAATTCTCAAATGTGAGCTCTCCTTTTCATTTACATTTAATTATGGACCCAGTTCACTGAACATATATAATGTCTTTCCCAGTTATTGTGTACAGTTATGAACTAAGTCAACCAAAATGATCAACCAAATGATATCCTGGTCTGAACAAGAGGCATTCTTAATCTGTTTGTTTCTTCCTGTGAGGATTATTAGGCCAACAGATCACATTAAAGAGGCCCCACAGTAGTCTGTAGCTTAATTACAGTGACAAAAGATCCTTAGCTCAAGGAGCGAACGAAGCACCAATGTATAGGAGCACTGAATTTGAAGCCAGAAGGTCCTTATTTAAAGCATAAGCTAGACATTAACTCCTATATTATACTGGACAAGTCATCTAATGCCATTGGATAAGTCATCTAATGCCTTTGGACGTCATTTTCCACAACTATAAAGATGAGAGATAGGGATGGATAAATCTATAATTCAATTATCTAAAAGCATTATTCTATGAAGGGTCACATGGGCTTTACCAAATTGCCAAAGGGATCCAGGGTACAATCAAAGGCTAATACTGAAAAGAACACATATGTCAATTGATTCAAAAAATTGCCTTGTCCTTTGAGTTTTTCTTAAATTCTGGAAATTTTGGTGAAACTTTGTACCAGATGACCAGGTATTACTCACATCTAAATATAGTCTTATGATCTAAAACAATTGTAGTTTCTTAAAATATTGAGGTTTCTAGAGGAATTACTTAACTTTTCAAAATGACTCACTTAGACATATTATACCAATGATATCTGCCAAAAGGGTTAAATAAATGAAAAAAAAATCTAGACTATAGGAGTTATCAGTCAGAAAGATAGAGAAGCTCCTCTGAAGTGGATCATGGGAAATGCCAAGAAAATAAAATTCCAGTTAAAAGAACCTGATTGCATTCAGTTTTAAAGGAACTCACCCATTGTGGAAAGAAAGTACTAATACATAAACAGCTGTTTATGCAGCACAGTTGCAAAAAAGAGGAAAAAAGAATACTACTACTGATAATTATTTTTCTAGGAAAACGTTTTCATTCCCACTGAGCAGCCTCAGTATGAGTCCAATGATACACCAAGGATTATGTAATTAATGGCCTTGTTACCACCAATTGAACCCCAATGGCTTTTTTTGCCCCATGTGGAGACTTCCCTTTTCTTTGTTGGAAACTAATGATACCCACACACACCACCCTCCACCCCCTGCTTTCCCAGTTTCCAAAGCCAGGTTTTGATTTCAAAAGAAATAAACAAGAAAGGCAAATTGATGAAAATTAATGGGAAAGTGATCTCATGTCACAAGGAGCATTCCCTTTCCTCAATCCCCTTCTAAGAACAGTTAATATTGTTCAGGTAGTTTGAATTTGGAAATATTGGTTGTTCTACAGGACAAAGAGCTGAAGGGGAAATAATTTTATTTCTTATGACCAAGTCAAAGTAAACTTTTAAAAGCATACTACATAACTAAGATTTTGATCTACCTGGTTTAGTAATTATTTACTTTTTGTTTCTGATGGATTTTTTTTTCACAAACTCATATTCCAGATTTGACTATGGGAGAGAAGTATCATTAGAGAATATTCTATTTTGTTTGTTATGTAGTCAATTCTGTTTTCTAGGAGATGAATTCATGGTGAGCAGCAAATATATATAACTGTCATTGAAATCCTTCTCATATACCTAGCGGTATGATTTTGGGCAAGTCACTTAACCCCATTGCCTTGCAAAAACTAAAAAAAAAAAAAAGAAATCCTTCCTATATTGCTTGCAAACATGAAAGTGCAATAAAATAGAGAGGAAAGAAGAAAATAGATTTTTGGAAACTGCAGATATTAAAGAAAACTCACTTTAAGGAGGTATGGTCCTGTTAGTTTGTTGACATGTTAATATTCTATATTAATAATGAATATTAAAGTTTGCAAGACCTTTAGAGCAAACTTAGTCCAATCTCATCATTTTCTAGGTGACGTAACTGAGAGAAATGACTTAATTAAAGTCACATGGCTACCAAGACTGGAGTTAAGACTTACAAAATCTGTTTCCAGGATTGGTACTTCTTTAATTTTTTTTGCAATTTTTTCCAAATGGTATAGCCACATAATTGTTAGATTTACCTCATCTTTTCTTCCTTTTGTATAGCCTAAATACAACAATCTGTTGTCAAAGAGATAAATGTACTCTATTTAAAGAATGGCATGATTCTGGCTATTTCCTAGAATAATCATTGAATTTTAAGGTTGGAAGGGAGTTCAATAAATATCTAGGTCAACCCATATCTGATATACCATCCTCTCTGTAACATAGGCAATTATGGGTTCAAGATTTTGCTTGAATAATGCAAGTTAAGAGGGGACCCAGTAATCACCAAGGTATGCCATTCCTCTCTAGAATAGCTCTAATTATTAGATTGTTCCTTTTTTTACAAAAAGATTATATAGTTGCCGAATTGCAATTCCCACCCATTGCTCCTCATTTTGTGCTCTGGAAGTAAGCAGAATCACAATGTGAATGAATATTGGACCCAGAGTCAAAAATATCTGAATTCAAATCTTTCCTCAGACACCTACTAGCTAAATGTGTTTGAGCAAGGTACTGAATCTCTCTCAAATTCAATTACCTAATCTGTAAAATAAAGATATTATCAACTGTCTCCCAGGGTTGTTGTAAAGATTAAATTCATTAAGGTCTACAGAGTGCTTTGTAAATCTAAAAGACAACAGCACCAATAATAATAATTGCTAATATCATTTTAAATTATAGCAATGATAATAAGAATTCTTACTGTTATTTCATGAAAGATCTAGAAGACAGCTCTCATACTCCCATCCAGTATTTAAATAACTCAAGTTGCCACCAGTCTTATAAATCATGAACTTGAAGTCCGTTATCATCCTGGTTGTCCTCCTTGGAATATTCTCTCTCTTATCCATGATTTTCTCAAAGTAGGACTCCTACAAACCTAGTCCAACGTGGAATAATTTAGATAATATTCACATTCAGCATAGTCCAAGGGGGAAAAAGTATTGATTTTGGAGTTAGAGACTTGAGGGCAAATCCTTTCTCTGCCATTTACTGTCCTTTTGGTCAAAGATAAGTTACTAAATATCTCTCGGACTCCATTTTCTCAACTGTAAAATGAGAGGTTGGACTCTGGCTGCCATTTCTTCCATTGTAAAGTGAGGAATTTGGATTATAAACACCATTTCCTCGACTGCAAAATGAGAATTGGATTATGACTGCAATTTTCTCCACTGTAAAAGAAAAAGTTGGATTTTGGCCACCATTTCCTCATCAGTCAATGAGAGTATAATTGAATATTCCACCTAAATCTAAAAATTTGTGATCTTTAGTCTTATAATCTATGACTAGCCTACAATTATAGAATTGCAGATTCACAACTGGAAAGGTCCTTGAATGTCATACACTACAATCTCATTATTTTGCAGGTAAGAAGACTGGTTGATGGAAACATTAAATAACAAGTCTAAGGTCACATAAATAGTAAATAAAAGAAGTGGAATATCACCCCATTTCCTTCCCTTTGCATCCAAATCCTGTAGTCTTTCAGCCTGTTTTTTTTAAAGGTGGGAGGATATCATTATTGAAACATTTATTCCGAGTGATTCCAAAAGAAGGAAATCATTAACCTTGTCAGATTGACTTTTTTTTTTCTTTTGATAACTGGAAACATGTGTATGACTGAGCAAATTCTGACAGATAAATATTTATATATCTTAGGAAGAGGTCCTTGGCGAGAGTGGCTTGAGAAAACTATTAAACTTTTAAGAGCCCTCAAAAAAAAGCTTTCTTTTATATTACCAAAGGAAAGATGAAGGAAATTAACTCACCAGTTGCCTCCTCACATAATTTAAGCTTCATGAAACTTTAATCATCGTTTGTACGCTGTTCGTATGCTACAAAGAACAAAATATGCCCCCCGTTGAACCCGTGGTTTGTAGTAAAGGTACATGTGAGTACAATTCCAAGCAACACTGCATATAACAAAGTCAATCTTGATGAGCCATCATGCCCTTAAAATTGGCTCCTCCTCTACACCACTGGCACATGGGAGACAGAAGAATGAGTAGCTGTTCTCTCAAATATGAAATTCATGAAATGCTTTAATTCTGTGACAGCCAGATACCAAGGAACAGAAAAATCATTTCATCTCATAATGCTATAGAGCCCCTAGGCAAATGTAAACAGGAGATGCTGTTAGACTTTAAGGATTCATTACAAGTGCTAAACAGCCAAGCAGAGTAGCTCCTGATTTATGTGGAATTCCATGGGATGGGTGGGGAAGGGAGGAGGCTTATTCAATTATTTACAGAACTTCAATAAAAATAATGATAATTTATCAACTCTGAACATAACACAGTAAGGCTTATTTATTTCATAACACACTTTACATCACACTACAGGGTAATGGCAAAAGAACCCTGTTCCTAAACTGTATATACTAGTCACTATTCATTGCAATGAAGGATTATTATGTTTCTTGGACAATGCAAAGTTTGAAGTATTTCTAAAATCTTCTAAGGACATTGATTTATCTGATAACCAGACTTTAGGAATACACTTGGTCCATAACTAGCATATTTAAATGAGCCTTTGATATCATGGGTTCTGGAGTTCAAATAAAAGATAGATTGGTACCCCTCTATGCCTGCCCATCATGTGGAATTCTTGTTCATATTTTCCTAATGTTCGCCCCAGGAATTCCACCCACTACACTAGAGGTCTTCCTTGCTTTTCCCATCCTTACAAGGGTACCCAATGGGGCATTGCGATGGCTCACCTGTCACCTCAGGTTCTGTCCACATGGTTTTCTCTTCTTATCATTCCTTCATCATTTTCTTGACTCCTGTTCCTCTTTAGAATTCCTCAGATTACATGTGATAATCTGTTATGTACCCATCATACACCTTTTCTTGGATTCTGTGTGATTATTATGGTTATGCTATAAGAATACAAGCCTTGCAAGTTCTACCCATCTGAATAGGTGTCAATTATGATTCTAATGAAAAAAACCATGTTTCTCAAATTGCAACCTATCTCAGATCACCAGTAGACTAATTCCATGAAACAAATAAAATTATTATGGCCTTTGATCCAAGTCTATCCATATAATAAAATAAGTATTATAATAAGTATACATTGGTTTGAGAAAATAGGAGTGTGGGACCCATCTATTATAATTTCAAAACTTGTCCATGGTTATAAGGTTATTGGAAAAGGGCCCTAAATCCATTCAGGATTTATGTATGTATACATGCCAAGTATACTAGTGTTGGAATGGTCAGCAATACAGTGAGTAATGCATGAATGACATCAGGCTCTCACTTACAAGCATTAATTGCTTCTAGGTAAGTCAGCAACCTGTCACATTTCTATTCCAAAAATATTTACTAGGCACCTACTCTGTGCAAGACAGGATGGGAAAAAGGGGAAGCCTGTTTTGGCTGCTAGTAATTTCTTTCCATTCTACTGAGGTCACAATAAGGGCAATCGAAAGTCAGATGAGATGGCCTGATTGGTCCTTTACAATGATGTTTTAGATTTTGTAGAAGACAGCTGTATAAGCTGAAGACTGGAGTTGATTGGTTATCATGGAACACAGAGATTCGGCATGACAAGTGTTCATTTCACAAGAGAACTGACTCTAATGTGAACTGGGTTATTCAGCAGCTATAGAGCTAGAGCAAAGGAAATTTGAATTTCCATATTAACTGTGACCATCAACAAGGCACTTTGACATTTCTAAGCATCATCATTCTTATCTGTAAAATGGGGATAATAAAAGGATTAAAGAAGGAAGCATGAAAACTGTTTTATAAAGCTAAAAACACTATAGAAATATTATCTACTATCAAACAGCTAAGTGGAGCCACTGAATGTCTGTTGGAGTCAGGATGTCTCATCTTTAGGGTTTCAAATTTGGTCTCAGATGCTCAGTGTATGGCTCTGGTCAAATCACTTAATCCTGTTTTACTCAGTTTCTCATCTGTAAAATGATCTGGAGAAGGAAATGACAAAGCACTGGATTATCTTTGCCAAGAAAACTTCAAATGGGGTCATGAAGAGTCAGACTCAACTGAAATGAATGAACAACAATTTGTATTCTATTATCATTCATGGTATTTGTGGGGTCAAAGAGTATGTACCATTTTATGTTCCTTTGGACATAATTCCAAATTATTCTATAAAATATTTGGATCAGTTCACATCTCCAACAATAGTAAATTAATGTCCCAATTTTCCCACATTTCTTTCTCCATTACTTTTCCTTTCCCTTTCTCTTAAATTAACTATTCTGATAGGTGGTACTTCAGAATTACTTTGATTTAAATTCCTCTAATCAATAGAAATTTAGATCGTTTTCTCGTATGACTATAGTGAGGACTTCCAGGGAGGAGCCAAGATGGTGGTGCAAAGTTAACATACTCCCAGAGCTTTTCCCTACCAAAGATAAATGAAATCTCTACTCTGACAATCAAAGTACAGATCCCCTGAAGAAAAAGAGAAGATTCAAAGAAGTTTTCCACTATAAACATCATGAAGGATCTTCTGTGAAAGTCTGTCTCTTTGGGGGAAAGGGGAAGTAAAGTCCAGGAGGCAGAAGAGCTGGAAAGCTAGCAGAAGGCTTTTAGCTACAGTGCAATCCAGGCCCTGACAACTTAACAAGAGCAGAGGTCCCAGCAACTAGATAGCTAGCCATCATGTAGGACCCCAACCCCAAACCAAGTCTGAACCCTGAGATCAGTGGGGTAAAAGACAGGACTGGGTCATCAACAAACCACTGTAAAGTCAGAACCTGAACATAAAGGAGAAACAAACCTCTGCAAAGTCAAGGACCTTGGCCTACAACAAGCCAGGGATCAGACCCCAGAACCCCCCCAAAAATCTTGGATCTATACTCCCTATACTCCAAGAACAGAGCTAAAGCAACAAGAATGAGCAAAAATACACACTATAGAAAAATACTTTAAAGACAATGATGATAACAATGCCGTGTCTGAAGAAGGAAGCGATGAAAAATCACTGATAGGGAAAGTATGAAAACAGCCTATAAATTGAATTCAAATACAAAACTCATCAAAGAGCTTAAAAAACAATTTAAAAACCAAAGAAGAGAGGAAGAAGAAAAATGGACATAAGAAATGAAAGTCATGCAGGAAAATGATGAAAAATTGAACAAAGAACTCAACTCTGTTAAAAAGTACAAATAACCAACTGGAATAGGAAACACAGAAGCTAATTGAAGAAAATAAAACCCTAAAAATTAGAATTGAACAAATAGAAGCCAATGAGTCTACAAGACTAGAAGATTCCATTAAACAAAATGAAAAGGTTGAAAAAATTGAAAAAAAAAATGTAAAGTAACTTTTAGGGAAAACAAATGACCTGGAAAATAGATCCGGGGAGACAATCTACAAACCACCACACTACAAGAAAGTCTAGATCCAAAAAAAGAATCTGGAAAATATGATTCAAGAAATTATAAGGAAAAACTCTCCAAATCTACTAGAACAAGATAACAATAGATACATTGAAAGAATCCATAGAATGCTTCCAGTAAAGGAGCACAGTCCAAGGGTTGTTATAGCCAGATTCCAGCACTCTCAAATAAAGGAGAGACTATTGCAAGTAGCAAAAAAGAAAACAATTCAATTCAAATACAAAGGAAAGACAATCAGACACACGGGACCTATCAGTCTCAACAATGAAGGACTAGAGGACCTGGAATAGTATATTTCAGAGATCAGAGGATCTGGAATTACAACACAGAATGTACTACCCTGCAAAATTCAGCATATGCTGTCAAGGGAAAAAAAAGATGGATGTTCAACAAAATAGAAGACTTCCAGAATTTTCTGACAAAAAGACCAGAGATGAACAGAGAATTCAATTGCCATATACACGATTCAAGAGTTGCATAAAAAAAGGTAAATGAAAAGGACGAAGAAAAGTCAAAACAAAACAATGTTAGTCAAGATCATCAAATTGTATATAACCCTAAAAGGGAAGATAAAACACTTCTAATTCTTTTTTTAAGGAGATTTATGTATTTTGAATATCATAATTTACCCCCTAATCGTGCTTGTCTCCCCCACAACTGCCAGAATTAGTAATCTTAACTGTAAATGTGAATGGGATGAACTGTCCCATAAAGTGGAAATGGATAGCAGAATGGATTAAAAGCTAGAACCCTATAATATATTGTTTACAAGAAACATATTTGAAGCAGAGAGATACAAACAGGGTAAAGGTAAAAGGTTGGAGCATCAGCTGAAGTAAAAAAAATATGGGGTAATTATCTAATCTCAGATAAAATAAAAGCAGAAATTGATCTCCTTAAAATGGATAAGGAAGGAAACCACATCTTTTAAAAAGCACCATTGGTAATGAAGTTATATCAATATTAAACATGTTTGCACCTAGTGGTATAGCATCCAGATTGTTGGAGGAAAAGGCTGAGTGAAGTACGAGGAGACATAAACAGTAAAACTTTAATAATGGGGGAACTCAATCTCCCTCTCTCAGAACTGGATAAATCTAATAGCAAAATAAATAAGAAGGAAGTTAAGAACATGAATGAAATATTAGAAAACTTAAATATGATAGACCTCTAGAGAAAATTTAATGGGGACAGAAAAGAATGTACGTTTTTCTTGGCAGTACATCGCATCTATACCAAAATTGATCATGTACTACGGCACAAAAACATTGTAATCAAATACAGAAAAGCAGAAATAATGAATACACACTTATCAGACCATGATGCAATAAAAATTCCATGTAATAAAGGGTCATGGAAAGATACTTGAAAATTAAATAACTTTATCTTAAATAATGGGTGTATAAAACAGCAAATAATGTAAATAACCAAAATTTATATCTAAGAAAATGATAATAATGAGACAGCATTCCAAAATTTATGGGATGTAGCTAAGGGAGCTTTGAGGGGAAACTTTATATTTCTAAATGTGTTTATGAATAAAATAGAAAAAGTGTAGATCAATGAATTGGTTATGTAACTAAAAAAACTAGAAACAAGACAAAGTAAAGATCCCTAATTGCATACCATATTAGAAACTCTGAAAATAAGGAAATTAATAAAATTGAAAGCAAGAAAGCCATTAATCTCATAAATAAAACTAAGAGTTGATTTTATGAAAAAGCTAATAAAATAGACAGAAAGAAGATAACCTAATTACAGTAATCAAAATGAAAAGGGTGCACTAACCACCAATGAAGAAGAAATTAAAGAGAGAATTTGGATCTCCTTAAAATGGATAAGGAAGGAGCTGTATGCCAATAAATTGGATAACCTGAGAAAAATATAGATGAAATTTACAAAAATCCAAACTTCCCAGATTAAGAGAAGAGGAAATAAATTAAATAACCACATTGTAGAATAAGAAATTGAAGAAGTGAACAATAATCTCCCTAAGAAAAAGTCTCCAGGTCCAGATGAATATACAAGTGAATTCTACCAACTGTTTAAGGAATAATTAATCCCTATTTTACATAAACTATTTTTAAAAATAGGAGTTCAGCAAAACTCCTTTTATGACAACAACATGGTGCTGATACCTAAACCAGGAAGAACCAAAACAAAGAAAATCTTAGACCAATGTCCTTAATGAATATTGATATAAAAATCATAAACAAAATTTTAGTTAAATTTTAGCAAGTTATTCCTAGGATAATACACCAGTATCTGGTAGGATTTATACCAAGTAGGCAATATTAGAAAAAAGCACTCAGCATAATTGAACAGAAATCATATGATTATCTCAAAGGATGCTGGAAAAGCCTTTGATAAAATTCAACATCCATTCCTACTAAAGCCACTATATGATTTAGTAATAAATGGAGTTTTCCTTAAAATAATAAATAGTATCTAGCTAAAACTATCCACAAATATTTTCTGTAATGGAAATAAACTCAGAGCAAACAAGGATGCCCATCATCACCATTACAATGCAATATATTATTAGAAACACTAGCAGTAGCAATAAAAGAAGAAAAAGAAATTGAAAGAATCTCAGCAAAGAAGCAGGATATAAAATAAACACACAACTCATAAGCATTTATATATATATATGTATATATATATATATATATATATATATATATATATATGTGAACAAGGCCCCCAAAAAAGAGATAAAAAGAGAAATTCCATTTAAAGCAACTATAGATATATTAAATACTTGGGAATCTACCTCCCAAGACAAAGTGAGAAAATGTATGAATACAATTATAAAGCTCTCCTCACCCAAATAAAGTCAGTTCTAAAGAACTGAAACAAATGTCAGATGCTCAATGTTAGATTGATCTAATATAATAAAAATGACAGTTCTACCCAAATTAAACTACCTATTCAGTGTCATACTAATCAAACTACTAAATAAATATTTTACTGAGCTAGAAAATAGTAACAAAATTCATCACCCTCACCCTGCCCCACTCCACTTTTCCCCTTTTAATACTTGAAAGGAAAGATAAGTTTCTTAGCTTAACTGAGTGTGTGTAAATTAACTTTAAGCCAAGTCTGATGAGATGAAGATTCAGGTGGTTCTCACCTCTTCCTTTCTTCCCCTCTATATAATAGGTCTTTTGTACCTCTTGATATAATGAGATTTACCCCATTCAATCCCCTCCATTCTCCCATCTCCTTACTATCCTCCTTTTAAGGAGGTATTCTTTTAAAATCATTCTTTATGAGTCACAGAAAAGTTATGAATGTCCATCACTTCTGGTAAGTATACTCTTTCTAATAGAGTTACAATATTCTCAAGAGTTATGAGAATCTTTCTTCCATGTGGGTATATAGCCAGTTTTATCTTACTGGATAGCAGTTTTTTTCTTTACCTTTTTTTTTAACCTTTTCATGTGTCTCTTGAGCCTCCTGTTTCATGTCCAAATTTTCTGTTTAGCTCTGGCCTGGTCTTTTCCATCTGAAAATGTTGAATGTCTCCCATTTCATTAAGACATCATAGATAAATTAATAGACCAAGAAATACTCCATCAGATCTAAGAAAAGGGGATAAATTTATGAATAAATAAGAATTAGAGTACATTATAAACTGCAAAATGTGTGATTTAGACTATATAAAAATAAAAAGATTTTGCACTATTATAATCAATGCTGCCAAAATTAGAAGGAAAGCAGAAAAATGGGAAACACTATTCACAACTTGGATTTCTGATAAAGGTCTCATTTCTAAAATATATAAAGAATTGCATCAAATTTATAAGGTTGCAAGTCATTCCCCAATTGCTAAATGGTCAAAGGATATGAATAGACAATTTTCAAATAAAGAAATTAAAGATATATATAATTCTTTAAAAATCTTAAAGAGCTACATATAATTGCTAGCTATAATTTTGATGATTATTATTATTATCATTTCATTATTCAAATTATAAAATAATAAAAATGTTCCAAATTGTATTGTTCACTAAGGAAATTTTGCATTTTGGAATGAAATCAGTGAGATTCAAATCCATTCAAATCTATAATGTCTCAAGACTATGAAAGGTCAAATTCATTAAATTTAAGGATATTTAAGCTTGTATGTCATTTCCATATCTTTATTGGGCCCCTGAGTGAGCTATACTGAACATATTGGTCAGATTGAATCACACAGATGCACAAATAACAAAGTCAAGCAGTCTCTTTAGTGCTCATATTTTTTTGCCATGTGAGCTGTGCAACATTTTCCTATGTTGCCCTTTATATAGCAAAGAGGTAATATTGTCATCCCTCCCTACCTCTTCATCCCTCCTTATTGGTTCTGCTTTTATTTTAGCCCTCACAGACATCCTCTATGCAACCAATTCTTGTGGGCATGAGATTTGTCAGTCAGTTGACTCCTAGAGTAACTCTAGGGGGAAAAAGTTCTTTCCCTAAAAGTCTTTCAAACTATCCAATACATCACTATTAGAAATGATTATGCTGGGGCGGCAAGGTGGCGCAGTGGATAAAGCACTGGCCCTGGAGTCAGGAGTCCCTGAGTTCAAATCTGGCCTCAGACACTTAATTACCTAGCTTTGTGGACTTGGGCAAACCACTTAACCCCACTTGTCTTTGAAAAAAAATAAAAAGAAATGATTAGGCTTTTATCCCTGGAAGTGACATCAAATAAAGTGTATTACCAAATGCTTTGCTATGTAGTCTAAGAACTACTGGTTCTTCCATCTAGCAAAGATGATTTCAATATTTTCTACCTTTGTTTAAATATAGTCTCCTTGATTGACTTACTTTTCTATTTGTTTCCCTAGTACATTGGACAGTTCCTGTCACATAATAAACACTTAAGTGTTTTTTCATTCATTAATTCATTAATTCACTCATTTATTCATAGATGGTGTAGTGTTGGACTTGTAGTCAGAAAGAACTTGGTTTAAAGTTCATTTTTAATGCTTATTAGCAATGGAATCATAGACAAGTGGTTTAAATGTTCTGATCCTCCTTTTCCTCATCTCTACAATGATGATAATTTGTCATGTCTATCTTACAGAGCTGCTATGGGGTTCACATAAGCAATAAATATAAGACATTTTTCAAAACTTGAAATATTAAGCTATTATTATTTTAGTTATTATTACTCTTACTCAATAATTATTTCTTGAATCTATTCTAATTTAATATGGAG
Source organism: Macrotis lagotis (assembly GCF_037893015.1). Taxonomy (NCBI): domain Eukaryota; kingdom Metazoa; phylum Chordata; class Mammalia; order Peramelemorphia; family Peramelidae; genus Macrotis; species Macrotis lagotis. The sequence goes on from NC_133665.1 coordinate 164,998,580, forward strand.
GGAGCAAAGGAAGACTATAATTATATATAAATGGCACAAAATGTAGAAGATATGCTTAATTCTGTAGTGACACAGCTCACTCAGGGGAATATGTTAATCTATTGGTTTTTATTTTTTAGACACAATATCACAGCTGGAAGAGTCCAACTACTACCTCAGCTGTAGTATAGATCTGTGTTAGGTCTAAACCCTAGTTTTTGAAAGGAATTTCTCTGAAGAAGCATCTTTTGGGGGAGAGAAAGGGCTGGCACAGAGATGTTTCCTTTTCAGATTCTCAACTGATAGAATTGTGGGAGAAGAAATGAGAAAATGTAATGAGGAGGAACTCTAGTGTTTCAATTGGCCGAAAAGAGGAAATCCCAGAGATCCACTGTCCTTCAGTGACAATTTAAAAGCTTATTTTGAGCTGGTCACTTTTAAAATCACTGCAGTTTATGGAGTTATTTTCCCCTTATCCTTATGTAGTACTGACTCCAAACAAGAACAACTAATACACAAAAAGTTTTATTATTAGAAATTCTCCTAAAATTCTATAAAATAATCTTCTTAGCAAAAGGCTCTAAGATCCAGAATCTCATATACTTGGAATTTTAATTTTCTTAGCACCTAAACTACAAATATTATCTTGATTTTAAAAGTCACTACAGATTATAGAATGCTTTGCATTTTAAAAAATATAACCTTTTGATTTCATCAATGAAATATCTTCCAGTATGGGAATTCCCAATACAGAAGCAGACCAGCAACCAGTCTTATAATTTTAGAGTATTACCTGGGTTCACTGCATAGCAGAGTTATCTACTCATGGTGCCTAGGTAAACCTTGAGCCCAAGTCATCCAGACATCAAGATTGACCTTTATTCATAATTCTAAACTTTTCCCTAAGATTTTAAGAAGCCTCAGTTTGTATTAAGTTAAATTCAGTGGAATATATATTCCTTTAAATTAAATAAATATATATATATATATTTATGTTTAAAAACTGAAAAGAATCATATTATAGTTTGATTTTTCAATAGGAAAATATGTGATAAAAATGAAATAAATAATTTATGTCCCAATAACTTTGGCTAAGATGTTACATATCTTCTCTAGAAAAATAGTAAAGTGTTCACAAGATCAAATAAAAATAAAAGAAACTACTGTAAATGGTATCTTCCATCACAGAACTGCACAGTCAATTAGAAGTCCATAAGAAAGGTCAATCAATCCCCCAAAATAAAACTTGAGCCTTCCAATACAACCAGAGATAGGATATATGTAGCTAGAAATCTCAGTGTTGGAGGTGGGAGAGCAAGATTAGAGGTGCCTCTGATAAAGTTCTAGGGTGTTTAGAAAGTAATGGTGTGAAGCCACTGGAAAGATTAGGTAGTGGCTATGGGTAGCTAACAATTCCATGCAGTATGAACCATTACTAAGATTAAGATGATTCTGGTTCAGAGATTCTGATTTGTAAGATGACCTTGAAGCTGTAGCACTTTAAATCTCAAACATCAAGAAAGATGAATTTGATCCATCACTAACAACAACAACAACAATCATCATCATCATCATCATCATCATCATCATCATCATCATCACATTTATCCTTCATCTCGAAGAAGTCCATGGGATTGGGGAGGTGATGCCATGACAAGTCCATGAATTGTATTTGAGTGAAGAAATGCTATGCTAAGTCATTAGTCTCACTTTCTCCTCAAAAGCCATCTGGATCCAGTTTCCAGATATGAATTGGGATGACTTGAGATTTCCCTGGATGTGAGGCAACTAGGGTTAAAAAGAGGCCAGGTTAGTTAGTATCACAGCTAGTTAGTATCAAGTGTCTGAGGCTGGATTTGAACTCCTTTCATCCTGACTCCAAGGCCAGTGTTCTATCCACTGTGCCACATACTTGCCTTCTAAAGACATTAGAAATTGTAAAGGAAATAAAAGATATGGAAAGAATTAGTAAGTTAAGAGAATAAATGAAAGCACAATTGAATACAGTTAAATTGGATCATGTACAGTATTTTAAAAGACCAAGAAAATTAACAACTATTAACAAACTTAATTTTAAGAAAAAAAGATTGAGGACACAAATCAGCAAAATTAAAAATGAAATAGGAACAGTGCTAACATACAAAAGAAATTAAGAATATTATTAGGGAACATTAAACACTGCTCTTTTCTAGCAACTTAGAAAACTTAAGGGAAAGTGATGATTAGATACAAAAATATAAATTACCCAAACTCACACAATAGGAAATAATTATTTTAAATAGAATAATCTTAGGACAAAAAATAAGGCAAGCCATTAAAAAATTACTCAAAAAAACACCTGCCCCAGATGGATTCACAGATGGATTCTTTTAAACTCACCAAGCACAAATTGTTCTGATATTACTTAGATTATTCATAAATATACTGACATATGAAAAAAACTTAATAAACTCTTTAAAATCCATGTTCAATGAAGGACAGTTTTTCTGTAAAAATGTGAGACACTGACAGAATCAAGTAGATAACTGAGAAGATATCTTTGAGAACAAAGAAACAGATTAAGCTGCAGGGCATTGTGGTCACTCAACTGTTATACAGGTAATGATTATTAAAATTTAAGAGATAACTGGCAAAATTCGGGTGTATTGAGATAGATAAATAGATAAGAGTCAGACAGATAGATAGAGGATAGAAAGAAAAAGAGAAAGATATACAACACTTTTTAGTGCAAAGAGATGATGCTGGCATTTATATTTCACATTAAGATCTCCAAAGCACTTTTTAGTTGTTACATCATGTGATTCACAAAATAACCCTGTGAGGTTAGTGTCATTATTAACAGAGGCTGAGAAAGGTTAAGTAATTTGCCCAGGGATACATAGTATGAATGTGAGAATCTTTCAAACTCCAATTTTCTTGACTCCAAAGACTCCAAAGACACATTCTATCTACTATGCCATTTAGCTCCCTAAAATTCAGCTATAGATCAACTTATCTAATAAATATAGATGAAATTAAAAATAAAATATTAGCTAGAATATAGCAATACATTAAAAATCCATCAGCAAGCATGAGCATTTCTAATAGACCCCAATTACATTGTAGGCACAGTTCTATATGCTTTATATAGATATAATTTGATAACTTGTTCAGGTCAGAAATACATAAGGCATATAAGGTTCAATCAATATCAAAAATAACTATCAATAGAATAAAACTAAAATTCAAAGCTTATAAAAGTCATATGCTTATATCATTTGGTAGAAAAAAGTCTTTGATAAAATTCAACATTCATTCATGATCAAAGAATAAGAAAAAAGGATTTATTCCCCAACACAATAAGTAGAATCAAATTTAAACTTGTAATCCAACTAACATGCCATATGGAGACATCAGAGAATATGCCCACTAAACAGAAGTACTTTTATTACTTTTCTCACATTTTATTGGAAGTTCTGGCAATTGAAAAAATATAGGAAATTAGAGGGATTAACAGAGGAAATGAAGAGGTCAAATATCATTATTTGTAGAAGAAATGATAGTCTATTTAGACTATCCAAGGATATAAAAAAACCATAATAGATATGATAAATTAGTCCAGTAAAATTAGAAGATAGAAAACCAACCATAAAATCACCCACATTCTTATAAAAAGAAAGAAAATTCCTGAGGAGCCTATAATTATGATGAACTCTATCATCTATTAGGAATTACTTTTCCTAGAGAAGTACAGATTCCGTCAGGACTACTATAAAATAAAATACTGGAAATAAAGATTGTAGGATCATGGATATAGAAATAGCAGGGATGTCTGTCATCCTCTGGTCCAAACCATTTTTTTACACAGGAAGAAATTAAAGCCCAAAGAAGTTAGATGGTTGTCTCGGGTCCCACAATTAGTAAGTTTGAGGACACGAGTACCAACCCTCTGACTCCACTATTCATATGCAATAACAGCAATGTCTTTGAAATACATTGACTTCAGGAGTAGTGAGTTTTCTTTTTTTTTTTGTTATTGCTGTTTTTTTTAGTTTTTGCAAGGCAATGGGGTTAAGTGACTTGCCCAAAGCCACACAGCTAGGTAATCAGTAAGTGTCTGAGACCGGATTTGAACTCAGGTACTCCTGACTCCAGGGCTAGTGCTCTATCTATTATGCCATTTAGCTCCCTAAAATTCAGCCACCTAGCCGCCCCCTAGGAGTATTGTTTTGAAAAAAACTTATATACCTGGAAGAATATTTAATATTCAAGAATGACTTGAACCAATGGTTTAAAGACCTAGATAATTGGAAGGCAATTTAATGGATTGGTTGACACAGGAAAAGAATTCATACTCCCAGCATTTAGACACACACACACACACACACACACACACACACACACACACACACACACACACACACACACACACACACACACACACACACAAATACATCCAAACAAATATATGCAATCATTTAACATAACTGCAAATATTTATTAAGCTCCTACCATATTCCAGACATTAAAGAGGCAAAGAAAAAAAGAATAGTCCCTGAGCTTGAGTACATTATATTAATCAATACAAATTCATATAAGTACAAACACAAAATAAACAATGAAAATTAAATACAAAATAATTTGTGAGGAGCTAAGTGGGGAGATTGGAAATAGTCTTAGGAAGAAGGTGACACTCAATCTGAGATTCAAGAGAAGCTGCAGACTTTAAGGGACTGAAGTAGAGAAGAAGCATATTCTAGATCAATAAACATTTATTAAACATCTGCTATATAACAGACACGGGAATGGAGGAAATGCTTCAAAAGGCACAGAAATGAGTGATGGCACATGTTTTACATTAATTAAAATCCCATCTTCTATAGGAAGCCTTTCCCAATTCCTCTTACTTATATAACTTTCCTTTTCTTAATTATTCATATGTATCCTGTATATAGTTTGTTTGGGGGTTTTTGTTTTCTTTTTTGTTTCCCCCATTTGATTATAAGTTTATGTACACTCAGCATTTAGCACAGTTGCTGGCACATAAAAAATAATTAATAAATGTTTATTGACTGATTGCATCAGGAAGAATAAATAGACCAGTCGGATTGGACTGTTGAGTGTGTGAAGGAAGAAATATATACTAAATCTGGAAAGCTATATTGTAGCCAAATGGTAAAATATCAAAAAGAAAACTTCACATTTTTATGGAGGAAATTGGGAGCAATTGGAATTTTCTTGGAACACAGAAGTAGCATAGTCATACTTGAGCAGCTAGGTGAAGTGTGTGTTGAAGTAGGGAGAGACTTGAACTATAGAGAGTAAGTAGCTGGCTCTTCAAGCAATCATATGGAAAACGAATAGCAGTTCAAAAAATTTAGAAGATTGAATATTTCACAAATGATCTTGGAAAAGTTGAATAGTAATTGGGTGACAAACCAACTGAGGCCCATACGTTATGTGCCTCAATGAATTCCACTGGGATGTTAGATATGCTTGATTCGTTATTATTGAATTTGGATAGGAATCCTGACTCAGCCACTGTTGGGTCATCTGTACGGACTTCAATAAATTATGTAACCTCTCTTTCTCTCTGATGTCATGTGCTTCTTCTACAAGTGTTCTTTTCCAACTGCAAATCTTGTGATAGAAGGGGAAATATCCATATGATAATGAAAATGAAATAACAAATAGATCTCAACTTTAGAGGGGAGATAGCTTCTTTTCTATTAAGCAAATAGAAAAATAGTGCAGAAAGAGATTAAAATAAAAAATAGATTCAACAGAGGTACATAATAAAAATGAAAAAGAATTGAGTTGAGAAACCATTTATGACAAATATAATAGATTGAAATGAATTTGTTTGAAATTTACAATTCATACTGAATGACTAAAGAATAAGTAAATAAAACAAGAAAGAACATGGAAAAAAATTTTCAAAAAAGGAAATAGAAATTGTTAATTAACTTTTGAAAAATAATTAATCTAGTAATCAAGAAATGTTAATTAAAAGCATTTAGGTATTATCTCATACATATCAAAACAACAAAAATAATTAAAGCAATGAAAATCAATGATTGGTGTAGAGAAGCAGGAATACTCCCTATTTGTAAATATGAAAACTTTTTCGAGAGCAATCTATGTGTAATGAAAGTTGAAAAACATCCCATAACCTAGACCCAATGATTGCATTGTGTGACTATGCAAAATAAAAAATTAAGAAGAGCTCTTTTTACAAAGATTTGCATTCCAGAATTATTTTTAATTGGCTAGAACCTAAAAACAGTCTGATTGTCAACTATTAAAAAAGGATTTTTAAAGGATAATGCACTTGGAAACAATGTAAATACTAAACAGACTACCTTCTGTGGTGGGAGAGAAGCAAAATTGGGGGAAATTTGTAAAATTTAAAAATAAGCAAATATATGTATTTTTAAAAAATGATGCACTAATGTAATGAATAGTTTAACACACTTTAAATTGGTGACTATGAGGAATATGAAGGTCTATGGAAAGACTTATAAAATAAAGAAAAATAAAAACAACAGAAAAACAGACAGACTTCAACAATGTAAAAGGAAAAATAAATGGACTCAAATGGATAAACCATCCTAATAAAGACTAAATGATAGAAAGCAAAGTTTTCATATTTTCAACACAGAAATTTATTTATTTTAATGTAAATAATTGCAAAGCAAGTTTAATTATGTGCTGATGTTTAATATTATTTATAGCAAGTTATTTTTGAGCCAATTCTGTATGAATAGGAAAGATATGTCATTATTGTTAATGTTCCAATCTTGGAGAAAGTCTACATATATATACATATACTACCATATTCATTAGAATCAAGTTTATACATCATTTACAAAATGAAGTTCTTTTTTTAAAAAACTATCTGTAGTTCAATATAGCCATGACTTTTTATCATGGATCCTAGGCTTGAATTTAACAAACAAACATTCCTCTTACATACCCTCATGCAGCATTCTCATAGAATGATAATTCTCAGGAAGATACAGGGGTTTCCTGAAACAAATCATTAGTATTCACAATAGAACTATAAACAGGACCCTAATAAATGAATTTACTAAACCATTGTTTCTGTTTATAGACATTAGCTCAAACTAGATCATTAGCTATAATAAATGAGCTATTTCTTCAAATGACAAATAATGGAAGAAAGAAGCCCAAGAATGACGAATGTGTAGGGAAAAGTGATGTATGACTGACCACAGGATAATGGAATTTGAGGATAACTTGCGGACAAAATGGATTGCAATGACAGTTTTAGCCTTGTTTTCATTGTGTCCACATTAAATAGCAACCAACCTGGCAAATTAGCAGAAAATGACATGAATATAAACCAGTTTATTGTTGAACAGGATGACTGGGAGAAAATAGGTTCTGAATTCTGCTATTATGGAAATGGATATGAATCTATTCCCTTATATATAAATGAGATAGTTGTTAAAAAATAGCAAAGCATAATACCTGGTATATAACAGGTTCTATATGAAGTTTTCCCTCTTCCTCTTTCCTCTATTGGATCATTGCATCAGATAGCCAATCAGTCAACACTGTGTGTTAGGAGCTGTGCTGAGAGCTGAAAATATAAATAAAGGTATAAATGGTGCCTGCTTTCAGAGGTCACATTTTTATAGGGGATACATTGTACATCTAAAATAAATGAAAAATATCATTAAGAGAGAAGGCACTAGTTGCTGGAGGAAGAAAGAAGAAACAGGATGTCTCCTACAGAAACTAGAAAATGCTCTTAGAATAGAAAGAAGCTGGGGATGAAATAAAGACACAGACTTGGAAGATGATTGTTCCATGTCTAGGAAACTAAGATAGATGGTGTAGCTGCATGGGGCAGTGTGTGGAGGGGAGTAAAGAAGGCTGAATAGTTAAAATGAGTCAGCTTCTGAGGGGTCTTAAATGCTAAACAAGTACTGAGAAACTTGAGGGCATTTTCTTTTCACTTTTCTGTTTTTCTTCTAATTTTGACTGCATTAGTTTTGCTTTGCAAAAGTTTTTCAATAATGTATTAACAAAACAATTCATTTGACTTCTCATGATCCTCTCTATTTCTTATTTGATTACAAACTCTTCTCTTACCCATAGAGCTGACAGATACATTTTTCCATGCTTCCCAAATTTACCTGTGATATAACTCTTTATGATTAAATCACTACTCTGGTTGAATCTTTGCTTGGTTTATGATATGAAATGCTGGACTGTGCCTAGTTTCTGCCACACTGCTTGCCAGTTTTTCTAGAATTTTTGTCAAATTGTAAGTTTCCTGACCACAAAGCTTGGCATTATCAAATGAAGAATTTCTATTACCATTTGCTATTGTTTATCTAATGTAATTTACTGATCCACCACTTAGTTTCCTAGCCTGTACCAGATTGTTTTAATAGTCACCAATTTGGGGGGGGTGTGCAGGGCCAAGATGGCAGGGTCATGGAGCCAAGATGGCAACAGAAGAGCCTCTCCTAGGTGTTCTCTCCATAATATTTCAAAAATCATAAAATTATGACTGATTAATAACCTACAGAGGGATACAGTGAAGTAATTCTCCAGGCTAAAGTAACCAAGATAACCAAGGAAAATAGTGGAAAGATCCGCTACACAGGGTTAGAAGGATGCTCATCAGAGTGAAGGAACTTCAACATCCCAGAGGCAACCCAAGGGCACCTGGGAGCCATGGCTCACAGCAAAAGGGGCAGTTTCCTGACTTGCACCACGGGGAGCACTGAGCACAACTTGGAGGATCAGCCGGGGGACCTTTGCCAGAGTGAATGCGTGAATCCCAGCCCTCAGGGCACTTAGCGAGCAGTGGTGGCCACAGCAGCCCAGATCCAGGAAACAGAAGGAGGTAGAGCCACTAAGCAGGAGCCCCCAGACAACTGAGCCTTGAGTGCTCAGTCTACCAAAGGTAGGGGAGTGGAGAGAGACTTCTGAGGTCTGTCCTCTGTACCTGGAACAGGACTCTGGGGCTCTGATCACATTCAGATCCTGATCATAGTCCAGGCCCCCCCATACAACAGGGGCCCCCTCCACCTCAGCCCCATGGCAGAGGGGTACACATGTGGTCATACACAGACCAGGAAGAAAGACAGAGCTTCCCACAGTAAGATCCTTGTGGGGGGGGTGTCCCAATAATACTGAAAAGCTCAAAAAGCACCCCAAAACCATGCACAGCCTTGGGAAATGAGTACACATAGAAAAAAGGGGAACGCCATTGAGAAATACATTGTCTATGATCCCAAGAAGGATCAAAACACTCAGTCTGAAGATGAGGAAGTATAAGCTTCTGCACCTAAAGACTCCAAGAAAAACAGAAATTGGGCTCAGGTTATGAGAGAGCTCAAAAAAGATTTTGAAAATCAAGTAAGGGAGATAGAAGAAAAATTGGGAAAAAAAATGAGAGAGATGCAGGAAAAACAAGAAAAAGGAGTCAGCAGCTTAGTCAAGGAGAACCAGAAAAATGCTGGAGAAAATAGCAGTTTAAAAACTAGCATAAGTCAAATGTATAACACAGTTCAAAAAGTTATTGAGGAGAAGAATGCTTTAAAAAAGCAGAATTGGCCAGATGGAAGAAGAGATAAGAAAGCTCTCTGAGGAAAAAAAAATCTTTCAGATGTAGAATGGAGCTAAAGGAAGCTGTTGATTTTATGAGAAGTCAAGACACAATATTTCAACACTAAAAGAATGAAAAATTCGAAGAAAATGTTAAACATCTCATTGAAAAAAACAACTGATCTGGAAAACAGATTCAGGAAAGATAATTTAAAAATTATTAGGACACTTGAAAGTCATGAGCAGGAAAAGAGCTTTGACCTCATTTTTAAAGAATTCCTACAGGAAAATTTTCCAGATATGCTACAAGCAGAGGGCAAAATAGAAATGGAGAGAATCCACCAATCTCCCCGAGAAAGAGATCCAAAAAACCCAAAAAAACAAACCAGTCTCCAGAAATATTATAGCCAAGTTCCAGAACTGTCAAGTCAAAGGGAAAATATTACAAGCAGCCAGAAGGAAGCCACCTCATCAGAGGTGGCTCAGAGACGAAACAGCATATATATTCAATGGGGTATAGACATCTAAAGTAAAAAGGAGCAAAGGAGGACAGGGAGAAGGGGGAATGTGAGTGATGGAGGAGAGGGTGGACCGTAGGAGACAGTGTTCAGATATAACACATTTTCTTTTTTACTTCTTGCAAGGGGCTGGGATTGGATGGCCTGTCTGGGATCACAGGGCTGGGTGGTTGCTGGGCCTTTAGGGGTGGTATGTGGGCTCAGAACCTCTTAGCCCCAGGGCTGGTGATCAGTCTGCTGTGTCACTCAGTTATCCTACAGCACATTTAAGAAAAGAGACAGAGTGAAAGGAGAGAGAAAATATAGTATATAGTAGTGGGGAGGTATGAATGGAGGGAGTTGCAATCAGCAATGGCAACAGTGGAAAAATATGGAAGTAGCTTTTTTTTTTTGTTTAGGTTTTTGGAAGGCAAATGGGGTTAAGTGGCTTGCCCAAGGCCACACAGCTAGGTAATTATTAAGTGTCTGAGACCGAATTTGAACCCAGGTACTCCTGACTCCAGGGCCGGTGCTTTATCCACTACACCACCTAGCTGCCCCTGGAAGTAACTTTTGTGATGGACTTTTTTTTTTTAAGTTTGAGGGTTTATTTAACACAAATAAAATTGTGCAAAGCTTTTTACTCATTTTCTTCACTCCTCAGTCTAGCATTTGGATTGGTGATCTTGATAGCTAGCTGAGCTGCTCTCTCCACAATGACTTCGTGATTCTTAGAGGAAACATTGTGAGCAATCTCAGCACAGTAAGATTTGTTGCACATCAGGAATACTTAAAGCTCTTTGGCATTGTGCACCAAAAACTTCCTGAATCCACTCGGTAACGTATGTTTTTTCTTCTTATTGCTTCCATAACCAATATTGGGCATCAATATCTGGCCCTTGAATCGTCTCCGCACTCTGCTATCAGTGCCTCTTGGTTTACGCCAGTTTCTCTTGATCTTCACATATCTGTTGGACTGGTGTTGGATGAACTTCTTGGTCCACTTCTTGACGATTTTGGGCTTCACGAGAGGTCTGAGGGCAGGCATGGCACCGGCGAAGAGAGGACGACCCCTCCACTGGAAGTGCCGAGGAAGAGAAAGAGAAGGAAGGCTGTGATGGACTTCTAAAGAATGTGATCCAACGGCAACAGAGCTGGTGGTGTTGGAATACTGGCTGAAGCACATTTTTTAAATTTTTATTTTTCTCTCTTTCCTTTATTTTATTGCTCATGAGGGTCTATATTTTTTGGCGGGAGGGGGTATTATGTTTACTCTGAAACAAGAATATTTTAATAATGTATAAAAACTCATCATTTGTACAAAAATAAAAAGTTAATATATAAAAATGTTTTAAAGTAAAAAAATTAAAAATGGTTACCAATTTGCAATAGGGTTTGAAATTTCATTTTTTTTTCTAAAATAGAGTTATTCTGGTATTCTTTTTCCTCTTTTGTTAATATGGATTTTATTTGGGATTTTTATTTGTAAATCTGATTTATCAGGTTACAATTTTGTAAATATTAATCCATTTCATCTAGCTTGTCAGATTTGCTGACATATAGCTGGGCAAAATTATTCCTGATAATTGCTTTAACTTCTTCATTGGTGGTACATTCATCTTCTATTTTTAGATGTTGTTAATATTATTTCTTCTTTTTCAATGAACTTAGAGAATGAAATATTTTTTTATAATGTAAGATGACCTGATTGTCTGTTTTATTTATTTATTTTTTACTTTATTTTTTTATTTTTTACTTTCAATTTTATAAATCTGTCCTTTGATTTTTAGGATTTGCCTCTAGGTATCTAACTGAAGAGATTTTTTTCATTTTGTATTTTCTTTTTTGTTGTTGTTGCATATCCAATCTACTCTTTTTTTTTTGTTAATGTACATTATCTAGAAATAGAAATTTTCCCCAAGTACTACTATGGGTGTATCCCTTGTGGAATTATTGTTTCTATAATTTGTTCTTTGACTCACTAATTCCTTAGAAATAGATTATTTAGTTTCCAATTAATTATTTTCAATGTATACTTCTATATTCACTTCCTGAGTATAATTGTTATTGCATTGTGATTTCCAGTAAAATTGAATGAATTTGAATAGTTCCACTTTTCCACATGATTGTGAAATTTCTGTGTCTTAATACACAGCTAGTTTTTTATGAAGGTACCAGATGCACTTAAGAAAAATCTACTTGTTTCTTTTCACATTCAGTTTTCTCAAAAGGTTTATCTAACTTTTTAAATATTCTTTTCAAATCCTTAACTTCCTTCTTATTTGTTTTATTTTTAGATTTATCTAGTGCTAAAGGGGAAAATTAAGATTTCTCATTAATACTGTAGTTCATTTAACTTTTCCCTTAAGAATTAAGCTGCTAAGGGGTGGCTAGGTGGCACAGCGGATAGAGCACTGGCCTTGGAGTCAGGAGTACCTGAGTTCAAATCCGACCTCAGACACTTAATAATTACCTAGCTGTGTGGCCTTGGGTAAGCCAGTTAACCCCATTGCCTTGAAAATATCTAAAAAAACAAATAATTAAGATGCTATACCATTTGATGCATATCTCCTTAGTATTGAAATTCCTACATTGTCTGTTGTGTTTTTTTAGCAAGATGTAGTTTCCCTCTTTGTGCCTTTTTATCAGGTCAATTACTGTTTTCTGTTTTGTCTGAGATCATGATTACTGTCCCTGTCTTTTATTAACTTTATCTGAAACAATAGATTTTTGCTCCAGTCCCTTATTTTAACTCTGTGTTTCTCTGTTGTGAATGTGTTTCCTGTAAACAGCATATTTGTGGATTCTGATTTCAGGTCTATTCTGCTGTTTGCTTCCATTTTATGAATGTTAATTTCATTCTCATTCACATTTAGTATTATTAATTGTACATTCCCACCATTCTTTTTTTCTTCTGTTTATCCTACTCTCTATTCTTGTCTTGTCCCTTCTCAAAAGGTTATTTTTCTTTTGACTACTGCTTTCTTTTACTTATCCCTACCCCTGCCTTCTCTTTTCCCTTCTCCTATTTTCTTGTTTGTTAAGATAAACTTCTGTTGCCCAGATAGTATGTATGTTATGTATGCATGCATACATGTATGTATGCATGTGTAATTTCTCTATATGAACTAATCTGGAGGTGAGTGAAAGTCAAATTTTGCCAACTACCTCCACCCCGTTTTCCCCCTCAGGATAAAATCTCTTTTTTGCACCTCGCTGTTATATGAAATAATTTAGTTAATCTTCTCCCTTCCCTCTTCTGCCAGGGCATCCCTCATTTTTGCCTATTCACTACATCATCTTAACATAACTGATTCATTTTTGTATCCTCCGTCTTTGTAGAATACTTCTAATTGCTCTAGTAATGACAAATATTTTGAGAAATTACATGTATCATCTCCCCACACAGAAATATAAACCATTTAACCCTGTTAAGTCTTTTATGATTTCTATTTCATGTTCATCTTTTTTATACTTCTCTTGAGTCTTGCATTTGAAAATCTAATTTACTTTTCAGCTCTGTTCTTTTTAGAAATGTTCAAAAGTACTCTATTTCATGAGGTTTCCATTTTCCCTGAAAAGGATTAAAATCATCTTTTACTGGGTGGGTTATCCTTGGTTATAATCTTTGCCCCTTTGGCTTTCAGAAGATTATATTCCAAGGCCTCTACTCCTTTAACATGGAAGCTAAAGTGACTGGTTGATCAGAGCCCCCCCCACCGCTTCCTGGGGAGAGATACAATAAGTTTTCCTCAGCATCCTTGATCACTTGAAACTGAAAGTGATACTGTTCTCCAGAAGCCCTGTTCCCATGGAATCACAAGTGATATTGTTCTTCAAGATTCCTTATCTCTTAGTTCCAAAAGTAATACTATTCTTCAGGGTCCTTGTTCCCTTTTGAACAAAAGTGCTCCTCTCTTCACTTGAACTATGTGCCAGAAATGTGTATAAGCTACCAAAGGAGCTTAGCAAACAGTATCTAGTCCAGCATTCGGGGCTAGCACAAGGATCCCCTGTAATCCCTTCTGGAGCAACCAACAGGTCCCCTTACCATGTCTAGTTCGAGTCTCCCAAAGTTGCTGCTCCTTATGTTGTCACTATTCAGTCCTACCCCTGTTGCTTCATCCATATGAGCTCTGAGTAATTTTCCACTTCTGTGTCACAGATATCTTTTTTCTGATTTCTAAGATTGTTTTAGCCTGGAAGAATGTTTTACTCTGTTCTTTTGTTGGCCCTATCACTTTCTAATTAAATATGGACTGCTACATGAAAGCTATTTTGAGTTGAAAGTTGGGAGAGCTCAGCCAAGAGCTTCCTCGACTCCATAATTTTGACCCCATCTCAAGAAGTCTGGACTCTGTTCTTGTCTGCCTAAGTTCTAGGACATCCCCTTGCCACTTGTAGACATTATGGTGCCACTTAGGCTTAGATTTTTAGCCCTAGAAGTTTGTAGATAAAGAAAAACCCCTATTTCGACAAACTACTTGCTTGTGAGATGGATCAATGAATATTTGCTTCTAGAAAGAATATCTGCTTCTTTCTGCTTCCACCAAATACCAGCATCAAAGTTAAAAGGAGTATGGGAAAACAGGTTCACTGATACTTTATTCACAGAGCTATGAATTGATCCAAGTGTTCTAGAAAGCAAGGCAGAATTTTCAAGAAAAATGACTAAATTTGTTGTTAATATTTTGTTAAAGATCTGTAGAGTTTAAATCCAGAACAAAGCTTACTATCTTCCATTTTTAAAACTTGCCTTTTGTATTGTATTTTTTACATTTTAATTTGACTCTTCTTTCATAATATGAATGAATGTTTAGCATGATTATACATGTACAGTCTTTTTCCCCCCTTTTATTTATTTTCATCCATTTGTACATGCATATTTCCAAGTCACAAAGTTTCCCTCCACCCTCCCTTCCCACCCCCTTCCCCTCAGTTGGGAATGGTCAGGTTAGCATTTTACATACATATTTTGTTAAACATTCACAAATTAGTAGTTTTTGGCATGAGGAATTAGGATTAAGGGAAAGAGATACATAAGAGATAACTTTTATAAAGTGTTCATCAGATTTGGTAGGGGTGGTTTTTTTCTGTGTATTTTGCTTTGATTATTCCCTCTGGTTGGGAATAATCTGTCAAATACAGTTGTCCTAGCTCTTTGGATTGTGAAGAGGGGTTGCAACCCTCAAGCTTGTTCATCTCATAACGTTGATGTGTAAATTGTTCTCTTAGCTCTACTCCCTTCATTTGGCATCAGATCCCATAAATTATTCCATGCTTCTCTAGAATCCGACCATTTATTGCTTCTTGTGGGACAATAATATTCCATAGTATTTCTGTACCATAACTTGTCTAGCCATTGCACAATTGATGGACATCCCTTAATTTCCAGTTCTTTGTCACTACAAAAAAAAAGGCTGCTATGAATATTTTGGAACATGTAGGACTTTTTCCATTTTTTTACAATTTCTTCTGTATATAATCCTAGAATTTGAATTGCTGGGTCAAAGAGTATTAACAGTTTTATTGCTCTTTGGGCATAGTTCCATATTGCTCTCCAGAAAAATTTGATCCATTCACAACTTCACTAGCAATGAATCAATGTCCCAATCCTCCCATAACCTCTTGAACATTGAAGATCTTCCCTTTTTCTCATCTGGACTAATCTAAAAAGGTATGAGATGATACTTCATTGTTTTAATTTGCATTTCTCTAATCAATAGTGATTTGGAGAATATTTTCATATGCTTATAATATAGCTTTAATTTCTTCTTTTGAAAACTGTCTGTTCATATCCTGTGACCATTTATCAATTGGGGAATGATGTATGACTTCATAAATCTGATGCAGTTCGCTACATATTTTAGAAATGAGACTTTTATCAGAATTCCTGGTTCTTAACATTGTTTTCTCTTTCCACTTTTCTGGCCTTTCCACTTTTCTTCTAATTTTGTCAGTATTGATTTTATTAGTGTAAAATCTTTTTTAATTTAATATAGTTAAAATCATTCATTTTGCAGTTTATAATGTGCTCTAATTCTTGTTTGATCATAAATTTATCCCTTTTCCATAGATCAGATAACAGAATATTTTTTGGTCTATTAAGTTATCTATGGTATTGTTCTTTATGTCTATTTTGACCTTATTTTGGTAGAGGGTGTGAGATGTGGATCTATGCCTACTTTTTGTTATACAATTTTCCAGTTTTCCCAACAATTTTTGTCAAATAGTTCTTATCCAAGAGGATGATGGCTTTAGTTTTGTCAAATAGTAATTGCTGTAGTCATTTACTGCATTTTCTTTTGAACCTATCCTAATTCACTGATCCATTACTCTATTTCTTAACCAGTACCAGGCAGTTTTGATGACTGCCACTTTATAGTATAGTTTAAGATCTGGTAGAGCTAGGTCATCTTCCTTTACATTTTTTTTTATCAGTTCCCTTGCTATTCTTTTCCTTTTGGTACTCTAGATGAATTTTGTTACTATTTTTTCTAGCTCAGTAAAGTATTTATTTGGTAGTTTGATTGTTTGGCACTGAATAGGTAATTTAATTTGGGTAGAATTGTCATTTTTATTATGTTAGCTCAACATAACTATGAGCATCTGACATTTTTCCAATTCTTTAGAACTGACTTTATTTGGGTGAGGAGAGCTTTATAATTGTATTCATACTTTTCTGGCTTTGTCTTGGGAGGTAGATTCCCAAGTATTTAATATTATCTACACTTATTTTAAGTGGAATTTCTCTTCCTATCTCTTTTTCTTGGTCTTTGTTGTTCATATATAGAAATACTGATGATTTCTATAGGTTTATTTTATATCCTGCTACTTTGCTGAATTTGTTAATTGTTTCAAGGAGATTTTTAGATTATTTTCTTGGATTCTCTAAGAATAACATCATATCATCTGCAAAGAGTGAAAGTTTTGCTTCTTCATTGACTATTCTGATTCCTTCAATTTCTTTTTCTTCTTTTATTGCTACTGTTTGTGATTCTAATAATATATTGAATAGTAATGGTGATAGTGGACATCCTTGTTTCACTCCTCAATTTATTGGAGATGCTTTGAGTTTATTTCCATTAAATATATTATTTTTTGATGATTTTAGATAGATACTATTTATTATTTTAAGGAAAACTCCATTTATTCCCATGCTTTCTAGTGTTTTTAATAGGAATGGATGTTGTATTTTATCAAAGGCTTTTTCAGCACCTATTGAGGTAATTATATGGTTTCTGTTGGTTTTACTTTTTATATGTTTAATTATGTTGAATGTTTTCTTAATATTGAACCAACCCTTCCTGCCTGGAATAAATCCAACCTGATCCAACCTGGTAATAACTTGCTGTAGTCTTATTGATAAAATTTTATTTAAGATTTTTGCATCAATATTCATTAGGGAGATTGGTCTATAATATTCTTTGTTTAGGTTCTTTCTGGTTTACGCATCAACATCATGTTGATATCATAAAAGGAACTTGGTAGAACTCCTTTCTCTCTTCGTTTTAAAATAGTTTATGTAGAGTAGGAATTAATTGTTGCTTATATGTTTGGTGTAATTCACTTGAAAATCCATCTGGACCTGGAGACTTTTTCTTAGGGAGTTTAGTGATGGTTTCTTCAATTTGTTTTTCTGAAATGAAGTTAATTATTTTATTTCCTCTTCTGTTAACCTGGGCAGTTTGTATTTCTGTAAATATTTATCCATTGCATTCAAGTTGACCAATTTATTGGCATACAGTTTGGCAAAATAGTTCCTAATTATCTCTTTAATTTCTTCCTCATTGGTGGTTAGTTCACCCTTTTCATTTTTGATACTGGTTATTTGGTTATCATCTCTCTTTTTTAAAATCAGATTAACTAGATGTTTGCCTATTTTATTGGCTTTTTCATAAAACAAACTCTTAGATTTATTTGTGAGATCAATGTTTTTTTTTGCTTTTGATTTTATTAATCTCTCCCTTGATTTTCAGAATTTATAGCTTGATATTTAATTAGGGATGTTTAATTTCTTTTTCTAGCTTTTTTAGTTGCATACCCAATTTATTGATCTCCTCTTTCTCTATTTTATACATATAGGCAGTCAGAGATATAAATTTTCCCCTCAAAACTGCCTTGGCTGCATTCCATAAATTTTGGTATAATGTCTCATTATTATCAATTTCTTGGATATAATTTTTGATTATTTCTATTATTCATTGTTTCATCAACCCATTATTTAGAATAAAGTTATTTAGTTACTAATTAGTTCTTGGTTTATCTTTCCTTGACCCTTTATTACATGTAATTTTTAGCCCATCATGATCTGAGAACTGTGCATTTATTATTTCTGCCTTTCTTCATTTGATTTTAAGTTTTTTGTGCTCCAGTACATGGTCAATTTTTGGTAAAGGTGTCATGTACTGCCAAGAAAAAGATGTATTCTTTTCTGTCCCTATTAAGTTTTCTCTAGAGGTCTATCATATATAAGTTTTCTAAGATTTCATTCACCTTCTTAACTTCCTTCTTGTTTATTTTGTTGTTAGATTTATTTACTTTGGAGAGAGGGAGGTTGATGTTTCCCATTATTAAAGTTTTGCTGTCTATTTTTCCTTGTAATTCACTCAACTATTCCTCTAGGCATCTGGAAGGCATCCCACTAGGTACATACATGTTTAGTAATGATATAGCTTCATGACCAATGGTGCTTTTAAGAAGATGTCATTTCCTTCCTTATCCATTTTAATGAGATTGATTTTTGCTTTTACTTTGTCTGAGATTAGAATCGCTACCCCAGATTTTTTTAACTTCAGCTGAGGCATAATATATTTTGCTCCAACCTTTTACCTTTATCTTGGATGTATTTTTCTCTTCAAATGTGTTTCTTGTAAACAACATATTGTAGGATTCTGGTTTTTAATCCATTCTGCTATCCATTTCTGTTTTATGGGACAGTTCATCCCATTCACATTTACAGTTAAGATGACTAATTCTGTAATTCCCCTCTATGCTATCTTTCCCTACTTATATTCATCTCTTTCTTTTTCTCTTGTTCCTACTCCCTAACATTTTACTATCATTCACCTTTATTTTTTAAAAATTTAAATTTCAGTTTATTTTCACTTATACCTTCCTTTTCCTTTTATCAATCCCTTCTCTTATCTGCCCCTTTACCAGTCTTCCCCCCCCCCCCACTTCCCTGTAGATTAAGTTTTTAAATCCAAGTGGGAATGTATCTTATTTCCTCAATGGGCTAAATATATTGAATAGACTTTTCAAAGCATTCTAATTCTCCCTTCTTTCCCTCTAAAATTATAATTTTTTTTTTGCCTTTTCCCTTGGTATCTATTATGCTTGATAAGCCTCTGTTGTTATTAAGATATCATCACAGATTATTTACTTGATTGTTTAATAAGCAGCACTGAGTCAAATTGCATCAAATTATAATTATAATCATTTTTACCTTACCCCCTTTTCAAGTATCTTTAAAGAACACACAGTCCTCCTCACAAGCCAAAGTATCCTCCAAAACCAGATCATTTCTGGAACCATTTGTACCCTTTCCTCCTGGACTATTTTCTTTCCTCCCCCCCCCTCCCCACCCAGGGTACTTAACCCCTTGTTAAGTGAAACATCCTGATCTAATTAACTGAAAGTATCTTGAAGATCTCTATGTACTGGGAGGCTCTGGAGGTCTCAAGAGAAATTTACAAGGTTCTTTCAGATTATGATGCCCTCATTAGACAAGATGCTTATCACTTTGTGATTAAAGCCAGTCAGAGTATAATGAGATACTTAAGATAAAGTTGACATTCCTGATTTTTCAGGGGTTTTTATCTCAAACATAGTGATGTGATCTTGGACCTTAAGACCCCATTAAACCTATATCCATCAGGTTAATTCTCTTCAATTATATTCTCTAATTATCCTTAAAGAAATATAGCTCTAATGAGTTAAAATTGTTTTATCTTCCCTTTTAAGGACCAAGATTTGTTTGAAAGAGTCTTGTTTTTTCAGTTCCCTTTTTCATTTATCTTTTTTATGTAACTCTCCAGTCGTGTATTTGGCAAATGAATTCTCTGTTCAGTTCTGGTCTTTGTATCAGAAAATTCTGGAAGTCCTGTCTTTCATTGAACATCTATCTTTTTCTCTGAAAGTATATGCTGAATTTTGAAGGGTAGTACATTCTGGGTTGTAATCCCAGGTCCTTAGCTCTCCAAAATATGGTATTCCAGTTCTTCAGATGCTTCAATGTTGAGGCTTATAGATCATGTGTTAGTCTGATTGTGTTCCCCTTTGTTTTTGAATTGTTTTCTTTTTTGCTCTTTGCAATATTCTTACTTTTATTTGAGGGATCTGGAATTTGACTATTTCAGCCCTTGGAGTTTTTATCCCAGGGTCTAACTTTTTGGACTGATTCTGTGAATTCTTTCAATTGTTATATTGGTATCTTGTTCAAGCAGATTGGGGCAGTTTTCCCCTTATAATTTCTTGCATGATGTTTTCCAGGTTTTTCTCTTGGTACAGGCTTTCTTGTAGTCTAATGATTTGTAGATTGTCTTTTTTGGATCTGTTTTACAGGTCATTTGTTTTCCCTAAAAGGTATTTCATATTTTCTTCAATTTCGTGTAGATTCTTTTAAAATTGCTTGTCTGTTAAGGAAGGGAGGAGAGAAAGAATGGAGGGGAAAATATGGAACTCAAAACTTTGCAAAAATAATTGTTGCAAACTACTTTTGCATGTAGTTGGAAAAATACATTTTTAAAAAACCATAAAAAAAGACAAGGAGAATGTTTATAGTAGCATACTTTGCTAAAAGTACTGGAAATAAAAGTGATGTACATTAGTTGGAGGAACAGATAATTAAATTGAGGTATGTCAATATAATGAAATAGTAAAGCACAAAGAAATGAGAAACATACCAGTTTCTGAGAAACAATGGAAAATTTTTTGAAACTGATGTGAAGGAAAGAAAATGAAGCTAAGAGAACAATAAACGCAATAACTAAAGTAAAAGAAAACAGTAAAAAACATAAGCTTTCCAATCAATGTCAGGGCCTATTTAAGCTCCAGAAGACAAAAATAAAAGCATAGCTCTCTCTTACAAGTGGGATGTAGACAATGAGTATATACTGAAAACTATAAGGGAAAGGGGTCATTATGCTGATTGCTTTTTCTTAATTGTATTTTTATTGTATGTGAAGCCTATATTGAAAATCACATTAATTTTTTTAAATTTTTATTAAAGATATTATTTGAGTTTTACAGTTTTCCCCCCATCTTGCTTCCCTCCCCCCCACCCCCACCCCACAGATAGCACTCCGTCAGTCTTTACTTTGTTTCCATGTTGTACCTCAATCCAAATTGGGTGTGATGAGAGAGAAATCATATTCTTAAAGAGAACAGAATTCTCAGAGGTAACCAGATCAAACCATAAGACATCTGGGTTTTATTTTTCCGAATTAAAGGGAATAGTCCTTGTACTTTGTTCAAACTCCACAGCTCCTTATCTGGATACAGATGGTACTCTCCTTTGCAGACAGCCAAAAATTGTTCCCAATTGTTGCACTGATGGAATGAGCAAGTCCTTCAAGGTTGAACATCACTCCCATGTTGCTGTTAGGGTGTACAGTTTTTCTGGTTCTGCTCATCTCACTCAGCATCAGTTCATGCAAATCCCTCCAGGTTTCCCTGAAATCCCATCCCTCCCGATTTCTAATAGAACAATAGTATTCCATGACATACATATACCACAGTTTGCTAAACCATTCCCCAATTGAAGGACATTTACTGGATTTCCAATTCTTTGCCACCACAAATAGGGCTGCTATAAATATTTTTGTACAAGTAATGTTTTTACCCTTTTTCATCATCTCTTCAGGGTATAGACCCAGTAGTGGTATTGCTGGGTCAAAGCGTATGCACATTTTTGCTGCCCTTTGGGCATAGTTCCAAATAGCTCTCCAGAAGGGTTGGATGAGTTCACAGCTCCACCAACAGTGTAATAGTGTCCCAGATTTCCCACATCTCCTCCTTCCTGGTCATACTGGCCAATCTGACAGGTGTGAGGTGGTACCTCAATGAAGCTTTAATTTGCATTTCTCTAATAATTAATGATTTAGAGCATTTTTTCATATGGCTATGGATTGCTTTGATCTCCTCATCTGTAAATTGCCCCTGTATATCCCTTGACCATTTGTCAATTGGGGAATGGCTTTCTGTTTTAAAAATATGACTCAGTTCTCTGCACACTTTAGAAATGAGTCCTTTGTCAGAATCACTAGCTGTAAAGATTGTCTCCCAATTTACTACTTTTCTTTTGATTTTGATTACATTGGTTTTACCTGTGCAAAAACTTTTTAATTTAATGTACTCGAAACCATCTAATTGGTTTTTAGTGATGTTCTCCAACTCTTCCTCAGTCATAAACTGTTCCCCTTTCCATAGATCCGACAGGTAGACCAGTCCTTGATCTTCCAATTTGCTTATAGTATTGTTTTTTATGTCTATGTCCTGTAACCATTTGGATCTTATCTTGGTAAAGGGTGTGAGGTATTGGTCCAATCTAAGTTTCTTCCATACTAACTTCCAATTATCAGCAGTTTTTATCAAAGAGGGAGTTTTTATTCAGGTGGCCTGTCTCTTTGGGTTTATCAAACAGCAGATTACTATAATCCTCTCCTACTTTTACACCTAGTCTATTTCACTGGTCCACCACTCTATTTCTTAGCCAATACCAAACAGTTTTGATGACTGATGCTTTATAATATAATTTTAGATCTGGTAGTGCCAAGCCACCTTCATTTGCATTTTTTTTCATTAAGCTCCTGGCAATTCTTGACTCCCTATTTCTCCATATGAATTTACTTACAACTCTTTCTAGCTCATTAAAGTAATTTATTGGAATTTTGATTGGTAGGGCACTAAACAGATAGTTTAGTTTTGGTAGAATTGTCATTTTTATTATATTAGCTCTACCTATCCATGAGCAGTTGATATTTGCCCAGTTATTTAAATCTGATTTAATTTGTGTGAGAAGTGTTTTATAATTGTTTTCAAAAAGATTCTGAGTCTGTCTTGGCAAATAGACTCCCAAGTATTTTACACTGTCTGAGGTTACTTTGAATGGAATTTCTCTTTCTAGCTCTTCCTGCTGTTTCTTGCTAGTCATATATAGGAAAGTTGAGGATTTATGGGAGTTTATTTTATAACCTGCAACTTTGCTAAAATTGCTAATTGTTTCCAGTAGTTTTTTAGATGATTTCTTGGGATTCTCCAGGTAGACCATCATGTCATCTGCAAATAGTGGGAGCTTTGTCCCCTCCTTCCCAATTCCAATTCCTTTAATGTCTTTTTCTTCTCTAATAGCTGATGCTAACATTTCTAATACAATATTGAATAGTAGTGGTGATAATGGGCACCCTTGTTTAACCCCTGATGTCATTGGGAATGCCTCTAGCCTCTCGCCATTGAGTATAATGCTTGTTGATGGTTTCAGATAGACACTGCTCATTATTTTAAGGAACAGTCCATTTATTCCTCCACTCTCCAGTGTTTTCAATAGGAATGGATGCTGTATTTTGTCAAAAGCTTTTTCAGCATCCATTGACATGATCATATGGTTTCTGATAGGTTTGTTATTGATATAATTGAGTATACTAACAGTTTTCCTAATATTGAACCAACCCTGCATTCCTGGAACAAATCCTACTTGATCATAATGTATTATCCTAGTGATGACTTGTTGTAGTCGTTTTGCTAAGATTTTATTTAGGATTTTTGCATCTATATTCATGAGGGAAATAGGTCTACAATTTTCTCTCTCTGTCCCAACTCTTCCTGGTCTAGGCAGCAGCACCACATTGGTTTCATAGAAAGAGTTAGGCAGAGTTCCATCTTTCCCCATTTTTCCAAAGAGTCTATATAGGATTGGAATCAATTGTTCCCCAATTGCTTGGTAGAATTCACTTGTGAATCCATCAGGCCCTGGAGAATTTTTTTTTAGGGAGTTCACTAATGGCTCGTTGAATTTCCTTTTCTGAGATAGGGTTGTTCAGGTATTTAATCTCTTCTTCATTCAACCTGGGCAACTCATATTTTTGTAAATATTCATCCATTTCACTTAGATTATCAAATTTATTGGCATAACATTGGGCAAAATAATTTCAAATTATTACTTTAATTTCCTCCTCATTGGTGGTGAGTTCACCTTTTTCATTTATAATACTAGAAATTTGGTTTTCTTCTTTCTTTTTTTTAATCAAATTGACCAGAGGTTTATCAATTTTATTGGTTTTTTCATAATACCAACTTTTGGTTTTATTTATTAATTCAATAGTTTTTTTGCTTTCAATTTTATTAATTTCTCCTTTGATTTTTAAAATTTCTAATTTGGTATTTGATTGGGGATTTTTGATTTGTTCCTTCTCTAATTTTTTTAGTTGCATGTTTAGTTCATTGATTTCCTCTTTCTCCAATTTATTCATACAAGCATTTAGAGCTATAATATATCCCCTGAGAGTTGCTTTGAATGAATCCCACAGATTTTGGTATGTTGTTTCACTACCATCATTATCTAGGACAAAATGGCCAATTCTTTCTATAATTTGTTTCCTGGTCCACTCATTTTTCAAGATGAGGTTATTCAGTTTCCAATTTGCTCTGGGTCTATATCTCCTTGGCCCAGCATTGCACATGAC
Organism: Macrotis lagotis; assembly: GCF_037893015.1. Lineage (NCBI taxonomy): Eukaryota > Metazoa > Chordata > Mammalia > Peramelemorphia > Peramelidae > Macrotis > Macrotis lagotis. The sequence continues at coordinate 165,023,307 of NC_133665.1, forward strand.
TTTTATTGCATTGTGATCTGAGAAAGATGCATTCACCATTTCTGCCTTTCTGCAGTTGATCATTAGGTTTTTATGTCCTAGTACATGGTCAATTTTTGTATAAGTTCCATGTACTGCAGAGAAAAAGGTATATTCCTTCCTATCCCCATTCAGTTTCCTCCATAAGTCTACTATATTCTAATTTTTCTAACAATCTATTTACCTCCCTAATTTCTTTCTTGTTCGTTTTATGATTTGATTCATCTAGATCTGATAGCGGGATGTTGAAGTCTCCTACTATTAGAGTTTTGTTGTCTATGTCTTCCTGCAATTCCTTCAGCTTCTCCTCTAATAATTTGGGTGCTGTCCCACTGGGTGCCTATATATTCAATATTGAAATGACTTTATTGTCTATGGTACCTTTTAGGAGGATAAAGTTTCCTTCCTTATCTCTTTTAACACTATCTATTTTTGCTGCTGCTTTGTCTGAGACAAGGATTGCCACCCCTGCTTTCTTTACCTCAGCTGAAGCAAAATACATTTTGCTCCAACCTTTTACCTTTACTCCATATGTATCTCTCCTCTTCAAATGAGTTTCCTGTAAGCAGCATATTGTAGGATTCTGGTTTTTAATCCACTCTGCTATTTGCTTACACCTTAAGGGAGAGTTCATCCCATTCACATCCAAGGTTATGATTACTAATTCTTTATTGCCCTCTCTGCTATCTTCCCTCTGTTTGTATTTTTCCCCCTTTCCCCAGCTTTTATCCATATTCCTCAGTATTTTGTTTTTGAATACCACCCTCTTCGGTGTGTTTGCCCTCCTATATCACTCCCTCCCCTTTCTTTACCCCTTCCCTGTTCCCTTCCCTTCCTTTTGTTATTTCCCCTTATTTCCTCCACTCCCCTTCCCTTTCTCTGTCCCCCCTCCCCTTTTCCCCTTTTACTTCTTGAAAGGTTAGATGTTTTATAAGTTAACTGAGTATGTGTAGGTTGACTTTAAGCCAAGTCTGATGAGAAGAAGATTCAGGTGTTTCTCCTCTACTCCCTTCTTCCCCTCTATTACCATAGGTTTTTTTGTACCTCTTAGTGTAATGAGATTTGTCTCATTCAATCCCCTCCCTCCTCCCGTCTCTTTCCTGTCCCCCTTTTTAGGGAGGTAGTGTATTTTTTTTAGATCATTCTATCTAAGTCATAGAAAATTCTGAGTGTCTGACCCTTCTAGTTCAGTATATTCTGTTGAATAGAGTCCAAATTCCTGAGAGTTATTAGAGTCTTTCTCCCCGGTGGAGTTAAAGCCAGTTACATCCCACTAGATATCAGTCTCATGGATAGGTCATGGATGCCCAGCATTTCTGGCTAGGTATATTCTCTCTGTTAGAGTTACATTTCTCAGTATTCTCAGGATTTATGAGAGTCTCTCCCCCCCCCACCCCCCACCCCATGCTGGGATATAGCCAGTTTCAACTTGCTGGATTGCATTTTTTTCCTTTTACTGCCCCCCCCCCCCTTATTTACCTTTTCATGTGTCTCTTGAACCTCCTGTTTGATATCCAAACTTTCTGTTTAGCTCTGGTCTTTTCATCAGAAATTCTTGGAATTCTTCCATTTCGTTAAATGTCCATCCCTTTCCCTGGAAGAGTAGGCCCAGCTCTGCAGGAAAGTAGACTCCTGGCCGCATTCCAAGCTCCTGCCTTCTTCGAAAAATCTCTTTCCAGGCCCCTTGATCCCCCAAAGCTGATGCAGCCAGGTCCTGTGCGATCCCCACTGTGGCTCCTTGACATTCAAATTGTCTCTTTCTGGCTGCTTGCAGGATTTTCTCTTTTATCTGATAGTTCTGGAGTTTGGCCACAACATTCCTTGGTGTTTTCCTTTTAGGATCTTTTTCTGGTGGGGATCAATGTACTCCTTCAATAACTACTTTGCCCTCTGATTCCATGATGTCAGGGCAGTTTTCCATCACTAGATCCTGTAATATTAAGTCCAGGCTTTTTTTCTCTTCAATGTTTTCAGGAAGTCCTATAATTTTCAGGTTTCCCCTCCTCCATCTATTCTCGAGGTCAGTGGTTTTGTTGATGAGGTATTTCACATTTGCTTCTATTTTTTCTATTTTTTGATTTTGTTTAACTGACTCTTGCTGTCTCGTGGAGTCATTAGTTTCTGTAGACTCCATTATTTTTTGGGGGGAGGAGTTTTCTTCATTAACCTTTTCCAATTGGCCTATTCTACTTTTGAAAGAGCTTTCCATTTGACCCATTGAGTTTTTGAGAGAATTCATTTCTTTTTGCATTTGTTCATTTGAGGATCTGAGAGAATTATTCTCATTTTGCAAGGTATTCATTGTCTCCCCCAAATTTTCCAGTTGATTTTTAAACTCCTTCCTTATTTCTTCAAGGAAGTCTTTCTGTGTTGGAGACCAGATTGCATTCTCCTCAGAGGTTCCAGGTCTCTCTGGGTTGGGGTCTTTCCCTTCCAGGAATTTTTCTATGGATCCACCTTTCTGCTGACCCTTCTTCCTTATGCTAAGACCTTGAGTTGGGTGGGGCTGGTTCACCTGGGCTTGGGATGTCTAAAGGCTTTACTGAGTGCAGTTTCTCTGGATGGCCTGTAGGAGGCGCTGGTTGCCCTCTCTGGGGTGTCTGTGACCTTGGTTGCTAGGCCTTCTCCCTTTGCTTGAGCGAGGGAATTGGAGCTTTTGAATTCTTTTGCCTTCACTCCATGGTGGGCTTTACCCTGGCCTGAGGTCATTCCTCAGCTGGGCTGGTTCTTTTGCTCACACACCTGGGCCTGAGGCAGAAATAATTTGCATTTGTTTGAGAAGAGGCCTCGGGCCCCTGGAGGCGCGGGCTCAGAGTGTCTCAGCCCCTAGGAGCCCCTGATGGTGTCCGCAGCTGTCCTGCCCCAGGCCTCTCCGCGGCCCCTTCCCCAAGCTCCAGGGGGACAGCCCCAACACCAGCGCCTCCGCTTCCCCGCGGACCCAAGCCCCCTTCGTCCAGCCCCACCGCTGCTCCAGCAGCTCCGGCTCTCGGGCCCTCAGACTCCCGGGTCCGATTCAGCTGTTGGTCCGGCTGCTCTTCCCTGGGAGCTCGGCCTCACCTGCCGGGACTCAGCCCAGGCCGCTGCGGGAGACGAGTCCTGAGGTAGATGTTCCTCTCCTGGCTTTTCTTTCTGGGTTTCCTGGTTCGGCTTTCTTCTAAGAGGTTTGTTTCATGGGATAGATGGGGAAGAGATCAGGAGACTTCAGAACTGCGCCTGTCCTCTCTCCGCCATCTTGGCCCCCCTCCACATTAATTTTTTTCAAAACATCAATCAAATACTGAAAACGTAGGGACGTGAAAAAAAGAACTACCACATTGGTTGATCTAATAGACAGTTTATCATTTCAATAATCATAATTCTCGCTCTCCATATACTTACCTTCATTGCAAATCAGATAAGAAGGGCATAGCTAGGTGATACAATGGATGGAGCACCAGACCTGGGGTCAGGAGGACCTGAGTTCAAATATGACTATAGACACTTAATAATTACCTGACTGTGTGACCTTGGGCAGGTCACTTGACCCCATCACCTTGCAAAAACAAAAAAAAAATCAAATAAAGAAATTGATAAATCTGTTCAAATAGCTTGTTGTCTATTCATATACTCTGGGTGAAGAAAATAGAGAATATTAATTTACCTGATATCAGAAGCAGAACCCTGAAAACTCTGCATCTTGAGCTTTCTCCTTTATAAAATAAGGTGGTGTTGGGGGTTTTTTTACAGTGAGATTTAGCAAGCGTTGAAATCCAAGTTTCACTCTTGAAAATTCAAAATGTTAGTCTAGATAGTTTTCCAGAGGCCTGGGTTTCCAACTCCCTATCAATTGGAATTTCCCTTTACTATGTCCTTGACAAGTTACCATGTGGTCTCTGCTTGAAGACCTCCAGTGTCAGGGAACTCACTTCTTTAGGAACTTGTTATTAAATTGTCAACTCAAATTAAAAATCATTGATATTTAAATAATTTGTGTCATAAAGACATGTAGAAAGGGATATATTTAATTTTTATGGAATTTCATAAGGTACTAAAGAAAGCAGCAATGACCTGGGTAAAGAGACATCAAATGCGTCTCCCTGGGCCTCAGTAATTTTTCCCTTTGTAAAATGAAGAGATGGGACTAGCTGGCCTCTATGTTTTTTCTGCTTCTAAATGTAAGATCTCATGTTGCCAGAACTTATATATTTGCCTCATATGACAGAGCTAGGTATTTCCAACTGTTTATATAATAATGATGATTTGTTTTTTAAAAAAATTATTGATATAGGACTTTTTAATTCATTTTGCTAAGTTGATTTTTTAAAAAAAAATCAGATTTATAAGAGTTTATACCATTTCTGGTACATTTTATTTTCTTGTTGACTGAAAATGAATAAAAAAAGAAAAATATGTTTCCATGAATCAGTTTCTTTGGCAAGAATTGTATGACAGGTGTAGAAGAATACCTTGCACTCAGATATGGAAATAGACTGTGCTATGGTAAATGAAATGTTCTGTATGTGTAGACTTTTATGCTTACTGAATCAGAGTTAGCAGACTCTATATATCCCATTATGTGATGCAAATCAGAATTTGGACCCTTCCATAATTCTGTGATATCTCTTGTGACCTCCATAGTCTTTCAAAGACCACTTATGATGACCTAAGACTCATATTTCTGTTTGTTTTATTTTGGGGAGGATTCATTTTTTTTCTTTGAAGATAATTTTTTCTTTGAAGATTGACTTGATAATTTATAATAATAAGCACATAGATTTAGACTTAGGAGAGGTCTTAAGAGTTAATTTAGTTCAAACTCCCTTTTTGTATATGAGAAAATTAAAGTCTTTGGATGATAAGTGATTTGCCCAAGGTCACAAGGTATCAGTGGCTAACCTGGACTTTGAATCTATGTCCCTTTTTTCTTACTCCAAGTCATTATCTTCTTTTACTGTTCAAGATTCCATTTAGAGTTTTCTTGGTAAAGATACTATAATAGTTTAACATTTCTTTGTCTAAATCATTTTCTAATGAGGAAACCCGGGCAAACAGGCCTAAGCAGCTTGCCCAGAGTAACACGATTACTAAGAGTCAGGTCAGATTTTAAACACCAAGCTTGGCATTCTATGTACTGTGCCACCCAGTTGTCCCCAAAGTCTGGAATACCAGAATCTGTTATGTCTCTGATACATACTGGCTACGTGACTCCCAGTGTTCTGAGTGGTTCTCAAAGTATATTCCAGAGATCTCCGAGAGTCCACAAACTCAGTGGATCTGTGAGATTAAAACTATTTTTTATAACAATACACAAAAGTTTCTTATATCAAAGGTTAACAGATAAAACAAACATAAATAAAATCTCTTTGGATTCCCAAATAATTTTAAGAGTGTAAAGTAGCGGTGAGACCAAAAATTTTGAGAACTACTGCCAGGCATGACTTGCTTAGAGTACAAGTAGTAGAGAAGACATTAACTTATAATGAGAAAGTTAATTTACTTACTTGGGGGTTCTCTATACTAATAAAGTCACAGGGACAGTTCTTATCCCTATCCTCTTTTTCCCTTGGCTTTGGTTTTAAATCCCTATTAACCATTGTCTTATCTTTCTCTATACAAAAATCATTCTCCTTGGAAAAAGACAACAAAAGTAAACTAAGACCTCTTCCCATGAACTTTAATTTCTTCCTTTTTTTGATCTTTCTAATGCTTCCAATTAAGTTTAAATTCTCCTTTTTTTGTGCTCCTTAGCCCTCACTACCATGCATAACTTATTCTAGACTTTCCTATTCATGCCAATTCTTTCTTGGGCCTGCTTTTCTCATCTATATAAGTGGTTTCTAAAGACTTGTTTTCTTATATCTCAGAACCTAGGAGGGAAACATAAAGCCACCAACTGATTAATAACAACTTAATTTCTCCACCTCTTTAACTTCTTCAGTGATTTATCTCCCTTATGAGCAAACTCATAGGTAGTGACTGCTCAGGTTTGGTTCTCCTTTGTCTTCTCTTCTTTCCCTCTCCCTTCTTCCTTTGAAATATCAATACACTTCTGCTTGACTTTGACTATCATCTCAGTATGAAAAACTCCCAGATCTATTTTTCCAATTCTGGACTTTCTTGATCCCCATACATGTATTTTAGCATACTCTTTGGTATCTTTCCCTGATCATCTTATAAAAAAACATCAAGTTCAACACTTAGGAAAATGACCCCATTATCTTTCCTCTAAATAAATAGCTCTGACTCCTCACTTCCCTTTTTATGCACTTCCCTCATTCCAGACTTTAGTTGCCTTTCATTTTCCTTCCCCAAATTCAATAGTCAATTTTTACCAATTCTACCTTTGGCATATATTTAATGTATGATATAATAAACACTTGGTTTCCTAACATTTCATTTTTCTCTATATACACACATGAAATAACTATTTTAAGCATCGCATTCAAATCTGTGTTGTCTTTCTTTATTTGCCTTTCTGCTTAATTTTTATATTATAAGGCATGGTCTAACCCTTTTGTTTTGATAAGCAGCCAATTTCCTTTACAAAGTTTATTGTTAAGCAATTAGTCATATATTTAATATTGTAGTATTTCATTGCTTATGGTTGCTTTAAAATGATAATTTTCCTCTCTTTTCCCCTTTAAAGCATTAAATTTCAGTATTTTAGGTTGAACTTTATCCAACATCATGACTATGTTTAATTTTTGATTCAGCTGCAACAAAGTTAATTTCAGTTGAATTCTTATTTCTGTCTAACTTGAGTATGCTTCCTTTAGACAATATATTCTTGGACTACCTTTTTTTATCCATTCTGTAATTCTTGTCTTTTCCAAAGAGAAGTTTAACTAATTTATATTTAAGATTTTAAGTGTTAAGTTTGATTTTTTTTCTTAACTATACTGAATAATATTGTTTATTCCATCAGCATAGATTGCAAACTACTTTGTCACCAGTATGAATAAAATCCTTGGCTCTCTTTTCTTTTCCTTTTATACTGTCTCTTTTAGCAATTTCATCAGCTCCCATGGGTTCAATTATTATCTTTAAATATCTTTCAATTCTATATATTTTGCATGAGTTAATATCTGGAATTATAACCTCATATTGCCAATAACCTTTTGGATAATTTCAAATAGAATGCCCCATATGCATTTCAAACTTACTCTGTCCAAAATAGAACTCATTATCATTTATTTTCAAGCTTTCCCCTCTTAAGAATTTTCATATTTTCAAGGCAGTCACCCAAGTTTGCAATCTCAGGGTTGCCCTCCTCAATCTTATATACCACACATAGTTCAGTCCTTTGCCAGATTCTGATTCTATCTTCACAACATGTGAGTTTATATGCACATATGTGCACACACATGCACAGATACAGGTTTATACATATATACAAGTGATATAATCAAACACATGAACTATGTGGGGTATATATATGAATGTATTCATACATGTATTTATATATGCATATATCCCCTTCTCATAGAGTCACAAACTTAGGGTAGGCCACCACATGCTTTGGAAACTGAATTCAAAGTATTTGAATTTCTCTGAATTCTATTTTCTCCTTTCATTATTTCATTGTTAATTATTAGTTCTTCCATTTTTGTTGATTTCTGCTTGTTTTTAGCTCTTAGCTTCCTGCTGTTTTTTTTCCTCCATAAGAATCTTTCTCTTTCTATCTGAATCACAGTTTTCTTAAATTTATTTACCTTTTCAAGTTGTGAGTTTCACTGTCATCTTGTCAAATTTATCTTTCATTAGTCTGTTTCTCCTTTATTTAAGTCAGATTATTCTTTTCTTCAACGTTAGTGTATGGTCTACATAATGGAATCTTGTTCATTTTTTTCTTTATTTCAGGCATCATTATATTTTCATTTGGCTTTTTTCCCTTATAAAACCTTCTTGTTTAGTTCATTTCTTTTCTTTTAATTTTTATTTTTTATTCATTTTTGAGGAAATTTTATAATGAGGATTTATGGGAAGAAGGTTATTTTAATAACCTTGGAATAAGTTTTTCTTCTTGAGAGCCTGTTAGTCTGCCATTTTCTCATATGATACTTCATTACAACATTTTTCCAAAATTGCTCTTTTTTGAATTATAATAATCATTTTCTTTTGATCCTAGATTTCTTTATGCTATATGCCTAACAGTGAGATATATGGGTAAAAGTATTTAGGCATTTTACAAAAATAATTCCAAATTGCTTTCCAGAATGGTTAGATCATTCAAAATCTCACAAACAGTACATTAAGTTGCTGGTCTTTCCATAACCCTACAAAAGTGAAACTCATTTTTGTCAGTTTACTGGATATGAGGTGAAACCTCTATGTTGTTTTGATTTGCATCAGATATATCCTTAAAGAGAAAACATTTTTTTCTCATAATTATCCAAGAAATAGCCTCCATTCTTGACAGTTCTTGGGATATATAGATGTAATTTTCCCACATGCCTGATTTTGGGCAAAATATAATATCATGGAAAAAAAGAACAAAGTGAACATTAAATACCTAATCCAGAAATAAAAATGGCCCAGTGTTCTATTGCGATCTGCATCACTAGTTTGCTTCTCTGCTAAGAAACTATTAATATATCTATTTCCTCACCTATAAATTATAACTCCTCTCTGCTGTATGCTTCACATTCAGAAATATTTTCAGCTTTGTGTCTTGCTTTTGAAAACATTCTGTGCTTCCACTAAGAATGCTGACTATTTCTGGCATGATCATAGACAGTTCACTGGAAACCATTAATCTATTTTGTGCCCTCTGGGGGCTGGGATAGGTGACCTCTTGAGATCCCTTCTACCAACCAGGAGTCTATTTTAGTTCCATATGTGGCAGACAACACTTTAACAAAAGAATCCACATCTGATGTATAAATGCCTAAAGCATCTCCATCTTTTAGAAGTTTCACTATTAGTGTGCAAATTAAATGTCTAGAGGCATAATTATTGAACTGATAAAATGCAATTGTATGGTTAAAATTCGTCAAATGCCAGAATAACTTATGTAGCATAGATACAAGTTTATAATATTAAAGAAATAATTTATCTTCATTTATAATTTTAGTAAGCATAAGGGAACTGTATGTTATTTTCAGACATGAAATATCAGCAATTAGATGTTCATTCATTACCATTAAATGATCAATTCACTTCAACATGCAGGTGTCATTCTTGTTTATCATGTGCTTTTGTGCTTTTCATTGTTTTCTATCCATGTTACTATTGCATATTTGGCATATAATCACTATGCTATTATCTTAAATACTCTAATTCAGGGGTTCTGATGTTTTTTGGTTTCAAGTTACATTACCAAAAATCACTTGAGGATCTCTAAACAACTTTTGTTTGTGAAAGTTATTTCTACAGATGTGTGATTAGAATTATATATCTACATATAGATCAACCGTTTTAAAAACTAAAATGGATAATTTAATGTCTATTAATTATTAAATAATAATAATAATAATGATAAACATTTCTTTCCAAGTTAACATAAATGGCACATTTTATGAAGATAACTATATTCCAAATAAAGGAAATTTAGTTAAAATGGTAGCATTATTTTATGTATCTTCACAAATCTCTTCAGTGTCTGACCATATAGATGGCAACTGGATTCCCAAATATGCTTCTACATTTCATTTATTTCAATATGTTGTTGGGGTGGAACCATATGAAGAAAATCCAGCCTTAAACATACACACACTCACACACACACATTATGTGTATACATACACACACACACACATATATGTTTGGGAAAGCAGTAGTTTTAAGAGGCAAATAATGTCAATGTTACAATGAAAATAATCTTGATCTTATAGACTCTATAAAAAAATCTCTGTGACCCAAGGAGTCCCCAGAATACACATTGTGTACCACTATTCTGGGGCAGCTAGATAGCACAGTGAATAGAATACTGGCCCTGGAGTCAGGAGGAACTCAGTTCAAATCTAGCCTCAGACATGCAAAAATTACCTAGCCATGTGACCTTGGGCAAGTCAGTTAATCACACTGCCTTGCAAAAATCCAAAAAAAAACCCCCACTATTATGATGATACCATAATCTCATAGATAAAAATGCTCTCAACAACAAATGGGGATTGCAACTTGTATAGACCATTCCCACCTATGTTTTCCTTTAAGAAGAAATGAAATAGAGGATATCATTAAAGAAATGTAGAATTAAGAAAGAAGATAGCTTCATCACCAGGAGTCAGAAAAGGATAATTGGTGTATAAAAGCAATCTTTAAGATGACAGGAGAAAATGAAGGAGGACAAGAACACACTGGGTAGGCATTCTCCTCATTTTATGAGCCTATCTTCCTTTCTCCCTATTATATTTCTTCCATGATCTTAATGGTTAGAGAATGATCAAGTATAATTGTGCCTTTTTATGTCTTTCATGGCATCTTAAATATGCTTGATGAATACACAGGAGACAACTTGAAGGAAAATAACTTATCTGTTTTATGTTTGCTTTACTGAAACAAAAGTTCTTTAAAATTCAACAAGTAGAAAGTACAATGCAATTATATATTTGCTACATCTTTCATTCCAGAGAATTTTGTGACAATGAAGAAAATGTAATAGTTAAAAATAATAGCAAATATTTATATGTATTTAGTCACACAACTTTAAGTATATACTATATGAAATGTATTATAAATATAACAACATAATCTATATATTTATATGTAATTATATATTATAGATAATATATGAATATCTCTCTATTATCTATCATTTATCTTTCTATCTATCTATCTATCTATCTATCTATCTATCTATCGTGACTAAGATACACACACAAATTGACTGAATTCAGGTTGAGGACCTTTGCTCATAGACATAGAAAAGTAGGTTTGGAGGTTTATCATACATGATGTTATCTCAATCACCTCTTATTTTTCAGTATAAATGAGATCTAAGATTCTATTTTTCCATAATTACTGGATAGCTTTTTTCTTGAATCAATGACATATTTTGACTATTATGGCACACTTCACAAAAAACTTACTGCTATTCATTTCTATCTATGGAAATGATAATGAGTGATGGATCAAACAATATTGTTATTATTATCATTATTACTTATTATCTATCAAAATGGAAAGCATCACTCCCATGTTGAGAGGTACTAGAGACATATTTTGTATTAAGCATGTTTTACCCTAATCATTTTGTTTGCATGTTAAAATAGTCTTTGAAGAATAACTTAGTGTAGCTTCATAAATTTGCTTATTAAAAGTTCAACAGTTCTTTTCCTGTTTCTTGTAACTTGTGCACTCCCCAACATCTTCTCTCTTTGTCTGTGTTTGTGTCTGATTCTTTTCCTGTGGGGTGTCTTTCTCTCTCTCTCTCTCTCTCTCTCTCTCTCTCTCTCTCTCTCTCTCCTTACACACACACACACACACACACACACATGCACACACATGCACACGCATACACACATGTGGACACGTACATGCACATGGATGCAAACATATTCTTTTTTATTTTATTCTCTATTTATTCATCCATATATACATGCATATTTTTAAGTTGCTAAACTTCCTTCCACCCTCCCTTCTCATTCCAACCCCTCATCAGCAAACAGTCGGGTTAGCATTATACATGCATATTTTTGATAAACACATTTATAGATTAGTCATTTTCAGTATGAGGAATTAGGATAAAGGGAAAGAGATACATAAGAGATAATTTTTAAAAAGTGTTCATCAGATTTGGAAGGGTTATTTTTTTGTTTTGTTTTGTTTTTCTTCATTTGGACGGGGATAACATTGTTCATAGCTGGTCTAATATGTTTGTCCTACTTCTCTGAACTGCTGAGAGGAACTGCTTCCATTGAGGTTGATCATCTCACAATGTTGTTGTTAATGTGCTCATTGTTCTCTTGGTTCTACTCCCTTCACTCAGCATCAGATCCCATAAGTCATTCCATGCTTCTCTACGGTCCACCCATTTATGATTTCTTATAGAGCAGTAATTTTCCATAGCATTCATGTACCATGACTTGTCTAGCTATTCCCCAATTGATGTGCATCCCCTCATTTTCCAATTCTTTGCCATTACAAAAACAGCTACTATGAATATTTTAGAACATGTGGGATTTTTCTCATTTTTTATGATTTCTTCTGAATATAGGCATAGAATTGGAATTGCTGGGTCAAAGGGAATGAACATTTTAATAAGGTTGGATCCATTCACAACTCCACCAGCAATGCATAAATGTCCCAATATTCACACAACCTCTGCAACATTGATCATTTTCCCTTTTTCTGATCTTGGCCAGTCTAATAGCTGTGAGTTGATACCTCATTGTTGCTTTAATTTGTATTTCTCTAATCAACAGTGATTTGGAACATGTTTTCATGTGGTTTTACACACACACACACACACACACACACACACATATATATATTTATATATATATATATATATATATATATATATATCTTTAATTTCTTCATTTGAAAACTGTCTTTTTCACATCTTTGACCATTTATCAATTGGGGAGTGACTTGTAACCTCTATAAATTTGATACAATTATCTATATATTTTAGAAATGAGTCTTTATCATAACTCTTAGTTGTGAAGATTGTTTTCCAACTTTCTTCTTTCCTTCTAATTTTGACAGCATTGATTTTATTAGTGCAAAACTTTAATTTTAATATAGTCAAAATCATTCATTTTATATTTTATAACGTACTCAAATTCTTGTTTGGTCATAAATTTATCTGTTTTCCATAGATCTGATATAATATATTTGGGTCTATTAATCTTTCTATGGTGCCATCCTTTATGTCTAAATCCTGTACCCATTGTGGTCTTATTATGGTATAGGGTGTGAGATTATCTATCCCTAGTTTTTGCCATACTAGTTTCCCCTACAATTTTTGTCAAATAATGAGTTCTTATCCCAGAAGCTGAGGTCTTTGGGTTTCTCTAACAATAGATTGCTGTAGTCATGTACTGTGGTTTCTGCTGAACCTCTCCTAACCCACTGATCCATTACTCTATTTTTTAACCAATAAAAAGGCAGTTTTGTTGACTGCCACTTTATAGTCCAGTTTTAGATCTGGTAGAGCTAGGCCATCTTCTTTTACATTTTTCATCAGTTCCTTTGCTGTCTTTACCTTTTCTTGCTCCTGATGAATTTTATTACTATTTTTCCTAGTTTAGTAAAGTAGCTATTTAGTAGTTTGATTGGTATGGCACTGATAAGTAATTTAATTAGGGTAGAATTGTCATTTTGATTATTTTGTTCGACCTAAATATGAGCATTTGACATTTTTCCAGTTATTTAGATTTGACTTTATTTGGGTAAGAAGTGCTTTATAATTGTGTTCATATAGTTTCTGGGTTTGTCTTGGGAGGTGCATTCCCAAGTATTTAATATTGGCTATATTTACTTTAAATGGAATTTTTCTTTCTGCCTCTTGCTCTTGGGTTTTGTTGTTCATATACAGAAATGCTGATGATTGTTAATGGCTTTCCAGGAGTTTTTAAGATTATTTTCTTGGGTTCACACACACATTATTTAAGAAAAAAGTTGTTCCTGTTAAGATCATCTCAGGTTACTTATTAATAGCCAAGTTGAAGAGACTTCCTATTCTAAGATAACTACCACCTTATCATATAGCAATATTAGGTTAATTATGGAAACCAGTCTACTGTCAATTCCCCCCCCCCAAAAAAAACAATACATGCCTACAACTTGAGTTCTCTGAAGGTCATAAAGCAATCCATAAGATGAAAGGACTATCCATAAACTAGGTCTATGTGCTCTGGCCAATTAACATTCCAAAAAGACATGACACCTAGCCAATTAGTGCTTGTAAATCTTCAAGGGTTTAAAGAATGAAGGACCTGACTGGTAAGGACTGACATGAAAAACAGAGCTATTTTGCTAAAGAAACAAAAGCAACCTAGTCTCAAACTGTATTGCTGCCAAATACTTAACAAGGCAGTCTCACCTGAATAGGGTAATTACATGAGCTATGGAGTCAAGGAGAAAGTGTGATGAATTTAGATAATGAACAATGTTCTTGGACTTTGTCAGACACCAATGGAGCGAAAGAGGATTGTGCCCTTGATCCCAACACATTTTAGCATGTTTTCAGAGATGTTGTCAGATTCTTCAATGAAGATGAAAATGACATCAAGGTCAGCTTCCACAGTGATGACCAATTATTTAACTTGCAAAGGCTACAAGCGAAGACTAAAGTGAAGGGAGATTTGGTGCATTTTTTTTCTTGTTTGCAGATGATTGTGTACTCAATGAAGCATTTAAGGCTAAGATGCAACAGAACAGGGATCAATTCTTTGCTGATATGTTAATTTTGTCCAGACAATAAACATCTATCATCATATGTGGAGCTGTTGATTATAGGAAATAAGTGAAATTTTGACTTCTGTGGATAAGCTTGGCAGTACACTTTAAAGTGATGTACACATGCATCATTAGTTTGATATACACATTGTCACAGATAGCTCAGTATTCGGAAGGCTCAGAATGAGGAGTGAAAAGATATTAAACTGCCTACCAACTTGAAAATCAACAGAGCTGTTGTGCAGATCTCATTGTTATTGCCTGTGAAACTTGAAGAGTATACAAGAACCATGTCAAGAAACTGAATCCCTTCCTTCCAAATTATCATAGGATGATTAGGAAGACCACCTGGAAAGATAATTTACCAGAAACTATTGCCTTTTCTAAAGTAGAACTTCATAGTATTAAAACTCTGCTGCAGAGATCCCAGTTGGGTTGACCACATTGTTCTAATGCCAATAATACATTTGTCCAAAATACTATTTTAGGAAGAAATCACACAAGGCAAGTTTTTCACACAGAGGTCATAAGAAGTGATCTAAGGATACTCTCAAGGTCTCTCTAAAGAACTTTGGTTCAGGAGGCAGAACCAAGAAAGCAGTAATTTCCTTAAACTTTCCTTGGTTTCCCCTCAGAAATCTCATTAATGAAGTCTCTAAATATATTTTGGAGCTACAGAAACCACAAAAGAACAGAACAGAGCATTTTCCAGGAAGGTTTGTCTTGGGAGGAGTGGGTGTGCATTCAGGGCAGGGAACTATAATGCAGCATGATTTTAGGGCATTGAAGGGTTTTCAGATACGGTACAGATCTGCAGCAGAGGCTCTTTGTCTTGAGGCTCAGCAGACCAAAGCAAAGCAGACCAACTAGGAGGAGTCCAAAAGAGGTACCACAGATCCCTCCTCCCCTCCCAGTCCAGTGAGCAAACCTGTAAGGGTTATCAACACACAAAGTTTTTGGGTGGGCCCCTCACCCAATAGGAACAGCTTGTGATAACTTACTCCGAATGAATAAGAAAAGACAGAGAAAATCCAGGAAATAAAACTAACATGGAGAAAAGGATGGGCAAAAGAAAAAAAAAACATATCAGAAGAGAAAAGCACTACATGTGAAACTGCAGAGAATGTGAATTGGTTCCCAGTCCAAAATGATTTCTTAGAAGAACTTTAAAAGGTTCTTAAAATTCAAGTAGAAAAGTTGAGAAAAGAAATAAATGCAAGAGAAATTCAACATCTTGCAAAAAGAAGCACAAAATTGACTGAAAACAAATCCTTTAAAAATAAAATTGGGCAAATGCAAAAAAAATGGGAAAAGATTACAATTCCTTTTAAGACAGAATTGACCAAATGGAAAAGGAAATGCAAAAGCTAACTGAAAAAAAAAACAATTTGCTGAAGAATAGATTGGGGCAAGTGGAAGCCAATGACTCTTTGAGACATCAAGAATAACACAAGCAAAATGTCAAACATGAACGAAAAAGAAGAAAGTATGGAATACATCATTGCAAAAACAAGATGACCTTAAAAATAGATCCAGCAGAGATTATTTAAGAATAATTAGGCTACTAGAAAGCCAGGATCAAAATTTTGATGATTTCAGGAAATCATCAAGAAAAACTGACCTGATAACCTAGAACTCCTGGGAAAACAGTCATTGAACGAATCCACCAATTACCTCCTGAAAGGAATACAAATTGAACATAACAAGGAATGTTGTAGCCAAATCCCAAAATTATTAGATCGAGGAGGAAATCCTGCAGATGGTCAATTTAGGTTTATGCATTAATTACTGATCCATTGCTCTTATCTCTTAATCAGTACCAGGCAGTTTTGATGACTGCTATTTTCAAGTATTGTCTTAGATCTGGTAGAGCTAGGCCACCTTCCTTTACATTTTTTTCTACAGTTACCTTGCTATTCTTTATGTTTTGTTGCTCCAGGTGAATTTTTCTATTTTTTTCCTTTGAGATTTTATTTATTTTAAGTTTTGCAGTCTTCTCCCTAATCTTCCTTCCCTCCCCCCCCCCACCCCCCCAGACTGACAGTCTTTTAGTCTTTACATTGTTTTCACAGAATACATTGATCTAAGTTGAATGTGATGAGAGAGAAATAATATCCTTAAGGAAGGAAAATAAAGTGCATGAAATTACATAATAAGATAACTTTTTTTCTAAATTAAAGGTTAAAGACTTTGGTCTTTGTTCAAACTCCACAATTCTTTCTCAGGATACAGATGGATACAGATGCACCATCACAGAAATCCCCAAATTGTCCCTGATTGTTGCACTGTTGGAACAAGCAAGTCCATCAAGGTTGGTCATCACCCCCATGTTGCTGTTAGGGTATAAAATGTTTTTCTGATTCTGCTCATCTCACTCAGCATCAGTTCATGCAAATCCTTCCAGGCTTTCCTGAATTCTCATTCCAACTAGTTTCTAATAAAACAATAGTTTCCATGATATACATATACCACAGTTTGTTAAGCCATTCCCTAACTGAAGGATATTTACTTAATTTCCAAATCTTTTCCACCACAAACAGGGATGCTATGAATATTTTTGTATAAGGGATGTTTTAACCCCTTTTATCCCAACAGCTGAACTCTTTGGGTTTATCAAACAGCAGATTACTATAATCATTTCCTGCTATTGTACATAATCTGTTCCACTGATCCACCATTCTATTTCTTAGCCAATACCAGACAGTTTTGATGACTGATGCTTTATAATATAATTTTAGATCTGGTAAGGCTAATCTAACTCCTTTTGCACTTTTTTATTAAATCCATGGAAATTCTTGACTTTTTATTTCTCCATATGAATTTACTTACAACTTTTTTCTAACTCATTAAAGTAATTGTTTTGGAATTTTGATTGGTAGGGCACTAAACAGGTAATTTAGTGTTGGTATAATTGTCATTTTTATTATATTGGCTTGGCCTATCCTTGAGAAGTTGATATTTGCCCAGTTATTTAAATCTGATTTTATTTGTGAGAAGTGTTTTGTAATTGTTTTCAAAAGATTTTGAGTCTGCCTTGGCAGATAGACTTCCAGGTATTTTTATATTGTCTGAGGTTACTTTGAATGGGATTTCTCTTTCTACCTTTTTCTGCTATATCTAGTTAGTCATATATAGAAATGTCGCAGATTTATGAGGGTTTATTTTATATTCTGCCACTTTGCTAAAGTTGCTAATTAGTTCTAGTAGTCTTTAGATGATTGTTTGGGATTCTCTAGGTACACCATCATGGCATCTGCAAAGAGTGGGAGTTTTGTCTCTTCCTTCCCAATTCTAATTCCTCTGATTTCTTTTTCTTCTCTTATTGCTGAACCTAACATTTCTAATATGATATTGAATAGTAATGGTGATAATGGGCATCCTTGTCTCACCCCTGATCTTACTGGGAATGCCTCTAGCCTATCCCCATTGCATATAATGTTTGTTGATGGTTTCAGAAAGATACTGTTTATTATTCTAAGGGTCATTCCATTTATTCCTACACTCTCTACTATTTTTAGTAGGAATGGATACACTATTTTGTCAAAAGATTTTTCAGCATCTATTGATATAATCATATGATTTCTGATAGGTTTGTTAAACTCTAAGAGTTTTCCTAATACTGAACCAACTCTGCATCCCTGGAATAAATCCTATATGGTCACAATGTATTATCCTAATGTTAACTTGTTGTAATCAATTTACTAAGATTTTATTTAAGATTTTGGCATCTATATTCATTAGGGAGATAGGTCTACAATTTTCTTTCTCTGTCTTAACTCTTCCTGGTTTAGGTATCAGCACCATATTGATGTCATAGAAAGAGTTAGGCAGAGATCCATCTTTACCTATTTTTCCAAACAGTTTATATAGAATTGTAACCAAGTGTTCCTTAAAATATTTGATAGAGTTCACTTGTGAATCCATCGTGGCCTAGAGATTTTTTCTTAGGGAGTTCAATAATGGCTTGGTGAATTTCTTTTTCTGAGATATCATTGTTTAGGCTTTTAATTTCTTCTTCATTTAACCTGGGCAACTTATATTTTTGTAAATATTCATCCATTTCCCTTAGATTGTCAAATTTATTGGCATAGAGTTGGGCAAAATAATTCCGAATTGTTACTTTTATTTCCTCATCATTGGTGGTGGGTTTACTTTT
Organism: Macrotis lagotis; assembly: GCF_037893015.1. Taxonomy (NCBI): domain Eukaryota; kingdom Metazoa; phylum Chordata; class Mammalia; order Peramelemorphia; family Peramelidae; genus Macrotis; species Macrotis lagotis. Next base: position 165,041,806 of record NC_133665.1, read on the forward strand.
TTCATTTATGATATTAGTAATTTTCTTTTCTTTTTTTTAATCAAATTAACCAGAGCTTTATCAATTTCATAAATCCAACCCTTTATTTTATTAGTTCAATAGATATCTTGCTTTCAATTTTATTAATTTCTCCTTTAATTTTTAGAATTTCCCATTTGGTATTTATTTGGGGATTTTTAATTTGTTCTTTCTCTAATTTATTTAGTTCATTGATTTCCTCTTTCTCTAATTTATTCATGTAAGCATTTAAAGATTATAATATATCCTCTGAAATCTGCCTCGAGTGAATCCCATAGGTTTTCATATGTTGTTTCAATATTGCCATTATCTGGGATGAAATAATTAATTGTTTGAATAATTTGTTGTTTGATCCACACATTTTTCAAAATGAGGCTATTTAGTTTCCATTTAGTTTTGGATCTGTATCTCCCTGGTCCAGTATTACATATGATTTTTTATTACATTATGATCTGAGAAAGATGTATTCACTATTTCTGCCTTTCTAGAATTACCATTAGGTTTTTTTTTGCAAAGGCAATGGGGTTAAGTGGCTTGTCCAAGGCCACACAGCTAGATAATTATTAAGTGTCTGAGGTCTAATTTGAACTTAGTTACTCCTGACTCCAGGGCCAGTGCTCTATCTACTGCACCACCTACCTGCGCCTGATCATTACATTATGTCCTAGTACAAGGTCAATTTTTGTGTTAAATGCCATGTACTGCAGAAAAAAAGTATATTCCTTTCTGTCCTCATCCAGTTTCTTCCATAAGTCTGTCATATCTAGATTTCTAAAAATCTAGTTATCTCCTCAAATTCTTTCTTGTTTATTTTATGTTTATATTTATCTAAATCTGAGAGTGGAAGGTTGAGGTCTCCCACTAGTAGAGTTTTGCTATGTCTTCCTGTAGCTCTTTCAACTTCTCCTCTAAGAATATGGATCCTATACCATGGGGTACATACTTTTTTTTTAGTATTGAAATTACTTTATTGATTATGGTACCTTTTAGGAGGATATAGTTTCCTTCCTTATCTCTTTTAATGTTATCTATTTTTGCAGCTGCTTTGTCTGAGATAAGGATTGCTCCCCCAGGTTTTGTAGAAGCAAAATATATTTTGCTACAACCTTTTACATTTACTCTGTATGTATCTCTCTGCTTCACACGAGTTTCTTGTAAGCAGCATATTGTAGGATTTTGGTTTTTTAAACTATGTTTTAAGGGAGAGTTCATACCATTCACATTCAAAGTTATAATTACTGCCGCTTTATTGCCCTCCATGCTATCTTCCCTCTGTTTGTATTTTCCCTCTTTTCCCCTTTATCCATATTCCCCAGTATTTTGTTTCTGGATACTGCCACCTTCATTGTGTTTGCCCTCCTATATCCACCCCCCCCCATTTTTTCCACTTTCCCTTTTCTCCTTCTTCTCTTCCTTCCTTCTGTTAGTTCTCCTTTTTTCTCCCCCTCCATGTCCCATCCTTCCTCTTTTCCCCCTTTTAATACTTGAAAGGTATTAAATGAATATTTGTGTAAGTTAACTTTAAGCCAAGTCTGTTGAGAGGAAGATTTAAGTGGTTCTCAGCTCCTCCCTTCTTACCCTCTATCATAATAGCTCTTTTGTAGTTCTTAATGTAATGAGATTTACCCCATTCAGTTAAGGAGGTATTCTTTTTAAATCATTCTGTGTCACAGAAAAGTTATGAGTGTCTATCACTTCTGGCTACGTATATTCTCTCTAATAAACTTACAATTCTCAAGAGCTTTGAGAATTTTTCTCCCAGGAAGGGATATAGTTAGTTTCATCTTATTGGATAGTACTTTTTTCCTTTACTGCCCCCCCCCTTTTGACCTTTTCATGTGTTTCATTAGCTTCCTTTTTGATGTCCAAATTTTCTAAAATCTCTTGTATTGTCATCAGGAAACGTTGGAAGTCCCATATTTCATTAAATATCCATCTTTTACCCTGGAAGAGAAGGCTCAGATTTGCTGGATAGTACATTCTTGGCTACATTCCAAGCTCCCTTGCTCTTTGGAATATCTCATTCCAGGCTCTTTGATCTCTCAATGTTGATGCAGACAGGTCATGTGTAATCCTTACTGTGTCTCATTGTTATTTAAATTGTTTCTTCCTGGCTGCTTGCAGGATTTTCTCTTTTATCTTATAGTTCTGGAATTTGGCCATGACATTCTTTAGTGTTTTCATTTTAGGATCTCTTTCCAGAGGGGATTGATATATTCTTTCATTAATGATTTTGCCCTCTTGTTCTATGATATCAGTGCAGTTTTCCATCACTAAATACTGTAATATTAAGTCCAGGCTTTTTTTCTCTTCAATGTTTTCATGAAGACCTCTTATTCTCAGGTTGTCCCTTATTGTTCAGTTCTTGAGGTCAGTGGTTTTTGCTGATGAGGTGTTTTACATTTTCTTCTATTTTTTCGAGTTTTTGGTTTTGTTTAGCAGATTCTTCTGTTTTCATGAATTCATTAGTTTCCACAGACTCCATTCTTTTTTTAGAGAAGTATTTTCTTCATTTATCTTTTGCAATTCCTTTTCCAATTGGTCAGTTCTATTTTTGAAAGAGTTTTCCATTTGACCAATTGAGGTTTTGAGAGGATTATTGTCTTTTTGCGTTTCACCAATTGTATTTTCCAATGATTTGTTTTCTTGTTGCAAGGTGTTAATTGTGTCTCCCAAATTTTCCAATTGATTTTTAAACTCCTTCCTTCTTTCTTCAAGAAAGTCTTTCTGTGCTGGAGACCAGATCGTATTCTCCTCCAAGGTTCCAGGTGTCTCTTCTGGCTTTTCTTCATTTTACTAAGACCTTATGTTGGCAAGGGGCTGGTTCATAGAAGTTTGGTGTTGAGATCCCTAGAGGTTTTACTCACTGGGTTTAGTAAACACAAATGGACTGGCCAGTAGGCTGTGTGGTTGCTTGCTCTGGAGTGTCTGTGACTTTAATTTGAGGCCCTCTCCCTTAGCCTGGAGTGGTGGATTAAGCTATTGAGCAATTTTTGTCTTTGACCAAGGTAGGTTTTGCCCTAGGACAAAGTAATTGCTCTTCCTATTTACAGCTGAGGAAGGTCTGCTCCTCATGCCTTTGCTTGGGGCAGAGGTTGGCTGTAATTGTGTTTGTTCAGGGAAGAGCTTTCATCTGAAATGAAGGTATGGCAGCAACTCTCCAGCACTGCTGGTAAGCTCCACACATTCAGTGCCACAACCAATGCCTCTGATCCATAGTTGGCTGATCAAGCTTTACTCCACTAAAGCCTAAAAGCTTTCAGATTCTAGTCCACTGCTGTGATCACTCTTGTCGAGCTCTCAAACTCTTGCCTACCCTGTCTCCAAACAGGCTGGTCACATATTCAAGGTCTCAGGACCTTGCCTGCTCGGCTGATCAGGCTAGTTGAGTTCTCAGGCTCTGACCTTGTCCTGTGCTCCCAGAAGAGTCTGTCCTGTGCTACTGGCAGAGTCAGCCCTCTGTGCCTGGCTCACCCACAAACTTGGAGGACAAACCTTGAGGTAATTCTTCTCCTAGTTTCTCTTTCTGGGTTTTGTGGATTGGATTTGTGTTCAGAGGTTTGTTTCATATCATATATGAGGGAAGAACAGGAGAGTAGCACCGTGCTGGTCTTCTCTCCAAAATCTTGGCCGGAAGTCCTCCAGTTGAATTTTGTTTCTATTTTTTTTCTGGCTTGGGGTAGTTTGATTGGTATGGCACAGAAAAAGTAATTTAATTTGAATACAATTGTCATTTTGATTATATTAGTTCAATCTAACTATGGGAAATTGATATTTTTATAGTTATTTAGATCTAACATTTTTTGGATGAGAAGTGCTTTATATTTGTGTTCATACAGTTTCTGAGTTTTTCTTGGGAGGCAGATTCCCAAGTATTTAAATGTTGTCTATAGCTACTTTAAATGGAATTTCTCTTTCTATTTCTAACTCTAGGGTTTTGTTGTTCTTATATAGAAATTCTCATGATTTATGTGGGTTTATTTTATGTCCTGCAACTTTGTTGAATTTGTTAATTGTTTCAAGCAGTTTTTAGATGATTTTCTCTGGTTCTCTAAATATGCCATTATGTCATCTGCAAAGAGTGAAAGTTTTGCTTCCTCATTGCCAATTATATCCTTCAAGTTTTTTTTCTTCTCATTGCTAAAACTAGCATTTCTAATATTATATTGAACAGCAATGGTCATAAGGGGCATCCATGTTCATCCCTGATTTTTTTTGGAAATGCTCTGAGTTTATTCCCATTATATATAATATTTGTTGATGGTTTCAGATAGATACTATTTATTATTTTAAGGAAAACTCCATTTATTACTAAACTTTCCAGCATTTTAATAGGAATGGATATTGTATTTTATCAAAGACTTTTTTCAGCATCTATTGAGATAATTATATGATTTCTGTTGTTTTGCTATTGATATGTTCAATTATGTTGAGTGTTTTTCTAATATAGAAGCATCCCTGCCTACATGGTATAAATCCTATCTGATCATAATGTGTTATCCTAGTAATAAGATGCTCTCGTCTCATGTAAAATTTTATTTAAGATTTTTGCATTAATGAAACAGTTGACTTTCAAATTTTCCTGATAAAAAAAGAATTGAACAGAAAATTTGATCTTCAAATAGGAAACTCAAAAAAACACATAAAAGTGAAAACAGAGGAAAAGAAAAAAAAAGACTGCTATTCAATAACATTAAAGTGATTTTATCCCTACCTGAGAGGAAGATTGTTATAATTCTTCTCTGTGATACATGGCATTTCCACAAAATAATGGTCATGTTTTAAGTCATGAAAACCTCAAATCAAGTTCAGAAAGTCAGAAATATTAAATGCATTCTTTTCAGAACTTGGTGCAATAAAAATTATGTGTAATAAAGCTTATGGAAAAAATAAACTAAAATTAATTGGAAATTAAATAGACTAATATTAAAGAATGAATGGATTAAATAATAAATTATAAAAATGATGAACAATTATCAGCAATTTCACCCAAGACTATGATAAAACTGAACATACTCTTTCAGGGGGAAAAAAGTGGATACTTTCAAACTTTCCTGATGAAATGACTAGAGCTGAACAGAAAATTTGAACTTCAACTACAAGGCTCCAGTGAAGCACAAAAAAGGTAAACAGGAAAAGCAAATCATAAGGCACTTAATGATGTTGAATTGCTTACATTTCGGCATGGGAAGATGATACTGATAATTCATATGAACTTTCTCATGTATTAGAGAACTTAGAAGGAGCATATAAAGACAAGGCCCAGGTAGGAGTTGAATTTGAAAGTAAAAAAATGGAGTTAATGGGGAAGAAATCAATGTATTGGGAGAAAGTGAGAGTCAGAAAGAGATAATTTATTTCACATAAAAGAGGGCAATAAAAAGCTTTTGTAGTGTAGTGAATGAGGAGGAGGGTGGGGGAGTGAATGAATCTTACTCTTATTGGAATTGGTTCAGAAAGGGAATAACATATACACTCAATTGGGTATAAAAATCTCTTCTACCCTAGAGTAAAGAGATGAGAAAAAGGGAAGGGATGGAGGGGGTGTTATAGGTAACAGGAGGGAGGGAAGATCAGATACAAGGGATAGTCAGATACAAAACACTTTTGAGAAGGGACAGACAGGGGTGAATGGAGGAATGGAGGGAATGAGAGAGAGAGAGAGAGAGAGAGAGAGAGAGAGAGAGAGAGAGAATAGGATAGGATAGGATAGGATAGGATAGGATAGGATAGGATAGGATAGAATAGAATAGAATAGAATAGAATAGAATAGAATAGAATAGAATAGAATAGAATAGAATAAATAGGGGTGGGGAATAGTTTGGAAGGAAATACAGTTATCAATACCACTGTGGGAATAAAATATGGAAACAAGTTTCTCTAATAAAGACCTCATTTCTCAGACATAGAGAACTGAGTCATATTCATAAAGACATACATTTTCAGATGAGGTTATCAGTGCTATTATTAAAATATTTTGTAAATGTCCTACCTCACTATTGATAGTAGAAATGCAGGTTGGAACAATTCTGAGATACTACTTTATACATATTGTATTCACTAATAGGACAGAAAGAAAAAATGTTGGGAGAGTTGTGAAATGATACAACAATTGTGTAGAGCAATTTGGAATTAGGCAATAGAGCAATGCCTACCCTTTGGTCTAGAAGTGCCACTGCTAGATCTGTCCTCCAGAAGAGATGAAATATGAGAAGAAAAGGATATATCAGTTTAGGGATAATTATAACAGCTCCTTTCTGGTGGTGGGAAGCTGGAGATTGAGGGAATGCCCAGTGATTTGGAAATGTTTAGATAAATTGTCATATTTGATTGAGATGAATTGCTAATCTGATGAACATGATACTCTCATTTAAAACTTACACAAGTAGATGCAATAGAAAATGTACCTTAAACAAAGTAACATTACTATATTGCAGAATGATCAACTGTGTATGACCTACCTTTTCTCAGCAATGCTATGATCTAAGACAACTCTGAACAACTTACGTTAAAGAATGCTAACCATTCCAAAGATAGAGATGATAGTTTCTAAATACAGACTGAAGCATGTTTTCCCCCCACTTTATTTTTCTTGATGTTTTTCTCTTGTGGGGGAAAATGTATATTTTTAGAACATGACTACTGTAGTGATGTTTTTCATTACTACACATTTTTAACCTACACCAAGCAACTTGCTTTCTCAATGAGGGGGAGTAGTGTGGGAGGAAAGGAGAAAATTTGGAACTCAAGGTTTTGGTAATAAATGGTAAAATTTGTTTTTGCATATAGTGGGGAGGAAAATGAAATCATAAGCAATCAAACATTAGAAAATCCTGAACTGATTCTGAGTGAACTGAGCAGAGGAGAATATTATATGCATTAATGGCTATTATTGAGAGATGAATCAACTACAATGGATGCAGTCCCTCCCAACAATTTAGTGACCAAAGACAATCTTTAAGGACTTGTAATGGAAAATGATTTCCACATCCAGAAAAATAAAAACAAAACACATTTTTATAATACACACTATAGTATCTGAATATAGAACAAAGTTGACTATTTTAAATTTTCAAAAGTTGCTTTATGTGTTTTCTTTCTTTCTCGTGGTTTTTTACCTTGCTTCTAATTCCTCTTTCACAGCATGACAAATATGATGATCCACTAAACACAGTTGTACATGCATACTTTTACCAGTTTGTTCATTGCCATGAAGAGGGGAATGGAACAGAGGATGCTGGGAAAATATGCAACTAATAAACTTGCAAATGGATGAATGTTGAAAACTACCTTTGCATATAATTGGAAAAAATTAAAAATAAGTGGAAAAAAAGTATGGAATGCACAAATTTAAAGATATCTTCTCTCCACAGAATATGGTCTACTTGGATCTCTTTCGTGTTAGAGATTTTAGAGGTCACATTGCATGGATCAATCATACTTAGACATACTACCTTGACCCTAACATAGAAATGGCATATGATCTTTTTTGAGTGTAAAGGACAGCAGTCATAGGTCTGTGAATACAGAAGTTGCTAACCTAATTTAGCTGCAGTTTCCTTTTCTCTTAAGTAAAATGGACTCAAAACTCTATTTCAGTTTTCCATCTATGATCCTATAATTATTGTGGGAAAAGCTGACATAGGACAGGAAAAAACTTTAGAGTCTTGGTAGAGTTTATCTATTCATCTTGAAATGCTCAATAGGTTCATGAATAGCATAGAAATAAAAGACAGTTACTATTTATATTTAATATCTGGTCAGATACCTTTGAGTTCCTCAATAACGCACATCTTTTAATAAACATCAGTGGAGTACATAGTTAATCAGTAGATATTTATTGAGCACCAACTGTGCTAACAACAAGGATTTCAAGATAATAATAAGGCAATCCTTTCTCCTTTTAATTGATATTTTATTTTTTATAAATTTTTGTTATGAAAATTTTTCAACATTCATCCATATGAACATCTATTTTTAAGTTACAAAATTTCCTTCCCCCCTCCCCTCAGCAATGAACAGTCAGAGTGAACGAATTTGATAAGAATATATTCAGTAAGGGCAGCTAGGTGGCATAGTAGATAGAGCACTGTCCCTGGAGTCAGGAGGACCTGAGTTCAAATATGACATCAGTTGCTTGACAATTACCTATCTGTGTGACCTTGGGCAAGTCACTTAACCCCATTGCCTTACAAAAACAACAATAAAAAAAGAATATATTCATTAATTAAGAATTAAAGTTGGAGATTTAAAGATGATAAGATACTATAGTTCCAACCATAAATGATGCTGATTAGCATCCAGTGATGTTATTCTCAGGACCCACAGGGCAGTTTCTGGAAAACCAAAGACTGATGATTATTCCATCAAGAGACAAGTTAGCTATACTGTATTGCTGTGAATTTGTTGTCAGAAAATCAAATATTGGTGCTTTTTCCTATTGTTGCTAGAAGAGCATGATGACTTGCTGATATAGGACAGAATCATATCAATAAGACTGAGGAATCCCACGGCATCTAGAGCTTCTGCAGAAGTAATGTTTCTATCAAATCAGGCCAGAGGGTAAACCAATTCTGAAAAAGGCAACGAGAAGGATGTCTTTGCATAAAAATCTCTCACTATAATAAGCACCATGTGCAAGTCATGCCATCATTCATTTGAAGCCATGATCTTCTTCAATTTTGGGATCTTGTGATATTAAGTGCTATTCACCTCTATCTAGAGAATGAATGAACAAAGACATTGAACCTTTTTTATTTTCTTGGATTTTTTTTGTAACATGGCTTGTGCAGAAATATGTTTTGTATCACTTCATGGATAGATTATATATATATATATATATATATATATATATATATATATATATATATAATGCCTTCTTTTCTTCTCAATAATTGGAGGAAGGGTTTGAGGGAGGAAGAAAAACATTGAATTGAAGATTAAAATAAAATTTTTTATGTAAAGATGGAGCAATCTGACGGAGTCGGTAAGATGGAACAGAATTATTTCTGTATGAAGAATGTTTGTCTCAGAAAGGAGAAGGACCATCTCATGATGTGAGACAATTGGCAGAGGAAATAGTGTCAGAAGGCATCTTAATAATATAAAATGGAGAGGAGGAGAAAAGAGAGAGCTTTCACCAAGGGCTTGTAGATTTTTTATCAATTTAAATATGAGGCAAGGTTCTAATCTGAGAAGTAAGAAGGAAGTGGAGATGTGGCAATTTGGGAAAAGGGAAGCAATGGGAGATTTGGGGAAGAATAAAAAGTTTTAAAAGAAGCTATGTAAATTGTGCTTTGGGTTTTGATTTTAACATTTAGTTATATAAGGAAATTTTATTAGTTGCATAATGTTGGGGAATTAGGAAAGAAAGTCTGATCACATCTCTTATCCTTGGGGATTAAAGTCACAAATATAGGACACCCAAACCTGTGCTATAATCATTCCTTAGATAATTTTTGCCTATATACTGCATCCCTTTCATAATTGTGTCAGTTCCAGTTTATGTCTGCATGTAAACTTGGTTTACTCTAGATAAATTTTCTTTTTTTCTTTTGTATTTCTTATCTACTTTTATTATTCATATATCTGAAATTATAATTTTATCATCTAAATGTAGTGACTCCAATAGTTTTAATGTTAAAAAATAAAGTTTTCAATAAAATGTGCATTATTTTACATTTTAAAATTGTTCTTTCCATTTTAATATTAAACATCCTTTGTATAAGTTGCTTAATTTGGATCTCTGGCCAAATTATCTTTATATGATCATTATATTATACCCTTTCCTCTATTTTACAAGTGAATACTATTCATACTCTGCCTTCACATTTTTTCTTCAAGATTTGACACATGTGTATCTTATATTACCAATACTCATTTTTTACTGCAATATCTTTACACATGACAAATATTTCCTGACTGAAATGTTTGAACTTTATTTAAACATTTCTTGCCATTGGAACTGATTTACTTGGTTGAAATTCTATAAAGACTTGGTTAAATATGTACTTATATAATTTCTTCTTTCATTATCCCCTTTTTTTAATTATAAGCAAAGTAACCAATTGGGTTAGGAAGGAATGGTTTAAAATTAAATGCCATTTTTTCTCATTTTTATTCTTCCTTATAGTTTTGGATTAATTTTTAGCCTATGCTCCAACTGCAGAATGGTCTGACCATAAATTGACCAAAATCAAATGAAAGTCAAATGCTCTACAAAACAAAATTATTAAATTCAAAAAGAAAATGCAAATAGGTAGTTTAAAGATTACAGTTCTTACAGAAAAAATGTAAGAAAAAGTCCTCGATTCTATGTTCATATTTCCATATAAATCCTTATAGAAAAATTGTCAAGAAATAGAGAAACAAATAATAGAGATTGACAGACTTTATAAAACACTCAGAGAAAGTCTAAATTTAAGTCATAAATATATGTCATAGTCAACCATCAGAATAAAAAAATCAAATAGATAACTTCAAGAAAAAAAATCCCTTCATTTTTCAAAAAAAAGCAATCAGACATGTATTTCCTTTGATCTAGCAGTGCTACATTCCTAAGCAATACTATATCTCAAAGACATCAAAAAATCAGAAAAGGACTGATTTGTACAGAAATATTTATTGCAGTTTTTTTTTGTAATGGCTAGGAATTGGGAACAAAAAGGATATCCATCTATTGAGGAATGACTAACAAAACTGTTGTATATAATGGTAATGGAATATTATTGTGTGATAATAAATGACAAATAGGAAGATTTCAGAAAAACCTGGAAGGACATCCAAGAATGGATGCATAGTGAAGTGAACAGAACCAGAATAATGTTGTACACAATATTGTTTGCTGAAGAACTGTGACTGACTTAGCAATTCTCAACAATATAATGATTCAAAAAAACTCAAAGAACTAATGTTAAAGCATACTATCCACCTCCAGAGAAAGAATCCATACTGATTGTTTATGGAGTGAAATATGCTATTTTTCACTTTCACATATTTTATTTGAATCTTCTTATACAAAATGACTAATATGGACATGTTTTATATAATTACATATTTTGCCTATATTTGCTTACTGTATAAGGGAATTTGGAGAGAAAGGAGGGACAACATTTGAAACTCAAAACTCTTAAAGAAATATGTTAAAAATTTTTATAAAGAACATCAATCAAAACAGGTCATGACTATTCCTCACTCTTAACAAACAAAAGGAGAAAAATCTTGTAATGGATTTCATCTGGAGAATTTGTTCATTTCAGGGCATTATTTCCCCTGAGTAGAAATTATATTTCTTCAGATTACATGTCTTGGAGAAGGACATGGAAAAGGATATTGGTTTGATTTGATCAACAGGGAGAAACAACAAGAGAAAAGAAAGAATTGGATCAAATTCCTTCATTTAATGTAACTGAGGATAGGCAGAGCCAAGATGGCAGGAGGAGAAGAGCCTCTCTTAGTCTTAGGTCTCTCACTCTCTCTCTCTCTCTCTCTCTCTCTCTCTCTCTCTCTCTCTCTCTCTAATATTTCAAAACACATGAAATAAAGACTGTAAATTTTTGAGAGACAGAACCCATAGAGGGATCCAGTGAGGCAATTCTCCAGCCCAAGGTAACCTGGAAAATAGTGGAAAGGCTCCATCCACTCCAAAGGGGTTAGAGGGGCAGCCAGCAGAGCGAAGGAATTTCAGCCTCCCAGAGGCAGCCCCAGGGTGCATGGGAGCCACAACTCAGGACAGTGGGGGCAGTTTCCTGACTTACACCCGGGGCGGGGCACTGGGCACAACATGGAAGATTAGGGGAGGGGACCTCTGCCAAAGCAAGCACATGCAACCCAAACCTCAGGGCACTCAGCCAGCAGCCTGGCTGCTGCAGCCCAGATCCAGGTAGCTGAAGCAGGTACCCATAAGCAGGAGCCCCCAGGCAACTGAGCCTTGAGTGCTCAGCTTACCAAATGGAGGGGAGTGGAGAGAGTCTGCCAAGATTTATCCTCTGTACCTGGAACAGGACTCTGGGGCTCTGACCACATTCAGATCCTGATCACAGTCTAGACTACCCCCCCATAGAACAGCATCCCCCCCACCTCAGCCCCATGGCAGAGGGGTGCACTTGTGGTCATTAACAGACCAGGAGGGAAAACAGAGCTTCACACACTGAGATCCTTGTGGGGGGGTGTCCCAATAATACTCAAAAGCTCAGGAAGCACCCCAAGACCAGACACAGGCTGGGGAAATGATTAAACTGAGAAAAAAAGAGGGCTATTGAGAAATACATTGTCTATGATCCCAAGAAGATCAACATACTCAGTCTGCAGATGAGGAAGTACAAGCTCCTGCATCTAATGACTACAAGAAAAATGGAAACTGGACTCAGGCTATGACAGAGCTCAAAAAAGATTTTGAAAATCAAGTGAGGGAGATAGAAGAAAAATTGGGAAAAAAAGGAGAGAGATGCAGGAAAAACATGAAAAAGAAGTCAGCAGCTTAGTCAAGGAGATCCAAAAATGCTGAAGAAAATAACATGTTAAAAATCAGCATAGGTCAAATGCATAAAACAGTTCACAAAGCAGAATTGGCCAGATGGAAAAAGAAATAAGAAAGCTCTCTGAGGAAAACAAATACTTCAGAATTATCATGGAGCTAAAGGAAGCTGATGACTTTATGTGAAGTCAAGACACAATACTCCAAAAGAAAAGGATTGAAAAATTAGAAGATAATGTGAAACATCTCATTGAAAAAAAAAACAACTGATCTGGAAAATAGATTCTGGAAAGATAAGTTAAAAATTATTGGGCTACCAGAAAGTCATGATCAGTAAAAAAGCCTTGACATCATTTTTAAAGAATACCTACAGGAAAATTGCCCTTATATCCTAGAAGAAGAGGTCCAAAATAGTAATTGAGAGAATCCACTGATCTCCCTCAGAAAAAGATTAAAAAACAATCCCCAGGAATATTATAGCCAAGTTCCAGAATTCCTAAGTCAAAGAGAAAATATTACAAGCAGCGAGAAGGACAGATTCAAATATTGTGGAGCTGCAGTCAGGATCACACAGGAGTTAGCAGCAACTACATTAAGGGCTCATAGGGCTTTGAATATAATATTCCAGAAGACAAATGAACTAAGAATGCAACCAAGAATCAACTACCCACCAAAATTGAACATCTTCTTCCAGGGGAAAGGATGAACTTTCAAGGAACCAGGGGAATTTCAATTGTTCCTGTTGAAACAAGGAGCTGAGCAGAAAGTTTGACCTTCAAGTACAGGACTCAGGTGAAGCATAGCGATTGAAGGAGAAGGGTAAAATTTGAGGGACTTAATGATGATGAACTACATGTATTCCTGCACAGAAAAATGATGCTGATAATACTCATAAGAAACTTCTCATTTAATAGAGCCGGTAGAAGGAGCTTTTATAGATGAAGCATGGGAGAGAGCTGAATTTGAAGATATATTATAAAAATGGAGTCAGTGGCTAAAAGGGAAATGTAAATGGAGTAAGAGAAAGGAGTGGTGGAATAGGCTAAGATATTTAATATAATAAGATTTTTTTATTATTTCAATGAGCTATTGCAATGATATGGAAGCGGGGAAGGTGAGGGGGAATGAGGGAACCTTCACTCTCATCAGAAGTGGCTCAGAGAGGAAACAGTATATATATATATATATATATATATATATATATATATATATATATACTCAATGGGTATAGACATCTAGAGTAAAAGGAGAGAAGGAGGAAGGTAGGGGATGTGAGTGATGGAGGAGAGGGTAGACTATGGGAGAGAGTGGTCAGATATAACACATTTTCTGTTTCACTTCTTGCAAGGGGCTGGGATTGGATGGCCTGTCTGGGACCAAAGGGCCAGGTGGTTGCTGGGCCTTAGGGGTGGTATGTGGGCCTGGGGCCTCTTGGCCCCAGGGTTGATAATTAACCTGCTGTGTCACTCAGCTATCCTACAGCACATTTAAGAAGAGGGACAGGGTGAAAGAAGTGAGAAAATATAGTATATGGTAGTAGGCAAGTACAAACGGAGGGGGTTGCAATCAACAATGGCAACAGTGGAAAAATTTGGAAGTAGTTTTTGTGATGAAATTTTCATAAAGAATGTAATCCAACCACAACAGAGCTGGTGGTATTCAAACACAGACTGAAGCACTGAAGCATATTTATTATTATTATTATTATTATTATTATTATGGGGTTTCAGGGCAAAGGGGTTGAGTGGCTTGCCTAGGGCTGTACAACTGGGTGATTGTTAGGTGCCTGAGGCCAGATTTGGACCTGGGTGCTCATGGCTCTGGGGCTGGTGCTCTGTCCACTGTGCCACCTAGCTGTCCCTATGATTATTATTATTATTTTAATTTTAATTTTAAATTTTTTCTCTTTACTTTTTTGCTCATTAGGGTCTATATTTGGGGGGAGGGGGTATTATGTTTACTCATAAACAATAATATTTAATAATGTATAAATAACATCATTTGTACAAAAATAAAAATAAATGTAATAATAAAAGATTAAAAAATAATAAAGTAACTGAGTTTTTCCCCCTCATGAATAACATTCCAGGGGATGACATTTCTCAGATGTTCCTTTAAGAAGGAGAGTAAAGGAAATGGGGTTCATAGGGAGGCTTTTATGTACCCCAGAAATTTCCCTGGATATGATAGCCAATGAGAATAAAACCAAAACCTATAAATGGAAATCATGATTCTAAAATATTCTAAAATATTCAAAATGTTTTTAAAAATGGAATACAACTAAAAAAACTTTCTTGGAAGAGGATGATATAAATTAATGACATTGAAATTAATAAAATTGATGCAATTCGGTAGGTAAGGAAGTTTTAATACTTACTTTTATCTATCCTGAGGAAAGAAAGGAACAGACATATACATGTTGGTGAGAGTTCCTAAGAGAGAGAGGCATAGAAACAGAGAAAGACAGAAAAGTACAGACAAAATAGAGAAAATTGGAAAGTTTGACAGAAACAGAGACAAATAATGAATTTTTAAAAAAAGGAATTTTAGGTTTGGGCAGCAAGATATGAAGAAAGCAGGGATTAGATTAATGCAAACAAAAATATCTAGAGAAGCTAAGATCCTATATAAAAGAGGAAGAATAATACCCTGAAAATTTAATGGAAGAAATACAAGTTTAATTAGAAATTTAAATGCAGATGAAAAAGCAACCACAATTTGTTACATGCAAGACATATAAATCCTGTAGACAAATAATAAATGAAAGTGATAGGAGAGCAAAAACCTATTATACTTAAGCTAATTCTATAAGAGGTGTTTCAAAACTGTACAGCTGAAAAGCTTCTCAGAGGTCAAATAGTTTAATGGCTCATTTTACAGAAGAGGAAAATGAAGTCATTTAGGTAAGTCCCTTGTCAGGGAAAACATTAAATGACACCATTGTTGTTTAAATCTAGATATTCTTATTTCATATTCAGTATTATTCTCTGGTATATGATTTCAGACAAAGTAACATTTGAAACCAATCATATTACTAAAAAGGAGCCTATATAATACTTATAGGTATCAAAGTAAATGAAAAAAAAATCATGTGCACACACACATATGCATGCATACATAATAATAAAAAGTCAAAGTTTTTAAGATCAAAAGCAGGATAATTGCTGCCCCAAAGGCAAAATGATTTTAGGAGACTTTAATATGTCTCCCTCAGAGTTAGGTAAATACAATAGGAAGATAAGAAAGAAAAGATGAAGATTATCTTTGGGTGAATTTAGATAAGAATGAATATGGTTATTTACTAATTTTAAAAATCTGTTCATTTCTTTGTTTTTTAACATTAAAAAACAAATTCTAAATTCTCTACCTGCCTAGCCCCTCCCACACTAACTGAGAAGGTGAGCGGTGTGTGATACCCATTGGAGATTTGAAATCCTGTAAAACAGATTTCTATAATAGTAAAACCATAAAATTAAAAGAAAAATGAAAAAAATATATAATTCAAATTTGTTTTTAAAGTTCATCACTTCTCTTTCTGTAGATGTATTGCAATTTAAATCAGAAATCATTCCAGATTGTCATTATAGTACTTAGAATAGCTAAATCTTTCATAGTGCATCATTGAAATATTGCTCTTACTGTTTACAGAGATCTGGTTCTGCTGCCTTCATTTTGCATCAGTTCATATAAATCTTCCCAGATTTTTCTGAAACCATCAAAATGTTTTTAAAAAATGGAATACAACTAAAAAAACTTTCTTGGAAAAGGATGATATAAATTAATGACATTGAAATTAATAAAACTGATGCAATTCAGTAGGTAAGGAAGTTTTAATATTTACTTTTATCTATCCTGAGGAAAGAAAGGAACAGACATATACATGTTGGAGAGAGTTCCTAAGAAAGAGGCATAGAGACAGAGAGAGAGACAGAAAAGGACAGACAAAATAGAGAATATTGGAAAGTTTGACAGAAACAAAGACAAATAATGTCTCACCCATTTGTCATTTCTTATAGCCCAATAGT
This sequence comes from Macrotis lagotis, assembly GCF_037893015.1. NCBI lineage: Eukaryota > Metazoa > Chordata > Mammalia > Peramelemorphia > Peramelidae > Macrotis > Macrotis lagotis. The sequence continues at coordinate 165,058,324 of NC_133665.1, forward strand.
TCCATCAAAATCATAAATCACAATTTGCTTAGACCTTTCCTAATTGATTAGCATCCCCTCCATTTTCAATTCTTTGCTTTCACAAAAAGAACATTTTCTATATTTTATATAGAAAGCAAATATTATATATTTATACATGTTGGTTAATTTCCTTTTTCTCTAATCTCTTTGGGGTATAGACCTACTGGTGGTATTACTGGGTCAAAGGGTATGCATACTTTTTAGCCCTTTGGGTATAATTCCAAATTCTTCTCCAGAATGGTTGCACCAGTTGCACCAACTCCATCAATGATTCATTAGTGTCCCTATTTTCCCACATTCTTTGCAACATTTTTCATTTATTATGTAAGTGAGGTGGCATATCAGAGATGTTTTAATTATGATTAAATTGGAATTTTGTTAACCAACAGTGATTTAAATCATTTTGTCATGTAACTTTAATTTCTTCTGGCAACTACCTATCTATATCCCTTCAACCATTTATCCCTTGATAAATTATCTTATTTTTTATAAATTTTATTAAGTGACATACGTGTTTATGACCTTTTCCTAAATTGCTGCAAATATTTTTGATATTTCATTATCTGTGGTACATTTTTAGCAAAATCTGATTTCCCTGCTTCTCTCTTTTAATTGGGGCTATTTTCATTTTGTCTGAGATCATGATTGCTATCCTGCTTTTTATTTTAGCATAGTGATTCTGTTTCATTGCTTATTTTAAGTAAAGAATGGGGTTTTTTTTTTGGATGCTAGTTTCTAATCTGTTCCACTACCTGCTTCCATGTAATGGGTGATTTCATACCATTCTCATTCAGTTTTAATTACCGTGTATTCCCCTCTATTCTATTGTCTTCTGTTTTTCCTTTTGTCTCTGTCTCCATCTATGCATCTATCTTTCTATGTTTGTCTCCATCTTTATCTGTCTCTGTCTCTGTCTTTGTTTCTGTCACTCTATCTCTGACTCTGTCTCTCTTTTTCTCTCTCCTCTTTCAAGTTAGTTTTGCTTCTGACTATTTTCTCTCACCCCCCCCCCCATCCTATAAACAAGTCACCTATTTCTTGCTGCCTTCATTTCCTACTTCCTTAATGGGTAAGATTTCATATCCAATTGAATCTATATATATTTTCTTACCTCTTCAGACCAATTTGAGTTCAAAGGTTGTCTATCACCCACATTTTCCTTCCACCATGAAAACATCCTTGGCTATCATTTTTATAAGATAATTTTTCTCTTCATCCCTTTCTTTCCCCCTTCTCACAGTTTATCTATCTTTCTCATCACTTAGCATCTTTGAAGTCATATCATCATAATAGACACACTTTCATGTGCTCTATCTATGTATATTCACTCTAACAGCCCCAGTAATTATAATGTTCTAAGGAGCTAGCAGGTATCATATTTGCATATTGGAATGTAGACATTTTAACCTTATTGAGTCCCTGATGATGACATGTTCATTTTTATCTTTTTATCCTTCCATTAAGCCTTGAATTTGAAAGTTAACTTTTCTATTCAGTTCAGGTCTTTTCATCAGGATGCTTGAAAGTTACCTATTTTATTAAATGTGTATTTTTCCTTTGAAGGATTAAACTCAATTTTTATTGGCAGAGAATTTTTGGTTTTACTCCTAGTTCCTTTACCTTCTCATATTTGTTATTTTAAGCCCTCTGTTCCTTGAGCCTAGAATCTATTAAATCTAGTGTGATCTTGAATTTAATTGTTTCTTTCTGGCTACTTGTAGTATTTTCTCCTTGACCTGAGAACTCAGAATTTGGCCATGATAATCCTGGGAGTTTTCATTTTAGGATGTCGTTCCAGAAGCAATTGGTGGCTTCTCAGTTAATCTTCATACAATATTGTTCTTACTGTGTACATTGTTCTGTTGATTATGCTCACTTCAATTTGCATCAGATCATATGTCTTTGAAGGTTATTTTTTCTGCTTATTTCTTAAAGTATGAGGATTCTGTCACAATGACATATTAAATCTTGTTCAATTATTCCTCAGTTGATGATTATTCTCTCAAGTTCCATTTCTTTACTATCACCAAAAGAATCACTGTATTATTTTTAGATATAGATTCTTTTTTGTTTTATTCTCTGGGATATAGACGAGAGTGGAATTGCTAGATCAAAAGATAAGCAAAGCTTGTTTGCCCTTTGGGCATAGTTGTAATTGCTCTCCAGAATACTTGCATAACTTCATAATTCCATTAACAATGCCATTTGAGTCCCAATTTCCCTGTTCCCTCAAATATTTTCATTTTCTGTCATATTGACCAATCCAATATCTATGAAGTGGTACCATTGGGTTGTATTAATTTGACTTTTTTCCTAATGGTTACTTAGAATTTTTTTATATGCTTATAGCTAGCTTTTATTTGTTCATCTGAAAATGTTTTTTTATATCCTTTGACCATTTATCAATAGAGAAATGACTTTTATTCTTATAAGCTTGACTCAGTTCTCTATCTGATTGAGAGAATTGCTGCAAACGATTTTCTTCCCACCCCCATTTTATTTTTTCTTTTAGTCTTGTCTCTATTGGTTGATTTTGATCATTTTTTTAATTTAATGGAATCAAAATTAACCATTTTATATTCCATAAATCTATCTCTTGTTTAGTCCCTTATCTTCAGGTCTGACATGTAAACTATTCTGTGCTTCTCTAACTCTTTATGGTATCACTTTTTATGTGTTCATTTTGATTTTATCTTGATAAAAGTCTGAAATTTTGGTCTATACTTAGTTTCTTCCAAACACTTTCCAGTTTTCTTAGTAGTTTTTGACAAAATAGTGAATTCTTATCCCAAAAGCATAGATCAACGAGTTTATCATACAAGACTACTATGACCATGTACTTCTCTGTATTGTGTACCTAATCTATTCCAATAATCAATCAGTCTTCTTTTTTTAAGCCAATACTAGTTCATTTTGAACAGTCCCTTTGTAATACAGTTTGAGATCTGGTATAACTAGGATCTATTTGCATTATTTTTTCATTGATTCATTAGGTGTTCTTGACCTCCTGTTCTTCCAGATGAATTTCATTAGAATTTTTTTAGTTCTTTAAACCTTTGTTCGTTTGACTGTTATTGCAGTGAACAAGTAAATTAATTTGGTTAGAATTTTCATTTTTCAGGATATTGACTTGTTCTGCCCATGAGCAATTAATATTTTTCCAGGTTTAGATCTGACATTTATAAGTGAAAACTTTTTTTATTGTGCTCTTCTGTTTCCTGGGTTTTGTTTTAGGAGATAAAGTATTATGTATGTTATATCATCTATAGTTATTTTGAATGGAATTTTTCTTTCTGGCTTTTGATTCTGGGAATTTTGCTAATATTTAGATGTTATGTGTTATGTGTATTTACTTTATATCTTGCAAATCTGCTAAGGTTGTTCATTGTTTTACATAGTTTTTTTTAATTGATCTCTAAGTAAACCATCATATGATCTGCAAAAAGTGCTAGTTTTGTTTCCTCATTCCTTATTCTTATTTGCTCCTTTTTTATTCTCTTATTGCTATAACTTGTATTTCTAGAACAATATAGAATAATAGTTGTGGTAATGTCATCTCTATTTTACTCAGATCTTATTGGTAAGATTTCTAGTTAATCCTCATGGTAGATAATTCTTGTTGGTTTTAGATAAATATTCATTATTATTTTAGGAATAGTTCTATTTATTCCTATGCTTTCAAGTGTTTTTAATAAGGATGAGTATTATGTTTTGTCAAAAACTTTTTCTGAATCTGTTGAGATAGGCATGTGATTTTTATTGGTTTTCTTATTAACATATGATAGGTTAGACTGAATTTTCCTAATATTGAACCATGACTGCATCCTAGGTATAAATCACATCTGGCAATATTGGATGGTCTTTGTGATATATTGCTACTCCTTCCTGGTATTTTATTTAAATTTTTGCATCAATAATCATTATAGAAATTTGTCAATATTTTTCTCTCCATGTTTTGCCTCTTTCTGGCTTAGGTATTAAAGGACTTATTCTTAAATAATTTCTCCTCAATCTTTTTTTCCAGGCTAGTTGTTTTTCTGATGAGATATTTCAAATTTTCTTCTATTTCCCTGTCTTTTGACTTTGTTTTATTGTTTCTTGATATCTCATTGAGTCATTGGTTTCCACTTGCCCAATCCCAAGTTTTAAGGAATTATTTTCTTCAAAGAACTTTTGTATATCTTTTCTATCAACCTGTTCTACATTTTAAGGAGCACTTTTCTTCAGTGAATTTTTGTGTTTCTTTTACTACTAGGAAACTTCTGTTTATTTTAAAATTATTATTTTCTTCAGTATTTTTGTCTCTTTTCATAATCTTCTTGTTTAATTCTAATTTATTTTACCAATTTTTTTCTACCACTTATAATTCTTTCCTATACTCTTCCAAGTATTCTTCTTGGCTTTGTGTACAATTAATATATTTTTAAGACTGGTTATAGTTATTTTTACATTGCTGTCTTCTTTTGAGTTTGTGTCTTAATTTTCCCTGTCACTTAAGTAGTTTATTTGTTGTCAAGTTCCTTTTTCTTTGTCATTTGTTCATTTTCCAAGGCTATTTTTTGATTTTGAACTTTATGTAAAAGTTTGGATCTGCTTATGCAGGTATGGGGAGGTACTGTCCCAAGTGTCAAGTTTTTTCATGCTTCTGGTTTTCATAGTTAACTCTGAGGGTCTGTAAATTTTCAGTGCACACCATGCTGGTGTGAGTCAGGAAGAGATTTGGTCACTGATGTCTCTCTTCACTCTGGTATTTTCTCAGCAAGAGGCTCCCCAGTTTCCCTGCAGCTACAATTGCTATGGGACTCTTGGCTCAGGGATTGTTGCCAAAGTTTTTTTCTTCTACTTCAGCTGCAGGCACCAGCACTCTCTTCTGTCTTGGCACCACAACTAGGTCACTTGGCTCCCTTGTGACCAGCCAAAGCTCCTCTACATTCCGGAACTGTTATCCAGAACTACTTATGGGTAATAGAGTTGTCAAAAAAGCATCAAGACTTGTTCCCAGTGTCAGCAAACGGTGTCCTGTAAACAGTTTCCGATCTACTCTCTGAATTCCTTACCATTTCTGGACTGAGAATTCCCAAATATATTGTTACAGACATTTCTAAGGTCCATAGCTGGTGCTACTATATTTTGTATTGCAGGTTGACCCTCACCCTATTGGTGGTGATCCTGCTGATCTGGTGAACTGTTTAAAATTGGAAAAAAAAATGTCTCTCTCCTCAAACTTTCATTGGCTCTAACACTTGGTTTGAAGCATTATTTTAAATTTTTTTTTTTTTAAGGCAGAAGCTGGGAAAATTTAGATGGGTTGCTGCCTCTACTCTGCCATCTTTGCTCTGCCCAGACCCAGAGTGATCTATGATATTTTTTATTAAGAATATTACATATAAATATTCTATAGAATTCCACAGTACCTTTATAAAAATAATGTAAATAACTCAATCTTTACAATATATAATGCAACAAAATAATAATCAATTAATGAAATTAGCAAAAATTATGCACCTAAATTACAATATTCTAAGTAATGAGTAGCTCAAGGAACAAATCATACAAAAATTTTAAACTCATAGCAATGACATCTTATATTGTGATTAATGGCATGCAGCCTTTGTAAAGTAATTCTTAGAGGAATCATTTTAGCAAAAGAATATATAAAAGGACAAATAATTAATTTTTTTCAATCTGAAAATGAGTAACTTCCCAAAACATTTGAAAAAAAGTAAAATTGAAAAGTACAAATGTATACTAATTTTTATTATTACTTTTCGTTCCTTTTATTATATTTATTATAAAATTATTTAATTATTATTTATGTATTTTATTATTTATTATTTTTCCCATTCAGGACAATTATATTAATATGTTTCCACATTTAAAAACTGACTATATGTAGATTTTGCCAATTTGTGTGTAATCTATCATGATAAATACATTAATCATTAAAGTTGACATTTACTTTAAATGTTGTTAAAGAATTAAACTTTGTCTGATCATTTATGTTTGCTCCATAATCTTTTCAGTTGGTGTAACACAGTTCCCAGTGTCACTGTGGCCTCATTAAGCAAAAAACAGTAAAATATGAAGACATTTAGATTGTTAAAAATGTAACAAAATGTATTTATCTACATGTTACTTAATATCAAGTTCTCTGAAACCACCTAGAGTAATTAGATTTATGTTTTGTTTTACTAATTGTTGCTAATTTTAGTTATTTGCTTTTTGTCTCATTATATTGTTCTTATATTTTTCCATTTTATAGTATATTGATCTCAAAGACTTTTAGACTGTATGGTAAAAATTACTAATCTCTGAATAGATAATGGCAATGAAAATTTAGGTCATTGGATGTAACTTGTTTGTTCTTTATCTTGTTCTGTCTTTACCTCCTTTCTTTGGGAGACTGTATGTTTATAGACTAGTGGTTATAATATATTATATTATATTATATTATATTATATTATATCATATCATATCATATCATATCACATCACATCCCATCATATTATATTATATTATATTATAATATCTTATATTTGCACTAGATATGCCTTGATGGTTTTCAATTGCTTTATGTCCATTAATTAATATGGATTGCATTATCACTTTTATGTAATTAGACCAATTTCTTATTTATCTCAGTTCTCAAATTATGCTAAGTGGGCATTAGGTGACCTACATGTGTCTTTCTTCAGATGAGGAAGGGACAAAATTTCCAATCATCAGTATTGAATTTAACTAAAATGGAATCAAGTGACTGACTCTTCTTTATAATGCAGCCCAGATAAGAAAAGCATTTTTAAAACTCAAAAGTCCATAAAGCTGATAGGTAACACTCAGAAATGATTTTATGGGAATATTATTAAAATTCATTAAACCATTGATAAACTTATTTTGAAAAGGGAATACCAATTTACTGAAAATAAACAAACAAAATAATTTACCAAAAGTAAGCAAATTAGCCAAAAAAAAGTAAACCAAATGAATTTACTATAAAGAAGAAATAAAAAGAATTATCAGAAACTATAACATATATTGCTATTCCAGCAAAACAAAGTTGAAACAGAGGGGATGATTATCCACACATTTATAAAATACTTAACAAAGGAAGATATAACTTTCGTTGAAACTTAGATTAAGAGAAAGAAATAATTGAAAAGTACATTACTGAAATTCTAAGAGACCTTATTCTAGTTGAATATTTTTAGTGAATTTAAAAAAAATTTAAAGGCTAGGTAATATTTCAAAATGATTTACACAAATCATAAGATGCTATACAAAATGTTTATGAAAGTAGTATGCTTCTGGTGTACAGACCAGAGAGAGAAAAAATATATGGAAAATATTGTAAACCAAATTCATTAAGGAATATCAGTGCAAAAATATTAAAAAATAATCCTATCTGGGAGACTAGAACATTATATAAAAATAATTATAATTATATATATATATATAATATATATAACTAATGATGCAAACATGTTTCTACCTCAGAAGAACTAATAATTAAAAATATAAAACTATAAATATTTTATTATATCAACAAGCAAGAATACAAACATTTGACAAAATATAGTAATGGGCCCTGTGTTTATAAGATCAAAAAGTCTTTCCAAAATTAAAATCTACAACCATTTATAATGGAGAAACACCAGAAACTTTCTCAGTATGAATTAAAGAAAATATAATTAAAGAAATTGGAGGCAACAAAAGACGTACAATTATCCTTTTTTTGTAGAAGAAATTATTATTTTCCTTAAAATTTATAGAATATTGGTTAAAAATATCTTCAATTTTATTATTAGGTTATGCTTCATAAGAAAATACTATATAGATCCAAAAATTAATTTATTATTTCCATGTTGTGTTAACAAACCTGAAGAGGAAAGAATAAGAGAAATGCATTCAATATAATTACAATTGCAGAAAATAGGAAATTAATTATGAAGATATATGTATGATTTAAATAAGTGCAACTAAAAACTCTTCATAAAAATTTAAAAACTAATTGATTTCTGAATTTCATTTTTATCATATCAAAATAGTAAAAAAATGCTAATTTAGTAACCAATATTTTTTTTGGCAGAAACAAAATGTCTTTTTTTCAAATTGTGATTTTGAAATTGTGTTCAGGAAAACTAGACAGTTACTAAGGATCCTTTCAGGTGGTTTGGGAGGACAAAAATTTTTTCACAATAAAATTTCTAAAATTTCTAAATTTCTAAATTTCTAAAAAAAACATGAATAAAACTAAATTCTTTAAAATTTTGAAAAGTGCAAATGAATCTTGAGACCAAATGGTTGAGAACTAGTAGGACTCATTGAAATTATTTGGTGTTAGCTTAAAGATAGGAAAAATAAGCCAGTGAAATAGGTCACATAAGTAAAAAAGCAATAAAAAGATTTTCCAGTAGAAAGCATAGCACTTGATAGAAACATTTTCCTGTTCAATATGAATTGATTAGAAAACTGGAAAGAAATTTGGCAGAAATTAGGCTCAAAACAGAATTTCATACTACTTACTACCAAAAGTTTGAAGTACATCTGCAACCTAAATGTAAAATGTCACATTATTCTTAAAAAATCAGGATGGAATGAAATATCTACCTTATATAACTGTGGATGATAGAAAATTTTTAATCAAGCAAAGTATAAGAACAAAAAAAGATGAAATAGATCATTTTGGTGATATAGAATTAAAAACCATTTGCACAAAGAGCATTATAAACCAAAAGAATAGAAAAGTTGAAGTAGAAAAAGAATCTTTGCAGCAAAGAAAGAAAACTATGGGCAAATATCAATATTACATATTAATGAAAAAGAGGCTACAGAAGTGGTGTGTGTTCACTACATTTAGATGTATATCAAGATTATATCAAATTTTCAATATTACAGATATATTTTATTGATGATCATAGGATTATATCAATTAAGAAAAAAAATCTACAAAAATTCACAATCAATTGATTTTTGAAAGCCCTAAAAAGCCTAGAAATAAGAGATCTATTCTTTAATAAAAAGAAACCCAATGAGTTAGCTTTCTTTTTTATAGAGAAGCATTAGAATATTTCCAAGTAAAATTGGAGTTAAAGCAATTATATTTATATATAAATACAATACACAAACACATATGTGCATGTATATATTATCATATCATTATATTAATTTTAATTGTAGCAAATAAAAAAGATAAAATTATCTTTCTATCTATAAAATACAGACTACTTCTAGGTTAACTTGAGATATTTAACAAAACCAAACTGAAGCAATTAATAGCTTTGGTAAAGTAGCAGAATATAAAATAAACCCACAAAAATTTCAGGCTTTCTATATCTTAATAACAGAATACAAGAGGAAACTATAGAGAAAATGCATTCAAAATAACTACAAAATACAAAAATTTATGCAGCAAAAACTGTACAGTAATTTAATATTTGTATAAATTCATTCTTTATTTCAGTAGAAAAGAGCATGAAAATAGAATAATACAGTTGAGAGTGCTATGCTTTTATTAATATATATATGTATATGTATATATACACATATATATATATATATATATATATATATATATATATATATATATTCTAAACAAACTCTGAAAGACCTGAACAGCTGTATTAAATAGTAACTTCTGGAGATCTGACTATGTGGGCTTCATACTGAGATAATTAAAGAGGGATCAAGAAATTGCTTCTTCTCCAACTCCTTTGTAGAATCCTTTCATAAGTCAGACTATCTAACAGTACATGTCTTGTAGGACTCTACTAGGTACTCTTCTCTTCTACTTCTGTATTACTTTATTTTGTACTCTCAACAACTCTCATAGATTTAGCTATGTCTAAATTTATAATTCTTTTCATTAAAGAAAAGGCATAGATTTTAATTCACAGAATGTTTCAAAAGTTCACAAGTTACTACCAAAAGCTCCTGGGTTATGTGCTTTAACAAGGTAAAGTGTTCTTAAGACAAGAAGTTTAAACTCTAAAGAACTTTGGTCTGGGGAGAACAGAACAATTAAGAATGGAGAAAAAAGGGAAAGGGAAGAGCCACAAGTCAGTGATTGGGTTTAGATTAACATAGATCCAGTCACATGAGGAAGGGAGTGGTTCAGCTTGGGGATGATGCTCCAGAAGAGCAGGTTGACCTCCAAAGGAAGAGGAGCAAGCTGGGATACATAGTAAAGGAATACAAAGGGGAAGGAGAGGGTATTTGGGGGATTATTCCCCCTCCCCCAAGCAGGCTGACCTTCCCAAGGAAGTCAAGAAACTCAACTGAGTGAGCAAACTTTTAAGGAGGACATGGAGTCCAGTAGCTCAAAGAGCAGAGATAAGGTAATTAGGTTATTTATGCAGAGACTTAATCCTTTAGGGCTAAGGGGAGATTCATTGTTTAGTTGATAGAGACTTGTTTTCTGCCTGGGCACTGAGATTTACTTGAGTACTTGCCAGTTTGGGGTAAGGTACTTGATTAAAACTTCCTTGTCAGGGACAGCTAGGTGGCGCAGTGAATAGAGCAGTGGCCTTGGAGTAAGGAGGACCTGAGTTCAAATGTGATCTCAGACACTTAATAATGACCTAGCTGTGTGGCCTTGGGCAAGCCACTTAACCCCATCTGCCTTACAAAAACCTAAAAAAAAAAAAAAAGTTTGGACAATGAAGTGGCAGTCAGGTCAGTGTTAATGGAAGGTATATGGTAGATGCAGAGGGAACAGAAACAGATTAATTAAAGAACAGATTTTTCTTAACAGTTCCCCTACTTCAGTTTCTTCTCATATATATTCTTTTCTCTGAAGCTTTAGTTAGATTTCTTGTAGCATTCTTTTTCTTCTGGGGTTACCACTCGGTTTTCTGTTAAGCCATAGTAGTTCTGTATTATGTTCCAGCATTTTCATATGTTTGCTAATAACCTCAGCCTTGATTTCTCTATTTGATCTTTGTGCTTTGGTTCTTCTCTATTCATCTCATTCTCTTGTTTTGATAGGTTGACAGGTCATACTTGGTCTTGGATATTGTGCATAATAGGTCAGGTCTGTGCCTCACAGGTCTATAGAAATTTCTGATTTTAACTCTGCTTCCTGGTGACTCAACATAGGTTTTGTCTATAGTTCTTTCTTTTTCTCCTGCATTCTGGAGGTAACTTCCTACAGGGAATCTGATAAGTTCTGATGACATACCTTTGATTGCATTGATAAGGTAGCCTCTTTTAAGATGCCACCTACTTCTCTTTCCAGGAGATATTTGGACCCTTTTCTCCTCAACTTCTGCTCTGGGTTGTCACGTCTGAAAGAGAAAAGGAATAGAAGATATTCATAAGAAATGACTGCACTCAGACCTTCAGGGTCAGCTTGGAGCTGGGCCCATATTATTAGATATCCACTAAGAAAGAAGTAATCTGGGGCAAAAAAAGAAATCTCTTTGAAAGAAAGAAAGAAAATCTCTTATTTTGCCTATTATTATTATTGTAAAGGGTAGTACCACCTGCCTTGTTTCTTAAGCTCACACTTAGATTTTAGCCTTCGTTACTTTATCTCCCTCCCAAAATGTATTCTGTTATTGAAGGCAGTTGATTTCATCTTTGCAAAATCTCTTTAATATTTTTCCTATTCTCTGATATTTCCAAAGTGCTAAAATATAGTCCCTTATTGGATTTTTACAATCATCTTCTGGTGTGTCTACTTATTTGGTCTTTTCCCACTCCAATCTATTCTTTCAGTTTCCAAAATGAATTTTCTAAAATACAAATCTTAATAGAAAGAGATATTTCATTTAAAGTACCTACGGACAACATAAAGTACTTGGGAATCTACTTCCCAAGACAAACCCAGAAACTGTATGAACACAATTACAAGACACTTCTCACCCAAATAAAGTCAGATCTAAACAATAGGAAAAAATATCAATTGCTTATAGTTAGGTTGAGCTAATATAAGAAAAATGACAATTCTATTCAAATTAAATTAATTATTCAGTGCCATATCAATCAAACTACCAAATAATTATTTTACTGACCTAGGAAAAATAGTAATAAAATTCATCTGCAGCAAAAAGGTCAAGAATAGCAAGGGAACTGATGAAAAAATGTAAAGGAAGGTGACCTAACTCTTATCAGATCTAAAACTATACTATAAAGTGGCACCCTTCAAAACTACCTGGTACCAGATAAGAAATAGAGGAATAGATCAGTAGATTATGATAGGTTCAAAAGAACTCACCATTTTATAAAAACAAGTTTGTAAAATCATAAAACAGTTTGGCAAAAATTAGGAATGCCCTATACCAAAATAAGATCAAAATGGGTACAGGATTTAGACATAAAGGGCAACAACATAGATAAATAACTCAAACTATCAGATCTGTGGGAAAGGGACAAATTTATGACCAAACAAGAAATAGAGTACATTACAATATTTTAAATTAATTTCTTTTCATCAATATTCATATGTATATTTTTAAGATACAAAATGTCCTTCCATCCTCCCTTCCCATCCCCTTCCCCTCAGTGGTGAACAGTCAGGTTGTACTGTCCATACATACATATTTTGACATATATGTTTACAGATTAGTTATTTTCAGTATGAGGAATTAAGATTAAGGGAAAGAGATACAGAAGAGATAATTTTTATAAAGTGTTCAGCAGATTCTGAAGAAATTTTTTTGTTTTTTTTTGTTCATTTTTTGTTTTGTTTTTCTTCCTCTGAATGGGAATAATATTATCCATAGCTGGTCTCATACGGTTGTCCTAGCTCTCTGAACTGCTGAGGGGAGCTGTTTCCATCAAGGTTGATTATCTCACAGTGTTGTTGTTAATGTTACATTGTTCTCTTGGTTCTACTCCCTTTGCTCTATAAGTCATTTCATGCTTCTCTATAGTATAACTGTTCATGTTTTTTTATAATAACAATGGTATTAATAATATTCCATAGTTTTCATGTACCATAACTTGTTTAGCCATTCCCCAATTAATGGGTATCCCCTCAATTTCCAGTTCTTTACCACTAAAACAGAGCAGCTATTAAAATTTTGCAACATATAGGACTTTTCCTTTTTTTATAATTTCTTCTGGATATAGGTCTAGAATTGAAATTTCTGGGTCAAAGGGTATGAACACTTTTATTGCTCTTTGGGCATAGTTCCATATTTTTCTTCAGAAGGGATGGATCCATTCACAACTCCACTAACAATATAACAATGCCTCAATTACCCCAAAACCTCTCATCTTGGCTAATCAGATAGGTGTGAGATGATGCCTTGTTGTTGTTTTAATTTGTATTTCTCTAATAAATAATGATTTTGGAGCATTTTTTCATATAATTATATACAGTTTTAATTTTTTTCATTTGAAAACTGTCTGTTCAAATCCTTTGAACATTTATCAATTGCGGAATGACTTGTAACCTTATAAATTTGATACAATTCTCTGATTATTTTAGAAATGAGACCTTCATCAGAACTCCCAGCTTTGAAGATTGTTTCCCAGCTTTCTTCTTTCCTTCTAATTTTGACAGCATTAATTTTATTAGTGCAAACACAATTTAATATAGTCAAAATCATAAATTTTGCAGTTTATAGTGTGCCCTAATTCTTGTTTGGTCATAAATTTATCCCTTTTCTATAGATCTGATAGAGTATTTCTTGGTCTATTAATTCATCTATGATATTGCCCTTTATTTCTAAATTCTATACCCATTTTGACCTTATTTTGGTATAGGGTGTGAGATGTGAATCTATGCCTAGTTTTTGCCATACTCTTTTCTGGTTTTCCCAACAATTTTTGTTAAATAGTGAGTTCTTATGCCAGAGGCTGATGTCATTGGCTTTGTCAAATAGTAGATTGCTGTAGTCATTTACTGTAGTTTCTTTTCAACCTATTCTAATCCACTAATCCATTACTCTATTTCCTAACCAGTAAAAGACAGTTTTGATGACTGCTCCTTTATAGTATAGTTTTAGCTCTGGTAGAGCTAGGTCATCTTCTTTTATATTTTTTTTTCATCAGTTCCATTGCTCTTCTTGCCCTTTTGTTGCTCCAGATGAATTTTTGTTACTATTTTGCTAACTCATAAAGTAGTTATTTGATTAGCATGGCACTGAATTAAATAATTGGATTTGGGTAGAATAGTCATTTTTATTATATTAGCTTGACCTAACCATGCACACTTGACATTTTCCCATTCATTTAGATCTGAGTATATTTGGGTGAGAAATGCATTATAATATGGTTCATACAGTTTCTGGGTTTGTCTTGGGGACTAGATTCCCAGGTATTTAATGTTGTTTATAGTTATTTATAATGAAATTTCTCTTTCGAGCTCTTGCTCTTGGACTTTGTTGTTCATATATAGAAATGCTGATGATTTATATGAGTTTTTTAATATCCTGCTATTTTGCTGAATTTGTTAATTGTTTTGAGGAGTTTTTAAGATGATTTTCTCAGATTCTCAAAGTACACCATCATATTATCTGTAAAGAGCGAAAGTTTTGCTCCCTCCTTGCCAATTCTGACTCCTTCTATTGCTTTTTCTCATCTTATTGCTAAAAGAATTTCTAATACTATATTGAAGAGTAATGGTGATGGTGGGCATTCTTGTTTCAGCCCTGATTTTATTAGAAATACTTTGAGTTAATTCCCATTACATAAGATATTTGTTGATGGTTTTAGATAGATACTATGTATTACTTTATTGAAAATTCCATTTATTCCTAAACTTTATAGTGTTCTGTAATAGGAATGAATGTTGTATTTTATCAAAGACTTTTAAAATATCTACTGAAATAATCATATGATTTCTACTGGTTTTGCTATTGATATGTTTAATAATATTGAGTATTTTTCTAATGTTGAACCATTCCTGTCTACCTGGTATCAATCCTACCTGATCATAGTGGATCTTCCTACTAATATTTTTTATAGTCTCATAGCTAAAATTTTATTTAAGATTTTTGCATCAATATTCATTAGGGAGATTGGTCTGTAATTTTCTTTGTCTGTTTTGGTTTTTCCTGGTTTAGGTATCAGAACCATTTTGGTGTCTTAAAAGGAATTTGGCAGAACCCCTTCTTCTCATATTTTTTTCAAATGGTTTATATAGAACATGAATTTATTGTTCTGTAAATGTTTTTCAGAATTCATTTGTAAATCCATTTGGACCTGGAGATTTTTTCTTAGGGACTTTAGTAATGGTTTCTTCAATTTCTTTTTCTGAAATGCGATTATTTAAGTAATTAATTTCCTCTTCTTTTAATCTGGGCAGTTTGAATTTTTGTAAATATTCATTCATTTCACTCAAGTTATCCAATTTATTGACATACAGCTCAGCAAAGTGGTGTTGAATTATTTCTTAAATGTCCTCTTCATTGGTGGTTAATTCACCCTTTTCATTTTTGATACCAGTAATTTGGTTATCTTCTTCCTTTTTTATAAATCACTATAAGAAAGGTTCACTATTTTATTGGCTTTTTCATAAAGCCAACTCTTAGTTTTATTTATGAGATTTATTTATTTATGCTTTTCTTGCTTCCAGTTTTATTAATCTCTCCTTGATTTTCAGAATTTCTAATTTGGTGTTTAATTGGGAATCTTTAATTTGTTCTTTTTCTAGCTCTTTTAGTTGTATACCCAATTCATTGGTCTCCTCATTCTCTATTTCATTCATATAGGCATTTAGAGATATGAAGTTTTCCCTCAAACTGTCTTGACTGAATCCTGTAAATTTTGGTATGATGTTTCATTATTATCATTTTCTTGGTTAAAATTATTATTTTGATTATCTGTTTTTATCCACCATTGTTTAGGATAAAATTATTTAATTTCAAGTTAGTTCTTTCCATGTCCCTTTATTACATGTAATTTTTACTTCATCTTAGTCTGAGAAGTGTGTACTTATTATTACTGCCTTTCTGCATTTGATATAAGGTATTTGTGCCATGGTACATGGTCAGTTTTGTTAGCCATATACTGCTCAGAAAAAGGTACATTCTTTTTAAAGTTTTCTCCAGAGGTCTACCATATCTAGGTTTTCTAATATTTTATTCACATTCTTAACTTCCTTCTTTTTATTTTGTTGTTAGATTTATCTAGTTCTGAGACAGGGAGATTGAAGTCTCCCATTATTAAAGTTTTGTTGTCTATGTCTCTTTGTTATTTACTCTGATTTTTCTCTAGGAATTTGGATGCTATACCACCAATAGTTTCATTACCAATGGTACCTTTTATGAAGATGTAATTTCCTTCCTTATCAAATGAGATTGATTTTTGCTTTCACTTTATCTGAGTTTAGGATTGCTAACACTGACTTTTTTTTTGTACTTCAGTTAAGGCATGATATATTTTGCTATAACCTTCTACCTTTACTCGATGTATATTTCTCTGCTTCAAGTGTGTTTCTTATAAACAACATATTGGAGAATTCTGGTTTGTAATCTATTCTTCTATCTGCTTCCCTTTTATGGAACAGTGTTAGATTACTAATTCTGTAATTCTCTCCATGCTATCTTTCCCCATTTATATTTTTCTCTCTCTCCTTTTCTCTTATTCCTTCTCATCAAAAATTTAACTATTCTTCCCCTTTGACTTTTCTTCTAAAAATTTAATTTTCAGTTTATTTTCACTTAAATATTTGCCTTACTTTTTATCAGTCCCTGCTTCCCTTACCTTTTCCTTTCCAGGTACCCCCTTTCCCCTGTAGATTATCATAGATTTTAAACCCAAGTGGGTTTAAAACCCAGTGGGTTCCATCTCTGGGCTAAATCTATTGAATGGAATTTACTCAGCATTCACATTCTCCCTTCTTTCCCTCTAAAATTGTAAATCTTTGTGCCTCTACCTATGGTGTCATTTATTGCTCTAATGCTGTTAATCAGGTGTCATCAACCACAGTTTGATTATTTGATTGCTTTATAAATTCATATTGTTGTCAAGGTAACATCACAAATTGTTTCCTTGATTGCTTGATAAGCAGCATTATCTCGAAGTATGTCAAATTATAATTGTAATTATTTTTTACCTTACCTATTTTTTCAAGTATCTTTCAAGTATACATAATCTTCCTTATGAGCCAAATTTTCATCCAAAGCCATACCATTTCTTAAACTATTTGTGCTCCTCCCCCCATACCTATTTTCTCTCACACTTTTACTCCCTCTTTACACCCCCACTCACATCTTTCCTGCTCCCCCAACAGGATCAGGGTATTTAACCTCTCATTCAATGAAGTGCAGGTTAAGCCATACAATGATTGACTTAAATGTAAGTTTCTTAAAGATCTCTAAGTACTGGGAGGGTCTGAAGGTCTAACCTCATTAGCCAAGGTGCTAAACACCATGTGATTAAAATGAGTCAAAGGATAATGAGACACATAAGTTTAAAGTTATCATCTCTACTTTCCTTCAGGACTTTTTGTCTCAAACATAGTGTTGTCATCTTGGACCTCATCAATGGAGATAAGAGACTCAACTCTATCCTTATCTTTTACCTCCATTCAATTATATTCAACCTATTAATTATCCTAAGAGAAGTAAAGTTATTAGGAATCAGAAGTATTATATCTTCCCTTTGAGAATTGTATACAATTTGCTGGTCTTGACCAACCTTTGTTTTGTTTTGGTGTTTTCCTCCCCCTTTTCATTTGCCTTTTTTTTGTGAACTCTTTTGTTGTATATTTGGTCTTGAATTGTCTATTCAATTCTAGTCTTTGTATCAGGAAATTCCACAAGTCCTCTGTTTTGTTGAACATCCATCTTTTTCCCTGACAGTATATGCTGAATTTTTTAGGGTAATACATTCTGAGTTGTAATCCCAGGTCCTTTGCTCTCCAATAAATGGTAATCCACGTCTTTCTGTCCTTTAATGTTGAGTCTGATTGTGCTTTCTTTGTATTTGAATTGAATTGTTTTCTTTTTGCTGCTAGCAATATTCTCTCTTTTATTTGAGAGTTCTGGAATTTGGTTATAACAATCCTTGGAGTTTTTATCCTGGGGTCTCATTCTGGAGGGGTTCTTTGGATTCTTTCAATGATAATATTGTTATCTTGTTCTAGTAGATTTGGAACATTTTTTGTTAAAATTTCCTGCATGATATTTTCCAAGTTTTTTTTTTTTATTTCTAGTAGTCCAATAATTTATGGATTGTTTCTTCTAGATCTATTTTCCAGGCTATTCATTTTCCCCTAAAAGTTTTTTTACATTTTCTTCAATGTTTTCAGCCTTTTCATTTTGTTTGATGGAATCTTGTCTTATAGATCCATTGGTTTCTATTTGTTCAATTCTAATTTTTAGGGTTTTGTTTTCTTCAATTAACTTTTATGCTTCCTTTTCCAGCTGTTTATTATTGCTTTTAACAGAGTTGATTTATTTGGTCAATTTTTCATTAATTTCCTGCATGACCTTCATTTCTTTTTTCCATTTTCCTTCTTCCTCTCTTCTTTGGTTTTTAAACTCTTTTTTAAGCTCTTCCATGAGCTTTTGCATTTGAGTTCAATTTATAGACTGATTTGATGTTTCCCCTGTAAATGATTTTTCACTGTTTTCTTCTTCAGACATGGCATTGTTACCATCTTTGTCTGTAAAGTAGTTTTCTATAGTGAGTGCTTTTTTAGCTTTTTTGTTCCTCTTTGTTGTTTTAGCTCTGCTCACTGGGGTATAGGGACTGTAGATGCTTCTTTGTTTTGCTGGAGATGAGATCTGATTCCTGGCTTTTTGTTGGCCAAGTTGTTGCCTTTGCAGCCTAAGCCTTGCTTTTGCAGAATTTTTTTTCCTTTATGTCCAGGTTCTGACTTAACAGTGACTTGCTCCTGACCCAGTCTTATATTTATCCTGATGTTCTCAAGGTTCAAACTTTGTAGTTGGGACTTTCCCTTCAATCTTCCTATCCAGCTGCCTGGACTTCTACTGTTGTTAAGCTGTCAGGACCTGGATTACACTATGGCTAAAAGCTGTCTTTCCAGCTCTCCCACCTCATGGACTTTATTTTCCCTTTATTTCCCCTTTTCTCCCAAAGGGACAGACCTTCACTGAAGATTTCTACACTTGAAAACTTTGTTGAATCTTCTCTTTTTCTTTGTGTGATCTGTAGCTTGAATGTCAGAGTAGAGGGACAAGCTCTGGGAGCATGTTAGCTTAGCACTGACATCTTGGTTCCTCCTAGAAGACTATAGAGTGTATTATAAATTGCAAAATGAATGATTTTGACTATATTAAACTAAAAAAGGTTTTGCAATAAAAATATCAATGTTGCTAAAATTAGAAGGAAAGCAGAAAGTTGGGAAACAATCTTCACAGCTAGGGGTTCTGATAAAGGTATCATTTCTAAAATATATAAAGAATTGCATCAAATTTATAAGGTTATACACCATTCCCCAATTGATAAATATATGAAGACAGTTTTCAAATGAAAAAAATAAAGGTATATATAATTATATATAAATGCTCCAAATATTATTGATAGAGAAATACAAATTAAAAGAACTCTGAGGTATCACCTCACACGTATCAGATTGGCTAATATGAAAAAAAAGGGAAAATGATCAATGTTGGAGAGGTTGTGGTAGAACTGGGACATTGATGTATTGCTGGTAGAATTGTGAACCAAACTATACTGGAGAGCAGTATGGAACTAGGCCCAAGGAGCAATAAAAGTGTGTATATCCTTTTACCCAGTAATTCCAATACTAAGCCTATATCCAGAAGAAATCATAAAAAATGGAAAAGGTCCCTCATATTCCAAAATATTCATAGCAGCACTTTCTACAGTGGCAAAGAATTGGAAATTGAGGGGATGCCTACAGATTGGGGAATGAACAATTTGTGGTATATGAATATTCTGGGATACTATTATCCTATAAGAAACCATAAATGGTCAGACTCCAGAGACACATGGAATGAATTACAGGATCTGATGCTGAGCAAGGGAAGAAGAACCAAGGAAACAATGAAGACATTAACAACAACACAGTGAGATGATCGACCCTGATGGATGCAGATGCTCCCAGAAGTTCAAAGAACTAGTACAAACTCTATTAGACTGGCTATGGGCAATGCTATCTCCATACAGAGAAAGAAACACAAAGCAAAACAGAAACAACCAAAACCAAAGCCAAAATCCCCTTCAGAATCTGAAGAACACTATATTCCCTTTTTAAAAATTTTATCTTAAGTACTTCTTTTGCATAATCCTAATTCCACATACTGAAAATGGCTAATCTGTAAACTTCTTTAGCACAAATGTGTATGTACAATATTCACATCACCAATAGCCACTGAGGGGAAGAGACTAGGAAAGGAAGAAATTATTTCACTTAAAAATATACATATGTATATGGATATGGATGAGTGTTGAGAAACTTTAATAATATTTATTTTAAAAAATAAAATAATAAAAATGATGAAGAAATAAAATAAAAGACAGATCTTGCCATGTTATCCTCTCAATGAATAAAATCCAGTGATTTCCTCTTTCAGCATCAAATATGAAATGCTTTATTTGACATTCAAAATCAAGCACCAAAGTCTTATTAACTTATTATAACTTAACTAACTTATTAACCCTTGCCAAGCACCTGTGGAACAGTGACACTAAACACCCTGCTTTAGGCATCCCCCCATGCCTGAAAGTTTCTCCCTCTTCCTCTCCAGCTACTATTTTCTTTCAAATCCCAAATAAAATTATATCTTCTACTGGAATCCTTTCCTAAGTCAAATTTGCTGTGCCTTCTCTCTTTTAGATCTTTATCATATAGTGTATAGATTGATTGTACTTATTTGTTTGTTTGTTGTGTCTACCATTACATTGTGAGATTCTTGAGGGCAGATGTACTATCTTTGATCACTTTCTCTATATCTATTACTTATCACAATGTCTTAGACATAATAGGTTTTTATTAAGTGAGTGAATAACATTTACTATTAATGCCATAATTTTCATCACCTTTCCCTAATAAAATTATTAATAAATTATTAATTAATAATAAAATTATTAATAAAAATAAAATAATTTTATTTTAGATAAATATAATTCACCATAAGAGGGACAGTTTTTATCTGAATGCTCAAAGAGCTATCTTTTGAACATCTCCAAATATTAATAGATATTACACTTGGTATCTTCTGATACCAAGGGTAGACTACATAATTTGGAAATCAACTCTTATCTCCATAATTAGATATAATTCCTATTACTCTGAAATGAGAGTTAAGTAAATTAATGAAAGAGGAATTAAACCCTTCAATTTAACTGATGTAATAAAGTTGTGATTTCTCCATATTGTGAATATTTCCTCCTAAAATCCCATCAGTGTAATTGAAGAAACCATAATTCTATCCATAATAGTTGTTATTTGTAAGCTAAAAATATTAATCCTGTAGCACATACTTGAAAATAATGTTCTTAAAGATAGAGATTGTCTCAAGTTTGTCTTTTTATCCCTAGCACCTTATCCATTGAATACCACATGGTGAGCACTTAATACATGCTTAATTATTGACTTTCTGTAGCAGATCAGCACATTTATCTCTTAGTATTGTTGAACTGAATAAAACACTCAGCATCTGTATAAAACTTTTAGGTTTGCAAAGCATATTATGTGAATAATACCATTTAATCTTCACAACTCCTATTATCATCTTCATTTTATAATGAATAATCAACTGAGATTCAAAGAAGTTAAATGACTTTTCCAAGATAACCAAACTGGTAAATATCAAAGGACAGAATTTGAATACTCATTTATTTGACTTCGAACCTAGAGTTCTTTCCACTATTCCAAATTGTTTCTTAAATCTTTGCATTTAATATTTTAAATGATATACTTTGTAGCAAGAAAGATGTTTTTGACCCTACCATCACTGTACACTCTTATATCTTTTCCATGTTGATCATTTATGAGTGCATGTTTTCTCTGTTGAAAGAATGGAAGCTCCTGACTTCTGGTCAAGATGGCAGATTGAAGCCAGGCATTGTCCTAAGGTTTCGTGGCTTTCTGTCAGAACTAATATGAATAACGCCTCTTAATAGAATTCAGATCCACAAAATCCAGAAAAGAACAAAGGAAAAGATCATTTACCAAACAGGTCTGTCTCAGGGGAAGGTGAGTAAGTCCAGGGCAGAGAGTACAGGGGTGGTGGGGTGAGAATCTGTTGTAATCTGAGACCAGCTGCAGAAGTCTTGATTTTGTGAGCAGGGTAGGAAAGTTCCAGCATGGTGACTAGACATCAATCTGGCCAGCTCAACTGGCCTGGAAGACCAGGGTCCTGAGCCCTGCATTTTCAGTGGAGTCCCCATGTTTTCAGGTGAGTCCCCTCCCCAAATCCCTGTGGAATAAAGGGATACTTCCCAGAACAAACACAGTAACAACCCCCAGGCTAAGGAGTGGGTAGCAGATCTCTCTCAATACTGAGTGAATAATAAGGAGGTTAAATATATAGTCATAGGACCCAGCACACATTGTTCAAGGAGAATGAGGATCCTGCTGCCCCCCTCCTGCTCCCTGGCCTGGGGAGTGGACCAAAAATAGGTCACAGGCACTCCAGAGAAAGCCTGTAGCACTACCTACTGACTGGTCCACTTGGAGTTATTAAGTCCATTGAGCAAAGCCTCTAGGGATCTCAACTCCAAAGATCTATGAACTAGCTCCTCCTCCAACACAAGATCCAAGGAAAATGAAGGGGTTCATTGAAAGCTACCTGGAAGACAGAGACCCTAATTCAGAGAGAGCTTCTGAGAAGAATATGAATTGGTCTTCAGCCCAGAAAGATTTCTTAGAAGAGATCAAGAAGGAGTTTAAAAAGCAATTTTAAAAAATGGGAAAAGAAACCCAAGAGAAAAATCAGGACCTTGCAAGAGAAAATTTACACCTTGAAACAAGAAAAAAAGAACTTAGAAAAAACAATTGGGACAAAAAGAAAATAATTCTCTCAAAACCACAATTGGGCAAATGGAAAACTCCTTCAAAATAGAAATCACTAATTGGAAAAGGAGCTGCAAAAGGTAAATGAAGAAAACACTTCTGTAAAAAAAAGAATGGAATCATTGTAAACTAATGACTTCACGAAACAACAAGAATCTGTTACACAAAACCAAAAAAATAAAAAATAGAAGACAATGTAAAATACCTCATCAACAAAACCACTGACCACTGATCCAGAAAAGACATTTTAAGAAGCACTGGGCTTCCTGAACACATTGAGGATAAAGAAAAAGAAATATTTCAGAATCTATTGAAGGAAAGTCGCCCAGGTATCATGGAACCAGAGGGAAAAACTTTTGTACAAGTGACGTTTTTACCATTTTTCATGTTTTCTTCATGGTATAGATCCAGTAGTGGTATTGCTGGATCAAAGGATATGCACATTTTCATCGCCCTTTGGGCATGATTCCAAATTGCCCTCCAGAAAGGTTGAATGAATTCACAGCTCTGCCAACAATGTATTTATGTCCTAGATTTCCCACATCCCTTCCAATATTGATCATTGTCCTTTCTGGTCATACCTGCCAGTCTGAGAGGAGTGAGGTAGTCTATCAAAGAAGCTTTAACTTGCATTTCTCTAATAAGTAATGATTTAGAACAATTTTTCTTATGACTGAGGATTGCTTTGATTTCCTCAGTTGTAAATTGCCTTTGCATATCCTTTGACCATTTGTCAATTGGGAAATGACTTGGTTTTTTTTGAAAATTTGACTCAGTTCTCATTATATTTTAGAAATGAGTCCTTTGTCAGAAATACGAGTTGTAAAAAATTGTTCCAGAATTTAATACATTTCTTTTGATCTTGGTTACAGTAGTTTTTTAATTTAATGTAATCAAAGTTATCTAGTTTATTTTTTAATGATATTCTCCATCTCTTCCTTGGTCACAAACTGCTTCCCTTTCCATAGAACTGACAGGTAAACTAGTCCTTGATCTTCTAGTTTGCTTATAATATTGTTTTTAATGTCTAGATCCTGTATCCATTTTGATCTTATCTTGGTATAGGGTGTGAGGTGTTGGTCTAATCTAAGTTTCTTCCATACTAACTTCCAATTTTCCCAACAGTTTTTATGGAAGCGAGAGTTTTTCTCCCAATAGTGGACCCTTTGGGTTTATCAAACAGCAGATTACTGTAATCATTTCCTGCTATCACACTTAGTGTATTCCACTGATATCACTCTTATTTTTTTAATTGGGGGGTTATTTTTTGCAAGGCAATGGGGTTAAATGGCTTTCCCAAGGCCACACAGCTAGGTAATTATTAAGTGTCTGAGGTCAGATTTGAATACCACTCTATTTCTTAGCCAATATCAGACTGTTTGGATGACTGATGCTTTATAATATAATTTGGATCTGGTAAAGCTAAGCCACCTTCTTTTGGACTTTTTTCATTGATCCCTGGAAATTCTTGACTTTTTATTTCTCCATATAAATTTACTTATAACTTTTTCTAATTCATTAAAGTATTTTTTTTTGGAATTTTAGTTGGTAGGGCATTAAACAAGTAGTTTAGTTTTGTTATAATTATCATTTGTATTATGTTAGATTGACCTATCCTTGAGCAGTTGATGTTTGCACAGTTATTTAAATCTGATTTTATTTGTGAGAAGTGTTTTGTAATTGTTTTCAAAAAGTTTTTGAGTCTTCCTTGGGAGGTAGACTCCCAGATATTTTATATTGTCTGAGGTTACTTTGAATGGGATTTCTCTTTCTAGCTCCTTCTGCTGTATCTTGCTAGTCATATATAAAAATGTTGAGGATTTATGAAGGTTTATTTTATATCCTGCTACTATGGTAAAGTTGCTATTTATTTCAAGTAGTTTTTTAGATGATTTTTTTGGAATTCTCTAGGTATCCCATCATCTCACCTGCAAAGAGTGAGAATTTTGTCTCTTCCTTCCCAATTCTAATTCCTTCAATTTCTTTTTCATCTCTTATTGCCAAAACTAACATTTCTAATACAATATTGAATAGTCGATGATAATGGGCACCCTTGTTTCACCCCTGATCATACTGGGAATGCCTCTAGTCTATCCCTGTTGCATATAATGTTTGCTGTTGGTTTCAGATAGATACTGCTTATGATTCTGAAAAACAACCCATTTATTCCTACACTCTCTAGTGTTTTTAGTAGGAATGGGTGCTGTATTTTGTGAAAAGTTTCTTTAGTCTAATTGATATGATCTTATGATTTCTGATAGAATAATTAATTATATCAATATCAAACTTAACAGTTGTCCTAATACTGAACCAACCCCGTATTCCTGGGATAAATACTATTTGATCATAATGTATTATTCTAGTGATAACATGTAGTAATCCTTTTGTTAAGATTTTATTTAAGATTTTTGTATCTATATTCATCAGGGAGATAGGTCTATAATTTTCTTTCTCTGTTTTAACTCTTTGTGGTTTAGGTATCAGCACTATATTGGTGTCACAGGAGGAGTTAGGAAGGGTTATGCCTTCACCTATTTTTCCAAAGAGTTTATATAGAATTGTAAACAATTGTTCCTTAAATGTTTGATAGAATTCACTTGTTAATCCATCTGGCCCTGGGGACTTTTTCTTAGCAAGTTCAATAATGGCTTGTTGAATAATTTCTTTTTCTGAGATAAGGTTATTGAGATAAGGTTATTTAGGTTTTTGATTTCCTCTTCATTAAATCTGAGAAAATTATATTTTTGTAAATATTTGTCCATTTTACTTAGATTGTCAAATTTATTGGCATAAAGTTGGACAAAATAATTATGAATTATTACTTTAATTTTCTCCTCATTGGTGATGAGTTCACCTTTTTCATTTATGATAATAGCAATTTGGTTTTCTTCTTTATTTTTTTAATCAAATTGACCAGAGGTTTATCAATTTTATTGCTTTTTTCAAAAAACCAGCTCTTGCTTTTATTTATTAGTTCAAAAGTTTACTTGCTTTTGATTTTATTAATTTCTTCCTTACTTTTTAGAATTTCTAATTTGATATTAAATTGGGGGTCATCCAAAGTCTTCAAGGAGAAGTTGAATGAGTTACAGGAAGACATAGACAGCAAAACTCTACTGGTAGGAGATCTCAACTTCCCTCTATAAGATTTACTTAAATATAACCATAAAATAAATAAGAAAGAAGTTAAGGAGGTAAATAGAATGTTAGTAAACCTGGGCATGATAGACCTTTGGAGAAAACTGAATGGGGATAGAAAGGAATATACTTTTTTTTTTCCCTGAAGTACATGACACTTACACAAAATTGATCATGTAATAGGGCATAAAAACCTCATAATCAAATGCAGAAAGACAGAAATCATGAATATATCCTTCTCAGATGATAATGCAATAAAAATCACATGCAATAATGAGCCATGGAAAGACAGACCTAAAATTAATTGGAAACTAAATAATCTAATTTTAAAGAGTTAGTGGATCAAACAACACATTATAGAAAGAATTAGTGACTTAATCCTAGATAATGACAACAATGTGACAACATACCAAAACTTATGAGATACAGCCAATATAGTCATTGGGGTATATATAATATATTTTAACTGCTTAAGTGAATAAAATAGAGTAGAGGAAATCAATGAACTAAGCATGCTTCTAAAAAATAGAGAAAGAACAAATTAAATATCCCACATTAAATATTAAAATAGACATTTTCAAAATTAAAGGAGAAATTAATATAATCAAAAGCAAGAAAACTATTGAACTAGTAAATAAAACCAAGTTTGTTTTATGAAAAAAACAAAATTGATAAAACTTTGGTTAATTTGATTAAAAAAAGAATGAAGAAAACCAAATTACTAGTACCATAAATGAAAAAGGTGAACTCACCACCAATGAGGAGGAAATTAAATCAATAACTCAGAATTATTTTGTCCAACTTGCATGCCAATAAATTTGATAATCTAAGTGAAATGGATGAATATCTATAAAAATATAAAGTATAAAAATAAAAGTTGCCTAGGTTAAATGATGAGGAAATCAAATACCTAAATAACCCTGGCTCAGAAAAAGATATTCAACAAGGTAACATTGAATTCCCTAAGGAAAAAATCTCCATGGTTTCATAAGTTATTTCTATCAAGAATTTAAGGAACAATTGGTTTAAATTCTATATAAACTCTTTGGAAAAATAGGTGATGATGGAACTCTACCTAGCTCCTTCTAAGACACCATTATGGTGCTAATACCTAAACCAGGAAGATTCAAAACACGAGAAAGAAAATTATAGACCAATTTCCCTAATGAATATGGATGCAAAAATCTTAAATAAAATCTTTGCAAAGCAATTACAGCAAGTTATCACTGGAATAATACTCTATGATCAAGCAAGATTTATCCCAGGAATGCAGGGTTGGTTCAATATTAGGAAAAATGTTAGTATAATTGACTATATGAATAACAAACCCAAAAGAAATCATACGATTTTCTCAATAGTAGCTGGAAAATCTTTAAACAGCACCCATTCCTACCAAAAACACTAGAAAGCATAGGAATAAATAGATGTTCCTTAGAATGATAAGCAGTATCTATCTGAAACCATCAAGAAAGATTACATGTAATGGGGATAAGTTAGAGGCATTCCCAGTAAGATCAGGGGATGAAAGAAAGAGGCCCATTTTTACTACTACTATTCAATATTGTGTTAGAAATACTAGCTTCAGCAATAAGAGAAGAAAAATCAATTGAAGGAATTAGATTTGGGAAGAAAGAGACAAAACTCCTTCTTTGTAGATGACATGATGGAATTCCTAGGGAATCCTAAAAATATCATCTAGAAACTACTAGAAATAATTAGCAACTTAAATAAAATCACAGGATATAAAATAAACAAATCCTCAACATTTCCATATATTACTAGCAAAATAGAGTAGCAAGAGCTAGAAAGAGAAATTCCATTTAAAGTAACTTCAGGGGGCCGCTAGGTGGCTCAGTGGATAAAGCACCAGCCCTGGAGTCAGGAGTATCTGGGTTCAAATCTGGTCTCAGACACTTAATAATTGCCTAGCTGTGTGGCCTTGGCCAAGCCACTTAACCCCATTTGCCTTGCAAAAACCTAAAAAAAATTAAATACAATAACTTCAGATAATATAAACCACTTGGGAATCTACCCGCCAAGGAAAATTCAGAAATTGTATGAAAACAAGTATAAAACACTTTTCACACAAATAAAATCAGATTTAAATAATTGGGCAAATATCAACTGCTCATGAAAAGGCAAAGCTAATATAATAAAAAAATGACAATTCTGCCTAAATTAAACTACTTATTTAGTACCTTACAATCAAACTTCCAAAAAAATTGCTTTAATGAGCTAGAAAAGGTTGTAACTAAAATTCATATGGGGAAACAAAAAGTCAAGAATATCCAGGAATTTAATGAACAAAGAAGTGCAAAAGAAGGTGGCTTAGTCCTTCTAGATCTAAAATTATATTATAAAGCATCAGTCATCAAAACTGTCTGGTATTGGCTAGGAAATAAAGATGTGGATCAGTGGAACAGATTAGGTTCAAAAGAAGCAGCAGGAAACAATTATAGTAATGTGCTGTTTGATAAACCCAAAGAGTCCAGCTTCTGGGAAAAGAACTCTATCTTTGATAAAATGTGTGGGGAAAATTAGAAGTTAGTATGGCAGAAACTTGGATTAGACCAACATCTCACATCCTATACCAAGATAAGATCAAAATGGATACAGGATCTAGAAATAAAAAAATAATATTATAAGCAAACTAGAACATCAAGGGTAGTTTACCTGTCAGATCTATGGAACGGGAAGCAGTTTATGACCAAGAAAGAGATGGAAAACATCATTAAAAACATACTAGATCATTTTGATTACATTAAATTAAAAAGCTTTTGCACAGAAAAAAAACTCACTGTAACCAAGATCTAAAGAAATATACTAAATTGGGAATCAATTTTTACAACTCATATTACTGGCAATGGACTCATTTCTAAAATATAATGAGAACTGTGTCAAATTTTCAAAAAAAATACCAAGCCATTCCCCAATTGACAAATGGTCAAAGGTTATGCAAAGGCAATTTACAGCTGAGGACATTAAAGCTATCCATAATCATATAAAAATTGCTCCAAATCATTACTTATTAGAGAAATGCAAATTAAAGCATCTCTAAGTTGCCATTTCACACCACTCAGACTGGCCAATAGGACCAGAAAGGGCAATAATCAATGTTGGAAGGGATGTGGGAAATCTGGGACACTAATACATTGTTGGTGGACCTGTGAACTCATCCAAACTTTCTAGAGAGCAATTTGAAATTATACCCAAAGGACAACAAAAATGTGCACAGCCTTTGATCCAGCAATACCACTAATGGGTCTATATCCTGAAGAGATCATGAAAAAGGGTAAATTGTCCATTAAATTGCTAATCCCAATTGTATAATTTGCTTTAATTTTCAATATATAAGTTAAACATATAACTTATAAAACTGTCTTGCTTATCTCTGATTCGTTCTGGTCTTCCTTCTGTTCTGTGCATTAAAAAAAAATACTTCAATTCTTTGATCCAGCAATACCACTACTAGCTCTATATCCCAAAGAGATAACAAAGGGGTAAAGATCCATATGTACAAAAATGTTTATAATAGCTCTAACCCCATCAATTGGGGAATGTCTGAAAAAGCTACAGAATATGAAGACTGTGGAGTACTATTGTTCTGTGAAAAATTATGAGAGCTGGGCTTTAGAAAAGCCTGTAAAGACTTGCAAGAACTAATGCTGAGTGAAGTGAGCAGAACCAGGAAAATATTGGACCCATTAACAGCAATGTTGTGAGATGACCAACTATGATGGATGCAGCTCCTCTCAGCAGTCCAGTAATCAAGGTTAATCCTGAGAGACTTCTTATGAAAAATGCCTGTATCAAAGGGAAAAACTATGAATTCTGATTGCAGAATAAAATATACTATTTCACTTTTCAAAACTTCTTTTATGTTCTTTTTTTTCTCATAGTTTCCTCCCTCCCCTTAGTTCTAATTCTTCTTTCTCAACAAGGAAATATGCTAAATGCAACTGTACATTTATAACCTATATCGGATTGTTTGCAGCCATGGGGAGATGGGAAGGGAAGATGGTAGAAAAAATGTGGAACTTGAAAGTTTGCAAAAGAATGAATATTGAAACCTCTCTTGGCATGTAATTAGGAAAAATGCTTCAACAACCTTCTTTTGTTTTCCCACTTCACTTCCAAAATTGAGTGAGAGATGATGGGGGAAGAAAAATAAAAAAACATGTAACAAAAACATATAAGAAAACAAATCTAATTTTCATATGGACTGTGTCTGAAATTGTATTCTGCCTCTTGAGTACATCAGTTGTCTGTCAGAAAGAAGTTAACAATCTTTATCATCAGACCTCTGAAACTGAAATTGGTCATTGCATTGAACAGAATTCTTTGGTCTCTGGAAGTTGTTTGCAATATTGTCCATGATTGTATACATTAATGGTTCTAATGGTTCTGCTTCCTCTCAGTTCTTTGCTGTAACAAAAGGAGCTCCTATAAATATTTTTGAACAACATCAACAGGAAAAAGAATAGAAGTTCCTTGAAAGCAGGGACCAATGCGTTTTTACCTTGTATTCCTATAAGGTAGTATATCATTAGGCATAAAGTAGACACACACACACATATGTATATACATATATTTCTAGAGTTTGGTAGCATTAAAATTAAATAGCCAAATAAGTTAAGTGGTGGTTGTAGAGGTTATAGGCAAATGATTGTAATTGGCCTCTTTGTCTTATATTGCTGCTTTGCTACTTTTCGGTTTGGTCTGACTCTTTGTTCTCTCATTTAAGGTTTTCTTGGCAAAGATATTGAAATGGTTTACCATTTCCTTCTTCATTTAATATTACAGATGAGTAAATTGAGGCAAACAGTGTTAAAGGACTTGCTCAGAGTCACATAGATTGGAAGTGTCTGAGGGTAGATTTGAACTCAGAAAGATGATCCTTTCTGACTCTAGGCCCAGAACTTCAATCACATTACCACCTAACTGCACCTTACCTCATTGCACATCTCACATAAATCTAGACTATTTGAGTTTTTCTTCATCTATTTGCTTTTTTTCCCTACAGGTATTTAGTTTCTCATAGAATCTAAATGTAAACTTTTTGATAGGGTCAATGACAACTAATAACATCAGTTTAACTTCTTTATGCTTTATTTAATCCATATTAATTGTATATAACTATTATTTTGTGGCTTGTTACTATATAGGGAATGCTATTTAAGGAAGAGTTTGCCATTTTTGTTCACTATATATGTTTATTGCTATTTTAAATATAGATATTTATGTATTTAATATGTAGTATATGTTTTATTACTATAAATTATCAATTTTAGGAATGAATTTAGACAATAAAAGTGAGTATATTTTAAGAACACATATATTGAAAACATAAAATTGAATGGTTGCCAGGTAGCTAATATTAAGATCAAATATAAGGTGCTGTTATGGAGAAAGGATTAGATTTTTTTCTTCTGTGGTGCAGAGGAAAAATGAGGATGAGGAAAGCAGATTTCTGTCTCATATAAAGCAAATCTTTGCAGAATTTGTAGCAGACCAAAAATCAAATAGATTTCCTTGGGAATTCCCCCCTTTATTAAATGTCTTTCAATAGAATCTATATAGTCTATTGAAAATATTCTTTGACAGGTACAGATTCGACTTATGTTTCCAGACCTTTTATACCTTAACTCATCCAACATTCTGCCACCCAGTGATGCTCCTTGTTGTTCCTAGAACTCAAGACACTGCATCCATAAAATTCAAGAATTTTCTTTGGTTATATTTCATGCTTTATCTTTACCTCCTAATTTCTTTAGAGACTAAACCCAAATTCTAACCTTCTGCAAGAAGTTTTTATCAATCCTTTTTTTTTTCCTGAATTTATCTCTAATTTATCTTGCATAGATGTTGTTCATATATAGTGGTTTTCAGGTTATTGCTTTCCATTAGATTGTGAACTCCTTAAAAGAAAGGACTAAATCTCCAATCTTTGTATAATTTCTGGTTAATAGTAGGCATCTAATTAATGTTTATTGTTGATTTAGCTTGGAGAAAATGGTTTCTAATTCCCTTACATCTCAAACATTCAGTTAGTAGTTGAAATGAGATCAAAGAAAATATTTAAAAATAAGAAAATATCAATTAAATGTGTGAAGTATCTTGTTAAATTCTTATAATCCTGGTTGCAGAGTTATCCACCCAACATGATCAAAATATACATAATAGCTTTTTAAACTACTTTAACAGCTGTCATGTTATGGAGTATCAAATCAAGTGATGCTCTATAATGTCTACAATTCCTGTCCAGATTCCAAATCGAGTCCAGATTGGAAGGACTGAAAATCAGAGCTATTTGAAGTCCATTTGTGGATCATAGACTCATAGGATCCTATCTTTAGACACACAAGGGAACTTAGAAGTCACTAAATTCAACTCTTTAATTTTGCCTGTGAAGAAACAGAGGCATATAAAGGTAAAGTGAATTGGTGGATTCACACACTTAAAAGTCTTTTAAGGAATTGCACACCTAGTATTTGCTGACCTTAAGTTCACCACTTTGTTCAAGATTCCCTGGTAATTCCAACATTCATTCCTATGCCCTTTCCATTGGAAATCTTAGCCAAATTTAACAGGATTTTGTAACCAACAAGCTTTATTAATAAATACAAATTGATACAATATGCATATGGCATATACTACATGCACTGGTGATAAAAGGACAAATGAAACACTCTGAACCAAAGGAGCTCATTTTCTACTATGGAATAAAAGAGGAAAACATATAATTAAATACATGGTAATTAAGAGAGGGAGGAAAGAGGGAAAAGGTGGAGAGAAACAAAGTCAGAGGCAGAGAGGAGGAGGGGAGAGAGACAGAGACTCAGAGAGAAAGACAGAAAGATGGAGAGAAATGGAGAAAGAGACAGAGAGATAGAGACAAAGATAGACAAAGACAGAGACAGGGAGCAAGACAGAGAGACAGACAGAAACAGACAGAGAGACAAAGGAACAGAGACAGAGTGAGAAAAAGTAAACTGACAACTGGAAGATTGAGAAATGCTTCAAAGATGACGCAAAAACTGAACTCTGAAGAAAGTTAGGCATTTTAAGAGATGGAAGTGAGGGGGAAGGTGGACTCCAACCATGGGAGGTGGGCTGCAAAACTTTATAAGGCTAGAAGTTAGAAACAACACACTGACATGCATTGGTGAAAGGAATTATCACACAAGAAATCTCAAACACTGAAATATTCACACACCCACCCATCACCTTATCTATCAAACGGAAAAAAAAAATGTAGAACCTCTATATGGTGCAAAAAAAAGTAGCCTATGAGATGCCATCTGAAATATTTATGACTAGAGAAAAATAGGCAAAGCCATATAATGAGGGTGACTGGTAATGGATAGATAGCTTGGGTATACCATTGGGATCCATAAAAATGTCAAGAGATCTGGCATTTAGATAGACCATTAATGGCAGACATATTCTAGGATATAGAAAAAACATTACATGAAATGGACTGAGTTGGGTTGAGATCATCATTAAAAAGAGCCCTCACATTGATAAAAGTCACAGATCCTTTGAAACATTGAAGAATATTATTTTGTTTTGAGGTTTTTACATGTGGATAATGTAAAAAATATTAGTTTTTCCTCTGATTAATACAAAAACAAAGTACAAATTATACTCTCAAAATTTGCATTTAATTTTACAATATTTGGGAATTTTACAAACTAATTCAGTTAGATTACATAAACAAATAAATTTTTTGTGAACTTCACAAGCAAGTCTTTCTTTAGTTGCTAGGGCAAACTATTAACATTTGTTTAATGTAAACATTATAATAAGTGTCAGGATGTTTTTCCAAATTTAAGCACGTACTTTAGGATTTGCCCAGGAATGCCCATAGGAAATATAGGATAGAAGTATTAAATTTATATTTAAAATTGGATAGCACCTCAGAGAACATCTAGAGCATAATCTGTCAAAAATATATCCCCCTGGTAAAAATATAGGGATACTCTTGGAATAAAAGGTCAAATCCAAAATTGAGACCCTTATAAGCCTAAGTGTTATTGGTTCTCCCAATGCTCTTGTTAATTCTATTTGTTCTCGGTGGAAAGAAAAATGCAAAGTATTGTCTTTTTTTAAAGTATTTGGAGTTCAAATCAAGTTTTAGCAAATAGAGCCTAATAGAAAGTGCATTGAATGAGATGAGATCATCAGAATTC
This sequence comes from Macrotis lagotis, assembly GCF_037893015.1. Classification (NCBI taxonomy): domain Eukaryota; kingdom Metazoa; phylum Chordata; class Mammalia; order Peramelemorphia; family Peramelidae; genus Macrotis; species Macrotis lagotis. Next base: position 165,092,575 of record NC_133665.1, read on the forward strand.
AAATCCTACTCTGCCCCTTATAATTGTATGGACTAGAGAAAGTCATCAAACCCCCCTGAGCCTGTTTTCTCCCTTGTAAAATGACAATATTGAACTAAATGTCCTCTATATCTCCTCCAAGTTTTAAATCTATGGTTTTATTATTTACTTAGCTCTACCAAGCATATGACGTAGAAAGGAGACTGACATTTTCCCTAGTTTTTCAAGGAATCATAAGGAAAAGGAAATCATAAGGAAAAACATCTGCATTTGAAGGACTGAAGGACTGAAATGCAAAAAAAAATTAATTATATTTTGGCCTAGACTTTTTTTCATTTCTTTGACTTTGAAAACAACTTTGGAACTGAGAGTTTATTAGTGTACAGAATGTTCCAGAAACTTTAGATCTTAAATCTACAAAAAAAGGTATAAAAAGCCAGAGATAGAAGAAGTGGAAATGACCTATGAGATAATCAAAGCCATTTCTGGTGCCAGTGTTAGGAAATTCTGAAGTCTCTAGGTAGAGAACATAAACATTCAGTCTTCACCACAAGCCCATTAACATTTAAAAATTGGCAAGGCTGGTATTTCATGCACTAACTTTTTTGTGATGTAACGATATACATATTAATGCCAACAGTCCACATTGCAGGGTGACCTGGAACTCCTAGGACGATTTGTATACTGCTTAATAAAAAAATGGCTCTGTCTAGGATTTGCGAACCGAAGAGAAGTCTTTAAAGCAATGATGTCTCCTCTACTCATTAATATAACTTACAAGAATGTGTAAATTGGAGTTCAGGTAATTAATACTCTCTAACAAATATATACTCTCATAGAAATACAATAGGTCATGATGAGACAGCTGAGAAATATAGGTTTCAGGAGAATACACAATCTTTCATTTTGCTTTGGTTTGCAACAAACAATCTTCAAAGGGACTGGCAGAAATACAAAAGAAAATTTATGGAAAAATAAATATGCAACTGGTGCTAAATCAGGAGAGGAAAAATCTTGAGTTAAGAGACAGCTAGGAAAAGAATCAGGAAGATCTGACCTCCAATTTTTCTTCAGCTTGGATGTCCATGGGCATGTCACTTCTGTCTCTGTTTCCTCATCTGTAAAATGGGGAAAAGAATAGCTCCTACTGGGGCTGCCAGGTGGCACAGTGGAAAGAGCACCCACCCTGGAGTCAGGAGTACTTGAGTTCAAATACAGCCTCAGACAATAAGTACCTAGCTGTGTGGTCTTGGGCAAGTCACTTAATCGCATTGTCTTGTAAAAAGCTAAAAAAAACCCCAAAAAACAAGAATAGCTCCTACCTCCTAGGAGTGTTATGAGATCATCAGAGATAATTGCTAAACCTTAAAGTAACATAAACACATTAACATTATTATTATATCAATGTGGAAAATCCAGACTTTTCCAAGGAGCACTATGAACTTGTTAGCCCCTTGTGCATGTAGTTACTTAGCTATAAGGAACCTGCCTTATTCATGCAGAGAGACACTAGGCTAATGAAAGTCCTTAAGAATATTGCATGCAAGGATTGGTTGAAAGAACTGGAAATCCCTGGATCACAAAATTTCAGCGTTGGAAAGTAACCTTGGGGGGTCATCCAGGCCAATTCAAAGCTGGACAAGCATCATCTCTCTATAACATAATCAATTATAGGGTGGAGAAATTACTGGAGAAATTCACTCCAAGCTCTGAAAAAAAACACAAAAGGCAAACTTAAGTCCATTTTTGCCAGACTTCAAATCTTTCTTCCCCCTAGATGAGACTACATTTCATATTCTAGGGTTGAGATGCATTTTTGGACTGGATCTGTAATTTCATTTTCCTTGAGAAATTCCAGATAGAAAATTCAAGAGGATTAAATGGTGCAGTAGATAGAGTTCTGGATATGTATTTAGAAAGAATCATCTTTCTGAGTTCACATCTGGCCTCAAGTCATTTGACCTTGTTTGCCTCGGTTTCCTTATCTGTTAAATGAGTTAGAGAAGATAAGACAATTCATTCCAGTATCATTGTCAAGAAAACCCCAAACATCATGAAGAGTTGTACAAGACTGAATAATTGAACAAAAACCAAAACAAAACAAAAAAACTTCTGCTAATCCAGAGAGCTCCCATTCTGCATCTTATAGTGCTAAGAAATTGGCTCTCTAAATGCTGGAGATAAACTCACAAATGTGAGTGCCAGGAATTGTAATATAGGACTTTTCTACTTTCAAATAGCTCAGTGGTTATTTATATACATACCAGATAAATGGGTAGAGGGCAGGGAATGGGGGGATGGAGAGGGGGAGAGAGAGAGAGAGAGAGAGAGAGAGAGAGAGAGAGAGAGAGAGAGAGAGAGAGAGAGAGAGAGAGAGAGAGAGAGAATGTGCATATGTATCTGTGTGTTTTTCCTGGGGAGTTTCCATCTTGAACATACTCAATTCAGTTCAATTTATTGGACAGCTTCCCCAGGTAAAAAGCTATGTTAGGTTTCCTCTCCTTAATCTACTAGAATGTCGGGAACTGCTTTAGGGTCTTATTTTAATTTGAAAGCTCCTTTTTGAACATATGTAGTGATTTTTTTCTGTAGGCACACCTGAGGATTTCCATTAATAGATGCATTTTCATTTTCAAAATTTCATTGAGCTGGCACATCTGATAGCTTGATAGAAATTGAGTACTAAAGGAAAAATGACATTTCTTAGAGTGGGCCACAGAGAAACACTTTGTGTATCCATTTTTGTTTGAACTAGGGATTTCAGGTGTTGGGGGGATTGGATAATCACTTTAGAACACAGAATTAGGAGACAATCAGAGACTAGACTGAGGGAGAGTCAGAAACCCAGACCCAGACTATGCCATCCAACTATAACTTAATACTGTGTAAAGAGGAATAATTAAGAAAATTAGCCAGATTAGTTAGATCAAATTAGTTAGATCCAAAGCCCTCTGATACAGTTCAATTATCTGTATGTTTGAGGGAGTGGAAAGAGGGAATAATTGGGATTTTCTGAAGAGTTGTATCATTTCTCTACCTTGCATTGTAGTTAACAGTCTTAATATTAATGAGAGGCTTGAGAATTCACCTCTTTCAAATGCCACATGTTTAGATGGAAGAAAATCTTGAACTACAAACTCCACATTCCGGTCATGTTCCTGCAATTTTAAGACACATTGGATGCTAAGAATCACAAATCAATAATATCCTAGCACAGAATAATACTTCATTTTCCCTTGCTCAGGGAAGAATTCATTTGGTTCTGGGTAAGTCAATGAAACAAGGATAACTAATAAAAATTCAGTGTTTCCTTACAATGATTTAGGTTTTTTGCTGAATTTGAGATTTTTATGCCAATACTCTGTGGGTCACTGATTTAGACAAATTAAAGGCATAAATCATATGAAAGCTGTAATTGCCTGAGTATTTTAGTTTTCACTTTATATTGATCAACTCTACTTATTTTACTCTATTTTATGGCTTCTGCTTTACCTGTTTGTGTTGCTATGCTGAAGCAGTTCCTTCCTTGGGATAATCATTTGGTGGTACTCAGAAAGCTTGTTGAGTTATAAAGCATGACTACTTTGTCCTTTAAAGAGTCATTGTCATCCAATAAAATAGGTCTCTAGGGAAAAAAAAAGTTCTCTTTCACATAATCATAGAATTCCAGGACTGGAAGAGAACTCAGAAGTTATACTTCATACTTCAGCAAAAATCTCTCCTATGATATATCAGACAAGAGGCACCGGGTCTTTGCTTGGAGACTTCCTCAGAGATTGAATGACACCACTCATTATCTTTTGCAGAATCCCCGTTCCAATTTGGAATAGGTCTGATAAGGATGTTTTTGACATTTTCCCCTCTCACTCTTTTCAATTTCTACTGATTGTTCCTCATTCTACCTTATTTCTATCTCTTTACATTGCTGTTCAATTATTTTTCAGTCATGTCCAATTTGTGACCCCAATTTGGATTTTCTTGGCAAAGATACTGGAGTTCTTTGATAATTTTTTGATCCATATCATTTTACAGATGTGGAAACTAAGGCAAAAATGGTTAAATGACTTACCCCCTCCCCTTCTTCTTTTTTATCTCTCTCTGTGCCTTTCTGTCTCTTTCCATATGTGTATGTGTATATACATCTATCCATCCCATCTATCTAATTTCTCTCTCTCTCTCTCTCTCTCTCTCTCTCTCTCTCTCTCTCTCATTCATGTTTATTTCAGGTTATACTAGTCCTTCCATCCTACTCCCATTAAAAAGTTAGCTCCTTGTAGTTGACATTTGTTTCATTTTTGACTTTGAATTATAGTCGGCCCTCAAAAAATACACCTCTACCCTACTGTAAGTCTAAACCCATGGCTACTCATGAGAATACAACTATAGAGCTAGACTACACGAAGTCAGCTCAGAAGTCATCTTCTTTTATTCTTTCATCTTACAAATGAGAAAACTTGGGCCAATAAAGGTTCAGAATCTTACCAAAGAGTCTAACATTGGACCCCTTAGAGACAAGATTTGACTATCACTGCAGTGGGTTTATAACTTAGATACTGGGATGGAAGGATTGGAATCCAGTATTTTGAGAATGCAGATGTGACTAACAGTTCTGTGAAATTTAGCTTTGCCTTGCAACAAGGGGAGGGTGGTGGTGGGGGTTAGTGAAGGAAATTGTCAATGATACATCTGCTCGTAAACTTCCATTTGTTAAATATGAAGCACAATTTTGACAGCCATAAAGCAGAGTGAACAGTTGTGTGTTTGTATTAAAATATCATTTAGATAAGCAATAACCAGCTATCAGAGTAAAGGAACATCTGCGATATTATCAAGCTATTTCTGGCTGAGTCATCTCATGCTGTGAGAAAACACAGGGAAATGAAGTTATCACTTGTGATTTTTTAAATTGAGTTTTGTTAAAGACCCAGCTCTCTCTTTTATCTTTCTAGTGTAAGCCCTGGAGAGTTAACAGGTCCCTTATTTTTTTTTTAAAAGACCATTTATTTTTTCATGCTTTACTACCAATCTGACTCCCAAAACCTATTTTCAATTTTTAATATCTTAACTAGAGTGAAAAGAATTCTGAATTTGAAATTAAGGGATCTGTAGACAAAGAGTATGTCAGCTCTTCTTTTCTGTGTGACCTTGGATAAGTCATTCAGTTTCAATTTCTTCATTCTTCAAATGAAGAAATTGGACCAAATGTCTAAGATTTCTTCCAGCTCTAAATCTCATTTTGGACTTTTGAACTTTTAAAAATCTTCATTAACTCTATTGAGAATTTCCTCCCTTTCCACCTCCTGCAACCACTCTGGAGACCAGAAATCAGTATACTTTGATTGTCCAACTGTGAGAAATTAAAAAAAAAGCCAAAAGGATTTCTTCAAGGTACAAAACTACCTCTACTAAAACAAATGATATTCTAGCTATGATTTAAGAATTATAAGTTCTTATATATAAGATATTTCATGAGATACATTGACAGGTTAAGAGATTTATCCCAAGTCATATAACTAATGTCAAGGGTTAGGATTTGAACCCTTAGTCTTTCTGCCTTCAAGACCAACTTTCCTTCTATTGTGCCATGTTCCCTCTAATAATATATCTTATACATGAAACATCTATTGTATTATCTTCCAATTTCTTCAAATAATATTTTCTAGTACACATATGTGTATTTATGTATGTGCATGGCTATTTGTATATATGTACATATATATATATATATATATATATATATATATATATATATATATGAAACTAGATTGGAGAGAGAAAAATGAAGACAGAGACAGAGACAGAGACAGAGACAGAGAAACAGAGAAAGAAGTGTTTTGGAAAGCTATCTTCACAACCACCCTATAAATTTGATTTTACTTTTACCATTGAGGAAACTGATGTTCATATATGGTTTGCCCAGAGTTGTACATCTAGTAAGTGACTGAAGCAAGATTTGAACTCAGATCTTTCTAATTCCAAATGTAAGATTCTATCACTATTCTGCATAGTTGCTTCTGTGCATATTGCCTAAATATTCTACTATTTTAAAGCTATCTATATATTCACACTGGATAGACCGTAGCTTCTTAGAATCTAGGGTTTCCTTTGAGATTCAGCTCACAGCCTACTACTCTATTCATGAAATTGTTTCTGATTCCTACGGCTCTTACTACCTTCCAGTCTTCTTTCTGTAATAAGACCTTTCCCGGACTTGTATATACCTGTATAGATAACTGTCTCCCCACTGTAAGGTAAACTTCTTGATGGTAGGGAATGCTAAGCTTCTAGCTTTGTATCTCCAGTTCTTAGCTATAATAGACATTCAATAAATGTTTTTTTGATTGATTGTAGAGAGTTCAAAACAGTATGACCTTATACAAAATTCCACTTTGTAACAAATAGTGTTATAGTAAAGTTCAGAGTGTCCTAGAATGTCAGAATTGTTAAGGACATTAGAGATCATGAGCTTCTTTGAATAGATTGGACAAATGTGATCCAAACATGTTCAGAAGCCTAACTCAGCTGGTGGAACTAGTTTTTGGTAGAATTAACTTTAGAATCTAATTTCTTGTCTCCTAAGTTATATGCTTGTCTCATGTCAACAACAAGCCATTTCAGTGAACATAAAAGAAGGCAAAAGAAGGAATAGTAAAGAGAAGAATGCTAATATATTTAGTAATTTTATTTGAATGATTTGTACAATTAAAAACAAATCAATTTACAATTTAGGCATCTCATGACCCAAGTAACAACATAAAGATTATGGGAATAAACAAGGGAAGAGGGCTATTTTCAGTTGAGGTGGGCAAAAGAGAAACGCTGAATTTACCAGGCAAAACCCTGTCCCTACAACATCTCTTAAAGTCACGAATAGTTATTTATCCCCATTTTGATATTAGTAAATCATTCCATTTGGCACAAACAATAGCTAGTACAGAAAACCAGGCTCTGCTTCTGATGGCCTGGTCCATTGGTACCCCGAACTTGCTCATATGCCGAATTACCTGGGGATTTTCATGGAATATCTCATGAAGGTGAACTCAGTGTCAGATCTGTGATCATTACCATCTCCAATATGACCCAACCCAGTCAGATCCTATGAAAAGTATCCTTTATCTGGAATCCAGTGGATCCAAGTTGCTAACCTTTCATCTGATTCTTTTAACCCCTAGATTCTGTCAAGACACAGTTCTGGTTCCCTTTCCATGTAAAGCTTCTGCTAATGCTCCATTTATTAGATATCTTCTCATCCCACCTCCATCTCTATTGAACATACTTTGTATTCACTTTTGCATCTTTATATATTGACTTCTCTGCACATGCTGTATCATTCTTTAGTAGAAAATAAACACCTTGGAGGAAGTTTTTTATTTTGTCTTTGTATCTTAGCAGTGTCCAGTAGACATTTGTTATTTAATGAAAGTCTGCTGAAATGGATTAAAAAAATTATGATGAAGAGACAAAATTGACTCATAGATATATATCAAGAAGGGGGCATTTGAGGATATCAAGTTCAACCCCTCATTTATAGATCAAATGAGGTATTTGTATGGGGTTTTCTAATCTCTAAACCATGATGTAAATGCTATTTTTATAAATGATATGTATTATTATTACAATTATTATTATTATTATTAAGAAGGATGTGACTGACTCAGGATGGTAGTAGTTGCAAGAAGTTAAGAAAGGATTTGAATCTAGGTCTTGTGGGTCTAACTTCAGCAACTTTTCATTGTATCATGCAAGCCATTTAGATTGAAGCAGTGACATCCATTATTGAGTTGACTTTATTTTATTCTTTGAACAGAACATTTATAAACTACATGGCAATCATGAATGTAAAGATTACCATCAGTGAAAATAGTGATTTCTCTTTAAAGCTACTGTAGGAAATTATTTATAGTTTGCTCACTAGGCAACAAATTAAAAGCTCAAAATACTAAATAACATCAGAAATATTGGAAATTTAAATCATTTGGACTTCCAGTAAATTGTTTCTAATTAGATATAAGCTCTTGAATAATACAAATGAAAACACCTTGTTATATATGTGTGTAGTTTTTATGTTGTCAAGAAAGTCTATGAAAATTTGTTTATTAATTGACCTTTCTGAAATTGCTTCCTTCTCTTTCTGAACTTATGATTAGTTATTTCAATGCTTCATTTTCCTCCATACTCGAATTCCTTGCTCCCTTGTCCTTTTGTTTGTTCTTGCCCAGTCAATCCCCAACCCTGGGTCACCCTCACCATCTGCCTCCACTGCTCCTACTCCAGGGTAGCTGAACATGGATGGTAGAAGTCACAATGACCTGCTGATTAAATTTACCATGTGTTTATGTTACCTGAGCCTTAATAGACCCTCAAAGCAGCAGGCCATCCTTTTACTCATCCCTGATAGAATTTCCATCACAACCTCCAAAGTCAGAAAGTTTGGGGATTTATTTTAATTTGAAAAATACCTTTGGAGCACATGCAATACTTTTTTAACAACAGATTTTCTGTCATGTTAAACTCCTAATCTCTACTTGCCTCCATTAACTGACCACCTACTCATAGAATCCAAGACCCTTAATGCTAAAAAAAGAAGCTATCTACTCTATGTTCATAACCTGAACACCATAAAATGTTTTTAATATATTTTGATAAATGAAATTCAATACAATTTTTCTTAATGTTTGTATGTAGTTTATTTTATGTATTTAAAATATTATTCTAAGGGCCCATAATTGTTATCAGAATGACAAAGGGGTCAATGTCACAGAAAAGGTCAAGATCCCCTGGACTAGAACAAAAAGGTGATAGAGTTTCAACATCTTGTACAAGATCCCTAATAAATAATCTTCCAATTTGATCCACTTATAAAGATTCCATCGATGGAAAATGCACTGCCTCCAACATTAGTTAATCTCAATTTGGGTTAACTATTGGGGTATACGTGTGTGTGTGTGTGTGTGTGTGTGTGTGTGTGTGTGTGTTTGTGTGTATGTGTGTATATGTGTGTATGTGTGTCTGCATGTGTCTTTGTATAATTTTTTTCTTACTTAGAAAGCCAAAATCTAACTCTAAAACTTTTCTGATTGCAGGGACTAAGCAAAGCAAGTTTAATTCTTCAATTCTTCCACATTACATTCTTTCAAATACCTTACATTCTTTAAACAGGTCAAGACTATCCTTGTTGGTGTTTCTATCCCCAAGCCCTGCTAAAATGCCAGACAAATAAAAGGTACCTAATTTTTTTATTCATGTTTTTAAGACTTATCAAACTCCAAATATTTTTTCATCAAGCTAAAAATGTATAATTTGTTAAAACTATTAACATATAGCTTGATTAAGAATTTCCTTCTTTATTCTATCATGCCCTCCTTCTTGTGGATGACTTTTATATTAATGTGGCACTCCTCATCAGTCAACTAGCATTTACTTACTATATCACCACTCATTCTGACTTTTGCCTCGCCATCAAACTTTTAGGATTCTGGAAGGAGAGTGAGGTTGACAACTTCATATAACTCTGCCTCACTAAAATCCAAATCATCTGAAAACCATCACATCAACCCAAGATGTCATTGGTCCACCGGGAAGACAAAAGATGAACAACAACAATTATATGCCAGCCAATCCCTGGGACACAAAGAAAGGAAAAATACAGTCCTTTACATGTGCAAAGAATTGATGTAAATTTCTAAGAATAAAAGCAATTACCCAAATGATAAATGGTCAGAAGATATAAGCAAGCAACTTTCAGAGGGAAAAATTCAAGCTGCCAATATTCATATGAAAAATGGACAAAAAACACTAAACATTAGAGAAATGCAAATTAAAATCCTGAAGTTCTACCTCACATCCATTAAATTTGCTAAGGTGATAAAAATATAAATGACAAATGCTGAAATATGTGGGAAAGCAGTACATTATTGTCTTGCTGGTATAACTGTGAACTGGTCCAACCATTCTGGAAAGCAATTTGGAACTTCTCCAAAGTTAATAAACCAAGTATCATCTTCACTTCAGCAATACCACTAGGTCTATATTCCACAGATATAGATGATAGATAGATAGATAGATATAGATTGACCAATAGATGACATAGACAGGTATTAATATAGATGTTGATGTAGCTATAGATGTGTTTACAAAGACTTATATAGAGTTGATATAAACATACAAATGGCAATAGATATTGATCTGGATGTTGATATAAATATGGATATAGATAGATGTTCCCATATAAATACAAAATAGATAGATGTCTAGTTTAGATTTTAGGCAATTTTGAAATGATCTGTTCTGGAAGCTAAATGAGCCTTCAGGAAAGTAAAATAACTGTCAAAATTTCTTTGCTAGTGTGGAAGTCTCCTTTTTTTTTCATAATTCCCACCTGACGACTCTCTCAAGGTCACTTCATCCTTTTAATGCCAAGAAAGGACATCAAAATTATTCTCAAAAGGTCATCTTACACATTTAAAAATGCCAAATTCCAAGCATCAGAGGACATGCACTTCTCTTGTCTCCCTTTCTACCTGAATTGCACTGCTGAGATCCCTAATGACTTGTGAAACCAAGGCCACCAGAACCCATTCCATGGAAGCAATAGTTAATAGCAGGAAGAGCACGAGTTCTTTCTTTCCTTGGTTTTTGCATAGCAGTGGGGTTAAGTGAATTGTCCGAGGTCAGACAACTAAGTAGGTATTAAGTGTTTGAGATCAGATTTGAACTCAGATCCTCCTGAATCTAGGGTCAGTTCTCTATCTACTGAACCACCTAGCTACCCCAAGAACACTAGATCTTGAATCTGAGACACTGGGTTCAAAAACTGATTCTAATACTTAAACCTGTGTGACTTAAGCAAACCACTCAGTCAATCAACAAACATTTATTTACTGTCTACTCTGGACCAGGCTCAGCCTCTTCAAGTTTCAGTCTTCCCATTTGTAAAAATGACATAATTTGCCAAATTCCCTTGTGAATCTGTGATTTTTTAAAATTTTCTGGACACTGATATTTGGGTGGATATACACATATGATCTTAGATATTGATTTAAAAAATAAATCAATTACTCAAAATTAATATAAAAAGCCCTATTCATAGTTTATAGAGGGATGATATTAGATACTTTGATATAAGCTTTCTACTCATCTTCTATGAACTTGAAACAAGCTTTGGGAGAAGTGGAAGAAGTGCTTACACACAGCCTCCAGGAGTTTTAGGGAAATATAGGTTTAAGAAGACAATTTTTCCCCGTTCCCTTTTCCTGAAAAAATACAGGACACTCTTTGATGATTGGATATAGAGTAGAAAGGTTTTAGTCATGCAATTTTTCTGAGACAGTGGGATGTGCAATTCTTGAAGGAAATATAGAACTCTGAGGTAAATGGAGTGGAATTAGGGGGAGGGACAGAAAACTGGATTTGGATCTAAGGTCTAGGGACTAAGCATCAAAGGCAATTTGGATTCAATGATCACTGTTTCTGACCTTTGGTATATCTTTGGGCTATCTGTGACTATACTTTAATACTCTTTTCTCCTCACTTCCATCCAAGTGGGACAGAGGCTGATTCCCTGAGTTCTCTAAACTAACTTTCCAATTTCTACTAAAGTGATTTGGATTTTTTCCTTTCTAGATAATATTGGATGAATCCTAAATGTTTTGAGCTGTTTCCACATGTCAAAATGTGATGGCTTCCAAAAAGAGTCAATGAATGACTTGTAGTACACCTAGATACAAGAGGGACCAAGGCTGAGACTTGGTTAAAAAAGTGTCAGACTTCTTCTAATTGGGACTTGCAATACATGAGACAAAATGTCACTTAGTTTTGATATTAATTTTTTTGGTTAAACTTCCCATAAATTGAAGCCAAATTGAATCCAGGATGTTTTCTTTTTTTTGGCTAAAACAGACAAATGTTTCAAAATAGGCATGGCTACTGGATCTTGTATCACGTATAAGGAAGCAAGGGTGGAGCTGAATGTGGTAAAGAGACAGGTAGAACCATCCAGTAGGAGGAGAAAAGAAAATGGTTGGGAAAGCTCTCACTCACTATATCTCAAGGATGGGGGCTAGAAGAGGTATGGATACTCGTCTTACCATTTTAATGTCTCCTTCAATTTTGACACTTAGTTCAAAGGTGTTGTGATCACTATTGTTGCCATTTTACTTTATCCTCACAAAAATCTTGGGAAGTAAGTGATATTCCCATTTTGAAGTTGAAGAAACTGAGGCAGAGATCAAGTGACTAGTCCAGGAATACAAAGGTAGTAAATTTCTGAGAAGCATTTAAACCCATTTTCCTAAATCCAGTGAGTTCCTTGAGGACAGTCAACATGTTTTTGCATTTCTTAGAACTCTAAGGGCTTATTAACATGGCTGCTAGAGAGTAAGCAGTTAATAAATGTTTGTTGGTTAACTGATTATGTCCTCGATTTGTTAAGAAGAAAGGAAACAAAAGTGAATAGCAACATGTAAAACTGGGGATTCACTGGGCAGAATCCATGGAAGGACAAGGTATTCAAGCATGGAGGAAAGTTCATACTTGAACTAACCAATCACAGAGCGAGAAATGAAGATAAAGCAATCAGGCTAGAAAGACAAAATAAAATAGACACATTAAATAAGCAAGGGAAAATGAAAGACAGGGCCTACTTGCAAGCAATTAGTGTCAGAGAAGAGGTTTCAAAAAAGAGTGTCTAAAGTAGAGAAGAAATCAAGGATCAGATGGGACTTGAACCAAGCCTTGAAGAAAGCAAAGGACTTACATTGTTGGAGAGGAAGAATGGAAGATATTGTAGACAATGGAAATAACATTAATAAAAACTTGGAATAGGGAAATAAAGATAATTAGTTCATGCTGACAAAAATCAGCATGTCTAAAATAGAGAGAGAGCTAATGTAGGAGGTATTTGGTTTGGTGGGGTGACTTAGAGGGCTTTTGTGCCCAGAATCAGAAACTTGGATTTTGCGCATTAGCATCTCAGGAGATAACACTGACTCCCATTTTATTGTGAAGATGAAGGCCATCTCTCTCTCTCTCTCTCTCTCTCTCTCTCTCTCTCTCTCTCTCTCTCTCTCTCTCTTGCTCTTGAATTCCCTCAACTCCTCCCCCTGCCCACCCATCAAATCTTCCCATTTATTTGTCCCTCCTTTTCTTCATTCAGATAATGTGATAGCTCTTCTCTTGCTAAAGCTAATGTCTGCACTTGATCCCTCTAGCCTCCTCTAGGACTCTGCTCCATCAATCATTCATTGTTTATTCCTTTCCTTTTCATCTTCAATTTCTCTTATCTTCAATCTGTTCCTTTCTACAAGCATGCTACAGAGTTAAAAAATATCATTCCCTTGACCCTATCATTTCTTCAATTTTCATTTGTTTTTTGTTCCTTTCTCATTCATTGCTAAACTTCTAGAAAGAGTAATCTCTACTTCCTGACCCAATTTTCCTATTGCCTTTTGAAAGTTCAAGTCCCTGCAATCTGACGGGGATCCCTACATTCTGTTAAAACTGTTCTCTGCATTCCTCAGACTTCCTTTACCTTTTCCTAGCATTTGACCATGTTAGAAGCCTCCCTCTCTTTATCTTGATATTTTTTCATCCCTTGGTTTCTATGACACTATCTTCTCCATACTGGATGGCTTTTTCTCATTTATCCTTTTTTCACAGCATAATTTTCTTTACTTTGGGTGAGTGTCCATAGAGTTCTTTCCTCAACTCTTCTTTTTACCTACACTGTTATTATACTGACAATGGGGAAATTTTAACTCTCAGACATATATCTCAATCATAATTCACCAGAATGGAAATTAGCAAAATGTAATAACTGTTTAAAATCAGAAATTAAGCATTAACAACTTTTAATAGTATTCTATACAACCTACAGTCAGAGAGAGACATGGAAGAGACACAAACAGAACCTCATTTCACAAGAGAGAAGATACCTATATGGTGATAAACTGCTTGTAATATAAATACAGTATAAACTTTGTAATGTAAATACCTCCAGGAAGATAGGAAAAGGAAAAATATATCTTTTTTTTCAGTTTCCAGATGGTTCTTGTCCTTTCCTTTTGAAGAAGACCAAAATGAACACACTGTGTTACAATGTGTCCAACTAGGGCTGATAAAACCAATAATAGTTTTGATGCTCCAGCACAGATTGAGTACAAATAGTCCATTTGAAGACCCAGGATGGTTACATTAAATTTATTTATTTCACGTTTCCTTTGAACTACTTCAATTCTCCCTTGTGCATAGAGCCCAGCACCGACTCTGATGAGGGCATGCCATGCTGGGTGGTCCTATTTCAGTGTTTCGCATGCTACACAATCAATTCTAAAGTTCTTAAGAGAGACCTTCAAAATATAATTTATTTTGACTCCCTTCAGAACACTTACTCTGTGTGAGTTGTTCATAAAATAGTCATTTTGGCAAGTATACCCCATTGTCATTGTACTCTCTATAGTAATGTTTGAGTGGTTGACATTTTAGCTCAAAAAAAGAACCTTAGTATTGGGTATCTTCTCCTACCACGTGATTTTCAGAATCTTCTTAAGACAGTTTAAATGTAAGTCATTTGCTTTTCTGGTATGGTGCTGGTAGACTGTTCAGGTTTCACAGGCAAATAGGAATGAGGTCCACAATGACGCTGTAGGCCTTCAGCTTGTTAGACAGTCTAATATCACTTCTCTACCACATTTTCTTTCAGAATCTCCCAAATTCTCAGCTAGCTCTTGCAATGCAAGTGTCAACCTCATTATCAATGTGTACTTCTCTGAAAAGTACACTGCCAACTTAAGTGAATTTATCAACAGTATACAACACTCCATTTGCTATAATCAGTGGTTCTACATATGGATAGTGTGGTACTGGTTGATGGAGCACCTGTGCATTTTTTTGGTGTTAATTGTTAGGCCAAAGTTAATGCAAGTAGCAAAGAATCAATCAATACTTTGTTCCTTCTCAGCTTCAGAGGCTCCAAACAGAAAATCATGCACCAAAACTCCCTCCACTTTGTTCTTGGTTTGTAGCCTTTTCAAGTTGAACAATTTACTAACATTGTGGTAGCTGACCTTGATGCTGTGTTTGATAACATGGCTGAAAACATCACATTTAAAAGGATCCACTGATGACTGGAAAATCATTCACTCTTCAGACCTCAGGCAAGCATGCCATTATGAAATTGAGGTACAATCCTGATGAACTCTGGCCAACCAGATTTTAACATAACTTTCCATTGTATCAAACAACTTGCTCAGATCTCCAGCCATTGTATATGGACCACTGATCTGTTCCTGCCATTTTTTCTGTAGTTGTTGGCTAGCAAACACCATATGAACTATTCCTCAACCCTCTCTAAAGTCACACTGGCTCTGAGTGAGGCAACCATCTTCCAAGGTGAAGGAACAGTCTATTGAGGAAGATTCTGGCAAGAACCTTACCAACAATGACTAAAATGATCATCACAGGGTAATCAATTCCTTTTACCTTTATAGAGATGGACAATGGAGGCATCCTTGAAATCCTGAAGAATCATCTCTTCATACAATATAACCTGGAAATTTTCAGTCATCTTTTTGTGAGCATTGGACCCCTCACTTTGTAAATCTCAGCTGGAATAGAGTCAGACCCAGGTGCTTTGCCACTTGAAAGAAGTCTAATGACATTCAAAATCTCTTCTTCAGTTGGAACTTCAGCTAGGGACAAATTGATTTGAAACTGGGGTAAACAGTCAATGGCTTCTGCATTGGTTGAGGACAGTCTGTTAAGAAGACTATAAAAGTGTTCAGCCCATCTCTCTATGCTCATGTCCCTATCACTAATCAATGTGGCTCCATCAGCACTAAGTAGTTGAGATTTACCATGTGTTGGAATACAAATAGCCTTAAGGGAAATGCTTTGAGGTGTTATTATCAACATAAAATTGAATTTTATCTGCCTTCTTACTGAGGCAAGAATTTTGTATCTCTCTAAGTTTCACTTAGATGGAATTTAACACTTCTTTCTTAGAGATAGATATTCTATTCTGCTGGTAAATCCTGTAGAGGTCTCATTTTTCTTTTAGTTGCTTCTGTATTTCCCCCATCATTATCATCAAATCAGTCTTGATGTTTGTGAGCATTATGACTCAGATGAGCAAATGAAAGTGCTGTACATCAAATCTATGAAAGCCGTCCACTCCTTTTCTGCTCCAGTGTTGCCAACTGTGTGTTGACTCAACTTTCCCTCCAAGTTAGCAACAAACTCTTCCCACTCAGAAAAGCACTCTAACGTCTTGCCATTAATTCTTCTGGTAGTCACTTTGCCCTGGGACCACCACTTTGGTTCAATATGAATATTTAGATAGGGCAGCTAAGTGGTATATACAATGGACAGAACACTGGCCTTGGAGTCAGGAGGACAAGAGTTCAAATCCAACTTCAGATGCTTGACACTTACTTAGCAAAATGGCCTTGGGCAAGTCACTTAATCCTGTTTGCCTTGTATCCAGGGCCATCTCCATTTGTCCTGATTCATATCTGGCCACTGGACAAGAAGAAAGTGAGGCTGATAACTTAGCATAGTACCACCTCAACTAAATTTAATTCATGTGCTTGTCATGGCATTACATACCTGATATCATGGTCTTACAAAACTCAGTGCCACACAGCAATTTCATCAATGTCGTATTCTGTCTATCTCTTGTACTTGCAATTACATAGTTTATTAGAAGGCAATGTTTGCTGCAAGTGTGCATCCAGGGAGTTTTAGTGCATTTAGGTAAATGGAGGACAGAGTTTGTGATGAGACGTGGTCTTTAGAGCTGCTTTTTGCATTTGACCCAAACTGTTTTTGTTTGTTTGTTTGTTTTTGCAAGGCAATGGGGTTAAGTTACTTGCCCAAGGTCAAATAACTCGGTAATTATTAAATTTCTGAGGTCAGATTTGAACTCAAGTCCTCCTGACTCCAGGGCTGGTGTACCACCTAGCTTCCGCCTTCACAAAATTGTTTTTAAGATGTTATTTTCTTCATTTTTTTTTGTATCTCCTTCACCAAATTGCTGACTTGGCTTTCATGATTTTCCCACATTGCTATCATTTCTCTTCCTAATTTCCCCTCTACGTCCCTTATTAGATTTTCAAAATCTTTTTTGAGCTCTTCCATAGCCTGAGACCAATTCATATTTTTCTTGGAGATTTTGGATGCAGAAGTTTGACTTCATTATGTTCTTCTGGGTGTTTATTTTGATCCTCCAGAGAACCAAAGTAATTGTCTATAGTTGGATATTTTTCTTCTGTTGTTTGCTCATTTCTCCAGCCTAAAAGTTGATTTTAATTCTTTGTTAAGGTGAGGCTCTGCTTCCAGGGTGAAGAACTCGCTGTCCTAAGCTTTTGAAGGTTTTTGCAGCTGTTTTCAGAGACACCCCCCCCCCCACCCTCAAGGTCCTACAATTTTCCAACTTCTCCAAGGTTTTATAAGAGGCTTTGAATGCTCTCCTGGCTTGTGCTCTGGTCTGTGTGTGACCACAAGCACTCCAGTCTGCCCTGTACCAGGAGGAGGGTCTCAGCTCTACTGTAGACTTTAAAGCACTATTGTGGTTCTGAGACTGGAGCCCCAGAATAAGACAAAGATCCAAGTATGGGTAAAGCAACAAAGTCCTGCCTCAGGGATGGCAAAGAGACCTCTTCAATCTCCCATAACCCCCCCATGTCCATGGACTGAGTACTCTGAAAGCAGCTGGAAGCTTGCCTCCCTGCTTTAAGGCTCCCCAGGAGTGCTCCTGGAACCCTGGGTTTGATACCTGCACTCGACTGAGCTCTGCTCTCACTCTGGTGTGCAGTTTTCCTGTTGATGTTCCAAGTTGCCCTTGGCAATCCCTGGACTGAGAGGTCTGGAAACTGCCACCACTGGCACAGACCCAGGTGCCCCCAGGACCCAGGCACCCAGTGGTATGTTACTGGATGACTAGAGCTGGTTGCTCTGGAGTGGTCTGGTTGTGCTGTGGGCCCTTTCTAACCCCAGCATAACAGATCCTTCCCATGAATCTTCCAAGTTGTTTTGGACTGAAAAATTGTTTCACTCAGTCTTTTTATGAGTTCTGCCACTCTGGAATTTTATTAGAATCATTATTTAAAGGTATTTTGAGTGGTTTGGGGGAAAGCTCAGGCAAATCTCTGCTTTTACTCTGCCATCTTGGGTTCTGCCCAGCTCAGTTAGTTTTGATTGAAAAGCCTACCCAAGCTTCACAACACTTCCCTTCACTGTGGCCACTCTAGTTCCCACATCAGTCATCTGGCCTTCATTTAGTAGCCTTGTTTCACTCAGAGCTGTTATTTGGATATGATACCTGCTGAGTTCTCTAATAAAAAAGCAAAACCAAAAGAGAGAGAAAAAAAGGTTTGGATAGATCAAAGAGGGAAAAACGCACCCAAAATGCTAACACTCCCAACAAATAATCATCAGCTCTCTACTTGACTGCCTCCAAGGAACAGGAAGCCCATTCACTCTGGGACTACTCAAAAAGTTTATCCTCACACAATTTGCCTATTTGTAACTTCTATTCATTGCTAAATGAATAGTTCCACCCTTGATGGTGGAATTACCTCTTTTATCTATTTCCTACTTTAAGACAGCTATCATATTCGGATTGATTCTTCTCTTCCCCAGTATAAAAATCATAATTCCTTCAGTCAGTCATCATATGACATGAACTCAAGGCCTTATAGCATCCTGATTGGCCTCTTCTGAACAGTCTCCCACGTGTCCAGAATAAAGATGATGGGGGAAGACAAGAAATCTAGAGACTTACTGACCCAGGAAAAAGGGGACAAGGGAAGAACAAACAGTACTCACCAAAGTCAGAGACTCCTGGAACTTTTACTGATGACTGAAAAATCAGGTTTAAGGGGTCTAAGTTACAGTGTTCTGCCTAGCCAAGGATGGGCAATTAGAAGTGAGATCAATTTCTCTTGTTTCTATCAAGAATAAAAGATCAGAGTTTTAGATCTGGAAGGGACCTCAGAGGTGATCTAATCCAATCTACTTATTCTATAGATGAAATTAAAGCCCAGAGAATTACTTGCCAGAGATTAAAAAATGATATTTGATTCACAATTTGCCTGGATTCAATTACTTTTCTGGTTGATATGCCAACTAGGAGGAAAAGGTAGTGCTGCTGTTTTTCAATTGTAGACATACCTATAAAGTAGCAGAAAACCTTAGTTTTGGAAATAGAAGGAGATGACAATTAACAAACGTGCTCATTTTAAATATTTATTTATTTCATTATCATTAATAATAATAATTATCATTATAAATATAATAAATAAAAGTTAAAATAATTAATCATTTGATTGATCTTAATATTTAATATAAAATTTAATTTATTGTTCAGCAGGTATTTATAATTGCCTACAATGTGCCAGGCATTGTGTTTGGGACTGAGGGTACAAGTACAAAGAATATAATAATCCCTGATGGCAAAGAGTTTGTATTCTAACAGGGAAGGCAAGAACATAGACACACATATACACGCAAATATATATATATATATATATATATATATATATATATATATACACATATATGCATATATAGATACCTACATATATGTGTCTGTATGGAGTGCATACCATATGTAAACAAAATAAATATAAAGGGAATAAGTACAAAGTGGTGAAATACAAAACAGTTTAGGATGGAAGCCACAGCATTTGGGGATAGCAGTAAAACTATCATGTGGTAAGTAGTTCTTCAACTGTGCCTAGAACAAAGAGAGTAATTGAATGAGTCAGGGTTACAAAGGGAGAACATTCTGGGAAATGGGGATGGCCAGTATTGAAGTATGAAAATGGGAGTGAGGCCTTGGAGTCAGGAGTACCTGAGTTCAAATCCAGCCTCAGACACGTAATAATTACCTAGCTGTGTGGCCTTGGGCAAGCTACTTAACCCCACTACCTTACAAAAAAACTAAAAAAAAGAAAAAAGAAAAGAAAATGGGAGTGAAAGTATTGGGGGAGAGAAATATAGAGAAACCTAGGTTGGCTAGATCAGGAAACGCACATGCATTTGCCTGTGTGCGTTTGTGCATGTGCGTGCATGCGTGCGTGTGTGTGTGTGTGTGTGTGTGTGTGTTGTGTGTTGTGTTGTGTTGGGAGGGTGAGGATGTAGGATGAGAACAGAAAACAAAACTGGGGACAGGTTGTGAAGGACATTAAGAACTAAGTAGAGGAGTTGATATTTAAATCTAAAGTCTATTGAAAATGGTAGTGATATGTTAGATCAAAGGACAATCAGTTTGGCAGCAGTATATAACAAAAAATGAAAATTAAGGGAGAAATATGATGCAACAGAATCCAAATCAAATATAATATTCAAATTGATTCTTCCTATTTGGGATAAAATCACATGCACACACACAAATGTATACTGTGAAGTATACAAATATGTATAAAATATTATTCTCTTCTTAAAGCAGAAGTTCATAACTTAAAAATATTTTTAAAAGATAACTGAGTTTCAACATAATTCATATCCTTTGTAACTGAATAATTTCTCATGTATTTTTTTTTATTATTTCATTCGCTTAAAAGCCATATTCTGAGGAGCTATCCATACACTGCAGCAGAATATCAAAGGGGACCATGATACTCCAGAAGTTAAGAATCCCTCCATTAGTAGAAGCAGGCAAATCAAAATCAAGATATTTTTGTGACATTTACATTTTAATTATAAGTGTGCTTATATTAGCAAAAGTATCCCTTTTATTTCCATGACAGCCAGACATTTGCTTGCACCAATCATATCACCTAGCTATTCTCCCAGGATTTTCATTAAAGGTAAAATGAACTCTATGAGTGTTCTTGTGTATGTTCAAAACTCTGCTGAAATTGGTGTTTGAAATTACATAAAGGAAGCAAAATGTAGGATGGATATATAATATGGGATGGACCCTTTCTAAAAGTAAAGACCATCTTGTCCCTTCCCCGATCCAGGTGACTAATATGGCCTTCATTGGGCCATCACTGTAATAAACATAATGCACAATTCATTCCATCATTCATTTTATGTCATGGTCTTCTTTGATTATGAAGGACGACAACAACAACAACATAAGTCAAGACCATCCTGTCACACTCTTCCCCAATCTAAGTGACTAATGTGGCCTTCAATCAATGCCCATTTCCAAGCCAAGAAAAGGAACAACTGATGGACAATTTGCATTCTCTTCTCAGTTCATCATAGAAAGATTATTAAAACCAGTGAGCCCCAACCCATTAGAACTGTGCTCACGTCAGAAACAACGAACTGGCCTGCCCGTTCTTCGTTTTTATGCACTGCTCTAGGACTATAAATATTCATCGGAATGTAACTGAAAATTATTGAAGTGAGGAAAAAAGAGAAACAGGGAAGCCATTTGCTTCAATTCATAAACAGCATCTGTTGGGAAGTTATTCATAGATTGCTTCGGGGCCTGCTGAGCAGTGAGCCCGTGGAAAAGGGTGTCGTTGCAAGCAAATTGGCCTAAGCTGCAATGGAGATGCTATTAAACATGAATCACTGACAGCCAGGGAGAATGATCAGGCACTGGGCTGTTTTATGTCTCCTTTTATCACTGGGACACAGAAGTAGCCTCCAGCCAAAGGCTCAAACAGTTCAAATTAGAAGAACCACCTTCTAAGTCTATTAAGGCCTAACTAGTGGCTGGAGAACGTGGCATGAAGCCACAGAGCAGAGGGCTCAGACTGTTTGTTTGTCATCTGCCTGAGGCATAGTAAGCCAGGCCCTTCTAGACAACATGACAGATTTGACCTTTGCTGGGTGTATATTTTCCATCAAAAGTATTGTTTATATGATTTTCTTTGAGAGAAGGTAGAAACAATCTATAGAGTATTAACACCTAAACATGGCAGAAACAGAAATTTCGAGCAGGACAAGTCCTCCATGTTACAGAGGAAACTGAGGCCCAAGGACTTGCATTGGATCCTAAACTTGCAAATGAAAAAGACTTTTGAAGTCAGTCATGCCTCTTCATTTTGCCAATAATGAAGTAGAGGCGGGAACTGAGGTGCCCAAATTCATCTTGGTAATATGGAGAAGTTGTGGTATTTGAATCATATCATCTGCTTCCCAAATCTAGTTATCCTTCCCATCACATGATACTGGCAACCTAACACATTTATTGGAACAGAGTTTATTACAAAGGAAAATTAATATGGGATTTACAGAAATAAGGTTCTAATGGAAAATGCTTTTTATCATCTGAGGTTGACAATTATGACATCCTAGTGAATGTTGAAGTTCTGTCCCAGGAGTATGAGGATGTTCAAGTAAAGCTACCACCTCTGACATAAGAGTCGCTGAGCATTTTCGGGGTGGTTCATCTACCTGTCATGTTAATAAAACTCTCAGCTATGACTATAAGAAGCTGAGGTATGTATAGCAACCACACCCCAATAATACTGTCTTGACAGACAGGCTGCACCAGATTGAAGTTAATTGCCAGGCCTCAAATCCATTGGTGAATTGGGGGAGATGTCAATCCCAGACAAAAGAAGAATGGATAAGAACAATTTGTTGCAGTAGTCATGCAGGCAGTTGAAACAGGAGTCACTGAGTGATTAGGGCTTGGTCAGACGAAAGATGTCAAGGTTATCCACTGTATCCTGAGCTATCATCAGATATTCTCACATTTGTCTTGCCATTAGACTTTGATGACTCTGAAAGCAAGATTGAGGCTGATGAATGTGCAACTCTCCTTCAACTCTAAATCAAGAGCAAATCAAGCCATCAGATCTTTGTGTTGTCATTGATTGTCTTAAAAATAATAAAAAAAAAACAACAGTTGTCTCATAAGAACACAATCATAACAAGACTTCGCAATTTAGAGTCATTATATATGGGTTGATTTAGTTGCTTTTAATGAAAAACAGGCAGTAAGCAGCAGTCAGATGAATATCCACCTCAGGCTTTTCTACATAAGGTTTTAGAAGCCTTGGAAAATTATTTGTGTTTTATAAATTACAATCCCCTGAAGGTCACAAAATTGGATTTGAAAAGGCCTTAGTGATACCTTTAGTCCATTCATACTGGGAAAAACAAATGATTTCTACCCTTAACCATTATTAACGAACCCTTTACCATTCAGACTTTATTAAAGACCTCAACTGGTACTGTAGTAATTGAGATGGCTAGGTTGCACATTGGATAGAGCCCCCAGGCCTGGAATCAGCCCTAGGATATGAATTCAAATCCCACCCCAGATAATTTATAATTTCCTGGCTGTGAAACTTTGGGCAAGTCACTAAACCCCATTACCTTGCAAAAACCATAAACAAACAAAAATAAATAAATAGATAAATAGATAGATAAATAAATGAACACATAAACACATAAACAAACAAACATGAAAATAAATGAATGAATGAATGAATGAATAAATGCTAATATTGTAACAATTACCTACCAAGGCAGTTCAAAACATTTTTTTGATATAATGAAATCTGAGTTTTGATACAATGTTAACTCCTTGAGGATAGGAACTTTAATGTTTATCTTTGTATTTTCAGAGTTGTGATAGGTTCTTAATAAATAATTGCCTGGGCAGCACCAAGATGGTGGCACAAGGCTAGGAAGCTCCCAAAGCTTTTTCTGAAAGCTTAAATGAAGCCTCTACACATACCTAAAGTTACAAAAAAGAGTGATACAAGTTACCAACTCAAGATATCATGAAGGAACTTCAGTAACGGTCTGTCCCTTAAGAGTAAATGGAAAGCATATCCCATAGTAGGCAAGAGAGCCGGAAAGCCCAAGGGAAGCTCTTACCTTCAGCACAGTTCAGGTCACACTCAGCAAGTCATCGCTGACAGCAGATCCAGCAGTGAAGGTGCCAACACTAACTCATGAGACAAAGTTCAAGCCCTGGGAACGCTGGTGCAACGGGGGGGGTCTGGATTGTGCTGCCCCAATGCAGGAAAGAAACCTCTACATAGGCAACACCTTAGCAAGTGATAAGCCAGAGACCAGATCCCATCTGCAGCACAAGAAGCTTAGTATAGCTCCACTATCAAAATGAATAAAAATAAATAAAAATGTGGCAATCATAGAAAGTTACAATTCTGATAAGGACAATAAAAATGTCATACTAGAAGAGAAAAGTAGTGACAAAATGCCTACATGCGAAACCTCATAGAGGACTATCAATTGGCCTAAAATCCAAAAAATAAATCTCTTGGAAGAATTCAAAAATGATTTAAAAAACAAAGAAGAGAGGAAAAAGAGAAAGGGAGAAAAGAAACAAGAGCCATTCAGAAGAATTATGAAAAATTGACTATAGAAATCAGTTCCTTTAAAAGTAAAAATGACCCACTAGAAAAAGAATATAACTCATCAAAAAGCAAAATCAATCATCTGGAAAGAAATGCAACTATTTAAAAAGTAAAATTAACCAACTGGAAAAGGAAACACAGAAGCCAACTGAAGAAAATGAAATTCTAATAATTAGAATTGGACAAATGTTAACTAATAATTCTATAAGCTACCAATAGACAAAAACAAAAGCCTTAAAAATGTAGAAGAAAATGTAAAATACTTCTTTGGAGAAATTACCAACCTAGAAAAGAGGTCAAGAAGAAATAATTTATGAATTTTTGGTTTACCTGAAAGCCTCAATCAAAAAAAAAGCCAGAAAAATATCTTTCAGGAAATTATCATGGAAAACTGCTTTTACACAAGAAGACAAAATAGTTCTTGAAAGAATACATTGATTCCAGAAAGACATTTCAGACTAAAAACGCCAAGGAATATTGTAGCCAAATTTCATAATTCTCAGCTAAAGGAGAAAAATACTGTAAGCAGCCAAAAAGAAGTAATTTAAATACCACGGAACCAAGTCAGGATTAAGAAGGACTTATCAGTTTGAACCTTATAAGACTGGAGCGTCTTACAATATTCTAGAGGGCAAAGTTCCTTGGATTATAACCAAGAATCAATTGCCCTGCAAAATTCAGCATATTCTTTCAGGGAAAAAAAAAAGTTAGACTTTCAATAAAGTAGAGGAATTTCAAAATTTTCTAATAAAAACAGACCAGAAAAGAAAAGAAAATTTATTTTCAAATACAAGCCCAAAGAGATGTCTTAAAAGGTAAATGGAAAGGGGAAAAATCACTAGTCAAAAACATTAAAATGTTATGGGATATAACCTACATGGAAAAACAATACTTGTAACTCTTGAGAGTTGTATTTCTCTTAGGATAGTTAAAGAAACTTACTTAGGGAAAGGTTATGGATATAGACTTTGAAAATAGTGATACTTTAACTGATTCTTTAATTGGTGAAATTAAAATCTACTGATTCATAATTGTTGAAAATAGTAGGAGGGTTTATACTTAAGGTGTGGGTATACATAAATAATTGTTTAATTTATTAATTGATTAGAACAGAAACCATAATCAGGAAGAATCCCATATAAAATCATTATCTTGGTGCAACTAGGTGGCACAGTGGATAGAGCACCAACCTTGGAGTCAGTAGTACCTGCATTCAAATCCAGCCTCATACACTTAATAATTACCTAGCTGTGTAGCCTTGGCAAGCCACTTAACCCCTTTGTCTTGCAAAAACCTTAAAATAATATAAAACAAAATCGTTATCTTGTCTTATAATTCTCCATTCCAAGTTTAAGAATCCTCTAATCCTCTCCTCCCACACCTGGCTATGACTTTCCTGTCTCTTTCTCCAAATGCAGTTCCCTTTTCAGCCTTTGAGCTTCCTGCTTGTTCTTTTTCCATCAAAATATTTTATGATCAACATTACATTCCCCTAGCACTCTGTTCTTTTTTCCCCTGATAGCAGGTAATACAAGGAGTATACTCAGGTTGACATTTATGTCTTGCAAAGCACTTTGTAAACATTATCACAATTAATCTATAGTCCAAAAATGGAGGTACTATTATCATTTTCATTTTATAACTGAGGAAATGGGCTCACAAATGTTATGTGCCAAGAGAGACAGCTAATTTCAGAGAGAGTATTTAAACTCACATCTTCCTCACTATAAGGTGAACATAGTACCCTTTATGTCTGACTCACTTGGGCAGCTAGGTGGCTCAATGAATAGAGCACCACAGAGTCAGGAAGATAAGCGTTTGAATCCAGTCTCAGACACTTGCAATTTACTAGTTGTGTGACATTGGACAAGTCACTTAACCCTTATTGCCTCACATCCAAGACCATCTCCAGTCATGCTGATTCATATCTGGCAATTGGATCTAGATGGCTCTGGAGGAGAAAGTGAGGCTGGTGACGTACACAGCACCCCTCACTCAAATCCAATTCATGATCTTCTCATGGCAACACCTCCCTGATGTCCTGGTCTTTGAGAATGAAGGATAAACATCACCACCAACTCTCTTAATCTTTAAGAGGTAAGGGGCTAATTTGCATTTAAAAGGAAATCATCTAGTTTTTATATTAAGGAGATAGTTTTTATTATATTAAATTACCCTTTTATGCTTATAATTTTTGGAGATTTTAGTTCAAATCATCATTGTATTTCATCAAGGAATTTTGTTTTGCAATTATTGAGAAAAACATGTAGGGTATTTTAAAATTTTTTGAAAGCATTGACTAAGTTAATTACTTTTCTAGTTTTGAAGTATTTCTATAAATCTCATTTCATCATAATGAATGATTTTGGGGGGAATGTTACAGTCTTTTTTATTCATTTAAAATTTTGATATGCATTAATGATATTGGTCTTTATGATTCCCTGGGTTCAGGATCTATATTTGTCTCATAAATGCACTTATAGAGTATTTTCTTTCTCAGTTTTTTGGGTAGTATATTTGTATATGGTATAGGAATTGTGGAATTTCAAAATCTGATAGAATTGGGTAAATATATCAGTTGCAGCGATTTTACTTTGGCAATTCTTTTTTATTACTAGTTTAATTTCCTCTTCTGAATTGGGATAATTTGAAATTGCAATCGAATATAAAGCTACCTTGATTATTTTGTATTTTTGTAGCTTATTCTTTTGAATTATCAGTTTTTTGTTGGACTATAACATATGGCAGGCTCTGATTTTTTTCATGTATTTTCATTTTTTTCTTCAGTGTGATCTTAATTGTTAATTTTTTTAAAATTTGCTAAATTGTATTTTCCTCCCTCTTTGCAATCATGGTGGCTAAAGGGATTTTTAGCCTTTTCAAAGGATAATCTTTTTATAAAATTTTATCAATTCTACCTTCTTTTTGATTTCTAATTTTTCGGTTTTCTCTTCTTCCCAGAATTTTCTCTTTTGTACTTATTTTGGACTTTGTCTTTCTTTTTTTTTTAAAATGCATACAAATTAGTTTATTAATCCTCTCATTAACCAGACTCCTTCTCCCATTGGTGAGTTGCTCTGAGGCTTCCATTGGGAGAGGGACACAGCTAACTGGACCTTTATTTACCTAATTACTATTCTTCTGACTTTTCAGATTTCAACCCCAGGACCCTGTAAATGTGCCTTAATCCCTTCCTTAGTCTGTTTTTCAAATGCCTTTTCTATGTTACTTTCTACTAATGGAATGTAAGGCCCTTGAAGGATGTATTTCTTTTTGTGAGAATTTTTATCCCTAGTATATCAAGTACTTAACATATTCTGGTTGCCTTGCCTTTTTATATTTTGCTAGTTTTGTTTAGGGAATACAGTTTTTCTATAAGATCTACTTTAGCAGCATTCCAGAAATTTAGAAAAATTATATTTTTTTATTTCTATGATTTAATCTTGAGTAATTTTTATTTAGGATTTCATTATTAAATTTCCATTTTCATTTATATTTTTACTTGTACTCCTTGTATAACTATTTTGATTCTCTAAGGAACTACAGAGATGTCTAATGATTTGTTTTTACATTTATTCATAATTTCTTTTTATTGTTTAATTTTGCAAATATGCCACTTGAACCTAGAAAAATATGATTACTTAGCAACCTCATTTAGAGCACACCATAAATATTATAGCTTTAACATCTATAGTAATTTTTGGGAGAAATATAGTGGATAGAGCGCCAGAATCATTATCAAAAATTAAGATGATAATACCTCAAAAATGTGGGTACCTTTTTATTTAACTGACAATATGACCTTGAGAAAATCACTTAAACTTCCAATACCTCAGACATCTATTTCTAAGATTTTAAGATACAGATTCACAAAATCTTAAAGCTTTAAGAAATCTGTGATCCCACCTTCATTTTACATTTGAGGAAACAGGTTCTGAGAGGAGATATGTCTTTCCCATGATCACATAGCTATTCTTTGGCAAAGCTAAGACCAGAACTCAGGTCTTTGATTCCAAGGTCAGTGCTCTTTCAATGATGACATGATAGTTTTGCATAGTCTTCATTCTAGCATGTACATTTGTCTAGATCTCCACAAAAATCACGTAAATTTAGTCATTGATCCTAATATTTGAGGCTCAAGGAGTGAATGTGTCATCCATGATCACATAGTAAATTAAATGTCAGTGAGGGGAATTGAATGTTGATCTTCCAGGCTCCCATTCACTTTATTAACCATTCAGAAAACTAAGGCTCAAAAAGGCTAAATGGTTTTGCTAAATAGCATACAACTAGTTAGTGATAGTTCCTGTACTAGAATCCACAACTCAGTAGCATAATTCCAATTCAGTGGCCTTTCAGTTAAATCATGCCATCTTCAAGAGAGTATTTCCCACTCTGAAATGATTCACTTAATTTGTTTGAAAAATCAGCAAGGAGTGACTGTGAGCAGGTGTTACATGGGTGCTGCACCTATTTTAAACCAACTAACTAGTTAAGTTAATTGAGCAAGCATTTACTGAGTAATTACAATGTGCCAACACAGTGCCATGTGTGATCAGGAAAACAAAACATCCTGGGGCTCAGAAAAGAACAAGTAATTGGCAATCAACTCAAGTTCTTTGAGAGTTCCAGTAGGTTGCCAAGAAGAGGCGTATTGTTTGAAAGATGGTGATGTACAAAGTAATAGTGGTTGTTATTACAGGGTTTCATGACAGATTCTAACTGGGTTGTTCTAGCCTCACCCCACCCCACACAATAGACTCCACTTTCTTGCCGCCATTAATGTGAATTTATTTGAATTGCTTATTATTGGAGTTGGATGAATAAAACAACTTCCCAAATGTTTTATAAGCTTCCTTCAGGCTTTTCTTTTTTCTGTCACTCAGAGTTCCTGGCTACTAATCTTTTTTTTAATGTTATTTTATTTATTCAATTAAATGTAAAGATAGTTTTCAACATTCATCATTTTTTTTTAAGTTCCACATTTTTCTCCCTCCCTTTTCCTGCTGTACCTATGATAGCAAGCTATCTGTGAGGTTATGCACATAGTCATGTTTAACATATTTCCATATAAGATATGTTGTATAAGAATAATTGAAAAGAGAGAAGAACATGAGAAAAAACACAGAATGTTTTTTAAAAACATAAATAGTAGGGTTTGGTCTACATTCAGAATCCATAGATGAATGTGGATGTCATTTTCCATCAGAAATCTTTTAGAATTGTTCTTGATCAATGAGGAACCTAGATCATCACAACCGATCATTGCACATAGTAGCTATTAATGTGTATAATGTTCTCTTGATTGTGCTAATTTCACTCAGCATCAGTCTATGCAAGTCTTTCCAGAATTTTCTGAAATTTGGGTATAAATCTTAATCCTATTTCTCAGTGGGGGAAAATGAGAGAGTACTATAATAGAGTAGTTTAGTGAAGGGAAGAGGGAGAAGAAGGGAGGGTTATTATCTGTTATGTAGTGAAGGAAGTCTCATTTCCTCTCTGAGCCAAACCCAGGCAAAACTTGCAAAAATGATTTTAAATTTCTCTTCTCTTACTGTCTTCATTGACTGCTTGAATAGCTCTTAGTAAACATTCAACTCACAAATACAAATTTCATCCTATCCATATTCTATGTGATTATTTTTCATGCAACCCATAACCTCTGCCCTTTGGATGCCTTTTTCTAATCTATTATCACTGCAAGAGAAGAACTCTCTCTAGGCTTTCAAATCTAGGAGAAACAAGATGGGAGAGTCAAACAAGTCAAGCCATAGGTCATGCTACAAAAGAAGGGACTTTGTGTTCAATGCTCTCCTACTTTGTCTTTGAGCAGCAGCATCAACAGTAAAATAATACATCAATATTTTTTGAGTAGCTATGATATAAGCAAGCATTTTTATGTGTCTACTAAGTGAAGACATGCTGTAAAAAGTTGAGGATATGATTAAGAAAGACTAAAACAAATAACACCCTACTTTGAAGATGCTCCCAGGATGGGGGGGGAAATAATATGGAAAGAACCGTGTACAAACACGATATATGTGGGATAAATAAAGCATAATTAACAGAGTGAAGGAACTAATCATAAAAGGGATTAGGAAAGGATTCTTGTAAAAGGAGGTATTTTAGTTGATACCTGAAGAGAGTAAGAAAGTGACAATGAAGATTGTTAGTAATTCCAGTTTGAGCAAGAGCCTGAGAAATGTCCAGAGGAGGCAGACAACATATCTATATGAAGAACAAATCATTGTGCTTGGATATATTCTCCAACTTTTTAAAGTATTATGATAGTCTAGAATATCAGAAAGTTCAGGAGTTTGTTTGTGGAAACAATAAAAATTTCCTGTACAAGCACTACCTTAAACACACTGCAGCTCTGTTACTATAGGCAAGTTAGTTTTCTAGTCTCTCAGGCATCTCTCTGAAACTTTAGCTATAGAAAATGGTGTATTGGTGAAGAAAGTTGACAGATCAAATGTTCTCTTCACTAATAAAATCAAGTTATATGTTATAAAAATGAACTGAGCATGCAATTTTAGAAACAAAAGTGTTTTAAAATTATCAAAGTCAGGCAGAGCCAAGGTGGCAGCATGAGAACAGCCTTTCCTAGGATCTCTTTCAAAATATTCCAAAAATCTTAAAATTATGACTCTAATTAAGTTTTCAAGAGACAGAATCCATCGAAAAATACAAGGAGGTAAATCTCCAGTCCAAAGTAATGTGGAAGATCGTGGGAAGGCTCTGTTCCACAGGGTTGGAGGGGGAAGCAGTGCAGCCAGGATCACTGGGCTGGAGTGCAGGAGCTCCAACCTTCTGGGAAAAGCTGTGGGGTGCCTGGGTCCCTGGGAGCACTGGCATGTGGAAGCAAAAGCAGTTTCCTTACCTGTTAATGCAGAGAACACAGAGGACAACTCTGTGGGGAAAATCAGAAGCAGAATGAGCACAGAGCCCAGGTCAGTGTGGCCCTCAGTGCTGCCCAGATCCTGGGAAATGGAAGCAGGCCCACAGAGCTGCCCAGCAGGGAGCCACCTGGCAGCTGCTCCCAGAGCACTCAGCCCACTGAAGGTAAGGGTGTGGAGGGAGACTGTACAGGTCTCTCCTCTGTCCCTGGGACAGGACTCTGGTGCTTTGTCCATATTCAGACCCTGGTGACAGTCTGGGTCCCCATACTACCATAGAAGAGCAGGAACCCTCCTCATAGCCCCAGGGTAGAGGGATGTGCTTGTCCAGACCACAGGCCAGGAGAACAGTCAGAGTCTTTCATAAGATATTTAAGGAACTGAAGTCCTTGTGGGGGTCCCCTAATAAAACTTAAAAAGCCCAGGGAGTACTCCAAAACCTGGGCACAGGCTGGGGAAGTAAGTAAGCGGAAAAAAGATGTAATTGTCTATCTGACTATAGACAATTACTTTGGTCCTATGGAGGATCAAAACACATACTCAGAAGATGACAAAGTCCAAGCTACAAAGCCTCCAAGAAAAATAGGAATTGGGCTCAGGGAATGGCAGAGCTCAAAAAAGATATTGAAAAATCAAGTAAGGAAGGTATTGGGAAGAGAAATGAGAGAAATGTAAGAAAAACATGAAAACCAAGTTTGCAGCTTAGTCAGGGAGATACAAAAAAGTGTTGAAGAAAACAACATGTTAAAAACCAGTTTAGAGGGCAGCTAGTTTGCCCAGTGGATAGATCACTAGCCCTGGAGTCAGGAGGGTCTGAGTTCAAATCTGACCTCAGATAGTTAGTAAGTATCTAGCTGTATGACCTTGGGCAAGTCATTTAACCCCATTGCCTTGCAAAAACAAGCAAAAAAGCCCCACAAAAAACAGTTTAGGTCAAATGGAAAAAACAATCCCAAAAAGTTAATTAGGAGAAGAATGCCTTAAAAAAGCAGAACTGGCCAGATGGAAAAGGAGAGAAGAAAGCTCCATGAATAAAACAACCTCAAATGTAGAATGGAGCTAAAGGAAACTGATGATCTTGTGAGGAATCATGAAACAATAAAACAATAACAAAAGAATGAAAAATTAGAAGAAAGCATGAAATATCTCATTGGAAAAACAACTGATCTGGAAAAGAGATTCTGGAGAGACAATTTAAAAATTTTCAAGCTACCTAAAAGTCATGATCAGGAAAAGAGCCTGGACTTCATTTTTTAAAGAATTTCTCCAGGAAAATTATCCTGATATCCTAGAAGTGAGAGTAAGATAGAAATTGAGAGAATCCACCAATCTCCTCTTGAAAGAGCTCCAAAAAGATAGGAATATTATAGCCAAATTCCAGATTTCCTAAGTCAAAGAGAAAATGTTACAAGCAGTCAGAAGAAAACAATTCAAATATTGTGGAACCACAGACAGGATCACACAGGACTTAATAGCATTCACATTAAGGGTTTGTAGGAATTGGTATATAATATTCTGGAAGGCAAAAGAACTTGTAATGCAAGCAAGCAACTACTGAGCAACACTGAACATCCTCTTCCAGGGGGAAAGATGGACATTCATTGAAACGGGAATTTCAAATGTTCCTGTTGAAATGGTCAGAGTTGAACAGAGAGTTTGATCTTCAAGTACAGGACTCAGGTGAAGCATAGAGAGTGTGGACAAGAAGGCAAAATTATGAGAGACTTGATGTTGAACTGCATGTATGAACTGCATGGAAAGATGGTGCTGATAATATTCGTATGAAACTTCTCAATTAATAGAGCATATATAGAGGGAGCATATATAGACAAGGCAGAGGAGGGAGTTGAAT
Organism: Macrotis lagotis; assembly: GCF_037893015.1. Taxonomy (NCBI): domain Eukaryota; kingdom Metazoa; phylum Chordata; class Mammalia; order Peramelemorphia; family Peramelidae; genus Macrotis; species Macrotis lagotis. The sequence continues at coordinate 165,125,601 of NC_133665.1, forward strand.
ATGATGGTATTATATATTGTGAAAATGGAGTCATTGAGTAAAATGGAAATGTACTGGGAGTACGGGAAAGGAATGGTAGAATGGGGTAAGATATTTCATATAAAAGAGTCAAGGAAAAGCTTTTTGCAATGGAGGGGAAGGGGGAAAGGTGGATGGGAATGAGGGAACCTACATTCTCATTGGAAATGATGCAGAGAGGAAACAACATACATACTTAATAGGGTATAGAAACCTTGAGGGAAAAGTAAAGGAAGGGGATGGAAGAAAGGGGAAAGGGGGAGGGGAGAAGGAATGTAGGTGATAGAGGAGATGGTAGATCATGGGAGAGGGTAATCAGATACCATACTTTGTTTTTTTTTATCTTTTTGCAAGGTGGTGGGATTGATGGCCTATCCAGGACCACACATCTGGGTGGGTCCCTGGGCTGGGATGTGGGCTCAGGGTCTCCTGGTCCCAGGGCCAGTACTCTGTCTGCTACGCCACTCAGTTGCCCCCAGCACACTTTTGAAGAGTCACAAAGTGAAAGGAGAGAGAAAATATAATAAATGGGAGTTGGGAGGGATGGATGAAGGGAATTACAATCAGCAACAGCAACTGTGGAAAAGTACAGAACTAACTTCTCTGATGGATGTATGATAAAGAATGTGATCCACCCCAGAGACAAAGCTGATGCTGAACACAAAATGAAGCACATTTGTTCCCTTTTTTACTTTATTTCTCATGAGGTTTTTAAATTTTTTTGGGGGGGAAGGGGGATTATGCTTACTCTTACAAGAGCATTTTAGTGATATGTAAATAAATAAAAATGTACATGAAAAAAAGCAAAAAGGGGGCAGCTGGGTGGCACAGTAGATAGAGCACCAATCCTGGAGTCAGGAGTACCTGAGTTCAAATCTGGCCTCAGACACTTAATAATTACCTAGCTGTGTGGCCTTGGGCAAGCCACTTAACCCCATTTGCCTTGCTAAAAATCTTAAAAAAAAGAAGTCTAGATTTTTATTGATTTTGTAATATTGTTTAAAGTTTGTCTTTATATTCTTTGCTTTGCTTTTCCTCATTTTATTTTCAATTCAATTTGTTTGTAAAGGTCAAAACTGCATATATAAATCAAATAAAAGTGAGTATGAGTAAAAAAATTAAAAAATATCAAAGTCAAAGCAATAATATGAGTTACAAATGCTTATCCATAGTTTCTTTAACACAGATTAGAGACCTGTGACCTAAGTTCCTGCAGAAAAATGTGGCAGAGTTTTTCCCACAGCCTGAGAGGAATTTATTTTGTGACTTTTATTTTATTTACTTTTCCCCAGTTAACAACCATTGATTTTCCTTCCCTGTCACTCATTTCTAATTCTAATTCCATTTTTATTCTCCAAAAGAACAGTTTTCAGAGAAAAATTAAAAAGAATTCAATATTATTGACCAAATAAAAGAATAATAATATTTCTAAAAGAGACAAAATAATATCAAATGCAAAAAGTCAAAAATGAAGGTGCTCCAAAAGACAGACATCCTTAGAATTTATATGGTGGGGGAAAAATGATCTCACTTCTAGAAGGAACTTCATTGAACTTCTAATCTCCTAGAAAACTAATCACTTAACTAGTTGTATGTTATCATACAGAGATCTCATTAGTAACTCAAGGAAACCAATGAGGGGGAAAATCCCCAGAATATACCAAAATACTCACGGCAGGTCTTTATTTGTGGTGAGAAACCCCTATCCATTAGGGAATGGACAAGCAAACTATGGTATATAGATGCATCAGAAATGTATAACATTACACCATGAGAACTAATGAATCAGTGAAATGTAAAGAAGCATAGGGAAGACTTTTATGAACTGATACAGAGTGAAATGAAAAGAACTAGTAAAAAGTGAATAAATCCATTAAAAACATTTGTTAAATGCTTGGTAGATGTTTAACATGGTTCCAGTTCTGGGTATTACAGACAGAACATGAAATCATTCCTGCCCTCAAGAAGCTCACAGTTGAATAAAAGAGTAATAATATAACCAATGACAACAACAATAAGAGAAATATATACATTTTTCTCAAATATAACATATTAAAATAATTATCATAAATGTTCAAGGGCATCTGAATTCTGATTAATTAAATTACTATTACAGATAACCCTCACCTCATTATGGAGGTAGGGTACTCTAGGTGTAGAATGTAGGTGCAGTCTTATGTCAGTTGTTTTCCTTTTATTCCTATGCTACAAGGAAAGTTTTAATGAGAATTCTATATTGGGGAATGACTGTTAAATGAACACAATGAACCTAGTAAAATGTATAAGAAAGTAAATAGAACAATTTAGACATGAAGGGATTGGTCTATATCAGCAGTTCTTAAAATATAGTGTAGAACCCTTGAAGTCCCAGGATGCTTGAATATTTTTCAAGGGATCCAAAAAAAAGTCAAAATTATTTTTGTAATACTAAGATGTTTTCATTTCTAACATACTAATTATTAATAGATAAAATCTACCATAAAAAAGCTATTTGAGAGATCCTCTGTAAAAATGTAAAGGGGTCTTAGGACCCCTTTACAAAAAATTTTGAGAAAGCATGGTCTTATTTCTAAATCCTGTTTCAATGCTGACATTTTGTGCCTTTATAAGAAGTTGGAATTCAAAGCATGACTAAAATATGTAAACAAAGAGTGTAAAGGACATTCTTAGCAGTAGGGATGGAAACAGCAAAGGTGGAGAGATAAAAATGAATCTTTCTGGCAAATGGTGATGACAAGGTTGGCTTGAATGGAATATTTAGGGAAAGGAATAACAACTCACCTTTATTCCCACTCCTTTCTTTGCCTTAGGTTCTTCATCCACAAAATGGGGGGCATGGAAAGGGGAGAGGTTTGATAGTCTCCAAAGTCCTTTTCTATCTTCTATAGAGATCATCCTTAATTTTGAATCTATTCTTAATTCTTCCTAACTTTTTCTTTCTTCTCTGCAATATGCATGTCCACACTCCAGCCAGTATCAAGAAAAACTTATTTCAGTCACATTTTCTTTTGGCCAGCTGACATATTGGAGCATATTAAAAACAAGCAGTTAAGCTAATCCCCAGTAATAACTGACAATAGTTTAATGTGCTACCCCTGGAATGAATATTTGCATTTTAATGGAAGTTTCATGAAGATGCCCACCTCCAGGGAATCTTCTCCAGGAGCAAGGGATAGAGATCAGTCATGGATGAATCTGTACAAGTTATCACTTCTCAGATTACCTCATAATACATTACTTCCTGAGACTAGGAAAAGACTGGATTTTTAAGGGACCGCCCACAAATATCCAGGGCAACACAAATATCATTGATACATAGAGATATATGGATCCTTATTTCAATTCATATACATGTACTACCAGTTACTGTTATAGGATACAGTTTTTCACAATTTGGCTTTAGGGATATGCATGAGAAGCAAAGGGATTCTAATATGTGGCTGGAATTAATATACTATACTGGTGTGTTCCCCCAAATGCTAATCATCAGTAATTACTGATCAAATATAATTTGCCAGTACAATTTAGTATCTCCCCAGTATCAATGATGACCCATTTAAGTCAATTAGTTTTTACATAGAGGAATTTACTGAGAAGATATAAAAAAAATAGAAGTACAAACACAATCCTCTAAAACTGGGGCATTCTCTCCATCTCTACGCTTTTGCTTCCTGGGGAGTGCTGGTTGACCCTCACGTAAAGGGGTTGCTACAAAGTCTTTGCCCACCAATTTCTTTCCAAATGTGGCAAAAGCAATAGACAGAATCTCCATCTGCTTGCAGAACACAATGACTCAGTTACCTTAAGTTGAAGTCAATCAGTCCCTAGCTGGAGTTCCAACTGAAGAAGAGGTTTTGAATGCCATTAGACTCCTTTCAAGTGGTAAAGTACCTAGCGCTGATTCTATTCCAGCTGAGAGAGACAAGGTGGAGAGAAAGTCCATTGCTCATCCAAAAACTGACTGAAATTTTCCAGATTATTCGGCATGAAGAGATTATCTCCCAAGAATTCAATGATGCTTCCATTATCCATCTCTATAGAGGTAAAGGGAATAGACTGTCTTGTGACAATCGCAGGGGTATTTATTTTTCAGTCATTGTTGGTAAGATTCATGCCAGAGTCCTTCTCAATGGACTGATCCTTCATCTGGAAGCTGGTCACCTTCCTCAGAGCCAGTGTGGCTTCAGAAAGGGTAAAGGAACAGTGGATATGGTGTTTTCTGTCTAACAACTCCAAGGAAAAATGCAGGAACAGAACTCAGTATACCACATTTGTGGATCAGGATAAGGCCTTTGATATCATGTCTTGAGGGTTTATGGAAAATTATGTCAAAATTTGGAGAAAATTATCAGTATTGTACATCAATTTTATGACGGCGTGTTTGCCCATGGTTCTGAATAGTGGACAATGCTCTCCAGATTTCCCAGTCACCAATGGATTAAAAAAGAATGTGTCCTTGATCCCATAATTTTAGCATGATGTTTTCAGCCATGTTATCCAGTGCCTTCAATGAGGAAGAACTTGGTCTCAAAGTCAGCTGCGGCACTGATGGAAAATTCGTCAACTTGTAAAGGCTACAAGTCAAGACAAAAGAGGAGGGAGTGTTGGTGCAGGATCTTCTGTTTGCAGATGATTGTGTCTCAGGCGCAGCCTCTGAAGGTGATATGCAATAATGTATGGATTAATTCTCTGCTACTTGTCCTAATTTTGGTCTAACAAGAAAACCCGGGTGCTCCATCAGCCAGTACCACAACATCTATAGGTGGAACCAAATGAAGATGTTTTGATACTGTGGATAAGTTCACTTACCTTGGAAGTGTCCTTCCCAAGGAGGTACACATTAACAGTAAGGTTAACACTCCAATTGCCAGAAATAGCTCAGTATTTGGGAGGTTCCAAAAGTAAGTGTGAGAGAGAGAAGAGGTATTAGACTGACTACCAAACTGAAGGTCTACAGAGTCACTATGTTAACCTCATTGCTATATGCCCTTGAAACCTGGACACTCTACCAGAGCCATGTCAGGAAACTGAGTTGCTTCCATTTAAATTGCCTTAGGAATATTCTGAAGATCACCTGGCAGGAGAAAATAGCAGACACTGAGGTCCTTTCTTTAACTAAACTGCCCAGGAAGCCAACATCACTGTAGAGAGTGCAACTATGATGGGCTGGATAGGTTGTTAGAATGCTAGAGGTATGCTTGCCAAAACAAAATAAAATAAAAAAATTTTTATGGAGAACTCACACAGAGCAAGTGCTCACCAGGGGGGTCAATGTTATTCACTATATAAAGCTACTTTACAGACAAGGATGTTAACAATGCCATATCTGAAGAAGAAATTAGTGAAAAATCACTCACAGGGGAAGTCTTACAAAGAGATGCCAAGGCATCCTGAAAGGTCTCATGAAGAACTTTGGAACTGATTGTACAGCATGGGAGACACTGGCAGAGGACCATCTTGCCCTCATCAGTGAGGGTGCCACACACTATGAGGAAGGCAGAATTGAAGCAGCTCAAAGGAAACAGGACATCCATAAGTTTAAAGTAACAACCCCAGATGTTCAAATGAATTATTTGTGCCCAATCTGTGGTAGAACATTCTTAACTTGTATTGGTCTGATCAGCCACAGTTGGACACACTGTAATTTGTCTCAAATATAGTGACATCACTTTAGTCTTCTTTGATAATGAAGGATAAGTACCAACCAACCAGATGGGAAGGAAAATCTAACTCTATACTCTAAAGGCTGTATTAGGTTCTCTATTCCTTTCATGGTCATTCAGTCCTAAACTATCTTATATACCTACACTATGAATGTCAAAAGATATTTCTCTCTGAAAAATGGAAGCTTGAAATAAACTTAAATGGTTTCTGTTCTTTTCTCAAAACTGATTCAGATGAAAGTTCTGAAGTCTATGTCTGGTGTATATCCAGGTATATTTCTACACTGTTGACTAATAGAGAAAGAGAAAAGGGTAGATTGGATGAAAGAAAACAACACATCTAGACTTCTGGGGCAAAGCCAAGATGGTGGTATGAAGGTAACATTCTCCCCGAGCTTTTCCCTACCAAAGATAAATGAAGCTTCTTTTCTGACATTCAATCTACACCAAGAAAAATAGAAGATTCAAAGAGTTTTCAATAGTAGACATCCTGGAGGATTTTCAGTGAAAGTCTGTCTCTTAGGGGGCAAAGGGGAAGCAAAGTCCAGGAGGCAGGAGAGCTGGAAAGCCAGCAGGAGGTTCTTAGCCATAGAGCAATCCAGATCCCAACAGCTCAACAGCAGAGGTACAGACAGCTAGATAGCAAGCCCTCAGTGAGGGTCCCAATCACAAAGTCTTAAACCTGGGAACACTGGGGCAAAAGAGAGATTGGGTAGGGAACAAACCACTGCTAAGTAAGAACCTGGACATAAAGGGGGAAACAAAATGCTGCAAAGGCAAGGCCTTGGGTGCATGGGCAGTGTTTTGGCCAATGACAAGTCAGGGATCAAACCCCAGACCCAGCAAAAAAAAAAAAAAAAAAAAAGCTTGGGGCAATACTCCCTTTACCCCAGGAGCAGAGCTAAAACAAAACAAAGATGAGCAAAAAAAAGTTAAAAGAGTGTTCACTATGGAAAACTACTTAACAGACAAAGATGTTAACATAACAATTTCACATCTGAAGAAGAAATCAGTGAAAAATAACTCACAGGGAAAGTCTCAAAACAGTCTATGAATTGGACTCAAATACAAAAGTTCATTGAAGAGCTTAAAAATAATTTAAAAACCAAAGAAGAGAGGAGGAAGAAAAATGTACAAAAGGAATGAGAGTCATGCAGGAAAATTATGAAAAATTAACCAGAGAATTCAACACCTTTAAAAAATAAATACAAAAGATAATTGAAGAAAATAAAAGCTAGAATTGAATCAATAGGAACAAATGAATCTATAAGACTACAAGACTCCGTTAAACAAAATAAAAAGGCTGAAAAAACTGAATAAAATTTGAAGTACCTCTTAGGGGAAACAAATGACCTGAAAAATAGATTCAGAAGAGACAATCTACAAATCATTGGACTACTCTAAAGCCTAGATCAGAAAAAGAACTTGGAAACTATCATGCAGAAATTATAAAGGAAAACTGTTTAAATATGACAGAAGAAGACAATTAGAACCAATGAAAAATATACAACCCCTCTGGGAAGTTACCACAGGATAAAAACTCCAAGGACTATTATAGTCAAATTCCAGAACTCTCAAATAAAGGAGTGAAGAAAACACTTTAAATAGAAGAGAAAAACAATCAGACTCAAACAGAAACATTCAGCCTCAACACTGAATGACTCAAAGACCTAGAATACCATATATCAGAGGGCAAAGGACCTGGGATTACAACAAAGAATTTACTACCTTTCAAAATTCAACATATACTGTCAGGGAAATGATGGCCAAAAACTAGAACTGAACAGAGAATCCAGTCACCAAATAAACAACTCAAGAATTGCATAAAAAGGTAAACAAAAAGGGGAAAAATAAAACAAAACAAATGTTGGTCAGGACCATCAAATTCTATACAATCCTAAAAGGGAAGATATATTACTTCTAGTTCATAAGAACTTTACTTCTCTTTGAATTATTAAAGGGTTGAATATGTTTGAAGACATTGGACTTAAAGCATATGGGTATATTTGGGTCTTCTTTCTGTATTGAAAAGGTACAAGATGATAGTACCATGTTGAGACAAAAAGCCCTGATGAAAAGCAGGATGTTAGCTTTAAAGTTAAGTGTCTAAGTATCCTCTGACCCACTTTAACTCTGCTGTGTTAGCAAAGCTTAGCACTTACTCAGGTGAGGGCGTCTTAAACTGGGCAATCCTGAGTCTCCCATAATTTACAATCATTTGTAAATTTTTCAAGTGAGGCCTCCTAGTACTTGGAGTCCTTTAAGGTTCTTGGAGTTAATTATGTCAGGGTTTGAGTTAATCTTTATTTCACTTAACAAGGAATTAAGTACCCTCAGTGAGGAGGGAAGGTAAAGTATGACAGAAAATGGACCTGGGAGAGGGGTACAAATAGTTCAAGGAAGACTGTGTGTCCCAGAAGGGTACTTGAACAGGGGGTAAGGTAAAAAAATGATTATAATTATAATTTGATGTAATTTGAGACAATGCTTCTTATCAAGCAATCTGTGAGGGTACTTTATAATAAGGTGAGTTTATCAAGCAAACTGTCATTGATATACCTGATTAATAGTACTTGAGAGATAAATAATAGCTGTGAAGAGGCACAAAGATTTATAATGTTAGAGAGAAAGAAGGTAGAATTTGAGCACTGAGTAAATTCTATTCAATATATTTGGCCCAGAGAGGGAAGAAGACGTATTTCCATTTAGGTTTAAAAAGCTATCTAATTGCCAGGTAAAAGGTCTGGGAAAGGGAAAGATAAGGGAAAAGGGGACTGATAAATGGGAAGGCAAAGATATAAATGAAAATAAACTGAAAGTTAAATTTTAAAAGAAAAGTTAAAGGGGAAAGGGGGTGAGGAGGAATAAGAGGAAAGAGAAAAGATAGCACAGATGGAAAGAGAATTAGTAATGTTACTTATAAATGTGAATGGGATGAACTGTCCCATAAAATGGAATCAGATAGTAGAATGGATTAAAAACCAGAATCCTCCAATATGTTTGCTTACAAGAAACACATCTGAAGCAGAGCGATACTCGCAGAGTAAAGCTAAAAGGATGGAGAAAACTATATTATGGCCTGGCTAAAGTAAAAAAAAAAGTCAGGGGTAGTGGTTCTGTTCTCAGATAAAGTAAAAGCAAAATTTGCTCTCATTTAAAGGGATAAGGAATGAAACTATATCTTCTTAAAAAGCACCACTGGTAATGAATATTATCAATATTACCAATTTATTACCAATGAATACTAAATGTGTATGCACCTATTTGTATAGCATCCAAATTCCTATTTTACCCAACTAGAAAAAATAGTAACAAAATTCAGCTGGAACAACAAAAGGGCAAGAATAGCAAGGAAACTGCTGAAAAAAAATCTAAAGGATGGTGGACTAGCTCTACCAGTTACAGGATCTGATGTTGAGTGAAGGGAGTAGAACCAAGAGAACGATGTACATATTAACAACATTGTGAAATGATCAACCTTGATGGAAGCAGCTCCTCTCAGTAGTTCAGAGAGCTAAGACAACCATGTTAGACTGGCTATAGGCAATATTATCTCCATCCAAAGGAAGAAAAATAAAACAAAACAAAACCAAAACCAAAAAAAAGCAACCCTTTACAATCTGATGAACACTTTATAAAAAATTCGCTCTTATGTAGCACTTTCCCTCAATCCTAATTCCTCAGACTGAAAATGACTAATCTATAAGCATGTTTATCAAAAATATGTATATACAGTGTTAACCTGAGGGTTTGAAGCTGAGGGGAGGGTAGAAGGAAATTTTGTAACTTAAAAATATACATTTGCATATGGATGAATATTAGAAAGAAATAAAATAGATGAACTTTTTGAAAAAAAAACACCTTTTTTCCTAATATAAGTGAAGTGAAGGAATTGGTCTCACTGATCTTGAATGGCTTAAGTAGATGATAATGATGATGATGGCTAGTATTTATATAGCACTGCAATGTGGTAAGTACTGTGCTATGTGCTTTACAAAAATCTCATTTGATCCTTATAACAACTAAAGGCAGTAGACCCTATTATCGTCATCTTTGTTTTACAGTTGGGAAAATGGTGGCAGGGAGAATTAAAGACCTACCTGAGGTCAAGCATCTATTAAGTGGGAGGCTAGATTTGAACTCACTTTTTTAAGTATAGGTCCAGAACACTATCCATTGTACCACCTAACTGCCTCAATTTATTGAATGTTTCCTTTGGGCTATAGCTTCTGAATCCAAAATAATGAAACCATAAACCTTGTAATACCACAGTTAGCATGATCTGTCCATCAAGAATATAGTTTGCAAGAAAAATGCCAGTTCTCTGTCAACTCTTTAGGGAGTTAACTATTCTACCTATGGTTAAGTGACCCTGGATAGATCTTTATTACATTTCCTTACATTAAAGTCCAGTGAGCCTTTCCTTTCTCTTCAAAAAATTAAGTCAACACATAAACCCTAGAAATTATGTAACCTTCTGAAAATTTCGCTAAGCAATATTCCAGCCATTACAAGTTTCCCCCAGGCATATTCTACACTGCCTGAGGCTTATGGCATCCAACAACTGCCACAAATGCCCTGAAAATGGAGCTGAGTGGTATTAAAGTCCAGTTGCCTAATTTTTTTTCACAAATTCAGAGTCACAAATTTTCTACCAAAGTGGCATGTCAGATGAAAGTTGAAATGACCAAACAAAGATTTGAGCTCCTGAGCAACATATTCATTTATTAAGTAATGTATGCCAATTGCTCAAGAAAGCAAGACCATTTTACCTTCCTGGCTTTGACATTGGATTTCAGATACAGTGGGAGACAGATTTTATACATTAAAAACAATAAGGTCAATTATTTAAAAGGAACCAATTAACCATAATACAACATTAGGTAATTTGATTTCTAATTGGAGGAAAGATTGGAGACTTCCTATTTTGGGAGGGGGAGAGGGAACTGATACAATTCCCTAAAATTAGAAAGGCAGATGTCCCACTTACCCCACATGTCTGTATATGATGAAAGTTATATAGAAACAATAATTAATTGATTGGTATGGGGTCAGTTTTCAAATAAAACATATCGACTGCATGAGATGTAAAATTGTAAGAAAACTTCTTGCATCAATAGCTGGATCTGATGGAGTTTCTGGTCAGTATATATTCTAAATCCTTAGTTAAGGGTCTCTCTAAGCAGCAGGAAAAGGTGCTTCCCAGTCACTCAAGGCTAGATTCAAACAATGGAATAGTTCTCTTATGAATCTCACCATTGAAAAAAAATTTTTCTCACAAATCAGAAATTGAACTAGACCCATTAATGAATAGAAAAGGAACTAAGGTAGCACCAGAATAGAGTCATAAGATAGAATCGATATGGTCCCTTACTTGTTATTCCAATCCCTCAATTCCCTCAGGGGCTACCAGTCAGTCCTGATAAATATATATTACTCTAAGACCTTGAATGTGTCCATAGAATCAAAAGTCCTGAAAGCTTGAAGGAACTTAAGATGATCACCTGTCCGAGTTAAATACATCAAGATTTTAGACATAAAACACCTGAAGTCCAGACAAGTGAAATGACTATGTATGCAGGGCACAATAATACAGGCTACGTGGGTCCCAGATCAAGGATTTTTTCCCTAATTGAATTAATTCATTAAATATCTATTAAGCTGCTACTATAAGCAAGGTACTATTAGGTACTAAGGGTACAAAAATAAGAGTAGATTGATAGATAAATATATGATATAGAAATCTTAATTTATATTTGTATATCAAGTTGTATATATATAAATTAACTATTATTAAATATATTTCTATATCATTTATAACCCATTATATATAAATATATTACATTAAAACATATAATTTTATCTACACTATATAGAGATAGATATAGACAGACAGACAGACAGAGGCAGAGAGGGAAGGTTATAATCTGATGAGATATGAAAGCCTGAACTAAGTTATTGACAATGGAAAAGAGTGAAGCACAAGATCAACATATTCTAGATAGATAATTCTAGGTCACTAAAGATAGAACTTAGCAACTGACCAGGGATACTAGATATGTATGTATGGAGGGGAGGAAGGTACGGGAAAGAAAAAAGGTCAATAATGATTGGGGTTATGAAGCTAAATGAAGGAGGATGCCACCTATATGGATAGATTTAATTCAATAAGAGATATAAGCTTCAAAGGGAAATTAAGAAAGTGTCTCAACAAAGAGGTTAAGGTATTGAAAAGAATACTTTAAAGGAGACCATAGTTAATGAACTGTGCTAAAATGGCAAATAATGATAGAGATGGAAAAATTTATTTAGAGAGGCAAGGGAAAAAGAGAAAGAGCAGTATAGTCACTCTGGCTTTCTAGCCATTCAAACATCTAAACTATTTTTTCTTGATGTGGCTACTTGACCCTCTCTTATAGATTTGTATTCAACTCATTTATTGGAACCAATCATGTTCCTAGGCTAATAGGTTAGGTACTCAAAATCAAGTCAGTTTTGTTTAATAATCAACTAGAATCTTGTTTGGTTTTTTGAGACTAAACTCCCATTTCATAGCCTATAGGTTGCAGTAATTGAGGTCCAATTTTGACTCTATGTGCCAGCCTCTGACTTGGTTCCCTGACTAATACTCAGTGGCTGGAGCTCTTCCTTGCCTTCCTTTAAATCTTCCATGCACAGGGTTCTAGCATCCTAACCCCTAACAATTCTTTTTGAATTGTTGCTATGTATTTAAAATGTGGCCTCTCAATCCCAAGTATTTCCCATTTCCATTATCTCCAATATTTCTTAATGAGTCCATATTCTAGGTCCAAGCTGCAAGATTTCTGACCATTTCTCCCAATTATGTAGGCCCCAACATGATCACTTCCTGTTTTCTGAACTCAACATCCTTTCTCCCATTTATATGCCTTTATACAATTTGTCCATCATTCATCAAATATGCCTTCCTTTTCCTGACCTATAACCAACTTTATCTTTCTTCAAAGCTCACCCCTACATAGCATTTCTTGAGATTCTCATAGCCATTAGACTTTTCTCCCTCTTTAAATCATTGTTTACTCATCTGCTTATGTGTTTAATTTGTCCCCCAGTAAAATGTAAACCCCCTGAGGACAGGTAAGTTAATTTTTGTCTTTGTATGGTCAACTTTTAACACAGCAACGTGAAAATATTGCATACTTATTAGATGGTTGTTGAATGAATGTGTGAATGAATAAATGGTCAAGTAAGGTACTACTCAAATGTTGTCTGGCTAATGTATGTGATTAAAAAGTTGACATACCTGTCTCAATCCTTACCATAGTTCTGTGTTAGAGAATATAACATTAGAGTATATCCACCCACAATTACTAATCTAGAAACCTGTAGTCTAGAGATGTCAGGCATAAAACCTATGGTCTGAGTTGCCACAACAACAGTCCTCAAGGCCTATTAATGTGGCCCTCATGACATTTGTTATTATGCTTATTGATGGTGTAGATTAAATTGTATTCATGAATGGGTATTGAATTTTGTGCGTGGCCCTTGACCAGTTTTTGTTAGACAATGTAGCCCAGAGGAACTAAAAGATTGTATACCCCAGGGTAGCTGCCATTCCTATTTGAATTTGACACCATAGTGATAGAGAAATCCCCATATTGTGCCTGCCTGCTATCTTGGTCATTATTTCAGAACTAAGGTTCTCATTTTATAGTCTACTTATTTATAGAGTTAGCTGGCTCTCTCTTTTTTGAGAATTATAGCATATTAGCATAATGATTGGGGGAAGGGGACAAAAAAGGAGATTTAAATCTATTTTCCTTTCAAAAGATGCCCTCTTTTGTAAAATGTTTACTCAAAAGCGTTTCCTGTTTTTGTCAAGCAGTTACTCAACTCCCACCTTGCTTGATATATGGGGTATAGTTCTGACTAAGAGATACAGGAAAGGAGAACCTAAGAAAGGCTCGGAAATGTGCATGAAAAAGAAAACACAAATGATCCCCATTGTGAGCAAGCATTTCTGCAACACATTGCAAGCCATCTGTGGGGATGATCCTGCAGGCCTTGTGGAGGCACTTCCCTAGAGCTTCTATATATGTAAGACTTATAAGATGGAAACTTTAACAAGGAGAAATCAAGCTGATCCAAAACTAAATAAATTTTAAAAAGCTATCAATGTTTCATCTTCCAGGAAAACCCTTCATTCCTTCTTCATTGTAGTTCAGAGGTGATCATGGATCCTCAATGGCTAAAGCAGTTTCTGCCTAGCCAGAATGAATTTAAGAATGGGCAAAGAAATGAATTATGTACCTATTATCTAAAGAGGCGCTTAGATTTTGACAATCTTGTCACAAAGTGGGGTTTATGAAATTTTTTTGTAGTAACTCTCAAAGAGGTACAAAGGAAAAAAGGAGGAAGGAAGGAAAGGAGAGAGGAAAAAAAGTAAGGCAAATAAAAACATATAATAAGAGAGAAAATGAGAAGAGAGAAAGAAGAAAGGAAGGAAGGAAGGAAGGAAGGAAGGAAGGAAGGAAGGAAGGAAGGAAGGAAGGAAGATAGAGGATAAGAATGAAAGAAAATGAAAGAAAGATAGAAAGGAAGGGAGAGTGATTGCAGGAGAGAGGGAAAAAAAGGATAAAGATAGGTCACAGAGAAGCTAGGAAGTTCTCAGAGCTTTTTCCAATTTCCCTCTGCAACAACTATAAATTAAGCCTCTTACCAAATGCTAAAGTGACAGAGACTTCAAAAAGATAGTGAAAAAATATATATTTTTAGTTCAAGGTATGTTGGAGGAACTTCAGGAAAGGTCTGTTTCACATGGATAAAAATGGTGTGCAGTCCATCATAGTCAGGGGAACTGGGAAGCCTGCAAAAGGCTCTGCACCACAGTACAGTTAATAAACAAGGCATCTGGATCCTGAGTCAGTAGGTCTGTGGTACAGTAGTCCAGCAATGAAATCTATAGCCCAAGTGTGGAATATATACTGTGAACCCTAGAACACCATTGCAACAAGTGGTACTAGATCAAGCTACCCCAAAGTAGGGATCAAATCACAAGCTTCTGAGATCTCAGTGTGAAAAGCAAGGAACCAGTCAGCTTCTCCCCCACCCCAGCACAAAAAAACCTGGGAGTGCAATCCCTCTGTCCCAAGAGCAGAGATCAGTTTTCAAAATAAGCAAAAAAAATCAAAAAGAACCTTGATCATTGAAAGTACTTTGGTTTCAGAGAAGAACAAAATGCCATCTCAGAAGAGAAAAGCAGCAACAAAATGCCTACATGTCAAGGGAATTATGAATTGGTCTCAGATCCAAAATGTCCTCTTTGAAGAGTTCACAAAGAATTTTAAAAATCAAATAAGAGAGGAAGAAAAGAAATTGAGAAAAGAAATGAGAGTCATACAGGAGAATTAAGAATTGGAAAAGTAAACAATAACTGACTGAAGAAAACAATACCTTTAAATGTAGACTTGACAATATGGAAAAAACTTTCAAGAGTAGTATTGATCAATTGGAAAAGAAGATAAAAATATATATAATAAGAAATATAATGAGAGAAGAGAGAAAGAAGAAAGGAATTGAAGCTAATTGAAGAAAATAAATCCTTTAAAATTAGAATTAGCAAGTGAAAACTAATAACACAATGAGACACCAGGGATTCATCAAATGAAACCCAAAGAATGAGGGGGAAAAAAGAAGAAAATGTAAAATATGTTTTAGGAAAAATGATTAAACTAGAAAATAGATCCAGGAGAGATAATTTACAAATTACTGTAAATATTTGAAAACCATGTTCAATAAAACAGCTGACACAATATCGTTCAAGAA
This sequence comes from Macrotis lagotis, assembly GCF_037893015.1. Lineage (NCBI taxonomy): Eukaryota > Metazoa > Chordata > Mammalia > Peramelemorphia > Peramelidae > Macrotis > Macrotis lagotis. Next base: position 165,141,086 of record NC_133665.1, read on the forward strand.
ATTATCAAGGAAAACTGCTCTAACATCCTAGAACAAGAGGGTAAAATAGCCCTTGAAATAATCCTCAGACTACCTCCTGAAAGAGATCCTAAAATAAATGAAGAAATACTGAAGTCAAATTTTAGAATTATTAACTAAAAGAAAAAAATACTGAGAGTAAGTAAAAAAGAAACAATTAAAATATCGAGAAACCACTGTCAGGATTACACAGGATTTATCAGCTTCAGCATTTAAAGACTGGAGGACCTAAAATATAATATTCTAGAGGGAAAGGAGTGTGGATTACAAACAAAAAACAATCACCCTGCAGAATTCAGCATACTCTTTCAGTGGAAAAGAAGACATTCAATGAAGGAGAGATTTTCAAATTTAACTGATAAAAAGACAACAGAAAATGTTATCTTCAAATACAAGGTTCAACAGATGCACAAAATGGCAAACAAAAAAAGAAAAAATGCTAATCAGTAAGACTAAACTATATACATTCCTACATGTAACTCTTGGGAACAGTATTTCTATTAGAATACTTAAAAGGAACATACTGAGACAGAGTGGGGTAGTATCAGTTGATTACAATGTGTTGATACTTTTAACTCAAGAATTATATTTCTATTAGAATAGTTGAAAAGAGTGTCCTTAGACAGAAGATGTGCATAAGACAGATAAAAAATAATCAAAATGAAGAAAGGATTATACTAGGAGAGGAAGGAGGAAGCAGAAGAAGGTAAATAACATCAGATGAAGAGGCACAAAGGACCATTATTAGTAGAAGGAAAGAAGGGGGAGTGTGAACATTGAGTGAATCTTACTATCAATAAATTTAGCTCAAATATGGAATGACATACATTTCTAATTGGCTTAAGAAATTTACCTGTCCATTTGGGAAAGTAGGAGGGGAAAGGAAAAAGGAAGGGGGAGGTAGAGGCTGGAAGAAGAAAGGGGGGGGGAGTAGAAGAAGAATGGGGGAAAAAGGGAAAGGAACAGAAAGAAGGGAAGGCAGATTGAAGGAGACAGTAGCCAGAAGTAAAACACTAGTGAGGGATAGAAATTCCCTTCCAGAAGTATCCTAAGTGGACTTTACTTGAGACAGGGGAGAGGCAATATGGACAAATTTATAGTAAACAGTATTTCAAGGCCTAGCAACAAGACAAGAACTTACTTGGATCAGATTCAAAATGTGTGCCTGTGACATGGTAGATTTCTGCTCAGAACGGGTTATCTGCAAGCAATAAAGAGGCTTAACAAGTCTGATGTTCCTCAAATAATATTCGAGTTTCTTCCCAGGCACACACTCAAAAGAAATCTATAACCATAAAGCAATTCTTATTGAACAACCACAGAAGTTACAGTCAGCAATTGTAATTTTTTTCTACATCAAGACCACCAAATAGCATTCTAAACAATGGACAATCTCAGACACCAATATCTGCAACTGCTCCTGGAAAGAGACACCAAGAAAAACGAGGAAATAAAATAAGACATCCTTTGGGACAAGTAAAGTTTGGAAGTGTTTACTTGGCATGAGAGAAGCAAAACAAGCTTATCCTGGCAATTTTGAGTGCTCTGTAAGGCCCAACTGGAAAAGGCAGAAGTTGAATATCAGTTGAGGTGAGAAGTAGAAATATATTCTCATCTTAGACATCCTAATATTCTGAAATCATATGGTTATTTTCATGCTATTACAAGAGTTTACCTACTTAAAGAATATGCACCTCAATGGAAGAAATCCATGGAGATCTTCAGAAGCTTTCAAAGTTTAATGAACAAAGAATGATTATGTATATTATAGAACTGGCAGATGCCTTGTCATCCTTAAGCTCAAACATCAACAATGGGTGATTCTTAGAGTTATTAAGTCAGAGAACTTACTAATTGGATGAGATGGAAAACTAAAGATTGCAGATTTGGGTTTGTCAGTTCATGCTCCAACACTTTAGGATGACAACTCTTTGTTGCACTCTTGACTCTCTCCTTCCTGAGATGATTTAAGGCAGAATGCATGAGGAAAAGGGCAATCTATAGTCATGGAGTGGTGTGATATGAATTTCTAGGTACAAATCCTCTTCCTTTTGAGTCAGAAATATATAAAAAAAAAACCTTATAGAAGCAGCATTTCAAAATGTGAATATAAATTCCCTGTGTAATAGAAGAGACTAGGATCTCATTTCAAGACTTTTGAAGCATAAGGCTGATACCAAAAGAGCTCCTTAAACATCCTTGGTAAGTAGCAAATTCTACAAAATCACCTGAAAAAGCAAAGAATTCAACAATACAGAAATCTAAAGATTCTGACCTTCTAGGAAATGTGAAACGAAGTTATTATGATCCCCGTACGAGAATGTGGGATATAGTTTTGGAAAAGTGCTTTCATCTTGGATTGTTGAAAGGGCGGGGGAATAACTTGAATGGTCAAGACATTCGCTTCCACTACTTGCAGTCTTCTGTTCTGTTAAGTGAGAAAACTCAACCACACTGAGGGGTCATTCTGAAGTACTGAAGGAATAAAAGTTGCTGTTGCTAGATGCCTCTGTCCTCTGAGTCAAGCAGACACAGAAGAGCTGCCAAAGAGCTTGGATTTTTTTTAGGTTTTTTTTTTTGCAAGGCAATGGGGTTAAGTGACTTGACCAAGATCACATTTGAACTCAGGTCCTCCTGACTCCACTGCACCACCCAGCTGACCCCAGAACACTGATTTTGCTGAGAAAGCTGGACTACAGTTATCTTCATCCTTGTTCTCCCACCAGACCCTTCTTATCTATTTTATCAAAGCTTCTGAAGATCTCCATAGATTTCTTCCATTGAGTTGCATGTTCTATAATTAGGTAAACTCTTGTAATAGCATGAAAATAACCATATGATTTCAGAATATTAGGATGCCAAAGATGAGACAATAATAGGATGCCTAAGAAATGACCCCAAAGGGTTGGGGGGGGTGAGTGGCACAATTATCCTTATTACAGTAATGCTCCTTTCTCAGCTACCTTTATGAAGGTTCCATCTGAGGGCTGGGCTTTTAGGAAAGGGTCTCACTGCAGAAGGCCTATGCTCTATTCAGACTGGACCTGGAGGAAGAAAGAAGACCTGTGTTCTCCTCAGTCATATGTGGAGGGAGACAGAGGAGAGCCTCATAGGAGGAGCAGGCCCTGTGACTTTGTCCTTTAGAGCCCAGAGCCATGACTTCCCAGTAACCCCAGTATCACTGTGTTCTATTTATTTGGCAGATGAAGCTCCCACCGTGAGGTGTGAATCTGAACAAAACAGGTCAAGCTCTATGAACCCTGGTTGTCTTTTCTACACTGCTGAATGCTGACTGTCCCACCAATTTATTAAAGAAAGACTTGTTTAAAAATTAGCCAAAAAGGGGGTGGCTTAGTCCCATTGCCTTGCAGAAACCTAAAAAAGAAATAAAAAAAATAAAAATCAGTCAACAAAACTAAAACAGAACAAAAACACACTAGGGAGGAGGAATAGGGTAAAAGGAGAGAATAATGCCAACTGGGGGAAGACAGGATGGAGAGTAATGAGACACAGAGGAAATGTCAAAGGTTGGAGCAGGACATGAAGCAGTCCTGATCTCAGTCAATGCAGAATCTATAAAATAGATAAAAATAGAGAGCACCAGCCCTGGAGTCAGGAGAACCTGAGTTCAATCCTGGCCTTAGACACCTAATAATTAGTTAGCTGTGTGGCCTTGGGCTAGCCTCTTAATCCCATAGCCTTACAAACAAAAAAGGATAAGGAAGGAAACTTCCTCTTAAATGTAGTAATGTCACCTTTTAGTACCTATGTACCATATGGGATTGCATTCATATTCTTAGAGGAAAAGCTAAATGAGTTATAAGAAGACAGCAAAATTATACCAGTCAAGACCTAAACCTCCCTAATAATTAGATAATTTTAGCCACAAAATAAGTGCGAAGGAAGTTGAGGAGAGGAATAGAATCTTAGAAAAGTTAGATATGATAAAATTAAGGAGAAAATTGAATGGGGATAGAAATACATCTTTTCTTGGTGGAAAATGGAATTTACAAAATAATTGGCATTGAATTAGAGTTATTATAATGTTACAAGAAAATGAAGAAAAGCAGAAATATTACACGTATACTTTTCAGATAATGGTGCAATAAAAATCACAGTCAATAAAGGGTCATGGAGAGATAGACCTAAAATTAAATATAAACTAAGTAGCCTAATTTTAAAGAATTGGTGGATTAAACAACAAATCACAGAAATAATCAATAATTTCATCCAAGATAATAATAATAATAATAATAATAGAATATCAATAAGGAGACTACATAACAAATCATATGGCATATAGACAGAGTGGTTATAGGGCAAAATTTTATATCTCTAAAGGCATACACAAATAAAATAAAGAAAAGGTCAATGAATTGGGCATGCAATGAGAAATAGATAGAAAAGAACAAATTAAAAATTTCCAATTAAATGCCAAATTGCTATTTCTGAAAATCAAAGGAAATGTTCATAATATTGAACTAACAAATGAAACTAAGACTTGACTATAAAAAACAATAAAATAGGCAAACCTTTGATTAATTTCATTTACATAAAGAAAAAAAAGCAAAAAACCAAATCACTAGCATCAAAAATGAAAGGGTGAATTCACCACCAATGAAAAGGAAACTAAAGTAGTAATTCTGAGTTGTTATTCTCAACTGTATGCCAATAAATTTCATGGATGAATTTTATAAAAGTGTAAATTACTCAGATTTACAGAAGAGGAAATAGAATTCTTAAATAACTTCATTTCAGAAAAATATATTGAATAAGCCATCAGTGAATTCTCTCAGGAAAAAAAATCTCCAGGATCAGATGGATTTTTCTACCAAACATTTAAAGAACAATAAATTACAATTCTATATTATTTTTTAAAAACAGGCAAAGAAGGAACTCTGCCAAATTCCTTTTATGACATCAATACATCAATATGGTGCTTATATCTGAACCAGGGAGAGCCAGAACAGACAAAAAAAACTATAGACCAATTTCCCAAAAATTCTAGCAAAGAGGTTATAGCAAATTATTATTAAAAAATACACTGTGAATCAGGGAAGAGTTATATCACGTGTGCAGAGATAGTTCAGTATCAGGAAAACAATGTAGTTGACCATATCAATAACAAAAGTAACAGAAATTCTATGATTCTCTAAATGGATACAGAAAAGGTCACTGACAAAATATAACACCTGTTCCTATTAAAACCCTAGAAAGCATAAAATTGTTTTCCTTAAAATGATAAGTAGTATCTATCCCCAACCATCAGCAAGTGTAATATGTAATGGGGAAAAGATAGAAACATTTCCAATAAGATCAGTGATTAATCAAAGATGCTCATCATCAATTATTCAATATTGTATTAGAAATGTTAGCTTTAGCAATAAAAGAAGTAAAGGAAACTGAAGGATTTGAATAGGCAGTGAGGAAACAAAACTCAGTCTTTGCAAATGATTTGATGGCATACTTAGAGAAATTACTTGAAACAATTAGCAATTTTAACAAAGTTGGAGGAAACAAAATAAATCCACATAAATAATTAGTATTTCCATATATTACTAATAGGACTCAGCAGCAAACGCTAGAAAGAGAAATTTAAAATAATTATAAATGAAAATACCTGATAGTCTACCTGCCAAGACATATCCAGAAAGTATATGAACAAAATTGCAAAACACTTTTTAATGCAAATAAAGTCAGACCTAAAAAAACTGAAAAAAATATCAATTAATCTTGGTTAGATGGAACTGATATGATAAAATTATAATCATACCTAAATGGATTTACTTATTTAAGGCCATACCAATCAAACTATTAAAAATGGATTAGAGCTATAAAAATAAATAGAAACAAAATTCATCTGGCAGAACAAAATATGATGAATACCAGAGAATTAATGAAAACAATATAAAGAAAGATGGTCTAGACCTACCAGATATAAAACATTATTATTAGTGGCAGTAATAAAAATGGCTTGGTACTGACTAAGAAACAGATTGGTGAATCTGTGGAATGGAGTATGTAGAAAAGAAATAATTGTAAATGATTTCAGTAATCTACTGTTTGATAAACAGAATTCACTATTTGCAAAAAATACTGGGAAAACTGGAAAACAGGATGGCGCAAGCTAGACATAGGTCAACAACTCACCCTTGGAATACCAAGATAAGGTCAAAATGGGTACATGATTTAGACCTAGAGGGTGATACTATAACCCAATGAGGAGGACAAGGAATAATTTATCTGGCCTTTCTATTGAGAGAGTTGTAGCTGATGACCAAATAAGACAAAGACATAGAGAACTTATAAAATGAAAAATGGATATTTTTATTACTTTAAATTAAAAAGGTTTTGCACAAATAAAAGATTAGAAGAAATGAAGAAATCTAGGAAACAATTTTCAGAGCTAGTGTTTCTAATAAAAGAATCATTTCTAAAACATGGAAAGAACTGAGTCAAATTTATAAAAATACAAGTCATTCCCAATTGATGAATGGTCTAATTATATGATCAGGAAGTTTTCAGAAGAAATTAAAACTATCTATAGTCATATAAAACTACATTAAAACATTATTGATTAGAGAAATGCAAATTAGGCAAAGCAATTCTGAGGTACCTTCTCACATTTAGTAGATTGGCCAACATGACTCAAAAGGAAAATGATCAATGTTGGCGGAGATGTGGAGAAATTGAGTCATTAATGCACTGTTGGTGTGAACTGATCCAACCATTCTGGAGAGTAATTTGTAACTATACCCAAAGGGTGATAAAAGTTTAAGAAATAAAGGGCCTTGTGTCCTGCCAGTGAAAAATGTGACTATCTAAATAAACATAGGGGTCCTTGATGTCTCATTGTGTTACCTAAAAGAAAGGAAGGTAATGCAGTGGAAATACTCCTGTATCTGAATTAGGAGGCATGCGCTCTAGTTTCTCTATTGCCATTCAAATCATACAATGTCTATGCAATTTAGTACATGAATTGGACTTGTCTTTCTGACTCTAGGGTTGAGCTTGTGGTTTCTGAAAACTGTTAACAGCTGTGAGATTTTGTGAATCTATGATATATAAGCTTCCCTCCACAGCATCCTCTCTGGTTCTATGGTAACAAAAGTACTAGTCCTAGATCTTCCAGCTTGTGTTGAGAGAGGGTGATGGTGCTATTCAGCTTTTGCTGGATGTAGCAAGAGAATTTCAGCTGGAAGGGACTTTGAAGGTGACCTAAAGAAATCTCCTAATTTTAGAGATCAGATAACTGAGATCAGATAACTGAGATAACTAAAGAGATAATATGATGGCCCAAGTTTCCATGAAAGTGTGTAGAAGAGGCAGCTCTCAGTCTAGAGTCTTTGACTAGAGAGCAAGTTCACATTTCATCAGACCCTGAAATCTATTCCAGCACTTCTCAGAAGATATATCCCTTCCTAGAGCAACCTTCTATCTGTGTTTCTCTTCTTTCCTTTGCCCTCTATCTTCCTTTATCCTACAATCTAAATTATACTTTCTTATTTTTGTCTGTCATGGGCTCCCTTTTGACTCTTTGATACCCTTCGCAGAATCATGTTTAAATATTGAAAGTAAAATAAGGAAGATTCTAAAGGCAACTAATCAGATTGAAATTCAGTTATTAAAATATTTTATAAAGAAGTTTATAGATTACAGGTTCAACGTCCTTATAAAAGTCAAAGTGTCAGATAATAGGAAGTAAAGAGTCAGTCATAATTTTATGGCCTTTTGAGTTCCTTTCCCTTATGACTTAAAATGATGCTTTAGTTATGAGGATAAAAATAAGAAATTAGGTCAAATCAGTAGGAAGAACATTAAGAGATAGTATGGGGCATAATAGGAAAGTCAAAAGAATTGTTTAAGAACCCCAAGTTTGCCTCTTTCTAACGGATGAATGAGACCAAGTCTCTCGGTCCTGCTGTGCCATATCTATAAACTGAGACTAACAGTACCGTCCATTCTATCTCACGGGATTTTCATGAAAATACAATGAAATTTAATAAGGATAAATGACAATTGCTTTACTTGAGCTAAAAAATAAAGTGTGGAATAAAAAAGAGGGTATCATAAGTAGGCAATTGAGTGAAAATTGTGTTATTAATCTATGGGCTTAAGGCAAAAGCGTCTGTGGAAAAAGATTATGAAGACTGGAAAAATGTTATGAGAGGATATAATGAAGAAGGCCTGGTGAATATTGGGAGCTAATAATAAAAGCAACAACAAAAACAAGGACTTAAATTTCTACATGCAAATGCCATTTAGACAAGATACAAGATGGACTCAAGGCCCTAATATGATGAGATACATTTGGTTGATCTCTTAAATGCAACTGAAATTTAGTGGATGAAAACCAAAACCAGAAAATAGCTACAGATAGATATATTTTATTCAAAAATCAAGGAAAGAAAAGGGGTCAGGGAGAAAGAGAGCACTATATATTTAGAACGTATAATCATGTGAAGAAACTCAGGCACCAAGGAGAAGTATGATGGATAGCATTGGATAAGAACTGATAGATGTAGAAACAGCAATAATTTTGGCAAAAGAATGTTCTATAGAATAAAGAGAGGGAATTTTTGGAGGAAATAGATGGTACATTTTGGAACCAAATTATAAACCTGGCATCAAAGTATAATCTAGGAATGATGCTGTATGTTAATTATCATCCTAGTCTGTTGGAGTTCTCCATTTGCTAAAAACTGAGTTTTTTAGCTAATAGCTTCAATTCTTGCCTTCATGACAATTTTATTTTTTTTCAGGGCTAGAGGAAGCAAAGGGGGAAGTTATTTTCAGGGTCTAGTCCTCAGTAACAAAAAGAATTGGTTCTTAGGGAGTAAATGAAGGGAATTCTAGGGAACAATAAGAGTTTTTTCCAAGAGTAAATCAATTGATCAACTCACATTTATTGGTTACCCACTTTGCTTCAGGAACAATGTAAGTCTCTGAGCATAAAAGAATAAATGTGAAAGAATCACTGCCTATAGAATTTTAGCTTCTTGAGATCAAGGAAAGTTTTATTTTTGTCTTTGTATTTTTAATATCTTGCATATTGCCTGCCATACAGTAAGTGCTTAAAAAATTCTTGTTGATTGATGGAAGAGAGTAAACCAAGTGGACTTTGACATTTGTCTTAGATTTTTGAAAAATAGATTTCAAGGGGCTAAGAAAAAAAGATTGGTAGATTCCAGGGGGACTAATATTCTACAAGGGAAGTCAATTCAGGAGAGACTGGAAGTCAATTCAGGAGAGAATGAAATTTTGTAGACATATAAGCAGATGAAGAAATTGAGACAGGCAGAGGTTAAGTGACTTGACCAAGCTCACACAACTAGCATATATGTCATGCGAAATTTGAATTCATATCTTTCTGATTCTAAATCTGGTATTTCATTACTGAGGCACCAGCTACTTAGGGAGGAGGTTTTCCATTATTAGAGGTATTCTAGCAAAGGATGAATGTCCACTAATCCAGTGTTTTATACCAGAGAATTTTTTACCATGTTAGTTGGACTATATAGTTATTGCAATGTACATTACAAGTCTGAAATTTTGTTAATTCTGCATTATGAATCAACTTCCCAGATGATATTTTAAAAAGCTGATGTGATCATAGGTACCATGTTCTGAAACAAGGAACTGCTAATCTTGCAATATTCTTCCTTGCTAAAATCATTCCTACATTATTGCATTCTGCTCTTGGCACCATCTTTGGAGAGTTATATTAATAAAAATGATGCATTCTGGAGGAGGGTAACTAGGGGGAGAGGAAAATTTAAAGTATACCATATAAGAATACATTAAATGAAATGGGGATGTTAAATCTTCAAAACAGAAAACATCATCAATCTTCCAGTATTTTGATAGGTTCTTGTGAAGAAGAAGGACTTGCTCTACTTTGTTCCAAGAAGCAAAAGCAAGGGCACTGGGTATGATTTGCAAAGAGACAACTTTAGGCAAAAATTTTAAGAAATACTCCTTAAGATCCTTGAAATTGGGATCTTTTTCATTTTTGTCTCAGTATTGCCAATCTACAGGAGTTCCTGTCACATCAGAGTCATTGAATTAATTCTTATTGGTTGATTTATTGATTGGCAATTAGAGATATAAAAATGGAAAGGGGCTGCTTCCTGAGGCAGTGGTTTCCCTTCCACTTGAAGTTTTCAAAAAAGAGATGGATGACCACAGGCTGGAGTTAGTGTGTAAAGGTGGATTCTGTTTATAGTTTGACTAGGTGTACTATGATGGTTGTTCCATCTCTGAGACTCTGAATTTTTGAAATGGGAGCATAAGATCATAATCCTATTGTGAATCTGAAGATCACCTAAATTAAATCATCCCTCCAACCTACTCTTATACCTTTCTACAAATCTTAAAAAAATAATATCTAGGAATGAAAATTGAAGAAATATAGCCAGGTTCATACAACAAAAAGGAGCAGAGTTGAAATTCATACTCAGGTGTGATTCCAAAATGACTCCAAAATCTAATATTCTCTACATGATAAAAATAATATAAAAGTAAACTCTGTTTTTGCTACTATTAGGTTCCATATGAATAGAAGTCGTTATGATAAGTTAGGATTTAGCATTAATACAGACCTTTAATATTTGCTAAGTGGTTTACAGATACTCTCTCATTAGATCCTCATATAGAAAACAGGTGCTATTACTTTGCAGAGGAGGAAATCAAGGCATAGACAAATTAATTGATTTGTGCAGGGTCATACAGTTAGTAAGTGTATAATGCTGGACTTGAACCCAATTTCAATGGGAAAGAATACTGGATCTGGAGACAGATAACCTGGGTTTAAATTATGGCTCTGCTATTTACTATGAAATCTTGGGTAGTTTCTATCACTTCTCTTGACCTCAGTTTCCTCATCTGGAAAATAAATGGTTTGAATTAGGCACACACTATGCATTCTTACTGGTCAAAGGCTTCCATTTGTCAGTGTTTCCACCAACATCAAACACTCTAATCTGGGAAGCAGAGGAAGCAGTTCATCCATTTCAAGAAGCAGAGCAATTGAAGAAGGAGCAACAGCTGGCTGACAGTAGGTCTTCTCTCCCACAGGCTAGGCTCATCTGTAGGAAAAGATCATCTTGCATGCAGGTGAGATTCCAGTATTGCTGATTAGATTACATTTTATTTTCCTGCATACATTGCATTTGTAGAAGCTTCGTGCTCCATATTCCCAGTAGTTCTAACATAACAAGAACACAACTATAAAAATGTCTAACAGAGCAAAATTATTAAAACACACATATACATACATACATACATACACTACACATGCAACAATGATCATTTTATGGCAGAATGTCAGGCAAACAACATGAGGACTCTAATGCAATTAAACCACCAAAGACAACATTAATTAAGGACATCTTGGCTCAGTAGCTGCAAGAACCAGTAAAAGGAAATTTGAGTTTTAATGTTTCAAAGAAAACTCAACATATTTGATTTAGCCACACCCTATCAATTAAGGCATTCTAATTAAAGCTGACTTGAGGGGCGGCTAGGTGGCGTAGTGAATAAAGCACCAGCCCTGGAGTCAGGAGTACCTGGGTTCAAATCCAGTCTCAGACACTTAATCATGACCTAGCTGTGTGGCTTTGGGCAAGCCACTTAACCCCGTTTGCCTTGCAAAAAAAAAAAAAAAAACCCAAAAGTTGACTTGACCTGAAGTCTCCCTTATGGACTTTTCAGTTTTCTTTGGAGTCATTTGGTGCCTACTACTTCACCCAATATAGTAAAATGGCTACTCTTTAAGGGCAAGGTCTGCACTTGGTTTGAGGATATTTAACATTGAGTATCTTTCACTGAAAATGCTTCTTGGGATAGGAATGAATGGGACTGGTCTGGACAGTCCTGGACTGGACCAGGCTGGGACAGATTAGATTGAACTAGATGGCCTTATGAGTTGCTAAAGTAGAAACTCAGTGAGCTAGTGTCTTCCTCCACAGCTAAAAATCATTATGTATTAGTTTTAAATATTTTTGTATATACTTCATTTCTCTGAGCATCAAAGTCATTTCTGCAGTTGGACTGGTTGGCCTCTAAGTCCCTTTCATTTCTAAATGATTGATAAATTTAGTGAAATATAAGATCTTGTAGGAATATGTGGTGAGGGTTTATCCCAAGGATCTCCACCCTCATCACGAGGCCCTCACAGCCAGGCTAAGTATAGCTAGAGGTCCAAGTTCTGTTTTTGTTTTTTGTTTGTTTGTTTTTCTTTTCTTAATATATCTCACCATACACCTTGCACAGCTGGGAACAGCAGCAGCAACACACATTGCTCCTAAGGGGTCTTTTCCAACCCCTATTTGGAATCAGAGGTTCTTAGTAGCATTATCCAAACATCATAAAAGCACTGTTTCCCAGAATATGGTGAGATGTTTGAAAGCCTATCACAGATACCTAAAAAATTCAAGGATTTGTCTATGCAGTGGCTGTCACTACCTTGAAATTGTGAACATCTGCTTGTAAATACATCCATTTCTAAGCACACAAAAGTGAAGAAAGAATGCCTATCCTTGGAGCGGAAGAAGCAGTGCATTGGGAATCTCATTTCTGGCTATGACAGAGGCTGCTTTTCTGAATTCATAGTAGAGTGTGGCTTAATTCCATTCTTCCTCCTGTGCTTTGCAAAATGTGTTTCTATGATCAAAATACAGCAAGTTGTTGCCTCTTTCCAAAAATGAAAACAATGACATGTCCCCAGGCATCAGGATTCTCCTGAGAGATGGTGACTGCCTTCTGGGATAGGAATAATAAATACTCCCAATTATATGATACTTCTAAGAATTTTAAAGTACCTTGAAAACTCTGTCTCATTTGATCCTCACAACCCCTTAAGGTAGATGCCTCGGACATACCTTATTTTGCACATCAGGAAAAAGACTCAGAAGTTAAAAATGACTTTCCCAGAGTCAACAATCTAGTAAGTACCTGAGGCAGGATTCGAACTTAGATCTCATTGATTTTGACTCCCATCATTTTATCCTTGCTAATACCCTTGCTCTCTTGAAAGCTCTGTGTTAGTTTTCCCAGATATCTCCTGGGCCTGAGGTTTCTCAGACAGGGTTCATTAAACTTCCCCAACATGGCTATTCTAATAGTGAAGGCCATTATTTCTTTCTCCACCAGACAGTGGAAAGAATACCATGAAATCAAAGGCCATGAGTTCCAATATTGCTTTTGACATTTACCAACCCTGTAAACTTGGGTGAATATCTAAGGACATATAAGCATTGATTGGGGTCTATGAGAGGTCTTTATTAGCCAAGACTGCCACTGATCCTTTTGTCCATACATGCTAGAAAAATTAATAAAATGATTAATTACCCAGAAACTATGTCTCTTGAACTTTTTATCCATCGTATTCACTTCTCATTTTTCTTTATGTAAGCCCAACACCACAAGATTATAAAAGGAGTGTCAGAAGAGAGACTGTCACCTGCCTCTTTTATGTCATCTCAATGGCTAAGCACATATTAGTTGGAACAGAGTAGTAGAGGCAGCATGGCTTTACGAACAGGGTGTTGGATTTACAGGCGGTAAAACATTTGTTCTACTACCATCTCCAGCAAATAAATAGCTACCTGTGTGAACCCAGGCAAATGACTTAACCTATCATACTTCAGATAATACTGTTAAGTTTTAATAAGATAACCAATGAGAGATCTACCTGATGAGTGAAGACATGAGTAGGTTTCCCTGTCCAGGTTTCTCCTATTGTATCAAAAAAGTGACTTTGGCTTTTATTTACATATACTACATATCTTCTTATACTAAACTACATTTATACTTAAATATACTACTGCTCTTTTATTTTTTTTAAATTAAAGATTTTTATATTAATTAGCAACAAATTGGTTAACATAGTAAAGATGTATAGACATCACATTTTCAGCAACATTTTCAGTGCCACATGACTGTTGCTCATCTCTTTTCACTCCACTAACTTTTAGAAAATTATTTTATTTATATAACCAACTTCATAGGACATATCCAGTGCAGCAAACTATAGTGTATATTATTTTTTTTGTTGTATGCACTCTATGAAATAGCATAACAAATACATGCCCTTGTATTTTAAATTAAATCTGTCAAAAATTAGGGAGTATCATCACTCTTATAAAGTATTGGCATGGCCTAACCATGAAGAATTAATATTTTTAAAAACAATTTAAATTATTAAAATGTTTTCAAATTATTTCATCTGTCCACCTTTCTCCCTGAGAGTGAAGTTCCTGAGACATTCTTTTAACTATTCTTTGAAGTATTTTTTTATTGCCAGGTACTCCTCTTTTGTTAAAATATATCATCATAATTTGTTCAGAGCAGTTCCAAATCAACATAAGATTGTGTACTTATTTCAGACAGGACAATGATAGCTAAATGCTGTGGTTATTTTGACTATTTCTCCAAGTGTTTTCCGGATTAAATTTGGTACTAATGTTAAGAAATATTGGAGATTTTTGTGTATTTATTTTACAGCTTATTACCTTGCTAAAGTTATCATTAATACATAATAAACATTTCTTGAGCCATTACTCTGTTTTAGGCACTATCCTATGCATTAAAGATCTGAACAGAGGAAAAAGACATTCATTCCCTGTCTTCAAGAAGCTCACAATCTAATAGGAGATATAAAAAATAGTTAGCTAGTGTGAATCCTAAAATTATAGTTAAAATAAAATGAGAGAAAATATAGGTTAGAAATTTTTATGTTTTATTTTCTAACATCTTACCCATAACCTAGAGGTGGAGACCACTCCAAGGTTATGACCACATAGAACTGGGCAAGAAATTGGACTTTACATACTATTTGAGAATAGGGAAAATAATTAACCTCCTTAGTGACCTATACATAGAAACTGCACAATATTTTTAGCTGAAAACTGTTTCTCAAAGATTATCATCTTTGTATAAATTCTTCTCTTGCTTCCTCCTAAGCTTTGTTCTCTTAGATTGGTGATTAATAATATACCTTTGGAGAGTTAATTTTTAACTAAGGAGCAAGGTGACCAATATAAAACCTAATATTCTCTAAAGGGAATTAATCTTCTATCACAATATAATTATGAGAAATTATTCTTTCACACTAGCTAGCCATTAAATAGATACATCTATACATACATGCATACATGCATATATTGATTAATTAATAGATATAAATATATACACACAAATCATAGAAAGGATAAATAGGAGATAATTAAAAAAAGAAAGTCCCTAGAATTAAGAGAAGTTCACAAAGGCCTCCTGAAAGAATTGGTAGATTTATATCCTAAAGGAAATCAAGGAGGTGAGCTGGGAGAGAGGAGAATGGAGAAATTCCTTGGCATGGAGGACAGTCATAGGAAATATCTGCAACTAAGCAATGAAAAATCTTTTTCATGGATTACGTAGGAAGTTGGATAAAAGAGTAAATGGCAGGGAATAAAATATGAGAAGACTGACAAAACTGGAAGGGGTTAAGTCATGACAGACTTGGAATGGCAAGAAGAAATTGCTTCTCTTGATCCTAGAGAGTATCAGAAGTCACTGAAATTTACTGAATTAAATCTTGTTCAAGGTTGAATCACTTTGGTGGTTGAAAAAAGGATAGATTGGAAAGGATTAATGTTAGTTGAATATTAGGAACATCTATAAATTTTCATAATTTGTTTTATTTTGTCTATACATATTGCCTCAACATCTGGTTCTGGAATTTTGCTAATAAAATTTATCATTTTAGGGTAAATTCTGCTTTCTACAAAAATTATATGATTGTGTTTTGATGTAGGTTGTTTTGCTCTTGTTATGGTATATTATGTTTATAATTTTCTTATTGTTGAGTATTCCCCACATTTCTTTTATCTGATTGTAATGATTAATTTTCAAAATGTTGACAAAATTAATCATTATGATCAGATTGTATTTATACATTTTTGCTAATATTTTATCCATTTTGGTTAATCATAATATATGATTTGTACTTTATTGAGTCTTGTTTTAGGCATAATGATCATATTTGTTCAAAAAAAGAGTTTAGTAATATTTTTCTTGATTTTTCTAGAAAAATTAACTGATATTGGAGTTAAATACTCTTTGAGATGTTAATAGAATTCATTTTTAATTTCATTTTGTCCTTTCTTTTTCCCTTTGGATAATCTTTAATGCATTGCTCAATTTCTTTTTCAGAGATTAGTTATTTAAAATTCTTTTCTTTTTTGAATATGAAAATTTCATATATTTGAAAGACTATATCTATTTCTTTCAGATTATGCTTTATTGGCATATAATTAAACAAAACAATGTCTAACAATTTCCTTTATGATATGATGTTTTGATTTTTCTTTTATTGGTAATTTTAATTTGGTATTTTTAGTATTTCTTGTAACACGCCATGCAATTTTTTTTCTTTCTTCGTGGTATTCTTGGAGTCAAGAGATTCTGATATTGTATCAATTGCTTGGGAAATATTATCAACTCTTTTTTAGGCTATTTATTATTATTTCAAATATTCTAATTTCATTTTAAATATATTTTCCTTTTCTTTTTGTTTTTTTTGAACATTTCTAATTCCCAAAATGTGATTTGCATGACTTCTTATTAATGAGTTCCTGATTATTGACCCCCCCAACATTTTAAAATTTATTTTCATCCATTTACACATGTTTATTTTTAAGTTACAAAATTTCCTTCCACCCTCCCTTCTCACCACCCTCCCCACAGCGGCGAACAGGTTCACATTGTACATACATATTTTTTATAAACATGGTTACAAATTAGTTATTTTTGGTATGAGGAATTAGGATTAAGGGAAAAGATACATTAGAGATAATTTTTATAAAGTTTGATCAGATTCTGAATGGGTGTTTTGTCTGTGTGTGTGTGTGTGTGTGTGTGTGTGTTTTGTTTTGTTTTGTTTTTCTTCCTCTGGGTAGGGATAACCTTGTCCATAACCACTCTAAATATCGTTGTCCTAGTTCTCTGAACTGCTCCCCATCCCCAACATTTTGATCTTCTCTGAATCCCAAGAAAACTTTAAACTTAGTATTTTGTACCCTACTTTTGGTCTCTGTCCTGTTTGAGGCCACCTTTGGATTGCTTATTAGTTCTGCCTGTTCCCTTATCAGCTCCACTATCCATTGGTTTACTTAGCAATTTATAAGCCTTATCTTTTCTTAACTGCCCCTTCATCATCATCATTCACCTGGGGTCTCCTTTGACATCCAAAATCCACCCAGGCTAACTTAACAGACATGTATTTTGACTTCATTGTCAATTAGTTACCTCCTGTGGATGCCATCCTCTTCTGGGGTCACTTCTAACCTTCAGTCACCTTAAACAGACTTAATTACCAACCCAAACCATTTTTTCTTGCTTCTTCTCTGTCCTATATAAAGAGCATTTATTGAATTTTGCATTATTAGAGCATCTCCTAACTCTTAGCACTGTGCCATAGCAGTGACTAGTGAAATGACTACTTGCCTAGGAGAAAGCTTGCATTTCTGAATTATTTTCTCAGACATTCTGCATTGAAATCCAACAACATATAGAATCATTATTTTAATTCTTACCTTCTCAATGGATAGGGAAGGGAGTTGAGGGATGATATGAATTTGGAACTGAAAATTAAAATAAAACTGAATTTAAAATATCTGTCTTTGTTTCTTGTATTAAATCTTAGACAATCATTTCAGGGGAGGGGTTTCTACTTGTGCTTACTGTTAAATTATATTTACTCTGGCAATTTGGGGGCGGATGTTTTTGAATTCATAGTAATTATTTTTGTAGACTTTCTTCTTTATAATACTCATAAATTCATATTTATTGTTTCAGTTATTAATCTAGAATTTTCCAGTGCCAAGATTTGCCATCTTTTGCTTTACTGATTGATGTGGTTAGGCCTAGGTGTTGTAGTCCAATTTATTTTAAGAAAAGAAAGCTGCTATAGTTGGGCTGCATCTTGCTTCCCCTTAAGTCTTACAAGTGCCTTTTAATGCCTAGGTGGGAAACTGTCTGAAACCAGATCACACCATTTTTTTTTTTCATAACCCTGCTTAGAGGTAAGATACCAAGATTCCCATTTACATTTAGAAGCTTAGTTTAACTATGGTTATCCTGGTCTGATCCATATCCTTGTCCAATAAATCACTGTAGATTCCTAGCTTCAGAATGTAGCCCTAAAGTGACTCCATAGAAGATGTTGGTAGATTCTTAAATTAAAATAAAAATAAAAAAAAGATATTGCCCATGTCAAAGAAATGTATCTGCTTCATTCTTTACCTTCATTCCATCTCCTTTTTTTATGAGGTGGGTAGCTTGCTTCATCATCATTCTTTTGGAATTGTGGTTGGTCATTGCATTGACCAGACTTCTTTCATCTTTCCTTAATTTTCTTTCAAACTATGCTGTGTATAAATTGGGTAGTTTCTGTTCATTTCATTCTACATCAGCTCTCATATTTCTATCGTTCCTTTGAAGCTATCTCTTTCACTATTTCCTAATTGTATTCATATTACATTCTAGCAGTTTACTAAATTCATCCAACCTCCAATTGTTAAGTACCCCCATTCTTTCTAGGTTTTTTTTGTCTAAGAGAAAAAGTGTTGCTATAAATGTATTTGTACATGTAGGGTATTTTTTCCTTTAATAGTGGCATTGGTGAAACAAAACATAAAGTAAATGCAGTGATTTTGAGTGCATAGTTCTGAATTGCTTTCCAGAAAAGATGGACAATTTCAAAGTTCTTTTAAGAGTATATTAGTGTACCTCCCTTCCTGCAGTCCTTCTAACAGCTGTAAGTTTTTTGCTATCTTTCACATGCTGATGAGTGTGAGCAAAATCAGAGTTCTTTTAATTTTCCTTTATTTAATCGTTATTTTAGCAATTTTTCACATGGCTGTTTATAGCATGGATTTCTTCCTTTGAGAAGTGAGAATAGCTTATTTCTAAATCTTGTCAATATGCTCCAAAAATATGATCTCATTATGGCAACACATGTGCAGCACTCTCCTCAAAATACTACTTTTTGGATTTACTAAGTTCAAAATTATTCAGTCATGGCCTTGTACAACATTGTGCAACAGAAGCCTGCATATTCACTAAAATAAAAATGCTTTCAATATTTGTGAGCAATGCACCTCATGGGATACTAGGAAAATGGTGGTGCAATATTTTAATAAGGAAAAACCTTATTCTATTCAGTTCTCTTGGGAAATCCAGAGACTATTTGAAATGGACACTACCTATTTTTACCACTTAAATGTTAAAATGTTTTGACCAGTTCAAAAGATGTCATTCTCAAAATTGATTAGTCAGTCCTGAGATAGCTGCTTTGATGGCATGTCCACAATGTCTGATTGTAAGAAAAAGATCAAAGTAAAGATAAAATAAATAAAATATTTTAGGTGCATTGTTTGAACTTCACTCTCACAAATGAAAGCACTCCAAATTATTTATTTTTTACATTTTAAGATTTACTTAGATTCTTCATGCTCCAAAGTAGATAGTCCTATGTGACATCATATAAATGGGGATTTCATAAGAAATTAAATTCTGGGGTGGTTAGGTGGCATAGCGGATAAAGCACCGGCCTTGGAGTCAGGAGTACCTGGGTTCAAATCCAGTCTCAGACACTTAATAATTACCTAGCTTTGTGGCCTTGGGGAAGCCACTTAACCCTATTTGCCTTTCAAAAGCCTAAAAAAAATTAAATTCCACTAGAAAACCTTGAATTTATTATAATGATGAGCTTCTAAAGCAGAAGCAGAAACTTCCAACAAACTCCTTTATTTTACAAGAGATTGCTAAAGCAGCTTTCGTAAAAATGAGAACTAGGTGGTTCATCTATGGACAAAATTCATCCAAGTCCTTTGCCCTTCTCCAGAAGGGAACATCTTTTAGTCCGAGGGTCACGGATTAGCAACTTGAGAGGACCACATAGGAAATTGAGACAGAAGGAAAAGTGGCCTCCTGAGGTCATGTGGACCATAAGTGGAAGAAACAGAATTTGAACCCAAGTGCTGTGGTTCTAAATTACTTTCTACTTCTGTCCCAATGTTTGCAAGTAGTTAAAGTGAGTTAGATTATTGAAACGCCATATTTCCCCGATTGCAATGACAGGGGAGATGCATTTGCATTAACTCTTTAGTTTCCATGAAAAGGAGCTAGAGACAGTTTCAATGATAAGGAGAAAATAGGTGTAGAGAAATATGTTGATTCCTCTGTGATATAAGGAAAACACATTTGTTCATATGATGGCCCATTTAAGACATTTTCTGAGACATGTTTCAATCTTCTTATTTTATAAAGAAGTGATTCAAAAGTGATTGCAGTTTTAAGCTACCCAAGCTAAATAAGTGATTAAGAACAGTGTGAATTTTATTTAACATCATGTGTAGCCAGACTGTGGTAAATGGAGAACAGTTTTCCATATCAATACCAAATAATTTCAGGATTCCGCTGTCTATTACTATTTTAAACTATTAAAGTTTAAAGCTGCATTAAGATTTTTTGACCATCCTATAATCCCCAACTTATTATTTCAATGAAGGATAAAAATCACTACTTGTATTATTAAAATGTCAGCTAATGTTTCATAGCCACATTGAAGATTTCCTGAATGCAACTGCAATGGAGTAGACAGGATATCTTGCCACATCTACTTACCTTTTGACTTTGACCTCTTTTGCCTTTATGTTCTACATTGAAACTTTTTTCTCTATATAACTCGGAGGATATGAAGATTTAGTAAGATGACATCAGTTTAAAATATTGCTCATGGTTTTTGATGGATTTATTTTAGGTCTGGGTAATTATTGACAATAGTTTGGTCTATGGTGATATTTTGACTCCAATGCAGCTTAAATTACTTAAATTCTCAAGAACATTTTGAAGTTTATAACAAGGGAATTTGTCATCTATGAGGCCATGGAAGATAGCAAGTTTCCACTGTGCATTTGCAGATACCAAGGCACATAAAGATACATATTCAGTTGGTACTAAAATTTTGTAGCCTGCAAACAATAGCATAGTTGCTACGATTTCTTTACATTTCTTCACTGATCATTTATTCCCCTATTAAATTATAAGATCCTTGAGGGCAGGAACTGTCTTTTGCTTCTTTTTGTATCAGCATTTAACACACTGTCTGGCCTGTGGTAGGCAGTTAATAAATGTTTATTGATTGATCATTAAAATAAAACTCCTTGAAGATAATCATTTTGTCATTATAGAATTATAGTAATAATTCTATAATTTCTACAATTTTATATGCTCTGGTTGAAATGACTTGGCCTGGAATTGCCATCACAAATCCCTTTTACCTTGATAACCAAATCTTCATGAATCATAGATTTCTTTGAAATTATTTTTGTCACTATATTGTTGGCTGAAATCTTGTGAATATCACCCCTAGGATGTTTTTTTAATTCCATTCTTTGATCTTAGATATTATATAGTCTATATCCAAAGGTAATCCTCTCATAGTTTTATTAAACAAATCCAAACTTATGAAACTGTTATAAGTCTTATTAATTCAGTGACATGACATTTGCTTCTTCCACATTTCTGTAGGTTTCAGATTAATTTATTATGGGCTTTGTCTTTTTTTTTAGTGGGAAAGTGATAATCTTTCTATAATTACCTTACGTTGGGTGAACCTAATATTTCACTAATATCAAAAGGAATTTTGTTAGGATACTTTACAAATCTTTTGTAGTTTTAAATATGTGCATTGAGATTAATATTTCATAACTATTTTTACACACTCTTTCCACTGAGTTTTGATTTCAGGATTTCATTTTCTATTACCATGTTCAGACACAGTTTTCTCTTTGATACCTTCTGCTTGATGTATCTTGCCCGGAGGACATCAAGGTACTTTAGACAACACCTTTTTCCATTGGTTGAATTTAATCAATAAATTCAAACTTCAAGTCATCAGTCTTTATCTTTCTTTAGCATATATTATTAATTAGCCTGAATGATAGATAGTGTTGGACTTAGAGGCAAGAATTTCTGAGTTTGAAACCTTAAATACTTCCTAATTGTATGACCAGAGAAAGTCACATCAAATCACAACCTCAGTTTCTTCATTTGTAAAAAATGGAGATGATAATAATAAAACCAATTTTACAGACTTTTTGTTAAAATTAAATTATTTAAACCTTGCTAAAAGCATTTTAAAAGCTCTATATAAATGCTGTTTTTTATTATTGGAAGAAGATTCCATGAAATTAAATAGGTTTATAATGTGTTTTGAAGTCATTTATGCACATCAAGTGATTGAATAGATCTTTTGTTATGATATTTTAATTTGGGAGCCAAACTTGTCCTTTTAGGAAAGTGGTTAATTGATTTAATGCCAGACTGAACTATAATGGGCTAAAATTATCCCTTTGAAAGATTTGATTAAGAAAATATGAAGTGTACTTACTAATTCTGGGGGATAAATAAAGAACAGTTTTCCATGTTAATAGCAAATATTTTATTATTATACCTGATTATTAATAAATGAATCCATTTTTATAGATTTATATGTTGAAGATATTGTGTTATAATGAACAGAATTGTGAACTTCAAGACACAAGAGTTGAAATCATCCCCTCTATACTTAATCAGAAATGTATTAGCTGACTGACACTAGACTTTAGCATACTTCCCCACTTGTAAAATGGAGAGAACTTACCTAGTAAGTTGTTTTTGGTGATCAAATGATACAAAAAATGTCAAGTACCTTAAAACTCTAAAATGTTATAGAAATATTAGAGATTATTTTTTGATTCTTTCTCCATGAATAAGCCATGAATGCAGAATTAAACCAAGGGCTTGGAAATAATAAATGCAGTATCAATGACACAATGCTTTCAAGTTCAGTAATTCCCAAGTTAGTAATGAGTTGCTTTTTAACACTCCCTGAGATTTTTCTACACATACTTTTGCTCCTTCAATAATATGTTTGTTTTTTTAATGTGTTTATATATTTTTTAAGTTTTAAAAGGTGTGAATGCTTCATATAAAGAATGGAAACTTATGGCTAGACTCTATTTGCATGAGTTCCTGGAGGGATTATTTTCTGGTAATAGGTGATGACTTCCTTATTTTGAGAAAGGTGTGATTCATGATCAGTTTTGATAATTTTTCTTTGCTTCTTTCTCTTTTTCTTTTTCTTTTTTTTATACTTCTATGCCATGGCTCTCTGGAAGGGGGAGGGATATAGAGAATTAATTTAGGCTATGTGAAAACAAATATCAATTTTCTTTTAAAAATTGCAAAAAAAGGATTTCTTAATAGTTCACACTCCATAGTGATGGATTTGAACTCATAATTATCTGTCTTAATCAGTCCTGAAATTTTCCCAGTTTTTGACAAATCCGGCATTTCCTTATGTCCATTGATGTAACCATTCTGTTGATCATGACACAAGGAATTCCCCAAACCCCAGAAAAGTGGCAGCTTCATCTGTCACAGCATGGATGATGGGTGGGGTTTTTAAAATATTGTAGTTGTTGCTATTGTTATTATAACTCATTGAATTGGCTTGAATTGTTTTTTTTTTCTTTTAAATTTATTTATTTATTTTCATTCATATGCACATGTATAATTTTAAATTACAAATTTGCTTCCACTCTCCCTTCCCATGCCCCCTCCCCTGGGCTGCAAACAGTCAGGTTAGCATTGTACATACATATTTTGATAAACATGGTTACAAATTAGTAATTTTCAGTATGAGGAATTAGGATTAAGGGAAAATGACACATAAGAAGTAATTTTTATAAAGTGTTCATCAGATTTGGAGGGTTTGATTTTGTGTGTGTGTGTGTGTGTGTGTGTTTTGTTTTGTTTTTCTGCCTCTGGATGGGGATAATATAGTCCATAGCCAGTCAAATATAGTAATTCTTTGGACTGCCAAGAGGAGCTTCTTCCATCAAGGTTGTTCATCTCACAGTGTTCTTGTTGATGTATACATTGTTTTCTTGGTTCTACTCTCTTCACTCAGCATCAGATCCCATAAGTCGAATTGACTTGAATTCTTGTGGAATAGAAACTGATCATATTGCCATAGTTTCTAGAAAACTTGAGGAGAAAAAAGAAAGTATTAAAATTACCCCCCCTCAAATTATTGCTTCCTAAAACTTATCTGACTGAATCTATATTTCTATATAGTGGAATTTCATCAAATGACTTGAGAATAAAAGTAACATTGCAAGGTCACTTAAATAGATTCAAGACACTTCCCCCAAAATGTGAAGTACCTAATACAATAGATGTATTGAATTTATGGAAAAATTATGATTTTTTTCATGACTAAATAGAAGCTTTCCCATATGAATTTATAGAATCCTTTGTAATAGAAGGCTACCAGAGGTCATCTCATTTAACCTGCACCTACACAAGCATTTCCACTATACATTTTTTCAAGTCAGGCAGCAGGACTGTTCTCCAATTTGAAATTGCTTCTCTCTGTTTTACTTCTGCCAAAAAAACCCAGATTTTTGAATGAATCTCAATGGGAGTAGCACAAAGCAGCTTTACAGAGAAAGAATTTTTCATGTAATTTAATCCTGCCTTCTACCTACAATAGTAGTGGTCATTTAAAAAAGAAAAATTGGATATAATCAACAGAGTTCTTGGCTCATAGTGCTGTGGCTGTTTGCTCATTCTTCTATTTCTTCTAATTCTTCATGACTCCATTTTGTGTTTTCTTGGCAAAGATAATGGACTGGTTTGGCATTTCCTTTGCCAAATTAGGAAACTGAAGAAAATGAACAAAAAAGGCTAAGTGACTTCCCCAGGGTGATGAAACTAGTAAGTACCTGAAACCAATTTTGGAAGAAGTCTTCAGGAAAAGGAGTCTTTCTGCTTTTAGGCCTGGTGTTCTATCCATTATGTCACCTAGCCACATCAGCACATAGTAAACAATAAATAAAATGTTTGTTCCCTCTCTCTCTCTCTCTGTTTCTTTCTTACTTTCTTTTTTTCTTTCTTTCTCCTTCCTTCCTCCCTTCCTTTTTTTCTTTCTTTGCTTCCTCTCTCTCTCTCTCTCTCTCTCTCTCTCTCTCTCTCTCTCTGTATGTATGTGTGTGCTTCTTTATCATCTATTTCATAATCATAAAAATAGCCTGCCCCAAGGGCAGCTAGGTGATACAGTGGATAGAGCATTGGTCTTGGAGTCAGGAGGACCTGAGTTCAAATGTGACCTCAGACACTTAATAGTTACCTCACTGTGTGACCTTGGGCAAGTCACTTAACCCCATTGCCTTGTCAAAAAAAAATTAATAGCCTATCACAGTATACCACACACACAAAACCAGTCTTAAAGTCATACAGATCT
The DNA here is from genome assembly GCF_037893015.1 of Macrotis lagotis. Classification (NCBI taxonomy): domain Eukaryota; kingdom Metazoa; phylum Chordata; class Mammalia; order Peramelemorphia; family Peramelidae; genus Macrotis; species Macrotis lagotis. The sequence continues at coordinate 165,166,440 of NC_133665.1, forward strand.
GGGTTCAAGTCCCAACCTTGGAACACACTGGCTTTGTGAACCTGGACAAAGTATTTAACCTTGCATTACTCAAATTTTTCTGCTAGGTACAGACTCACTGGTAGAAAACGTTTTCTCACCAGGAGTTCTCAGTAGTAGAGAAATCACAATTTCGATTTAAAAACACCTATTTGCTTGGTAATTAGTATTTATTAAGTTTCCATAACATACTGAGTACATAATATAAATGTTACAAGAGTCAAAGCTGTCTACTAACCTCTATGAAGGTAAAGCAGAGAAGAAAGAAGGAGGAGGAGGAAGAGAATAAGGAGGGGGAAGAGGAGGAAGAGGAGGAGGAAGAAGAAGACTAGGAGAAGGAGGAGGAAGAAGAGGAGGGGGGAGGGAAGAGAAAGATAGAAACAAAAGGAGAAAGAGCAAAACAAATGTTATTCCTGCATACCATTCCAAGGATTCTTTTGGAGGACAAAGATAAGAATCACATAGGATGGAAAGACATGGAGAGAATATTTTTTTTAAGAAGGTACTTAAGTATCATGATAATGGAAGGTGAATAACAGAAAGAACCTTGAAAGACATTGAGCACCAGCCCTGGAGTCAGGAGGACCTGAGTTCAAATTCAGCCTCAGACACTTAATAATTGCTTAGCTGCGTGACCTTGGCCAAGTCACTCTTAACCCCAATGCCTTAAATAAGTAAATTTAAAAAAAAATAAGACATCAAGGCTAGGTTCTCCCAGATTCATGTTTGCCATATTTAAAGACATGTCCCTTTTCTCCCTATCTATCAGGCAAGGGAAATTCTCTAGGAAGTCTTCTATGATCAATCCAGCCGTAGTTACTCCTTTAACTGAACTCTTATACAACCTGCAATCAATATGCAATGGATCCATATGGATTCAATGGCTAATTTGTATATCTACACACAAAGAAGAGTGTAAGTACTGTGAGCGCAGAGGTCGTCACATACTTTGTAACTCATAGCACTTAAATCCACACTAAATGCCAACTATATCCTATAAAGATTGTACAGTCATGGGAGTACCTCATTTTTCTGACAGAACAGGACTTGGGTACAAAATAGAACAGGTAAAACTATGCACTTAGCACAGATAAATGCAAGTCACAATTAGTTACATACAATTAATATAAAATATACAAAGAGCAAATATGCAGAAATTGCAGGAATAGATATAGATTTTAAGCATTTAATGTATATTAAGAATTTTGAATGGATGGGTGGATGGATAGAATAAAAACATGTATTATATTTGTAATAGGGGAGTTACAAAGTCAGCAACGAAACATCCCCTGCTCTCAAGAAGCTTAAGTTATACTGACTACTAAGATAGGAATGGAAGAGGATACAATATGTATACGAGTAAATTAATATAGTACTTAATACAGTAAATTAATACTGTAACCTAATTTCAAGACAGAGAGACTGCTAATACATTTTAAGATAACTAGAAGACATGGTAGATAGAAAAATGGAATGGAAGTCTGGAACACCTGAATTGAAAACCGGCTTCAGATACTTACTGGCTGTGTGACCTTGGTATTTAACCTCTGCCTGCCTCAGTTTCCTTAACTGCAAAGTAGAAATAATAATAGAACCTACTTCATAATGTTATAGATCATAGGAAATTATATTTGCAATGTTGCTGGCACACAGTAGATGCTTAACAATTGTTTGTTCTTCCCCTCCCAATGTTTAAAGGAGTCATCAGAAAAGGTTTAGTGTGAGTGGTAGAAGTGGGAAGTTGTACTTTGAAGGAAACACAGGATTCTATATAGTAGAAAGAAGGAAATACCTTCCAGACATGTGACATACATGTTCAGGGACACAAATGCAATATATAGATATAGATATAGATATAGATATAGATGATATAGATAGAGATTAGATAGAGATAGAAATAGATATAGAGCCAGAGCCAGATGTAGATGATATAGATATAGATAGAGATAGAGATAGAGACAGAGACAGATGTAGATGATATAGATAGATATAGATATAGATGATATAGATATAGATATGGATATGGATATAGACATGGACATGGACATGGACATGGAGATAGAGATAGAGATAGAGATAGAGATAGAGATAGAGACAGAGATAGAGATAGAGATAGAGATAGATGATATAGATATGGATATAGATATAGATATAGATGATATAGATGATATAGATGATATAGATATATAGATATATAGATATAGATATAGATATAGAGGTACATATATTATATACAGATTATATATATATATGGAGGAATTACCAAGACAATTAGACTGGAATATAGGGAAGGTTAAGAGGAATAATATGAATAAAAACTAAATGTATGATTGTTTACAAGATGACTCATGCCTCATCTCTTGCCTTAAGGATGTGTTATGAGGCCCCAACTAGTACTGTGCATAGTAATACTGTTGACAATCCTCTGTAGGTAATATCATTATAACTAAAAAACAAATGCTAACTTTCCTTAAAATTCCTACCCATTTAAATGCCAACTCGTTCAGTCTCTTTTAATAGCGGAATTTGCATTATTCATGTTCATTGCCTCCAAAACATATATCATCACAGCTGTGCAAGTCATCATATATATAGATAATTTCCAACTGCACCACCCACTCCCCAAACTGAACCTTGGCTGCAGCCCCAGTTGATTTTGAGAGGAAACACATGAACATAAAAAAAAAAATACTATCATAGTCGATACTGGGAGCAGAAATGGAAATCATAGTAACTGAAACCTCTCCAGAAATGTAACCAGGAGAAAGAAACTATCACGTCCGACTGCCCATTCCTAAAGCAATCTTTGCTGATCTGGCACTTTTTTGGTAGTTTTACTAAACTTATCTAAAAATCTATTGAAATTGACTCCAGAGGAGAAAACTCCCAACATTCTCTTCTTTCTACTTTCTTCCTAAGAAAGGAGTATAGGAGTCCAGTCACTGAAGAGAGCAGATTAAATATGAGCAACCTGTGAAGGCTGCATGAATTTCCATGTATTCTTTATACACTGGCTGCATACCAGAGAGCTTAAAATAGAGAAACATGTGTCCTTCATCGAACACACTTGGATGTGAAGGAGTAAACTGTGGATTGTTTAACAGTTGGTCTTTGGGTCCTTTGCACCCCTTCTTTATTTTCATGACAGCTTTGCAGAAAATTTCAGTGAGAAATTCACTTCAAGACAACTGGAAGAGATGTTTTTAAGAGGACAGTTTGACAATCATCCTAATAAAGAATGATTTCAGAATTAAAAAAGGGGGTATACTTCCTGGGACTGTTTCAAACTCTGAGGAATATTGTAGAAATTAATCCACAGTTGTATGGTGGGAAATGAACAAAAGAGCCCAATAATTCTTTTCTCTCTGGACTGAAAATATGTCACTCATGTTGTTGAAAGTGTCCATCAAGGTTGGTTGCTGACAGGATGAGGAGTTTGTGGTATTCATTTAAGGATGGAGAATGCTTCCTCAGCTTCTAATGGTTATTTGAAATGTCTCTAACAATCTCTCTCTCTCTCTCTCTCTCTCTCTCTCTCTCTCTCTCTCTCTCTCTCTCTCTCTCTCTCTCTCCCTCCCTCCCTCCCTCCCCTTTCACCTCTGTGTCCTATTTTCCTCCATATGTCTTTCTATCTTTCTGTCTCTGTCTCTTTGTCTCTGTTTCTGTCTGTCTCTGACTGTCTCTGTTTGTCTCTCTGAAAATCTGGAGATGAAAAAATGGAGTACATATCTTGAAAGGAGTCATTTTCATTTTACCTTCCTAGGCATCTCTCCCTGTATTTCTGGTATTTCTTCCACAGAAGACTTAGTGAAGAATTCTTCAGAAATACATCCATTGATGTTTAGAGGAAAGAAATTGGGCTTTTAAAAACTGTATCCTAACTCATCACTAGTCTAGCCAAGTCCACAAATGTCTATTAAGTCCTGTTCTGCACTTACAGCTTCATTTCTAGTCTTATGCAGATAAGACTCCTTGCATTGGAAGCATTTCTCCACTCCAAAATTAAGGAGTGACTTAGATTTTATTCCAGTGTTGTTGATCTCCTTCATCACAGTGACAAAGAAAACACCAATTACCATGCTTTCTATAAATCCCCCTCCTCCAAACCAGTCTCTCCTCTACCACTTTCTGGCAATGAGGTAGTTGGGGGTCACTAGCTGCATGTTATAAGCTCAGGCCAATACTTCTATGAGACCTTATTGGCTCCTCTTTCAGGATGACACGATTTGATCATGACTTTATTTTTATAAGGAACTGAGTTCAGATCTTGACTCTATCTTGTAAAGTAATACATAAATGACCTTGGATAAGTCACTTGATTACTCTGAGCCCTAGTCTTCTCATCTATTAAATGAAGAGACCTCATGGTCTCTTCCAGCTCTAAATCTATATTCCTTTGATCTTGTCCTTGATGTAATTTTCCATGGCATTCTTCCCACTTCATCATTCCTCCTCCCTGGCCTAGATCCATCCTTATCCTTCCCTGGGTAGTAATCTACTCAGAGTCTATTCTGGTCTTTCCCTGAGCTCTCCAAGTTATATCAATCTTTTTTAGCCTCCTTTCCACTCTAGCCACCATAGGTACCAGATTTCCTAGCTATGGCTGTGCCTAGGACAAAATGTACACACAAATGGTTTAGAGAACAAACCCATGTAACATAATTCTATCCAGTCTATGAGATCTAGTTTGGAAATGTTGTGATCATTCTGAGTCAGGCAAAGTCATAGTGATATGATATAGTCCTTTGATCATTTCCTTGATGGAGAGGTGTGGGATATGAAGGGATCATTGTCTCTTCCCACTTCCTGTGATGCAATGGGACTAATCTAGAGAAGTCGGTCTGGATCCTGCCAAGGCAAAAGATACTTTTAACATTAAGCAGAATGGAGACAATGGACAGTATTTTCAGGAGTTTCTCTCTCTCCCTTTAATTTAAAGATGGCATACATTCAGGAGTGAGATCTGAAGTCTCTTTACCTTTCTATTAAGGAAAAAGTTATAGCAGGTCAGAGAAGTGGGTGGTGAGTTGTTTTCAATGAGGAATGTTTGGGGAATACAAATCATCCATAGCATCTCCCCAAAAGAGCTCCATCTTTTTTTTGTCCATAGTGCATACATAAAGCTTTGCAAGCTGAAAGTAGAGTAATTATGTCTCTAAATATGAGCTAGAAGGTAGGAGTATGGGACCCAATAGTTCAACCACATTGTACTTTTAATTACAATGGCAGATGAAACAATACCATATTCAAGTAGTAATTTTATATTGTCAATTATTCAATTTAATAAATAACATACTAACATAATATTTCTTTGTATCTCTCTGACACTCTGTCCCTCTTTGTCTATCTGTCTCTGTCTCTTATCTCTGTCCCTCTGTCTCTCTCTCTGTCTCTCTCTGTCTCTGTCTCTCTCTGTCTCTTTCTGTTTCTCTCTGTCTCTCTCTCCTTCCCTTTCTTTATTGTTAAGAGTCCTGGGAATGGAATGATTTAACCAGGGTCCAAGAAAAATAGTGAACATCTTTCACTACATACACTTCTAAGGTATATTTCTGTAGTTAATAGAATTCAGTAATAGTAAGGGTATCCAGGTGATACACTGGATAGAGCACTGAGATTAGAAATTGGAAGACTCATCTTGAGTACAAATATAATCTCAGAGACTTACCAGCTGTGTGACCCTGGGAAAGTCCCTTAACCCAGTTTGTTTTACTTTCCTCAACTATAAAATGAGTAGGGGAGGGGAATAGCAAACCACTCTAGAGTCTTTCCCAAGAAAACCCCAAGAAAAGTCACAAAGAGTCAGATATAAATGAAAAGTAACTGAAAAGAACAGCAATGATAGTAAAGGTTGTTAAATGCTTGGGAATCCTCTATTAAGGAGACCTACTCTAATGTCTACAACCTAGTGAGGTGACAATGCTTAATTCTCAAAGGTTATGTGCTCTCAAAAGGCATAGGCTCCAGGAACACTGGAAAGAAAAGGATTTGAGAACAGATTAGGTCATGGACAGTATGAAACAAGATCTAGATGTGTCTTTTTGGTTGTACTTCCGGCAAGTATAACATTATTGTAAAGGTCTAGGGTTAGGTAAGATAAATAGAATATTTATTTCTCTGGGTAATTTTGGCAATTTGTAATCTGTTAATATTGAACTTTTTCTGAATATTCCAAATAAATTTGCTAAGTCTCTATGTGCCACTTTTGAATGTATTAGTTTATTAAAATAGCAATTCTATGGATACTGTAATCTATCAGATTTCTTTTTTCCAAAGTTCATCTGTTATTTTTTTAACATTCAGTCATATGCATATGTATATTTTTTAGTTACAAAATTTCCTTCCATCCTTCCTTCCCAGCCCCCTCCTCTGAATGATGAACAGTCAGGTTAACATTATACATACTTGGGGCGGCTAGGTGGTGCAGTGGATAAAGCACCGGCCCTGGAGTCAGGAGTACCTGCGTTCAAATCTGGTCTCAGACACTTAATAATGACCTCGCTGTATAGCCTTGGGCAAGCCACTTAACCCCATCTGCCTTGCAAAAACCTAAAAAAATTATACATACTTATTTTTGATAAACGTTTACAGATTAATCATTTTTGGTATGAGGAAATAAGATTGAGGGGAAAAGCTACATAAGAGAGGATTTTTATAAGATTCAGAAGAGGTTTTTTGTTTTGTTTTGTTTTGCTTTAGATTGCCATTCTTTCAAGCATTCCAGTCCTACTCACTTCATTTCCCAACACACTGCCTGTTCCTTCTCCTTAGCATCTTCGTCTTCATCCAGCTCTCTTTTTTGTGTTGTCTTCCCCAAACCATTACAATGTCAGCTTCTTGAGAGTAGAAACTATTTAATTTCATATGTTTATTCTCCAGATCCCTTAGCATAGAGCCTTGTAATTAAGAAATTAATTACCTTTATGCTTTCTCTTTCTTCTCTCTCTCTCTTTCTATCTCTCTCACTCTAAGTATCACAGACATAGAGCTAGAAGGAACAGAGGTCATCTCATTCCATCTCATTTTATAGATGATAAAACTGAAGCCCAAGGGGACTAAATGAATTGTTTCAGGTCACAGAAATAGTGCCAGAGGCAGGATTTGAATCATGATCCTTTGGGTCAATAGTCATTGCTTTTCCCCTGTACTACACTGACTTGCTTTACTCAAGTTTTCTGGAAGATTCTAGTTCAGACCAGATTCAGTTTGCAGTAGATAACTTTGCCATTGTTTCAATTAATGAAGTAATGAGGAGGAAATATACTTTTTCCCACATAGTTATTAAAGTACTGGTGGATTATTTCTTCAAAACTTATGTATCTGTTGCTCAAAAACTAAGTTTGCTCAAGTTAAGAAGTAAGCTTTCAGATTAGAGAAGGCATGATGAATTTTTCAGCCACATTGACTCTTTGAGACCCATTTACGTAGTTGGACAGAGATAATTCTTGCACCAGTGAAATCATGAGCCTTTAACTTAAATGATTTGGCTTGCCTAGGAGTGATACAAATTTTAAAATGTTCAGATAATGGGAGTTTTTCAAATTGCTTGATGCCCCTTCCTAATCTCCCCCCCCCCACCTTCCCCAACACATACACACACACACACACACACACACACAGACACAAATACACAGCAGTCTAAACATTCCAAGTCTCTTTTTGTGGCCTGGTGTCTAAATACCTTAGCATTTTGTCAAATGCCTTGGAATATTTCATCTGATCAATGAACTCCTAAATAAATAGTGATTACATAGGAACACCATCCAACTGCCATGAATTGGCATTAAGCAGTAATGAAAGATGCCACTGTAGTTCTGACCATAAACTATACCTATTAGGTATTTGGCTTACTTATTTCCATGACCCACCAGATAGCTTCTGGGAAACCAAAATCTTTGGATTGGGCGGGGGGGGCATATGGTAGTAGACCTGAAAAGAAAGGCCATACTGATCATTGAAAGACAGATTTGAGAGGCAGCTAGGTGGCACAGTGGATAGATCACCAGCCCTGGAATCAGGAGGAACTGAGATCAAATGTGACCTCAGTCACTTAATAGCTACCTAGTTGTATGGCCTTGGGCAAAACCTAAAAAAAAAAGATAGGCTTGGATATACATGTTGTCATCAATTTATCTCCATAAAATCATATTCTGCACTTTTCCTGGGTTTGCTGGAGAACCGTGATGACTAGCTTTTATGGGAGGGAACTACATTCATAAGACCAAAGATTGCCACAGTATCCAGACCATCACCAAAAGGTCATAGGCTGACATGATTCTTGAAAAGGCAGTGAGAAGCATGGCTTTGCACAACATTTCCCTCACTATAATAAACATAATGTGCCAGTCATGCCATCATCCATGTGATATTATGGTCCTTTGATTATGAAGATCTCTGTCACAACCCCTTCCAGGTCTAAACTCAGAGGCTTTACTGACCTCACAGGATATAGGAGCTAATTCCCAGTAAGGAAAATGGAGTTGAAGAATTTTGATCAACATCTTGGCAAGAAAATGAAGTCAGATTTACTCATAACTCATTCAAAGCAACCTCAATGAAGTACCAAACAAAGTTTCCTTTATTGTTGACGCATCTATCTTCCGTTTCCTCTTTGCTTGAACGTTATGTGTCCCTCTAAAGTAAACTGAACCAGAAAAAATGTACATCAGGGCAGCTGGATCTTTGTTGTAGTTTGTCTTGTGCTCAAGCCCAGGGTCATAAGAACTTACCAACAATGTATAGAATTGTATTGTCAATATTTTTAAGTTGACCATTATTGGTTTTGATTCATTGTCCCAATCAAAGGAATGTAGGATTCAGTTCAGTTCAGTACACAGCTCTAGGCTTCTGCAATGTGCCTGCTCTATGCTACACCTGGAGAATATCAATACAAAAATGAAACAGTTTTTGACTTGAAAAATATTGTATTCAGCTCAGGAAAAAGGAGAAACAAAATTTGCATAAAGTACCTGGCAAGAAAATACAAAGTAGTTGTGCGTGAGAAATGTTGTTAGAAATGAGAAACGGTCATCAGGTAAGTTTTTCTGTAAAAGATGGTACTTCATCTGAACGTTGAAGGGACTTAGGGTTTACTGAGAGCCTCACCATTATTTAGAGATTATTGGGAGGCAGGGATAAGGGGGGAGAACTTTCTAGGCACATGGGGTAAATATGGGCAGAAGCATAGAATACAGAAAATAGATTTAAAGCTATAAGTGACATTGGAAGCCAGATAGTCTAATAGCAGGGAAGTTCTTTGACTTACCCAGGGTCACATAGGTTGCAAGTAACAGAACCTATGGTGTCCTTTGGTGGATTGATGTCACCAAGTCTCAGCTCAGTTTGCCTTTGCTAAGGCTTGGGATATAATAAGAATCCCCTTAGATTAGTCATCTTGCTCAGAGGAGTGGGAACATGCCAGGAAAGCCACCTAAATTAGGTGATGATTATTCAGGTATAAAGCTCCTTAAGACTAATGTCTGTTACTGTGCTTTCTCAGGTTCCTCTAAGATTGGTGCATTGTTAAAAAAGCATCTCTCTTCCTCGGTGTGCTAGCATTGGTGAGCCATCCAGAAGGCTGCCTGGACCAATCTGGCTTCTTGGGATTCCTCCACTTTTGTATAAGTTGCTTTTATGCTGTCCGCATTTAGAGATTTATACAATGGAATATGAAAAAGAAAGAACTTAATTTACTCCCTTCACTGGTCCCTATCCCAGGAATGTGGACATCCCTACCTAGGAGGTTTCTGTGCTTATCCCAGAGGCAGGTGAGAGATGAAGTAGACAAGGGAACCTGACTTTTCCAGATCTGGATTTTCCCCTTAGTAATGAGAAAGACTCAATGTTGCCTAAGAGCAAAGAATCTGCCCCACACCCAGCTTTTTCATATAAGAATTTTTATTAAAATGAGTATATCACTACCATTTTCTCTCCCATGGCTCACTAGTCTTTATTTGGCATCCACATGAATTGGCAAATCACCATCATCTGTTTACAAGGACCAATCACTATTTCTCCCTTTTGCAACTCCCTATTTATAAGTAATAAAACATACAAATAAAAACGGTTCTTATCAATGATATTTTTATTTTATGGAAACCCCCATTAAGAAACTAATTAAAACAGGTATAACTCTCTGAAGATTCTTACCCCAACTCCCACCCTTACATCTCCCCCACAGAAGCAAGTTGCATGTCCCCATGGACTTTTAGAAGTACCCCTGAGAATACTCTCCATACAGCAAATCTATACAAATCTAAAAAAAAAAAAATTAAAACTATCAGAGTAAACACATACCATAATATTGGACAAAAATTGCTGAAAGAAGAGGGAATGGGCAGTTTAGCAACTGCATGAATTCTGGATTGGTGGGAGTTTGCCATCTCTCACCCCAGTCTCAGTTGGCCACTCTTCTTTACTCTAATCCTCAGAAGCCATTTTTCCGCCTAATTCTCCCTTTACTAATTTTATTTAACTTCCCAATAACTCTATTTCTTCCCAATACTGCACAATAGCATAGAAGTATTTAGCGTATTGTCCAGAATCCATCTGGCTCCTCCACATTCCCTTTATGGTTCAGTTTTCCGCTGTGGAGAAAATTCATTGACTTTCCACGTGTTTTTTTCTCTTTTTGCTCCCAGAGCTATTCACCACCTCTTGAGACAGCTTCTCCTCCTGGTGAAAAGAAACAACGCTGTCATTCATATTCACCTCTTCTTTGGTCCATGAGTCGTAACAAGACAAACAATTCCATTCCAATGAGCAGAACTTTTCTTTCCAGATTCATATGCCATTTGTTTGAATAAGGAGAGCAAATGTGACCTCACTTCCCAACACCAGGGCATTACCAGCTACTTAGAGAATCCATATATTTTGTGCTCTATTTGTTGTTCATGTATTTCACTTGTATCCACCTCTTTGTGACCTCATTTGAGGCTTTCTCAGAAAAGATACTGGAATGGTTTGCCATTTTCTTCTCCAGTTCATTTTACAGATGAAGAACGTGATAGTAACAGGGGTTAAGTGACTTGCCCAGGTTCACTCAGCTAGTATCTGAAGCCATATATTTGAATACAGCTCTTTCTGACACCAGGCTCAGAATTTATCTGCTATTCTACCTAGCTGCCTTCTCAAACTTGACTAACATAGAACAATAGGAAAAAAACAAGACAAAGGTGAGTAAAGATATAGCTAGAGATAGCTGTAAACACACATATGTATATATGTGTTCTTTTACTATCATAAGTAAACAGAAAAACATGAGCTTTAAAAATGAATAATGAGGCACTCAACTACATCTGGAGGGCTGCTGTAGGGTGCTCCATTTCAAAGTTGTTAATACATGGTTTCTCCTATTCTCACTTTATGTATTTCCAATTTTAAGAAGCAGCTAAACTGTTAGCCAGTACATTGGAACTGACACAAAATCTATGTTTGCCTCTCAGGTAGAATATTTTGACGTTTAGTAACCTAGTGCCTTTTAAATTCTTTTTGTTCATGCAAAGCCATCACAAGCATATGACCAATGAGGTTTGGTCCTAAGATTCCACTTCAGGGATGTACCTTTAGTTCCTGGAAGGGAACACACTTTCTACCCACAGTGACTACTGGAACTATGCCTTTTTTAATGGCTGGGTCATGCTAGCTCTTGGCACAACCATTCCCAGACTTCCACTCCCAAGGACCAATGAAATGGCACATTTTCTTTAGAGCCAATTTCTTCCTCTCAATTTCTAAATTTGTCTGAATCAGATTCTAGGTCAAATTACCATGCTTTCTTCTATGGTGATTGTACCCAATATCACCCTAGTATGACCTCCCTCTTACTTCCAAGGAGAATTTACTCTGGCTCCAAAATTCCTAGTTACGTCTCTAGGGCATTTAATAATTCTAAAAGGTGGGAAAAATAACAAGGCACATCTTAAAAACAGCAAATGCTCAATAAATATTGGTTGAATATCTGGCTGAATTTAACAAAATAAAAAGTCATCTCATTTCTTGCCCAAAGGAAGATCAGAACTTTTAGTAAATGTTTAAGTAATGCAATGGCTAAAAGGCATAGTCATATACTGCCACTTTCATTCATTTATTAAAAAGGTTAACCTTGCACACAGAATTTGGTTAGCTCCATCTATTTCTGTGTTTCAAATTCCTTAATCAAAAGCATAGCAATTGGATGTGCTACTGAAGTTAGACTACGTTTTTGAAAACATCTTAGCTTGTGTCATTAGTGACTATGAGGTGATGTGACCAGTCAGACTTTTGACTTAAAATACAACTCCCTATTCCTACTCATAGATAAACAGAACCAATGCAAAGGAAGGACAACTCTGTCTCAGAGTTTGGAATGGGAGAGGCAAATGGATAGTTGGTAGATTGATAGAGATATACATACATACATATATAACATACATACATACACACATATATTATATATATATATATACATATATATATGGAGAAAGAGATGAAGAGAAGAATAAAGAAATAGAATGATACAGATGAAAAAATATATAGACAAACTGAAAAATGATAGTTGGATGGTTATTTGAGTTCATGGTTCCGAGTAGATCATAGACTATCCATACACGGATACATAATAAAAATATTATGTATTTTAATTTTATATATGAATATATAACTAGATTCCATGTATATCAATATATACACATATGTGTATTCACATAACAGATATACATATATGTTTAAACCATTAAATCACCCATCAACATTTAAAAACAAAAAGAATTTAAGATAAACTTGATTATTTCTCCCTAAAATTGTCTATTAAAGAATGAACACTTCTGGGGAAGCTAGGTGGCACAGTGGATAGAGCACCGGCCCTGGAGTCAGGAATACCTGAGTTCAAATCCAACCTCAGACACTTAATAATTACCTAGCTCTGTGGCCTTGGGCAAGCCACTTAACCCCATTTCCTTGCAACCCCCCCCCAAAATCAAATTATAAATTATAGAATTACAAAGAATGAACACATCCAATAAAATTATTATTGAGACCAACATTATCACATAAAATCATAGCTGTTGTTATTGGAAAAATTATTTCTCTCTTCTTCAGGTTATGGGAATTGAGATCACTAATATTACCAAGACCTTGACTTTTTTACAAAAGTATTATTTCAAATTTTAAGAGATCCAATAATGTACAAAAGCTAAAGAAAAACAAAGCTATGAAAATATAACAGGGTATTACTTGTGTACCATATCAAATCAATAAAATGCACATCTCTGAAAAGGAAAATTTGATATCCCTGGGGGAGTCAATTTTTTTTATTCATGTATTTGTTTTGAATTTTGAAAGTTTATTTTGTTGTTCAATCTTTTCCTGGGTCTTTCTTTTAGCAAAATACAAAGAGAGCTAGTAGCTATCTCGTTCCCCAAAGGAAAGGCCAGGCACTATTTCAGAGAGCAATGACTATTTAAATCCCTAAGTACTTTAGTTCTTCAATAAGCCTAGGACCTTGCTTTTGTGAATATTCCCTTGAGTGGCAGATTTCACTTCATCCTTGTCTCTTCTTCTTTTGTGACTCTTTTCTATATCCTTCCATAAAAGATCCCCTAGGGATCCACACAGTTTTCTGGGCACCTTCCTCTAGATGTCTTGCCATTGTGTGGGTACCACCAGAACCCATGGTCTGTTCATCACTTTTCCTTTCTCTCAATACCTGAATTGTCCACATCCTTTTCTGTTCATAAGCCTGCCTCCTCCATTATTCAATGAGGGTAACATGAAGAGAGAAACACTTTCACAAACTGGAATGTTTGCCATCAGGAGCCTCAGGAACATGTCAAGATAGACTCTTAACCATCGGAAAATGGAAGTTTGAGAAAGAGCAATATTCAGAGTTAGTGAGGGATAAGCAGAGTTCTTAGGTCAGGGTAGATCATAGACTATCCACACACAGATATTCACTATTTGTTCATTCATTTGTAGTTTTCTCAAATATCTTGATGATTACCATTGTCCAATATAATGTGCCATCCAATAATTAACTCACTGTCATTTCTATATATCAGTTTTTACATTTTCAGTCAAACTTTTCCCTATAGCAACAAATTACCATCTTTTGAAAAAAAACTTGGTTTTTAAATGCCTTTATCTTTCAGGCTCTACTTTGCATAATATTTGGACCTAGAAGGAGAAGTTTTAGAAATCACTTAGATTAACTCTTATTTTACAGATTAAAAAAATGTAACCAAGAAATATTAATCAAGAGGAAAATGTGGCATATGAGATAAAAAGTAGCTCTCAAAACTAAGAAAATAATCTCAACTCACAAATGCAATTGTTAGGTGATCCTGGGCAAGTCAGCCTTTTAGAAAATTCTTTTAAAATCCCAACTGCAAGAAGTGCTAATTTGAATTAGTAGAAGGAGTTTTCTCATCTGGGTCCTAATGTCTAAGTCATTAACAACAAAGCTGGAGGTGAACACAGATTTTCTGAACCAAAAATCTACTGTTCATTTTGAAAAATAATATTTGCTTTTCTATTTTCTCACTCTTTAGTTCACATACTCATTCTATCAATATGCATTCATGCTTTCTATTCATAATCAATCTCAAGTTGCTGACTTCTCTTAAACCCAACAAGAATCTTAGATTCTCTGATTAATTACTTCCCACCTCTGTTTAATTATTATTCCTCCATTCAGAATTAAATCTTTATTTTGTGGAGTTAAACAAGACTAGACCCAAGAATATAGGACTTCAACAGATATAGGATGTAGCAGGTCTGATTAGAGGGTTGCTGCTTTTCAGGGACATCTCTTAGTGAAGGACATGGAAAGCATTATGTGTTGACAATAGTCTGAGCAGATGGCAGACCTGATTAGACTCAGTGGCAAAACGATTTCGAATTCCAACACAATCAAAACCAGTATGAGTGCCTGAAACACAAAACTATATAAATATGACATCTTGTGTTTTCGTTACACTTCATCCATTTTTCACAGCAGTTACTTATGCATTAGATACCTAGATTCAAATCATGATGAAAATAGAATATAAATGCCAAAGAGGAATAGATTCAACATGAGTTGGATCAATTAAATATATCTCCAGTCTTGACTTCTTATGAACTGTATCACCAGTTGCATAAAGGACATTTTCTAACTGCACCTGGAACTCAACATGTCCAACATAAAACTTTGTCATGTATTCTAGAAATTTAAAAAAAAAAGAAATACAATCCTTTATTTTCTCATGTAGTTCTCTCCAGGTTTCAACACTAAACCTTCCAAATCTTTCTTACATTTTTATTAGATCTGTTGGGTCCTGTCTTTCTATCTCAACTGACTTCTACCAACTTTATAATTTTAGTCACACTCTGGTCACCTAATTTCAATTACTCCAAATCTATATTGTTATCTTTGTCTTTCTCTCACATATTAAATGTTACCAAGACTAGATGGATGCAGATATATGTACAAGTCAACTGTTAGATCTAAATGTGAAACGTATTTCCTTAGGAGACAGGTAAAATGATCGTGATCCGCAAAGTCAAAATTTTAGTGTAGTCTATGAAGCAAAAGTAAATTATTTTCCCCTGGCACATCCTTATTTTCTGCATTAACCCGGGGAATGGTGGAAATTTGGTCTCTTTTTCCTCTTTCTTTCAAAACCACCCATCATGGGTGAAATTATTCTTGATAATTCTTAGTTCACATATTGTTGAAGCCCTAGTTAAAGAATATTCAGCATAAACATTTTAGCATGTGAAATGAGTGCAACTGTTTGGTAATTTGAACATTTATCATCACTGTCCTTCTTTAGAATTAAGATAGAAATGGGTCGTCTCCAATCCACTGCCCACTGTTGAGTTTTCCAAAATTACTGGCATATTGAATACAGCACTTTAACAGTATTATCACTTTTAATGAATTCTTAAATTATATTTTATTTATTTCATTAAATAATTCTCAATTACATTCAATTTTAAAACAATGTTGGGGTGAAAATTCTCTCTCTCTTACTTTTCCTCCTTCCTTGAGAAGGAAAGCAATATGATAATGATTATATGTGTGAAGTTATCACACATCTAGTGACTGTTTGAAGCAATATTTGAACTCAGGAAAATGAGTCTTCCTGACTCCAGGTCTGGCACTCTATCCATTGCATCACGCAGATGTTCATCATGCATTCTACTTACACTTAATTTCAAGTTGACCCCAGTTCTGTCAAACCCAGTGAGAAACACACTCTCCAATCTATTAATTGCAAGCTCTGCTTAATTATCATTCATTCATTCACAATTGCACATTTCCAGATACTTTCTTAGACAAGACTAGATCCAAAAATATTTGGGGCAAGCCTGGCCTGATTAGAGTATTGTCCACTTTCAAGGGACATATTCTGTTTAGTGAAAGACAAGAAAAGCATTAGTTCAAAACAAAAGGCATTTAGTTAAAAAATAAGTGAGTGGTATTGTTTATGACATGTATTTACTCACAGACCATCATAACACCATGGAACTAGGCATACTTGGGAACATGCAAGAGGTCATGCAAGTAAAAAATAGTCTCACAGGCAAATGGGTACAAAAATAAGAAAGAGTTGTATTTAGGATATATTTTTGAAGAGTACATGGATATGGACATGTGATCAGAACAAAAAAGGTAGACAGGGCTACCAATACCTCTGGTGGTTCAGAGCAGCAGTTGTCACAAATGATACAATTATGCTATTATCATCTGGGAATTTTCATTTCAGATAGACAAGGTATATTTTTCTGCTAGGAGTCATGTTTCCCCTCTCTATTGTGCATTTCTCCTGAAATTTTTCTCTGACTACCATTTGTTAGAATGCACTGATTAAGAAGCCTCTTCCTTTCAGGAAAAGGCTAAACTCTTGCATAACCTAACACCATGAATCACTATAGCCAGATAGAAAACCAGCAGTAGCTTCAGGCTGTTTTATATTATAAGAATATGGTTTTATACCCTCTAAGAATATTATTTTTAAGATTTTTCTTTTAATTATAATAAAAGTGCCTTGCTACAAATAACTATAGAATTTGGGGTTAGAAAATACCTTCTAATGCATATCAAAAACCACAGGGTTTATCTAGGACCTACTCAGACTATTTTATTGATTCTCAGCATCCTTGCTGAATAGGGGTTGGGGCTGGTATGATGTTGGATAAGGTAGACAGATGAAGTATTCTTACTAAAGAAGCAAGGTATGTGCATGGAAAGTGTCTTAAATTTTCCTGCAGTTTGCTGTTTTATTATCCTCCCTTGTCTCTCCCATACTCACCCACCCCCAAATCCAGACCTGCTAACATGGTGTTCCACTAGCAGAATATACCTTAAAGCTTCAGGGTTCAGCATCAAGGTGCTGCAATTGAACTAAAGGGGATATGACAAGTTCTTCCATGCTCTTGTCTCTCCTAGGCATTTGAGGATGAAAGCCCCAGTGCCTTTGATCACCAGAAAATTTGGCTATCCCCTCCGCCTAATGTTATTAATCTTTAATGCCTTTTCGTTCCCTCTATCCTCACACTTAAGTTACCCTTTTCTTCATTAATTCTGACATCAGCCGGATGAATTCCTGTGAGGCCCGAGGCACTGCAGTTCTCTCTTCAAATACCAAAGGCCAGATTTTTAAAAGACAGGCATAATTTTTTTGCCCACATGAATTTGTGTAACAATATTACCAATTAGCCCTTTGTACCAGCCAAATAAATTGCCTGTGCGTGAGTGTTGGATGGGACTGGGGGGCTGGCAGTGTGTGAAATGGACCGTGCAAATACTGGGAGGGACTGAACCCCTGCCTGTCAAAAATAATCCTTGTAAAGACCTCCTTCAGTATTTCTCCTTGAAAACTAACTCCCCAGCAATGTAGATGTGTTCTTTCTTCCCAAGATACTCAAAGTCTACCTGAATTGACAGTTAACACCATCCTCTTGAATTTCATTTGATATGTATCATATATTTCAAAATTTATATACATATATTTATACACAAATATATTGATATAGAATAAATCTGATTACTGTGATATATATATATATATAATTTGCTCATATATACATATAAATTTATATATATATGCATACAATCTTCTGAGATTTCTCTAATAAAAGAAATTAGGATAGGAAAAAGGTAACTATTAAAAATCAGGGTTGATATCTCATTGCTCCTTCTCCTTAGAGAGATAAATCATTGCTGAAATTCTTTTACTTCAAAGAGTGACTCATTCTGGCTAAGCTAACAAGTAGGTAACAAAGAAAGGCTGAAATTATAGTTAATAAACTTTTTTTAATTCATTGCAGTTGGATGGTGCAATGGGTACAGTGATATAAGTAAATATACATTTATTACTGTGTAATCCTGATTAATTCACATTAACCTTCCTATGATTCAATTTCCTCATTTCCAAAGTGCAACTTATAATAATACCCATACATAGTGTTTATATGATCACCAAATAAATTAGTATTTTAAAAGTTTGCAAAACATAAAGTGCTATAAAAGTGCTCTTAATTATTTTTATTACAAATAATAGGGTGCAGAAGATCAGGCATATCTGCCAAATTTCCTTTAGTTTGACTCTGCCATCTTTTTCAACTTGCACCTTGGACTAGGACTAAAAAAGTAAAAAAACAGAATGGTCTGGTTGAATAATTCCCTTCAATTCCATTAACTTTGTTTTGCAACAAGCATTCATGAAGGGCTTATTATGATTAAGTCACTGCCTTAGTTTTGAAGATACAAAGATTAAAAATGGCCATATTCAAGAAAAACTGATCTTCTAATGGGCAACATTCAATCTGAAGAAAGGCAAGAAAAAAATACAAAACAAACAGAGAAAAAGTAATTTCATAGGAAGTAAGGTTCCTGACAATTCAGAGAATCAGAGATGACAGAAGAATATCATTGAGGAGGTTGCATTTGAACTGAGTCTCAAGTAGAACTGAGACTTTACTGTGTAAATGTAAAGAATGAGTGCATTCAAAAGAATGGAGACCAAAGATAGAATATCATTCAGCATATAGACGTCAGGAATTAGGCTAGATTGCTGAGGAATTAGAGGGCATGGGGGAGAGTAAGCTGAAATATGAAAAGCAGATTGGCAAGAGACTTGCATTAGAGGCTGAACTGGAGAGTTTGCATTTTATTGGCAATAGGGAGTTACTGAAGCTTCTTGTAGCACAGTTATATCTCTGATTTAGTAGTAACAATTTAGCCATGCGAAAAAAATGAATTAGGGGGAGAAAAGATGATGGGAAAGACCAACTAGGAGATAATTGCCATGATCAGGATAAAAAGGTGATGAGGGCCTAAATAAGAGTGATGGCCTTTGTGCTTGAAATTTAGTGAAAGTTTTAATGATCCAAAAGATGAGTAAGAAAGTATGGTTCTTGGAAAAGAAAGCACGCAATGGTCATCAGTGACAGAGAAAGTACTACTGCTCATCCTCTTTTTTATTTTTATTTTCTCTAAAAGAAGGACCTGAACTGGAATACTTATAATCAACAAAAAATTTCTTTTAGCTTTTTTTTTTTGGCAAGGCAATGGAGTTAAGTGACTTGCTCAAGGTCACACAGCAAGGTAATTATTAAGTGTCTGATACAGGATTTGAATTCAGGTCCTCCTGACTCCAGGGCCAGCACTTTATCCACTGTGCCACCAAGCTGACCCCAACAAATATTTATTAAGCTCTTACTGTATGCTAGACACTATACTGATGTTAGAGTTGTGATGGAAAAAAATCAGTCCCTATCTTTAAGAAGATTGCATTATATTGGGGGAGGAAACATGCACAATTCAGCAGAGAAGAGATAAATTCAGAGGAGATTGAATGTGCCCTTGGTAACTAACATGGAGTCAAATCATGGGGGAAATACAGTAAGATGGTAGATACCTTGCTGATTTAAATGAGTTCAAATAACCTGGCTCAAAAGGATTACATTCTGAGGTTCTGCAATAACTTGAAGATATAGGGTCAAAAATTATGGAATTAGAGTCCAATGGGATCTTCAGAGCTATGTCTGAAGGTATTAGTGGACATGTAAGTCACCCCCCAGTAATATGAATGAGACTAGAATCCAGAGAACTGAAGAGGGCTCCCCAAGGTCACATAGGTAAGAAATGGCATATCTCTGAATTATTCTTAGCAGTTTTTGAGCTGTCATGTAATTGTTATGCATGTTTTTTTATTTACTTATTTGTATGTTCTTGTATTTTCCATCATATGAAAAGAGAAGGGAGGAGGGAGCTACAAAACTTTAGGTTGTCAAATCAGTATAAATTATAGAGTGGTGAGAACGATGTGATCCAGGTAGAGTTTTGGGTTGAAATTGACCTAATAACAGTTGTGGAAATATGCATCACAACACATACACACACACACACACACACACACACACACACACACACATGCAGAAACACACTAACAAACCCAGACTACGGGTTTTCAGTTTCTGCAAATTCAATAAAAGGCAGCAACACAATGTTAGGTTGACCAGGTGATGCAGTGGTTCATGCCAGACCTGGAGACAGGAAGTCACATAATCTGTTTACTTCAGTTTCCTCATCTATAAAAATGATCTGGACAAAGAAATGACAAACAATGCCAGTATCGTTGCCAAGAAAATCCTAAATGAGGTCCACAAGAGTTAGACATGTTTGAAAATTACATAAACAGTGGCAACCAAAGGTAATGGCGGGATGGGAGGGAGCTAGTCAAGCTTGCATCAATAGAATAAGACAGAAAAAGTGAGGCGGTACTCATTCTCTGATCATTCAGAGTATCATGATTTATTTTGGATCCCATACTTCAAGAGAAATGTTGATAAATTGAGAGAAAATGCTGTAGGATCTGCAGTAGAACATTAACTCCATGAAAGACTACTTCATTTTTATTCTCAATGTCAATATTAGTTAAATAGAACTGAATAATAAGACTTTAGAAAAGATTTCAAAGGATTTACAGGATGGAAAAATCTCAAAAAGGATTTTTTGAAGACATAATGAGAAAGCATGTGATGCAAAAGAAGGAGAGGGGGTGTATAAAGGTGACTTCATAGAAATTCATCAACCAATGTGGTCTGTATATATGTGTGTGGTCTCCTTTCATAGATTGTAAATTCCTTGAGAACAGGGACTGTGCTTTGCCTCTTTTCTTATTCTCAGTTAGTATGTGGCACAGAGAAGACCATTAACAAGTGTTTTTGAATGATTGATTTATAAAAGAGGTTTATAAGAACACAAAGGTAGAGAAGATTTTGGAGGATGAGTATAAAACATAAGCATTATTTAATATTTTTAAAGAGGAAAAGGTAGAGATAGGCAAGTTTTAATTAATTTTTTTCAATTAATAAAACTTTATTTTATCTCTCTTCAATTCCAAATGGGGAAAACAATCAAATTAAAGCCTCCTAACAAATGATCAGATTAAAGCAAGATGAAGCCCAAGATGGGTCATTTCCAAAAATATGTCTAACTGCACCTTGAGACCATCTTTTTTGTTAAGAGGTAGGTAGCTTGCTTCATAATTCATCCTCTGGATTTGATTTCCAAGAATCAGAGTTATCTCAAAATGAAATGGAATTGGTTTTATGGTAATGAGTGCCACATCGTTTGATGGCTGGAGATTCTTGCATTTTTAGGTATCCAGAATGGATCACTTCAAAGGTTCCTTCCCATCCATATAATCTAATGAGTAAAGAATGGCAAAAGATAGGACTTGCTTCAAGTAAGAGATTCAGAGGACTTCATCAATCAAATATAGGACAAACTTCCAAATAATCGAGTGAATTATATCCCTTCATATTTTCTTTTACACCAATAAACTACAATACTCAACTCTCATCCCATCTTGTGAGAGAACAGTAATCCCAAATCCCCCAGTCTAATGACATCATTCAGCTTCTTTGTAGCATCTACACTCCCTCAAAACAAAACATTTTTAAGAAAACAGGCAAAACAGGAGAGAAGGTCATAGGAAAAAAAGAACAATGAATTATCAGGATTGGCATCTACAAGGAGAAAAAGAGACTCTTAAATGTGAAACATGAGCTTTGTGATGGGAAACTGCAAACTCCAGCTGTGAGTAAACTTTCTAGTTCCAACTGGGTCCTTCTAAAGGTTTATAAACTCATCAAGTTTTACATATATTCCACTAAAGTAACAACAAAGGATGAAATTGATTTGTGTGTGTGTGTGTGTATGTGTGTGCATGCAATTGTGTATACACACACACATATAATATAATTGAGGGTACATTGGAGTAAAGGGGATCTGTGTATATCTAGAACAGAAAGGTAAAGCATTGTATTTATGCCTTTGTATTTACATGGATAACGTTATTCCTAGATGGCAGATGTTCTAAAAACCCAAAGAATCCTCAAGTTTTCAGAGGCAACTCAAGTGAGTTTTTGGTTGATGACTTGAAACAGCACTTTGTCCTTTGACAAAAGGACTCATTTATGTTTGTAACAAGAAATAATTTTCCCGCCACATGGAAAGGACTGCTACTAGGTCCTACGTTAAGACCTGCCAACCATTTTCCATTTCAGAGACTGGCTGCTTTCCTCTCCCTGACGTCTCCACCCCATCCAGAATCTAGGATCCAAAAAAGATGAAAAATGCAATCCCTCAGCTTAAATCTGGACCTTTTCAGGAATAAAACAAACTGCAAGTAGAGGAATGAGGAACTTTAAATACACTGACAATTCGGGATCATAAGATAAAAACTACCTGTTGTTTGCGACCTTCCAGTTATGCCCTGCTATCCAACTATGAAGTTATATGGGGGGATAGGGAGAGATATAAGTGGTCATTTGTGTTTATATGTACTCCTCATTTCATCCCTGAATAATGGAGTGAGGATTTCAAGGATGGCCACTTACATATGCTAAAGAATTAGCATAGCTTCATGATATCATCTTATTTATAGATCCTTAAGTTTCCCATTACAATCATCTAGATAAATTCATATTGTGAGAGTCAGGAATTTGTTTATAGAAAAATAAATAGATAGAAGAGATCACATGTTGCAGGCTGGTTTCAAATTCTGACTATATGACTAGGTAGGACCAAGGCATTTAACCTCTTTGACCTAGAAAGTTCTCTAAAATAAGGGTACCTATTTTTGTGTCACAGACTCCTTTGCCAGTTAGGTAAATGTATGAACTACTCAAATAATAATTTTTAAATGCCTAAGACAAAATACATGGATTACAAAGAAAGCTATTTATACTGAAATGTTGTTTTGTTTTTGTTAAATTGTTTTTCACTTGTCTCCAATTCTCCATGACCCCATTTGGGTTTTAGTTGGAGTGATTTGCTCTTTCCTTCTCCAGCTCATTTCAAAGATGAGGAAACTGAAGCCAACAGAGTTGTGACTTGTGAACAATTGCAAGATTAATAAGTATTTGAGAAAAGATTTTTAATTCAGGAAGATGACTTTTCCTGACTCTGGGCCCAACACTGTGATATCAGTTACCAATACTGAAATACAGTTATCATTTTTTTTAAAATTAAGAACTAAAAGTCAAGGACTTCTAAAGTTGTGGGAAGTTTCCACATCTGGAATTCCTTAATGATATCTGGTGGGAGGGTAGGCGAGTGGAGACCTAAATACTCTATATGGTATTGTCAACAAAAATCTTTCTATTATATTTCCTCAGCTGTTTGCTGTGATGAGAGGCAAATGGGACAGAGGATGAAAGAACAACCTTGAAGCAGAGAAAGCTGCTTAAGCCCAAGGTCTCCTTCTGACACATACTTGCTCTATGACCCTGGACAAATGACTTAAACTCTCAGTGTCAAAGAAAATTTTCTAAAGTTATATATTATACATGAGCAGCCCATCTGCATTGGAGGAGGGAGCTTCTACCCTGTGAATTTATCATGCTCATAAAATTTCCAGTCAGGAAAGCAGAAATTGTTGGAAGTCACTTATATAAAATCAAAAATAACATTGAACTTTTCATCAGAAAACTTTATATCTGGAAGGTAGAATAAGATAATGCAGCAGAATTGTTTCATTTTACAGATGAGGCAAATTGAGATAGGGAGAGGTTATATGTGGTTAAGATCATGGGGTGAGTGCCAGTACTCATGAGTAGGATCTATACTGCACAATCTGCCATTGTCATAAATATGTCTAAAACACAAAATCAAATACAATTTTCATGCTAACTGCTGAAAAGAATTATCCAGACCTAGTCTCAGAAAATCTGCATTAGAGTCATAGTTACTTTGACATTAAGTTGGGTGGTTTTGGAGAAATCATTTTATCACTCAGAGATTGGTTAGACTTGAAGAGGTCTAAAGTCTCCTCTGGCACTAGATTTCTTTGCTGCAGTAATTCTATATACCCAGAAAGAGTGTATGTAGAAGCAACTGCTTACTTTCTTTATGACCGGTCCAGGGAGGATTTTGAAAAATATGTAACCCGTGCAGTTTCATGTATATAATAGTAATGAATTAGGCATTCGGCTGATTTGTGAGAAATGGTATTCCAGATATGTGGTGCTCTTTGGAGAAAGCTCAGTGTTTGGGACTGAAAAGAGTAGGGGAAAGAGATTTAGCAGGTAGACCTGAGGCAGGCAGAAGGAGTAGACAAAGACATTGGAAGAGACAAAGGAAGGTAATTTTTCTCATGCATCTTAATGAAAAAATTTTGAAACTGAGACTTAGAATTGATCTTCATTATGGTAGGAAGCCAACACAAGGCTTTAGAGAGGGAAAGAATGATGTAATTCTCTGAAAGGTCAAAAGATATGTAGTATGTGGATAGCAGTTTTGGAGGTGGGAGCCCAGTTAAGGAGATGGTTATGATAATCTTAGTGAGAGATTTCTAGGGCCCAAGCATGTCCTATAGTAATGGAATCAAATGATAACAGGCTCATAGAATGGAGCTAGAAGATATCTTAATGCAATCATGCTAGCACTTCATTTTACAGACTGAGAAACTGAGGTCTCAAAGAAATTAAATGACTAACCAAGATGAAAGAGATGGTAAATAATAGATCATAGATTCTAACAAGGTCCTCTGACTCTAAATATATAATTTTCCAGGAATATAGAAAAATCACATGCAGAAAGAAGTGACATGACTAATCCACTACATTAGATTTAAGAGAAACATTAGAAAACATCAAGGCCAATTCTATAAGTGACTTTACCTAATTTATAGAAGTGGTAAAGATTTGAATCCAGATCCTCTCATTGTAAAAAATCTGTTTTTTCCCATTATACCATACCTACCTTATAATTAATTGCAAAGTTGAAAATGAAAGTGATGCTTTGATGATCATTCCAAATTTGTTTATTTGAGATCATGGGTCATGGTAGGTGATTACAATGGTGGACTTTTAGGAAGATAAGATCATTGCAAAAGGAAGATAACCAAATCCATCATTGCCATGGTCAACATTATTTTATGAGAGGAGAAACAGACTATGGCATCTGATAGAAAAAAAGGGGTTTGCATAAATGAACTATAGAGGAACCTGACAATATACAAGTTTCTGTGTTTAATATATGACATAGTGGGACTAAATCAAATCAAACCAATTCATAAAGCATTTACTCCCAAAGGTATGCAAAGCACTATACTAGATTTTACAGTTAAAAATAAACAGCAATTAAAAATAAATGTCAAAGATTTATATTTTAATAAGAAATAACATGTACACACATAGGCAAATAAAAAAATTTACACAGAGTAATCATGGGAGGCACAATAACTCCTATAAAGGGTCAGACTTGAACTGAATTGTGAAGGCAATCAAAAATATATATATTGCCATATCTAACAATCACTAAAATTTGTAAATTGCCTTAAAGGTTGAAAAGCATTTTGTGAACATTATTTTATTTTGAATGTGTTTAAATTAGAACTCACAAATGAACCCAATAACTAAGAGACTAGATTTTATATTTTTATAACCTTGACAAAGAAGAATGCTATCAGATGTATATGTCCAAAGAAAGAAATGTCTCAGGTATCACCATCACAGAAATTGAGATAAGGCATTCTAGGACACAAGACATTTTCACTGCAAGGAGACCTCCTCTTCACTTGTTTCAGTTTTGGCTAAATGAGCCCAGCTAATAAGAAAAACGTGGTTTCTTTCCATTACATTATTAATCAAAGAAGTCAACAAAGTCAAAAATGCATCTCCCTTCAAAAGCAACAGTGTTTACTTCAGATATTCTCCCCAAAACATCTTATGAATGAAATATTTTTCTTAACTAGATTCTTTCAAAAGACAGATACCAGATTATTTAAGGAACTTCTTGTTATTCAGTGAATTTTCCTAAATAAAAATGGACTAGACTCTTCAAAACTGTATACCATAAATCCATATGGCTTGGGTGTATTGTATAGATTAGATGTGAAATTGTGGTGATCAATAAATTACAAATTGCAAAAAATCACATCCATTTCAGAAAAAGTCTTAGAATTTGGCTTTTCTAGCCATTAACTTTGTATCCAGTCAGTTGTCTTATTCGATCCACATACAATCTTGGGAATGTCTCCCTTTCTCTCTACTTGTATGATTCCACCTTTCGTATAGGCTTCTGTAATATCATCCAAATTACCCTGTTTCTAGGAATGAAGCCATATTGCTCTTTGTAGCCTCCACTTCCTTTTAAAATGTTTTCTAACATCACTTTAATGATAGTTCTAGAATCTTCCCAGGAATCTAAATCTAAATCCCCAAACTCACCACATAACAAGTCAAAGACTTTTTTCCTTTTTTTTTTTAAAGATTGGTACAGCATTTTTTCTTCTCCAGTCTTTGTATTCTTGTTAGGTTTTTCCATGACTTCACTATAGTCCCAGAGAATAGTTAGGAGCAGATCTAGAAGCTGAACACAAGTCTTCTATGTCCACATTCATTGCTATTTCCAGAATTCTCCCTTTTGTATGCACTATTGCTTTGGCTTTGACCCATCTTTTCTGATTATGTTTATAAAATGCTTAGCATAGTGCCTAGTGCATAGTAAATGGTATATACATACTTATCCTCTTCCCCTTTGCACTCTTCCTTCCCCCTCTTCTCTTCCACATTGTCTCTATGCCATTTTGATTTTTCTGCCCATTGAACTGGCCTGGTTTCTATCACTAATTCATCACAGCTTGCCATGTTTAATGACCTTCCATAACCTTGTACCAATGGTTAATGGATGGCATTTAAGATGAGAATTAAAGAGAGATAGGGAGTTCAACAGGTGAATGAGAGAGGGAGGGTAGACAGCAAAATCAAAACAACAGAAGCACAAAATTACTGGATAGGTTTCAAAAGCAAAGAGATGTCCAGCTTGGCTAGATATGAGAAAGTAGTTTGAGATAAATCTGGAATAGTGCTTTCAATATGATATTCAATGTATTCACCCAAGCCAGAATATATTGACATACCAAATTCTTGTCTGTTCCTGAGTCATCTATATTCATAAATTGAAGCAAAATCACAAATAGGCATGGACTTTCTTCACTGTTGACTAGACAGCTCTAGTAAGCTCTGGAAAGTACTTGTGTTCCCATAACTTTTCTTGGCTCCATGTCTATTATTAATGTTGTTTTATTTATTTTATTAAGAAAAAGTAAAGAGCCTCCCACTCTAAATGTTTACATCATACCAGAGTTGGCTGGTATGCTGAGCTGGGGGATGCAGTATAAGATACAAGATTTCAGACCTTGATCAGGAAGGCCTGAACAAGAACTCTGCCTTAAGCAGGAGGTGTGGGGGTGGAGATGCATTTCTTAAAATGTTTTGCTCCCTCTCTTCCATTGTTTCCTCCAGCAAGGTAGGTCAGTACTGCTCAACACAAATAGGAGGTATTTTCAAAGCTTCCCTTTTCCCCAATTCTCCTAACAATTCAACAATCTCAACTCAATAAATAGTGTCTACTATGTGACTGTGATACATGTTAGGGATTCAAAGATGCTAGAGAGATATAAAGAGGAGCTAGGTGGCACAATGGAGAGAGTGTTTGATGCACATTCAGGAAAGCTGAGTTCAAATCTGGCCTGACACTCACTAACTGTGACGGTGGGAAACTCATTTAACTCTATTAACAGGTCCTCATCTGTAAAATGAACTGGAGAAGAAAATAGAAAACCACTCCAATAGGTTTTTTTTTCCCAGAAAAACTGAAATGAGGTCATGAAAATTTAGATTTGACTAAAAAGACTGGACAAAAGGGGGATATAGAGCCAGTAACTTAAATCAAAGAAAAATTGAGGAGGGAGAGAACACTAGCAATTTGGTGGAATTTGAGAATTGGGGAGAAAAGGAGAGTATGAGGAGGAGAAAACAAAGAGGAAAAAGGAAGGGAAGAGAGAGAGAGAGAAACAGATAAGAGGAAGAGTGAGGAAGAAGGGAAAAAAGGAGAGACAGAAACAGACAGACTGAATGATAGAGACGGAGGGATAAAGGAAGAGAAAACATTTATGAAATATTTACCAGTTGTAAGAGCAGTACAGTGATAACTGGTGATAAGAATAGAAGGTAATAAGATAATCTCTATCCTCAAGAAGTTTACATTCTAATGGGAGAAGAAAGACATAGGAGATGGGGAGGGGCAGGTTTATAATCACAGTTTGGAGCCAATGTGTGGAAATGAAGTGAAGACTTGAGGTGAGGTGAAAGTTCCCCTTTCATTGGTCTGGGTGACATTCGATGGAGGCCAAGTTTCTGGTGGTGAAGTGGTACCAAATACAGAAGTAGAAGCACCATAATTCATAGCCTAGGTCTCTGGTGAGGAAGAAGTAAAGAGGATGGTTAGAATGAAAAAAAGAATTTTCTCTTTCTGGTGGCCAGGAAGAACTTGGATGATGTCAGTGGATGCATGAAGTGAGGGGATACTAGGTCAATTTGAAAGAACAGTCAGTAGTCAAGGCTGACAGCTTCTTGGACTGAGTGAAGGAGTAATATAAGAAAGCAGATAAAGCTAAAGATAGTTTATCGGCAAATTATTGATGACCTCAATTGCCAGACAAAAACATTTATATTTTATTATAGAGTAATGGTTATACCTAAAAAAATAGTGTGAGTCAGAGAGTAATATGGTCAAAACTGACTTAGATTTTTTGACAGTTGTGTGTAAGGAAGAGGCTACAGAGAGCAATTAGGAGGCAATAGGACAAGGAATGGAGACTCCAAAATCCTTTTACTTTTCTACTTCACACTAACCTACTTACCATGCTTTCCTCAGTTCCAAACCCTTCATTTCAGCCTTGTCTCACAAATGAAGTTTGAAGTACCACCCTTCTTTTACATGAGTGTAGTACAGTGTGACTACACTTTAGAAAATTACCCACACCCCAAATTTACTAGTTCAGTTTGTATCTGCTTGAATTCACCTTCAAAACAGTCTCTTCAGATCTTATAATGTTCCATCTACTCACCTCTCATCATGTGGAAAGACAAAGAATCAATTACCATTATTCGGTCTGAGTAAGAAAGAGATGAAAAGAACTGGGATATACAATTAAATTCAAATCAGCTAGCATTTATTAAATACCTCATAAAGTTTATGTTTTGCTGAGAAGTATAACCCAAGAAGAGCAGCTAAGTGGCACAGTGAATAGAGTACTGGGCCTGAAGTGAGGAAGACTCATCTCCATGACTTCAAATATGACCTCAGATACTCACTAATTGGGCAAAACACTTAATCCTGTTTTCCTCAGTTCCTCATCTGTAAAATGAACTGGAGAAACGACAAACCATTCCAGTTTCTTTGCCAAGAAAACTCCAAATGGATTTAATGACATAATTGAAGGGTCTGAACAACAATAAAGAATTCCATACTTAATAGATTCAATTCAACTAGCCTTTGTTAAAGACCTAGGTTTGCTTGTGATCAATGTCATTGAAGGGAAGGGACTCCTGAATCACTGAGATATATGGAAGATCTGCCTGAGTATCTGAGTCTTCTGGAAGGAAATGCGGAAAAGTTTGAGGATTAAAGAAAAAGACAAATTGTAGTATTGTAAAGTTAGATTGGGAAGGGCTGGGATCTAAGGAACCTTAGAGATTGAGTCGAAAAATTTTATACATGAGGTCAAAGAAGATGAAGTGACTTACTGAAGGTAATATATGAAATAAGAGGCGATTAATTAATAATCATTTATACAGGTAAATAAGTGTAATCATCAATGGAGTTTTTAAAAGTACCTGTCATGTACCAGGCCATGAATTAGGTGCTAAGACAAAAAAAAAATGACAAAAATGAAACCTGCTGTCAGGGAGTTTCCCTCATTATATTATGTGTTCTCTGAGAGTAGCATGCAGTTGCCTATCCCTGAGAAGAAACTGATATATTTAGACAGAAACTGGGAGTAGGAGGTATAAGAGGAGAAGGAAAAAAAACATAACTTGAGTCTTTCTGGGATGGGTAACATGTTTGATCACAGGAAAAAGCAGTATTTTATGTAACCATAAAATGTTAACCTATGTAAAATATTAATACAGTGTTTATAATCTTCCCTTCTTCCAGGAACTGAGAGAATTTAATAGAACTCATTAATTCTTTGACTATTTCAGTGATAGAGAGAGCTAGGGCCATCATCCTTGTTTTAAGTATAAGGAAATGAGAACTGAACGCAACTGGAAAAGCTGGTCAGATAGGAAATCTTGCTGCCAGGCCTAAGTCAGTCTATATCCACTCTAGCTTTGAGAAGAAGTTTTGTAGGCTGATTCACCTAACTGAGGTCATCTATGTGAAACTTAGATTTCCAAGAGTTGGAAAAATTCTTAGGGGTCATTTAGCTCAGTCTCCTCATTTTACAGATCAGGAAAGTGAAGCCCAGAGGCCTAAGGGACTTGCTTAAAGTTAGGTGGGAAATAAAGGGAAGTATTTGCTTCCAAATTGATGTTTTGCAATGGCATGGAAGGGGCTTAGAGATTATCTAGTCAAATTCCTTTCTTTTATTTGGATGGAAATCATGGTCCAGGGAATTCCAGTGGCTTGCCCAAGTCAGCCAGATGATGAGCAGTAGAGGGACCACTTGCCCTAGCTCCTTTTACTCCATTAGCTTTATTCTTCTTCTTTTCAGGTACCCCATTAAAATTTGTTAATTTTCTACTTAATATGTTGGAAAGATATCAAAGCAAGTCTCTCTGACCTAGAAAATAAGTCTTTTAAAACAGCCCTCTCATTGTATACATCCCACTTTTTATTACAAAGCAGTGAAGTCAGGAAGACTTGATTTCAAATCGAGCCTCACACACTAACTAGCTGTGTGATCCTGGGTTAGTCACTTAACCTGTATTTGTGTTAAGTTGCTGGAGAAGGAAATGGCAACCACTCCAATATATTTACCAAGAAAACCCCATGGATAGTATGGTACATGTGAGAATGAAGAATCAGTCACTGAACAACAAAAAAGAAGATCCCACCAAGTACCTCCATCTTTAAATAAGGGCTGATGGCATGCCATACTATTCAGAAAATAAAGAATCCTCAGTTTAGAACTGGGAGGGATCTCATCTAGTCTATTCTTTTAAAATTGGGAAAACTGAGACTTAAGGAATTATAGACATGAACAAAGTAACATAGATGTTATCAGAGGTAGAATTTTAATTCAGATCATTTGTCTTCAGAACCACAGTCCTCTTAAATAAATAATGTACAAACTTCTCATATAAGAAGTTTGCAAACAAGGTACCATGGACAGCATCTTAGCCCAGTGGGAAGTCCTGCAAGGTAGCTTCCCTCTGCAGAGGCACCTAAGAAGAAGAAGAATTGCAAATTAGAAAATCCCCAGGCTGAGAAATTAAGACAGTTCTATAGAGTCGGAGACTGAAACACCTCTCCATTAGTGGAATGATCAGGAAGCTGTCAGAAACTGGTGCTTTAATCAACCCGGCCTCTATGTCTACACCCCATGCTCCCAAGGAATGTTTTAAAAGACCTATTTTCCAGGACGGAGACCCTTGCTTTGAAACATTTCCAGAGTGTTAAGTAGCAAATTAACAAATTTTAAGGATGCTGAAATGGATACCTGGGGGTTGAGAGAACTACATAATGTGAAACTCAGACTGAATTTCAAAGGCCATTTTTCTACTCTCCCAGGTTGCAATGCACCTCACTTAAAATGCATATATATCACTACATACGTGTTGAAGGATTAATTATAAATGTTGAATTCATACCCAGGCCACCATGTTTCTTCCAGGGGAATGGAGGATTCTTAAGAACCATAAACTTAAATCAAGACCTGCTTTCCAATGAGAGGGGAAAAAATCGCTTATTCAGGTTCCTCAGAGAAGATTCTGAAGGTATGATTTCAATACTTCAATGATGCTGTCCAGATGAACATTGTGGTCAGATGAGTAACTTGACAAAAAAAGTAAAATTCCAGAATATTAGAGTTGGAAAAGACTTTAAAGTCATTTCTTCCAACCCTATCATGTTACAGGTGGGAAAACTGAGGCCTAGAAAAACTAAGTGAGAGGGTTATTGGCTCTTAATTTATAGCTGAAAGAGACCTTAGAAATTATATAAGGCTCTATAATTATATAGAGCAAGGAGCTGCAGCCCAGAGAGGTAAGGGTCATAGAATTACAGGCTCATAAATTTAAAGGTAGAAGGAAACTTAAGGTTCCTATAGTTGAGTCCCTTCATTTTAAATTTGATCAAACTAAGATTCAGGGAATGGAAATAATTTGTTCAGCATCAGCCAGATAATAAATGATAAAAGAAGGATCTGAAGTTGGGTTCCCCAGTTCCAAATTCAGTCCTCTCTTCCCTATACAACATTGCCTTTATGGATCTTTGCCCTGCTGAAGAGGTCTATTATATTTTTTGAACAGAGTATCATTGATCTGGTTTTGGAAAGGACCTTAGAGGTCATATGATTCATTTCCCTTCATTTAATAGAGGAACAGGGATGATAACTTGCCCTATGTCTCACAGATAAGCAACAGAGACAAGATTTGAATCTAGGTCCTCTGATTCCAGAATCAGACCTCTTTTCCCCATATAGAGGTAAAGGCTAGAATAGAGATTGATTTCAATCATGTTTTCTCCATTCATATGCTAAATGATAATAAAGCTTAATGTTTCCTGATACATTTAGGGATTATGAGGTTTACTTCTAACAATAAGCTTCTCATGGCTACTTTTTTAAGGATATTTTGTGTGACCCAAGTTATGCACAGAAACATCACTGGAGAAATGAATTATGAAGTATATAAATTTATGTATTTATTTAAAATTTTCAATTCCTCATCTTGTTAGGTCTTCACAACAGCCCCACAAGGTAAGTATCACAGATGCTAGAGTTCCTGTTATTCTGATAAATTTTAACCATATCATAACTGACTCCCATTCCAAAATTCATTAGCTTTCTATTACCTCTAAGATCAAATAGAAACTCCTCTGTTTTCAACATTGAAAACTCTTTAAACCCCACCTCTTCCTACCATTCTAGTCCTCTTATATTGCCTTCCTTCCCTATTCTTTACATCCAAGACTACTCACTGTTCCTTGAACACCTCCCCTCCCCTATATCTCCTGATTGTTCACTTTTATACTTGTTGTACCTCATATCTTGAATGGTGTTCCTCGTTACATTCAACTCTTAAGATCTGTGACGTCTCTGAAGACTCAATTCTAATATTGTCTTCTTCCCAGATTCTGAGATGATATAGTCAGCCTCCCCAATGTTAACTTCCTCTATTTGATATTTACCACATCCTGTATAATGCTGCTGTTCTTGTTTATACAGAGATTCAATTATAGAGATAGAGATAGAGATAGAGAGAGAGAGAGAGACAAGGACAGAGATATAGATAGATAGAGATGGAGATAGATAGAGAGATAGAGGTAGAGATAGAGATAGGGATAGAGATAGAGACAGAGACAGAGATAGAGATAGAGATAGAAAGAGGCAGAGATTAGAGACAGAAACAGAGATAGAGACAGAGATAGAGATAAAGATAGATTAGATAGAGATAGATATAGATCTAGATAGAGATAGAGACAGAGACAGAGACAGAGGTAGATGCAGATGTAGATATAGATATGGATATGGATGTAGATATGGATATGGATATAGACATGGATATAGATAGATATAGATGATAGAGATAGAGATAAAGATAGAGATGATAGAGCTAGAGCTAGAGCTAGAGCTAGAGATAGAGATGGAGATAGATGATAGATATAGATATAGATAATATTGCAAGATGTCCCAAAATTCTTCAAACAGATTTCAACTTTAATATCTCACTCCTGCAATAGGCTTTTGTAATACCCTGTGTATATGTTCTTATATATCTACATATATATATCTACATATATATATATATATATATATATATATATATATATATAATTTACTTATGTTTGTATAATCCCTCCTATTAGAATACGATAGGAGCTCCTTAAGGACAGAGTTTATTTTTGACTGTTTTGTGTCTTTAGAGCTTAGTATAGGGTCTGAGGACAAATTGTAAGTGCATAATACAGAAATCTACCAGTCAATAAACATTTATTAAGCAAAGCAATTACTAAGTGTCAAACCTATGCAAACTAGAGATCCCCAAATAGGCAAAAGACAGTCCCTATTCTCAAGAAGCTTACAAGGAGAGGACAAAATTATATGTACATATAGAAGGATATATATATATATATATATATATATATATATATATTATAATAAAGAGGAAATTCAGAAAAAATTAAGTGATTGTTGACAGCTTACAATAAAAATTGGAATTTTTGTTGGGATTTAAGAAACCCAGGAAGGTCAGTAGTCAGTGAAAAAGATAGGGAGTCTTCTAGTTATATGGGATAGCCGGGAAAAAAAATTCTTGGGGACAACTTAAAGATGAAGTAACTGAGACATTTACAAGGACAGACACGCAGGAAGCAATCATTTAGCAAATTTTTAATAATCAACTATTGTGTATGAATCTCTTGTATGCATCAGAGTTGAGAATTGAACTTTTTTTTCCACCTCCAACTTTCTTCACATCCTGTTGTACTCGCTGCCTCTCAGAAGATATTTCGATAGGACTTTGGAAAATTTAATTATTACAAAAAAGAGAGCAATTATCACAATAACCCAGCTTCAACTGGAACATACCTGCTCTTGGTAGAATACTCCCCCTCCCCTTCAGGCTGAATATACATTCCTTTCCTGATAACTGTGGCACAACTTCAATTTCACAACCCAATAGCCTGTACACCACCTGCATTCTAAGAGAG
Source organism: Macrotis lagotis (assembly GCF_037893015.1). Classification (NCBI taxonomy): domain Eukaryota; kingdom Metazoa; phylum Chordata; class Mammalia; order Peramelemorphia; family Peramelidae; genus Macrotis; species Macrotis lagotis. The sequence goes on from NC_133665.1 coordinate 165,201,655, forward strand.
AATTGAATAATTGATCCACAGTAATGAGTGGAGACAGAGAGCTAGATAAAGCCAGTAGCTTGATACCACTTAAATAAGCATCATTGGGGTGACCAAGGTTGTGTGCTTGGTATATCATTAAATATTCATTTGAATACAGGCTTAACTAGCTCCTCGTTTATATTCTGAATTCCTGAAGAGCACATCACCTTACAGTGACCATCGCTGAGTGCATGCTAAATATTGTTTTTACTTAAATATAATTTGTTCAACATTTATTAAATTTTTGCTATGTAAAATGCATGGAAGTTACAAAGCCAAAAATGTAAATGTTTCTGGCCTCAAGGGGTTTATATTCCATTCAAAATTGCTTTCTAATTATTCAGGTAGAGGTAAAGTTTAGGTTTATGCTAATTCTGAGTGTTTCAAACCTACATTGTATTCTTTTTTTTTTCTTTAGGTTTTGGCAAGGCAATGGGGTTAAGTGGCTTGCCCCAGGCCACACAGCTAGATCATTATGAAGTGTCTGAGGCCGCATTTGAACTCAGGTATTCCTGAGTGCTCTATCCACTGCACCACCTAGATTCCCCCATCCTACATTGGATTCCTAAGTACGTTTTGTTATCCTTATTTTCTGAGAAAAAGTGAGTAGTCAGGTATGGAGCAATAAAGACCAGAATGGGTCAGGAGATGCTATAAGGTAAGTGGTAGAGGAGGGGACTGGTTAGATCACACTATACTAGCATTTAAGTTAACATCCTTGTTACTAAATGATCTCTAACTAGCAATGTTGGTCCCCAGGACTGGCATCCTCAAATCACCTTATTATGTTGAGAATATGCAAGGATTAATGAAAAACAAAATCAGTTGAGCAAAACGTTTGACCTTGGCCCAGCAGAAGTCATCTTGGCCACGGCCAGCCCATGAAAGAGGACCAAAGAAGAGAAAGTGGAAGGTGTGGTAGTTTCCTATTTTAACAAATTATTCTTGCTAACAAGGGACTCAACTCAGCTATTTCTTTGCTTTTCAATGAAGACAGGTTTTTGCTAATATGTAAATGTACCAAATGTTTAAATTGCATCGTATTTAGAGATCATTATTGTAAATTATGTGCCCCCTAAATGTCAGGGCCCTGGAGGAAATCTTCAGTTATTTTGTTGTAGTTATAGTTCTGGATACTTAAAGATAAACAGCAAAGATTCTGACTGATAATGCCATGTTATGTTGGCAGATGGAGTTGCTATTATCTATCCATCTACTTATGCACATATATATACAGGTGTTTGTATTTGTATGTATGTACATGTATCCATGTGTATCTATCATACACACAAGGATATTTACATATATGTATATAAACAAATGAATTAATAGATATGTGTGTATATATATATATATGTATATATATTCAAATACATATGGAAAGACAAAGGGAGAGGGAAGGGGGAGAAAGAGAAAGAGACAGAAAGATAGAGACAGAGAAACAGAAATCCTTCAAGATTTACAACTACCCAGGAAGAGCAATGCCATTTCATTTATCTAGAAAAGGTGATAGCAGAAAATTCAGGGGGAAAAAACAATTCTAATTGCATTTCATGTTTTTTTTGGCAAACTTTTCAAGTGGCCGATTGCTTTTTTGCCCAGGAAAGTGATATCTGATGCCAAGCAAACAACAAAGAATATTGGTTCAATTAATTCCATTCTTTATGGGTTGCCCAAAGTGAGGGGTAGCTTAGGAGAAAAAAATGGTTATAACTTTTTGAATATTCACTCCCCACTATTTTCCATCTCAGACTAACTTTGGGTCTTGTGCATAATGAGGAAAAGATTTTTTTCATGTAAATTACATGATCATATCTCTGAAAGAATCTCTCAAGATCCTGTTCTGGGACATCTGTGGGCTGTAGTTTAGCCTCTTGTTCTTCCCATTGACTTTTAGACTTCCACTCCCAGAACCCTCGGATATAATTGGTAAGGTTTTGGTTTATTTCCCTAGGCTTGGCACAACCATTTCTCAGAGACCTCTGAGCCACAAAACCTTGTCTTTTTTACTTTTCTAACTCTAGTTTACTTTTTAGTGTATTTGCCCCTATTAAAATGTAAAATCCCTTGAAGGCATGAATTGTCATTTTTGCTTTATAAACACACACACACAGACACACACACACATACACACACGTGCACATGTGTCTTTCATTTGTGCATCTGGCTCTCCTTTGACCAAGATTTCATCTTTTCTCTAGATCTTTCCTTACTTGGTGACTATTGAGGTCATATCTGCTGTGATTTGTATATTTTCTCCTGATAAGAGTAAGCGTAAAGGTGTTTGGAAGTAATCTTTACTTTTCCCACCTAGGAGTTTTCCTAAAACTTCAATATCTGTTGTAACAACTTAGTCCTAGTAAGATTTTTTTCATGGGATTTAAAAGCTTAGACATATGTAGTACATAAGCACAGTGATTTTCCCTGTTTATTCAAGAAATTTTGGACAAAGATATTGAGATATTAACTGACTTTTTTCTGAAAACATAAAAAGCACAAACACATTACAACATTAAAATTGTAACTTCAGTCTGTATTATTTTCTTACATTTGAAAGATGACTATTTGGTTTAATGAAGTTTTTAATACTGTCAAGCAAACAGATTCCATCCTGCAACACCCTCCCCCATTTCCTTTTCAACTTTCTTCTCTGTGGTGATCCTTCTCTACACATTAATGAAGAGAGTTAGAGAACTAACTCTCTAATAGAGAATCTTCTTGTGATTTTCTCCCTCACTCCCCAATGGAAGGCAAGATTCCATGAATTCAGAGACTTTTTTCTTTTTTGACTTTAATTTTTCAGAGGCTGACAAAGTGGAGTAAAAATGTTTTTGTGGAGGCAATGAAGGTTAAATGATTTGATCAGGTCACACAGTTCTGAGACGAGATTTGAACTCAGATCCTCTTGACTTTACGACTCTATCCACTGCACCAACTACCAGCTCTTCATAACAAATTTATATCTCATGGTCTCCTTTGAAAATCCAGGGATCACATTTCTCAGCCACAAAATATGAATCATATTTTGATTTCCTCCTACCTAGACACACATAGGTGATTAGTAAAATCATGTGATTAGTAAAATCTATAATGATGCAAATTTTTTAAGATTAATGACTGAAAGAAATACTAAATTTAGTGAAAATACAGATATATTATTTTCCCATCCAAGTCAACATGACCCCTGTGGGCCCCAGGATAACAATTGTCTATAATAGGTTCTTAATAAACACTTGCTAATTGATTCGATTCAAATTAAGTCATACTTTTGGAGAAAAAAAGCCACTTACTAATCAAACTAAGGTATTAATAACTGTTAATATTTCAATAAACTTTCCCAATGAAGGTGACTGACATTTCAATGGTAACCCCTTGACTGGAATGGAATTTGATGTTAGCAATTGACGGTAGCTTCGATGGTAGCAATATGGACATCTGCCACAGGCCAAGCTGGAAAACATTTGGAGGTGGGGGTGCAATCAGAGATTGCTTCAAAAAACCACTCATATCACCCTACATAATCACTGGATATGTGAAGTAATCCTCAGGGACAAAAATCTCGAGTCTCAAATCTGTTCTGCCTAAATTAAGAAACGTGTGCAGTCTCTGCTTTACTAGTGTCTATCTTCTCTAAGATCAAAGGTTTCCAGCAAGGAATTGAAATGTTATTTCATCTTCCTCAACTCAGCTTATTAATCCATTTAGGAAATGTAATAATTCCTTGAACTCTCCTCCTGTCAAAAAATTATTAAGGCTTATACTGAATGGAATTCCTTAGGCAATTTGGTTCTTGCTGTGTTTGGTTGGCTATGTTCTGCATGGCAGCCATCTGAGATAGGCTACACAGTCAGTTATGAGATGAACATTTGTCCAGAATCTTTTAGTAGTACTTTTGCATCTGTTGTTTAATTCTATTAAGACTCAGTCATGGCAAAGGATTCCGTGTGACATAGCTGTTGTGGATTGTACTGAAAGGTTTACCCAAGTGCCTCATTAAAAGAAATAGAAGATTGGGGCTGATTCAGTGAGGGAGATGGTCTTGCATTTCACAGAGACCTGAACCACAGAGAAATAATTTATTTATTAGATTTTCATCACAGATCATATACCATGCACATCCCTGTCTCCTAGGTGACAATGAACTATTTTGTCCAAAAAAACAAACTTGATCCATCTGGCTAAATGTGGACCAAGGATTTAAGCAGAGTTGATAAGGAAAACATCGTAATCTTATACTAACAAGAAAGACAATGATTGATTCTGAATGAGACAGTAAACTTATGATTAAGACTTCTCTAACACTTCCTGATGGTATGCTTTATGGAAAATGACTAAATATCTATGAACTTTACTTTCCTCATCCACAAAATGAGAATCATACTTTTATTTCCTCCTTGGGTCAAAATAAAGATTAAATTTGTATGTATATATGTGAATGCACATGGACATGAGCATATATGATAAATAAAAGTTTGTGGCATCTAAAGTGATGTGCACATAAATAATTATAATCAGGGTGGCTAGGTGGCTCAGTGAACAGAGCACCGGCCCTGGAGTCAGGAGTACTTGAATTCAAATTCAGCCTCAGACACTTAATAATTACCTAGCTGTGTGGCCTTGGGCAAACCACTTAACCCCATTGCCTTGCAAAAAAAATCCCTAAAAATAATTAATGATTATTGGTTGTAATTTTATGCCTTTGATGTATTGAAAGTCTTTGAATGAAATATTCTCATCTATTCTAAAATACTTGTTATTCCAATCATTCATTTGCATTATTTTCCCTTCAGAACCTATATTCATGTTTCTGTTTTGTTCTTACGCTTTCAGAAAAGTCTTCCTTTAATTTTTCATCATGACATGATAATAACCCTGTATTCTCAAAGTTTATGCCATTGAAACTTAACTGGCCAGGTCTATTATATTGGACAGGCTTTGAATTTAGTTCCAATAATAAATGCTATGTGCTTTCTGAGAGGAGATATCAGGGGCCAGTAGAAAATTTGCTGAATTTGGAGTCAGGAGATCTAGGTTCAAATCCTTTCTACCTTGTGAACAATTAAGTGAGCAAGTTACTTAATTTGTCTAAGCCTCAGAATTCACATTGGTAAAATAAAGGAATTGTACAAGATGATGTCTGGGTCTCTGCCGGTTCTAAATCTATAAATCCGTACTAAATACACAGGGATTCTAATTCATAAATGCTTGCAGGACAGACAACTGTGGATGAAATCTTGTCTATGAAGGCTCATAAAATCCAGAAAAACTCAAAGCTCTCCATAGTCCTATCTTACCCCTTCCTATTTCTGCAGTAACTATGACAAAGTGATGACAAGGGAGCAGAAAGTGCTAAGCATCACATATGACAACAGTACTTGAGAAAAATTAATCTGAAGGCATTGTTTGGGATAGACTAAAAATGTCAGAAAGGATAGGAAGCAGAGATACAGTTAAGAGGCTTTTGTTATAGTCCAGGAATGAGGTGTTGAAGATCTGAATTGGGATGACAATAGAAGGAAAGGAGAGGAGGGGGTTGAACAATTTTGAACATAAACAGGAAATCAATGAAGCTGCATAAATGTAGACAGAGAAGTAAATAGAACAGCTACAGAACCACTTGGGAAGCATTGAGATATTATATGATATAACTTGTCCCATAAAAGATATAAAGTCATTACATCAAACAGGTGGCATGGAGAAACTTCTGGTCTAAAACAGTCAATAGTAACATCAGCAGACAAAGTCAATGAAGATGTATAATCCCAAGGTCCACTGACAGATAATTAGGACAAGAGTGCTGACTAAGAATAAACAAACATTTGCATCTCCTCGGCCCTTCAGATCAGTTTTAATAAACCTAGATTTGAAAAGATCTGTCCTCTGGTCCAAAGGTATTTTTCAATCTGGTACTGAACATCTGTCTTTGTACTTTAAGAAAAAACAAAATAAACAAAAAAATCATGATTTCTATGTCAAAAGAAAAGGTCAATTTCAAAGTTAATGAATAATTTTACTTTTGCTTTTTTGTACCTCCTTGTTCGAAAACCTTTATTGACTCTATTTTGTTTCTGAGATGAATCCCAAACTCCTAAGATGGATCTTTAAAGTCCTTGCACCTTTATTGTCTTTCTTCATGTTATGGTTATTCAGTCATTTCAGTTGTGTTTGATTCTTTCTAATGCCATTTGGGGTTTTCATGACAAAGATATTGGAATGATTTGTCATTTATTTCTTTAGATCATTTTACAAATAAGGAACCTGAGACAAACAGGATTAAGTGAGTTGCCAAAGGTCATACAGGTATTAAGTGTGTGAGACCAGATTTGAATTCAGGAAAATGAATCTTCCTGATTTTAGGTTCAGGGCACTATCCACTGCAGCACCTAGTTTCCCATTATTCTCTGAGTGCCCCAACACTCTCCATTCAGGCTTACCAGCCAGCTCACATATCATTCTCCAAATTTACCTGATAGTTCTTGGCTTTAATTATCATTTCTATGTTGATGACTTAGATCTACATCCAGCCTTTGTTTCTCTCCTATTTTCCAGTTTCACATCCTAAGATTCCTATTAGGCAGTTTGAACTGTTTCAGAAATTACACTTAATCATTTCACCCCTAAACCCTCTGTATCATTCACATTTCCTTAATTCTGCTGATGGCACCACAATTATTCTTTGAAATCTGACTATTACCCTTAGTGTGAGGGCTACCAAGCCCTGTTCAGAGCTACTTTCCTCTTTTGATGTCCACCTGAATCACCTAACTCTTCCTTGTGGTTCCAAGAAGCTGTAGCATCAGTGACCATAACAAATAAACCTTTTCAGGAGGTGGGCTAAATCAGGGTTAAGGTAAACCGAAGGAGTCTTAAACTCATCAGTGAGTTGTGGGGGGAGCATGTGGAATCTTCCACTGGTGGCAAAAATGGATGAGAGCACTTCATTCAAACAGCCATGAAGGCAGCTGAAGCAGGTGCTGTGGAGCACTTACAACCTGGGTTAGATTGGAAGACACTAAAGTCATCCTCTGCATCTAGAGGTATCACCAGTTGTCTTGACTTTATGTCATCACTGGATCAGCATGACTTCGGAGGAGAAAGTGAGGCTGATGACGTTTGGCAGTTCTGCCTCATCCAATTTACTCAGCAAATGACATCACCCAGGCCACTTTACCATTTCTATCTCAAAGTCCTGTGGTGACAGGCAAGTGATGAAGCAGCAGGTGAGGATCCACTATGAGCTGTAGTCATAACCCCGTTTACAAGCAACCCAGACCATAGTGCCATTTTCCCACTTCAAGCAGCAGTGGCACTTGGCAGGGCCCCTGGGTGACTGAGTAGGCCTTTTAAAATTGCACGGCTAACTCCCTGATATGAGGAAGGGCCCTAAAAATTTTCTTCTTACCTATCCCAGAACTGATTAACACATCAGATGGAGATTCTCACCCTGTAGTTGAAATACACACACACACACACACACACAAACACACACAAACAAATTCAAAACTGCTTCAAAGAAGATCCCATTCTCTATCAGAGCATGGAATATGCACACGTTCATAGAAACACAAGGTCCGATAGACCTGGAAGATGAACAGTTCTTGTTACAAGAGAAAGAACAGCTTTGAAACAAGATTGGCAAACGAAGCCCAGTTTGCTGAAGTTAGAACTGGATAGACGTTTTTCGGAAGTGGCTACAGTCAGGGGGAATGCATTGAAGATTGGATAGGGTTAGCAATCAGAACTAATCTAGTCAACATACTTGAATGTCTACCAAAAGCAATGAATGACAGGCTTGAGAAATGAGATTGCCACTTCCCGGCAAACACCATGCCACTATCATCAGTGCCTATGCTCCCACCTTGACAAACCCTGATGAAGTCAAAGAAAAATGTTATGAAGACCTGGAGACCTTTATCACCAGTATACCAAAAGAAGACAAATTTATAATTCTGGGTGAAGCTAATGCTAGAGTATATTCAGACTACCAGCTATGGCATTTACTTAAATACAAGAAAACTTCATAGATGCCTCATAGCAAATATGAGGTGTCAGTCACATCATCTACTAGACTGTGCGATTGTAAGGAGAGGAGACACTCAGGATGTGAGAGTAACAAAGGCAATGTGTGTTGCAGAGTGCTGGACTGATCACACACCCATCCTCTCCAAACTAAATGTTCACATTCAGCTGAAATGGTGGCCCCAAGGCAAAATGACTACCAGAAGAAATAATGTCAAGACATTAGAGTGTCTTTCTGAGCAGGAAGTTTGTTATTAACTTGGAGGGAAAACAGAGTAACTATACAGTTGGTTATAGATGAGCAGAAAAAGAGTGGACAATTTTCAGAGATTTATTTTACAGCACTGCATTTGTTCATCTGGGTCAGAACACTTACAAACATCAATGAAAACATTGAGTAAATGCAGAAAATGAAGAATGAGAACTCCACAGGTTTCACAAGTAGGATAGTCCATCTATTTCCAAGAAGAAAGCATTTAATTTCATTAAAAATAAAATCCAAGCAAAACTAAGAGAGATGCAGGACCCTTGACTCAGTAAGAAGGCTGATGAAATTAAGTTTTATGCAGAAAGTAACAACCCAAAATAATTTTATAATGCCCATAAGGGTATTTATGGGCCAAAGACTTATGGAACATCTCAACTACTTGGTGCTGATAGAACCACATTGAATAATGAATGACAGGGACATGATCCTAGAAGGATGAGCAGAACTCTTCCATAGTGTTATGAATGTACTATCATCAATTAATGCAGAAGTCATTGACATTTGAAGTTGAAGTCAATCAGTTACTATGTTCTGGATAGCAGATAATGCTCTTGAGATTTCCTGGTCGCCAATGGAATGAAGCAAGGCTTCATGTTTTCAGTCATGTTATCAGACACTTTCATTGAGGATGAACACAGCATCAAGGTCAATTACCACACCTATTCTTCAACTTGAAAAGGCTACAAACCAAGACCAAAATGGAGTGAGTTTTGGAGACTGATGTTCTCTTTTTCAGATTACTGTGCATCCTCTGAAGCTGAGATACAACAAAGTATGGATCGATTCTCTGCTGGTGACAATTACACCAAGAAAACACAGGTGCTCCATCAGCCAGCAGCACACCATCCATATATGGAACTATTGGGTACAGCCAATGGATAAGTTTTGAATACTATGGATAAGTTCACTTACCTTGACAGTATCCTTTCTAGGGAGGTACACATTGACCATAAAGTTAACACAAACATGGCCAGAGATAGCTCAGTATTTGGGATACTCTAAAAGAAAATGTGGAAGAAAAGAGGTATTAGACTAATTACCTAACTGAAGGTTTACAGAACCATTGTGCTGACCCTATGCTCATGAAACCTGGATAGTCTACCAGCACCATGTCAGGAAAGTGAATTGCTTCCATTTAAATTTTCTTGGGAAAATTCTGATGATCTCTGGCAGCAGAAGGTAAGAGATATTGAAGTCCTTTCTTGAGCTAATCTGCCTAGCATTCCATCATTGTAAAGAGTGCAACTTCAACTCTCTCCACTACAACTCACCCTCACATGTCTGTCAAAGAAATGTTCTTATAAAACTGGTTTGACCATATCACTGTCTCTACTCAACAAACTCTAGTAGATCCTTTTCTAGCCCCAAGATCAAATATGACACCTCTATTTGACATTGAAAAAACTTTCCAACTCTTTCCCAATCTACCTGTCCAAGCTTATCATACAGCACTCCTTTTCATGCTGAATACTGAGCAAACATGCCCTCACTCTTCTTCCCACAGACAACATCCCATCTCATATCTCAATGCCTTTGTATTGAGATGATTCCTTGAATGCTGTTTTCTCACTGTCACATCTGAAAATATCTACTTTTCTGCAGAAAGATCTGTCCTCATCTCCCAACCCTTCTCATCTAAAAAGTTACCTTATATCCACCTGATATGTTTGTATGTAATAAAAATACCACCACCACCAGCAGCAATAATAACTGCTGTCTGTTGGTATAAAAAAGACTATGACATCAGATAAATGATGTTATGACTTTCACATGAGATTGATTAAAGGGAGGTGTCATTGTGCAAAGACACCATTCTCACTATCCCTGGTGAGCCTAGTGGTCTCACACATATCCTCTTTCCTTTGGCATACTAAAAGTTCCACAAATGCAGACTTTTACACTTTAGTCTTTCTATTCCTAGAACCTAAAACAGTACCCTAGCACATGGTGGGGGCTTGATTAATTCTTATTGATTATCCGATTGACTAACATGCCTGCTCAAACCTCCTTACCTTTCGCACAGGATTGTAAAATTCTCTGTACTTAAATTCCCTCCTGCTGTCTCTTTAAACCTCTGTCTCCCCTGAAGGTCTAGCTCTTTTGCCATTCCTTCAGAAAGTTTCTCCTTATCCCTTTAGCCACAAATGTTCTTCCTCCTTAAATAATCATGGATATACATCAGAAATTAGTTTTCTATTTCTATGGTGTATAACTTAGTAGAATGTAAGTCTCTTGAGGTCATTTTTTTTCATTTTATCTTATATCCTCATCATGTAGCACATTAAGTATTTAATGAATTCTTGTTAGACTGGATTGGATATTATGCCATTATGCCACATTCCAGAGTTAATAATAAAAATGTTTATTGAAATAAAAAATGCATTTTTCTGTGATAAAGAACAGAAAGATAAATATATTACTGTGATGATGCAGTTGGTTTCTGTGTAATACAAGAAATAAGGTCAGTCTTTATAAGCCCACACAGAGTGAATCAGATCACTTGATACAATACTCCATGTAGCAGAGACTGGGAAAGCTGCTTCTTGGAGAGTGATGATAATGTGTCATGGAATTGCCTTGGAGAGCCTTTGGACATAAGTAGATAATTTGAAATTAGTTCAAGTCTAACTGTATCATGAATAGCAACTTCTTTGGCTGATTTTTATGAAGCTTTAACTAGTGAATCAGTCTCTTTCCCTATTTCTTAGTTAAACATCTGGACTTGTCTCCTTCACCGGTAGGGTAGAGTGAGAAATAATGTCATAAGTAGAAAGACATTGCTCCCTCTCCTTGGTATATATATTCTTTCATTTCAGGTGAAGGGGTCAAAAGCTTTGAAACTGAGGACTATTAAATTATCAGGATAATCAATCATCTGAGGTTCTGGAGTCCAGTAACTGAATCCATTCTGGGTTTGTCCACCAATCAGCATGGATGCTATAAGGAATGACTCTTGGGACCTATACCAAGAGTAATGGAGCTAAGTTATCCTCAAGCCCAGATACCTCATTTCGAAGTGACTTTGATGGGACAAATGCTATATAAAAATTTCATTAAATTGATTCTACTCTTCCTCTGACTGACATAGGGGAGAGCATATAACTGAAAGTGGTTGGGGGATATATTTATTTTTCTTGTCTTACTATATATTTAAATAAAATAGTTTTGTATAAAAACTAATTGATGTTCATTGGAAAACTATTCACTAGTGGTTAACAATGAAAGGAATACATCTAGATTAGGGTCTAAAAGCAATGCCTCAGGGGAAGCCTTGTAGCACAGGAGATAGAGTCACAGGCCTGAAGTCATAAAGACATTGAGTTCCTATCTAGTCCTGGCCATTTACTAGAAATGTAAACCTTGTCAAGTTATTTAACCTTGGTTTGCCTCTGTTTTCTCATCTGTAAAATGGGGATAGCAACTAGGTCCCCAGGTTATTGTGAGGATCAAGTAAGATAATGATAAAGCACTTAGCACAATGTCTGGCAGTTGTAAGTATTAACAAATGTTCATTGTTGTTGTTACCTCAGGAACTCAAGAGAGAGAGAGGTAGAAGCCTAATTCTAAAAGTGTCCAGAATAGTCTTACTACACAGCCATGATACAGTTAGTAGGAAGTAGGGATCTTACCTTTAATTATCATGGCTCTTTCCAAGTCTAGATCACTGAATGGGTATTGCCTCAATCAAATTATGACCTGTTAAAGACCTTAGCATAAAAAGGCCAAGGCTTTCCACTCTAACCAGAGCCATCTCCAGTTGTCCTGATCTATATTTGAACCTTGGACTCAGATGGCTCTGGAGGAGATGGTAAGGCTGGTGACTTTGAATCACCCTTCCTAACTAAAATACAATTACTAGCATGGCATGGCATCACCTCTCTAGTGTCCTGGACTTCTTCAGTAAAGAAGGACAAACAACAAGTCAGGGTTCTATCTGCTTTGGTGCCTCTGCAATCCCATATGACACCACAACCAATGGGTGTAATTTCATTGTATTATCTTCCTCCAGAAAATATTGAAATGTGGTACAAATAATCTTCTGATTCAATCAAGTGGAAATACTAATAAATCTCATTTTTTATGCTTAGGTCCAAGGAAGAATGTAGTATAGGAAGAGAATGACCCCTCTGTAGGGTCATTAGCTTAATGAGATTTCTGCTTAGTTGGATTGGGAAAAGACAAAGGTATTTCCAGGTCCTTTAGAATGCATCAGAAAAAGAAGCTCAGTCTTGGATATTAAGCAGCTCTGCTTTGGTTAACCAGGATTCTGGTGTAGGTCAAGCAGTTAAGGAATCATCTAGAATTGGTATCAGATACAAGGCCAAATTTAGAAATGCCAAGAACATACTATAAAGTGTAGTGGAGGGAACCAACAGAATATCAAATATGAAATTCTCCAAGTCAAAATCAGGAGGAAAGAACCAAGGAAAAAGACTGTAACAGGATAGGTCCGGAGGAGAAAGGACATCAGGGCCTTAAAATCATGATCATTCCTATGTTATCTTCTCTTTTTCCTGTCCCAACTCACGTATGAACTCACCTACTTAGCTGTGGTTATTAAACACAGGGATATTGTGCTCAGGAAAGGATAATTAGTAAAGATGGAGATGCCATTATTCAACTCTGCCTTGTAGTGATATTGATGTTCTCATCCTGGCCCCATGTCAACTGTCAATAGAGAACTCTAACAATTAAAGTCTGCTTTTATCACTGTTCAACTTAGAAAGTGATCTCCATTTCTCTCCTGAAAGTATTTTATTATCCACTGGCACTCCAGTGCAGTCTATTCTTGCTTTTATTTCACTCCTATCTATAGAAATGCTGAGTCACATAGTAGGTATTTGATTGAATTGAACTGAATAAAACTAGTGGTTAGAAAAAAATGTGCACACAGCTGACCATCTTGCAATATTGCTATTGCATTGTACACAGTCCATTTCACTTTGCATCAGCTCATGTAGTTCTTGGTTTTTCTGAGAGCATCCTGAGCAGAATAGTATTCTATCATAATCAAATCATATTTGTTTATCTATTTTTCAACTGATTAGCCTTCCCTCAATTTCTAATTCTTTGCCAAGTCAAAGAATTGTTATAAATATTTTTGTACATAATAAGTTATTTTCTTTTTTGTTCTTTACTTTATTTGAAATACCAAGTAGTGGTATTGCTAGTCAAAGGTTTTGTAGTCCTTTGGGCATAGTTCCAAAGAGCTTTCTGGCATTAGTGTCCAAATGTTTATTGCTTCTGGGGCCATATCACTCAACAAAAACTTGTCAAGGGCTGCAAATAGAATTTAATATTTATTTATGACTATAATGTAAACCATATTACCAATTATAACAAAAATATAATAGTATAACAAAATATAATGAGTATAGTAAGAAACATTTACTTTTAAAAAATAAGAATATGATATTTTAATGTGAATTCTCAGTATTTTTGATAACAATGCATTTTTAACTATTTTTATAGAGGATTATCACAAAGAATATATTCAAGATGCTCATCTGAAATTTTTGCTCTATTGTGCTTTGTATGATAAAATAGTTGTACACAGATTTATGAACTCCTCAAAAGAGATGTCATGAACAGGACAGATATGTTTTCTTTAGACAGTTACAACTTATAAAAGTCCAATAAAGACGCTTAAATAAGTTTTTCTTAAAGTTATACATGCAATTGCAATTCCATGCAATTTTGTAAGTTTGTAGGCAATTTGCTCATGTCAACTGAGAATGAAGTAGCAAATCTATTGAAATGCAGTTGTTGTTACATAAAACCTTGAAATCTACTCTCAAAATCCTGTGACAAAATAGCAATTATTGCTACATGCATTAAAGTTGTGCTGTAATGTAAAAAAGAATAAAGAAAAGAATAAGAAAAGAAAAAATGTGAATATCATATGATTGTGATAAAATAAAGAAAAATATCCAGTTGTAAGATTGACTGTGATTGACTTCTAGAATTATGGTTTGGTCTCAGTGTAGGAGCTGAATTTTTCCCAATGAGATTTTAATCAATCACTGATATGTATTATGAATAAGATGTTGTACTAATTAAGCACTATGGGAGATTCAGAAATTCATAAGCTCATTTCTGCTACTGAGAAGATTATACTCTAATTTGTAAGGTAAGACATATGCATAAGAAAAACTAGGGAAATATATACACATTATAGGTGTGTTCAGGGGAGGTTCAGGGGACAAAGAGATCACTCTGAGAAGGGATGGACAAGGAGGGTTTCAAAAATAAAAAGCCTTCAAAAGATGATACTGAAAGATGTAGATGTTATCTCATATCTTCTTTCTTCTGACATTGATAGCATACCCGTTAAAACTTTGGGTTTTCCACTTGCCATCTCTTGCCTTATCCATGTGACCAATCCATCTTCCATCACTCTTATACAATGTCCTGATATCATTTCTTCAGTTATTCTTTGGAGAATCTCAATGAATATATATTGCAATTGTTCATAGTCACCATGAGCTCTTCATTGCCATCCTCTGTATGATATTTATGCTCAAATTTTCAGACTTATTTTCCATGCCTCAACTTTGCCTCTATATAGTACAATTTTGATGATAAAAAAGATTGACTTTGTATCTTTGAGAAGTATGAGGCTATAAAAGAGAATTTTGGGGTTTCCTGAAGGCAATCTAGGTTTTTCTCCATCTATTTAATTCTGGACCTAATTGGATGCCCATTTCTTCTGTCTACCCCAGACATAAATAATAATGGATCAA
Source organism: Macrotis lagotis (assembly GCF_037893015.1). NCBI lineage: Eukaryota > Metazoa > Chordata > Mammalia > Peramelemorphia > Peramelidae > Macrotis > Macrotis lagotis. The sequence goes on from NC_133665.1 coordinate 165,216,706, forward strand.
CTCCAAAGTTTGTCCATTTACCCACATGTCATTAAATTGACATTTTCATCTACTTTGTCTTTCTTGTGTAGAACATCAGCACAATCTTTTATGCATAGTTATTTATGGCTTCCATGAAGCTTGCAATGTTACAGGGTTTGATATAAACAGCACAAGATGATTTGCAGCCATGAACTTCTGGGTGACTTCATCCTTAATGGAGAATCCTTCTCTAACTTATATACTATGATGGATTTCCTCTAACACAGTGATGAATAATTTTATTATACACACATATCAGTGCTTTATTCTTTATCTGATGTTTTCAGATAGAGGATATTTAACAGGGCTTTTTTCTGTTTCTGGAGGCAACAGACCATAATGTATGGAGATCTAGCTTCATAATCAAGAAGACCTGGAGCAGCTAGGTATACCATGGATAGAGCTCGAGTCTTGGAGTGAAAAGGACCTGAGTTTAAATTTGACCTCAGATACTTGATACTTCCTAGCTGTGTGACCTTAGACAATTTACTTAAACGAATGCCTTGCCAAAAATAACAAAGAAAGAAGGAAATTGAGAAGAACTGAGCTCATATAGCATACTTCTGATAAATATTGGCCATCTGACCTGGTTATCACTTAACCCCTAAGAGCTCGAGGCATCTTGGTGAGAATCCAATTTACACCTGCATTGACAGAGGGAGTTTCTTTACCTGAAAATTTTTTATATCAGTGAAATTATACTTCCAGTCTCGATTCCTATATCTTTTAATAAATCATGAAAATCTTCTCAAAGTAAATTCAATAGGTAGGAAAAAGTAGTGAAGATATTATAGATATGTTTGATCAAGGAAGGAAGGGGTGTGAATTGATATCTAAGTGACTGGTGTCCCACTTGATTGTGGGAATATACAAGGCATGTTCATTGATGGTCACAACCCAGTGACATCAGTCTTTGTTACCTTTTTATCCTCTAGTTACAGAAAAAAAGATTGGAATTTAATATGTACTTCATAAATATGAATTGAATTGTGAACTGAGTGAAAAAAAATGTGAATATCATTCCAAGGTATAGTGATAAAATCAGAAAAAAAAATTACTCTCTTCTCAGATAACTAGGTTCTTTTAACTATGTCGATTCTCTTTAGAAGCCTTTCCAGTATCTGGCTCCCAATCACTTCTATGATAAAAAACACACTCATCTTTTTGACATTTAAAGCCTTGCACAATCTGGTTTCCATCTACCTCTCTGGGTTTACTGCACATCCCTTTCCTTCATATACTCGATTATGGGCAAACTGGTCACCTTGTTATTCCTTGTAAACAGCATTGCATCTTCAGTCTATATGACTTTATATAGGCTCACTCCTCTGCTTGGAACATATTTTCATCATCTCCATCTAGTTGCATTTTTAGCTTTTAGCTTAAAAGTCATCTCCTTTCAAAATTATACACGATCTTGTCCTAACCATCTCAGTTGCCAATTTCTCTCCCTCCTCTCCCAATATATACTTTGTATATATTATGCATAATTCTTCATATTTACTTTATGTGGATTTTTGAGGGTAGCAACTGTTGCATTGTCCTCTTTGCCTATCTGGTACCATGATTGTTAAAGTTTTGAATCATGTAAGCCTTTTGTGAATTAGCAAAATGTATATGTGATCTGGGGCTTGATCAGAAGGAATATAATAATGCAGACATCAAGGAATAGATAATAGATAAGGGATTCAAGAATGGAAACGAGACAATGGAAGCAAGAGAAAACAAGAAAATTATGAATGCTTTGTGACTGAATGCACATAGAATTCAAGAGAGCTGAGTCAGAAATAACAACTGAGTTATGATATGGGACTTGAATAACAATGGTAGCAGCAATGTAATAATAATAAGAAGAAGAAGAAGAAGAAGAAGGAGAAGAAGAAGAAGAAGAAGCATTTATGTAATACTGTAAGGTTTCTTTTAATCCTCATAACAATCCTATAAGGAAGGTACTATTCAGACCAGAGTTAGGTGGTACAGTGGGTAGAAGGCTGGACTTTTAGTCAGAAAGAATCCTCTTCCTAATTTCAAATCTGGCCTCAGACTCTTATTAGTTGTGTCACCCTCTGCAAGTCATTTATCCCTGTTTGCATTAGATTCCTCAATTGTAAAATAAACTGGAGAAGGAAATGACAACCAATCTGATATCTTTGCTGGAAAAAACCTCAAATTGGGTCATGAAGAGTCAGACATGATAAAATAACCAAAGAACAACATTTATAACCACATTTTGTAGGAAAAGAAACTGAGGCTGAGAGGTTTAGTGACTTGCCAAAGGTGATAAAGAAATTATCTGGAGGCAGATTAAAAATATGAATGCAGTAAAAAATTGTAATTTATGAATTTGAGATTGTTTTGATATGATATTGTATGAGGGTTGACAAAAGTCATCTGGGTGGAAACATCTAGTGGAAAATATGAGTTGAATGACTTGTTCAAGAGAGAAATCAGATTGTGTATGTATACATACATATGCATATATATACACTTAAACACATATGTATAAATGTATGCATATACATAAAGACTTATACACACATCCATGAATTTTTGAAAAAAGAGAAATGAAGTAACTTGTAGAAGGTGAAATTCATTTATGTGGGTTCCACATGAACAATGTACCCTCTTTTTGCATTAAATTATAATTTTTTCAGGTAATTTCTGATTGTGTTTCTGTAATATGTTTATTTTCAGTCTTTCTTAGCCTTCCTAAAATTCTTAATGAATTTGAATAGTTAATGTGAATGATGACTCATAGGCTGAATAATTAAGATTCTTTCTATGTTAGGTTTTTCCTGTGCAGATAGGTGGATTGGGGCTTTCTTTTGAAATATTAGGGATCTCATTGAAGTATGAGTGACTGACTGCCAGAATGAATCAAATGAAGAATGAAAAATGATTTATTAATCCCTTACTATGTGCCAGTTACTCTGCTAAGTGTACAAGATGCAAATACAATCTCTAGATAGGTACTTCTTTTAAAGAGTTTATATTGAAATTGAAGAAAACAATATTTATAGGAGAATGACTAGGATCGCTTTTCTTTGCAAAGTCTTGAGAATTGTGCTTAGAAAATGAATGATGTCAGTTCACATACCATATCTAGAAGCAATGATGATGTGAATGTGAAAACATGCCACAGAAATTGGAGTTCCCAAATCATTAGTGTGATGCTCATTAAGTTGGTTGTCTCATATTTTTAGATGGAATGGTCCAGAAAAAAATTAATTTTACCGAATGTAGGCCTTAGCAATTCTCAGATTCCAATTCCAACATGCACAGCCAGCAGCAAGGGAAATTTTGAAAGCCCAGAACATTCAATTTTTATTCATCTTTCCCTTTAAATACCCCATCTGAGGACTATAGAAAACTGTTGGCATTGAGGATGGTGTCAATGAGTTTTTAGTCATCTCTCTGCTGTAGGCCTCTGAGAGATATCAGAAAGCATGACTTTCTCCCTTGATCTTTGCATAAATTTTCTCTTCCATTGAATCTTACCTCTCCCCACAATCCAGTTGTCCAGGGGAGTGAAGTTTGCTACATTTCACTCCATCTTTGCTTCAGATTATGCTATTCCCTGCCTCTCTACTGTTTTGATTAAAAGCACATGAACAGACACCACAGAAATCAATACTAGATGTGTTCAGAGGATCCCCTTGAGATTAAGGTGTCTTAGAACACAGAACTGCCCATTACCCAAGGAACAAAAGGCAATTTTCACTTGTATTGGCAAAGTTCATTGTTTCATTTTAGTGTGATGAATTGTGCCTTTCCCCAAAATGTGACCTACTGTTAGATTTGGTGATGTCTTCAGGCTAGTGGAAGAGATGAGAATACACTTCCTATTGTGGTGAAAATGATAACTGGAGAAGACTGAATCACAATCTAGAGTATTATATACAATAAACTTAGAAATATGGTAAAATGTCATTATGTTTGGAGAATGAGGAAGGATCTTTGATACCATTTATAGACAGACCTTCCAAGGAAGTAACTTCCTTTATTGATGAACCTTCTTTGCACTGAGAAGTTAAGGGATTTTCTTAGGGTTACAAAATCAATATTGTCAGAGGCAACCGTTGGACCCATGTCTAGCTCATTCTTAAGCTATACTCAAACCACTGTGTGAAGTTTACAGACAACTAAAACTGAATACTGGAAAGAGAGAAAGAGGGAAGGAAGGAGCGAGAGTAGAAAAAGAAGAAACCAGGAGGGAGATCGGTATAGGTAGACATTCACCAAGCAATTATTAAATGAGCACTATGTATTAGACCCCATGGTTAAGTGCTAGGGATATAAAGAAAGGCAAAAACTATCCTTGCTCCAAAGGATCTCACAGTCTTAAGATAGCAAGCAGGTAAGTGTCACTGGGATTGGAATTAGAAAGCTCTGACTTTAAAATCACCTTCAGACATCAGCTGACCCAGGCGGGTCACTTGTCCCAGGTTTTCTTCAGTTTCCTCAACTTCATCTTCATATAACCATCAACAACAACCTCACATAAAATAAGAATAATAACATTAACTACTGATGATTGTTGTAAAGGTAAAACAATGTCATTTACGGCACCTAGTGAGCGCTTAATTACGCTCATTTCCTGTCTTCCTTCCTTTTTTCTTCTTGAGAGCTGGTGCTACACATACACAGTGTACCCAAATCTCTTAGCAAATTTTAAAGTTAATAAGTTTCAAACCACTAAAAGTTTTTGGATACCCCTCTGCAAATGAGTGTGTATGTATATCAGAAGTACCAAATGTAAGATGTCGGTATCTTGTCTTTATGAATCCATATCCCATACTGTCCTCTCCCCTCTTCCCTCTCCTGTTCTTTTCTTTCTTCTCTTTTTCTCTTCTCTTCTCTTCTCTTCTCTTCTCTTCTCTTCTCTTCTCTTCTCTTCTCTTCTCTTCTCTTCTCTTCTCTCTTTCCTTCTCTTCCATTCTCTTTTCTCTTTCTTTCCCTTGTCTTCTCTTTCTTTTCTCTTCTCTTTTCCTCTCCCTCCTTTCCTTTCTTTCCCCTCTTCTCTCATTTTAAGGTATGGATGAATGGAAACTAGATACTCTTGAGAGAAAGAAAGGGAGAGAATCAGGAGGGGTGTAGGATCCATGATATATAAATTCTGAAAGCCCAAAGATCAAGTCTTATCTCTGATTCTTCCAAGTTGTGACTTTAGAGAAACAGTGATGTGAGAAGGGGGATTGGAATATCAAGTGGTGGCAGGAAAACAAAAGGAAAAAAATTAAAACTTTACAAAATAAAGACCTGATTAATATTGTGAAAGAATTTTGTCTACACTGACCAGAACTGAATATAAGATTCCAAATCAGAAGCATAATATAAGTCATCACTTGTCTTTGGTTCTTGCTAAATTTTGGATCAGGTTACTACCTCCATGTGTTCTTGTAAATTTATAGTAGGGAAATTCCCAAAATGTCAATAGATTGACCTCTGGTCACACATTAAAAGTCTAGCAGACAGATTTTCCTGTTTCCACTTCTATCTTGGAAGGTCTGGGGAGGTATGGCTACAAAAGTTGTATATGATATATTTCTGCCTTCATGTCTGGTCATCCAGACAATACCTTTATTTCTGCAAATATATTTCCAGTGGAGTGAGTGGAGATCATCACATCTATCCACTTGATTTTTGTCTGATCCAAGATGCCTGTGACAAGAACCTTTAAAATTATTATATGGTGGTGGCCACTGACTGTAAGACACTCCTTTAGGGCAGTACAAACACTCATGGAACATCAGAAGATGATAACTACTCAGTAGTTCGTATGGAAAACTTTATCTGTTATTCATGGCTAGTTTCACAGCATACAATGGTGACATTAGCAAGTCTTTCTTAGAAATGAATCTTAGTACTGGGGAAATTCACTGTAAATTGTAGGAACTCACCTCAGTAGTCACATAAGATGTTTCCAAAGCCTGGAAACAATACTTAAATTCTAAATATATATAAATTATATGAATGCTAAAACATATTTCAAGACATATACCAAACCCACCTAAGAAAGCTGTTGAATCATTGAAGGAAAAAATTCACCCTAAATCAGATTGCTGTCTAGAGTAAAAGTCACCTGCTGAGAACAAGCCATTTGTTCATTTCCTTTCTGAATTAATTCCAGTGGTCTTACTAAATAATAACCTTGGATGTTTGTGCTCTGTCGAATATTAACCTGTCCAAATTCTTCTCAAAATATGATAATGGACCTGACATCTCCTGGCTGCTTCCACCCCTCCTCTCTCATCCCACATATACCAACACAAAACGAAAAAAATGAGCTCCCCAAATCATTTCTCAGTATCTAGAACAGCCAACAGCAGTGTAGAATTCATTCTATTAACCACTGAAGTCAGTACTTACAGACTGAAGTTTTATTTGCTTAGAATATAGAGATACATAATGGAATATCTGTAGTTGTCCATCCTTTGTTTTTGAAGAAGACAAATGACATGCTAGTATGATATCTCAACCGTCCCACAAATCATCAGTCTCAGTCCCTCTCTTTCAAAGTCATCAAAGACCAAGTGACAAGACAAAGACCAACTACTGTTGAGGGCCTGGGATGCAACAGATGACTTTGGTATCTTTGATTTCTGACAAAACTCTAAGCACTCCATAGAGTCTGCTTCAGCTCTCTTCATAGCTGTTGGAACAAACCGTTTTCATCTCTCCATTCCATGAGTAGGGAAGTCATCATCTATTTGAGACAGACATCCTCTTAACTCAATGACTGTTAGTTACCTTTAACCTGGTTTTAGGTCCTCTGTCAAGACAGTTTATGAACTACTTTACATCTTACAACCTCTTGGAGATCCCTATGAGAGCGAGGAGACAGGTAGACACCAAAGGTGGATGAGCAACCCTAAAAAGGGCTCAACAAGCCCTGATATTAGAGGTTCTAGTCTTCCATGAATACCCCACACACTCCTCCAAAAATGTATCTAAAGCTAAGGATCTTAGTTGACAAATGAAGAGACAGAGAAGTTAGGTGACTTACCCAAGCTGACAAAGGTAATAAATAATGGAGGCAGGATCTGAGTCCAAGTATACTAATTTCAAAGCTACGGGAGAGAATGATCCTTCAGTGTTACCTTATATATGTGTGTTTTGCCACTGTTCAGCTTCTAATAAAAAAAATCCTGTCTTTTACTCAACAATGATGAGAGGAAGAGGAGGGATAGAGATTTTAGCCCCCAGAGGATCCTATGATATCCAGGACTTTCCCAGTGCAATTTGCCTCCTCAAATCAGAGGATTATAGAATTAGCACAGGAAGGGAATTCAAAAGCTAATAAGGAGAGTCTCTGCATTTTGTAAATGAGAAAAATGAGGCCTGGGAAGTATGTCTTACCCATGGTAACAATGCTAGTGTGTAAGGTAAGATGATGACCTAGCTCTTCCTGTTTCCAAGTCCAATGTCCTATTCATTTCTGCACTATGAGTGGGGAGGGTAAGGAAGGACAGATACAACCAACATACAGATTAAGTTAATAAAAAAGCAATTTCTGGAAAGGGAGATTACTAATTCTTGGTTGAGTAGCTGAGAGATCTTCATTGGTGATCATCTTTGAATTCTATTTTGTACATACTTATGTACAATATATACAATATGTTGTCACTCCCAATAAAATATAGTTATTATGAAGGTAGAGACTTGTATATTTTACCACTTACCATAGTTGTCAGTGCATAAATAGGGACTGATATATACTTGTTGATTTATTAATCTGGAAAAGTTCCCTCATTCAAGATAGTGTAAGGGGTCCCAAAATCATTGAAGAAAAAAATAAAATCACCCTCAAGGGGCTTATATTCTACTAGTCTGGATGTTCTTTCCTCAATAAGTGAGTTATAGTAAGGAGGAAACCTCATTTTCATAACCTGAGAAAACTAAACAGAATTTGAAAGGTCAAAATCCCTAAAAGATCCTCAAAGCCAAACCTGCAGAAATGTGACTGTTCAAAGGCCGCTTGAGAAATACAAATAAGAGAAAAAGGATCTTTGGAAGTTCAATGCTATCGAATAACAATAGTTTTGTTATTAGGATTTGCAATTTAATGGACAAAAACAAATTAGGTTCTTAAATGACCACAAACCCATCTTTTCAGAGCTATTGTGAATGATGCACCTGGAATGAAAGTTATTGGGGGGGGACCTGTGTCTTTAATTACTTTATTCTATGAGTGATTTAGTATAATAATGAGAAGAATTTTTTTAAAAAATAAGCACAGGAAGGGTGGCTAGGTGGCGCAGTGGATAAAGCACTGGCCCTGGAATCAGGAGTACCTGGGTTCAAATCCTGTCTCAGACATTTAATAATTATGTAGCTGTGTGGCCTTGAGCAAGCCACTTAACCCCATTTGCCTTGCAAAAACCTAAAAAAAATAAAAAATAAGCACAGGTGATGTTTTTACCCTTTTTCATGATCTCTTCAGGATGCAGACCAAGTAGTGGTATTGCTGGATCAAAGGTATGCACATTTTTGTTGCCCTTTGAATATAATTCCAAATTGTTCTCCAAAAAAGGTTGAATGAGTTCACAACTCCACCAACAATGTACTAGTGTCCCAATTTCCCACATCCCTTTCAACATTCATCATTGTCCTTTCTGGTCATGTTGACTAGTCTGAGAGGTGTGAGGTGCTATCTGAAAATAAATAACACTGTGGGGTGGCTAGGTGGTGCAGTGGATAGAGCACTGGCCCTGGAGTCAGGAGTACCTGAGATCAAATCCGGCCTCAAACACTTAATAATTACCTAGCTGTGTGACCTTGGGCAAGCCACTTAACCCCATTGCCTTGTTTAAAAAAAAGCCCTTAAAAATAAATGAATGAATGAATAAACAAATAGATAAATAAATAAATGAGTGAATGAATGAATGAATGAGTGAATAAATAGATAAATAGATAAATAAAACCTTTCTAAAATAAAAAATAAAGAATTATATTTTCATCAAAAAATAAGCACAACCTAATAGCCCTTTATGCTGAACATTCTCAATAAACAGGCTAAGTGGAGCATTCAACTTTTAGAAAAAGACAGATGTGTATTATTTTTTAGGAACTGGATTCAGCTACATGGGGAAAATGTGATTATTATGTCATTAAATATATAAATAGCCACAAATAAGTAATAGAGTAGGGACACAAAGAAATGGGAGAAACCTTTATTAGACATGGGCTCAGTATCTTTTTTAATAGATACTAAGGAAGGTGAATACATGTAGGTCTTGGATGAAGATAGTTAGGAAGATTTTAAGGTATCATCCATCAGATATATCAGTCCTGAGGGAAAAGGATAAAGTTCAAAGAAAGGAAAGCCATTTCAAAATGAATTAGTCTGGGATGGGTGAAGGCAATGTTCAGTCTGCAGGCAATATATGGCCTATGAAATCATTTGATCTGGTACTGCCACTGTAACCATTGATGGGACCCAAAATTCAATAAATCTAGTAGTTTTTTTTCATAGGGGGTGAATTAATTAAATGTTTGAGCAAATATAATAGTCTAATTTTTAAGTTGATAATTTTCTATGCCCTGTGAATGATGCAATAAATATCCAAATGGCCCTTGCCAGAAAAAAGACTCCTCACTCCTGATCTGAGGTCAACCAAGAGAAGCTTAAGGAGCAATTGAGAGAACAGAGCACTGGAAGATGAAGAATCTAGATTCAAGTCATAGTTCGGCTACTTACACATGTGTGTGTGTTTGTCTGTCAAGCTCACTCTCTTCTTATGTATAAGGAAGAGTTTAGACTAAACAAGTTAATAAATAAATGAAAAAATTTTGTCAAGTGCTTAAAATCGTACTGAGATTGGAATTAAATAAAGTAAAGAAAAAGACAGTCTCCAGGTTCAAGGAGCATTATACTAATAGGGAGAGACAATACATAAAAGGGAAAACATATAGTGACTGAGGAGAGGTATTTGATTTGGAAAGTAAAGGAATGGTGTATAGATTCATAGCAGAGTAGAAACTGATATATCTTTTCCAGGAGTAATGGAAGCATTGATTTGTGGTTGTTATGATTCCAGAATTATTCAAGACACTGGGGTCCAGGGCTAGAATTCCATAGCTGAAAGGCCTAAGCCTTCAGGTCATCTGGTCCCAAGGTGCAGAGATTGGGTTACTTTTATCTTCTAGGTCCAAATCCATGATCATAAAAAAAAACTTCTTTTATTGGAAAATTAAATTATGAAAGATAATTTTGGGCAGTCTTTGAAAAGAGTAAGTTTTAGGATTAGGGGTAAAAAAAACTTGTTCCTCATGAGTTAATGCCTTGGGATCTATTTTAGGAGGGACAGAGGTACCATGGATATATCAAAGGACTCAGATCCAGAGAACTTTGGCTCAAATCTTATTTTTACATGTGTTATCTATTTTGCCTTGTGTGTCACTTTACTTCCCTTATTCTCATGTCCCTTATCTATGAAGTAAAAGGGATAAACTGAATTATTGTCTTCCAGATCCCTTCCAACGCTACATGTATGATCCTATAGCTTCTATTAACACTAAGAACAAAGCAGTTAGGTAGTGCAATGGATAGAGCACCAACCCTGGTGTCAGGAGGGCCTGAGTTCAAATGTGACCTCAGACACTAAATAATTGCCTAGCTGTGAAACCTTGGCCAAGTCACTAAAACCCATTTCTGTGCCAAAAAAATACAGAAAGAAAGGGAGTAATAAAAAACAAAAAGCAAAAATAATAAGAGCCAGCACACAAAGTTGGAACTAGGCTCAGCCATAGAGTAGCCCAATAACTAAAAAAGGAGGTAGGGGGAGAGAAATCAATTCCTTTTTTTCTCCCTCTTTGCGTCATTGAACTCCAATACCAAAATCCTGGTGAAAAGGCCATTGAAAGTTTAATTTTGTCACATTTCTGTAACACTGTGAATCATATAAGGGGCAGTTATTCATTTCCTTAAACACAAGGGGAGTACTTAACAAAACCAATAAATGCACATTGTCAGAGAAATTTAAAAGAAGCTAAAACAAGTTTTGATTATTGTTCTATTCATCCATGTGTGTAAGATGGAAAACTATTCCAATATAAGTCACTTTGAGGCATTGCTAAATAAGCATATTTACATTTCCTTTCAACTCTGCACTGTCCGGATGACTTTCCCCAAAAGTCCATGTCTTCTGGGAAGCCACATCAGAGCTTGGACCCATAGCCTGGTTGGTAGTCATCTTCATGCAGAAACTCCCCATGGATCCACATGAGAGATTCAGGGTCTCCAATGTCATTCATACACTAAGGAATTTGCCTACAAACCTGTATATATCCATGTCAAATTTGATATTCAGTCAGGACAGGGAACACAAAGCAGAAGGAAAACCAGGATCTTCAAAGCCTAGGTTTAGTTCACGAAACCAAACATTTGCTGTTGTTGTTATATGAGAGTAGTTGCCTCTTGCCTGGGGTAAAGGGGAAGAGCCACTCCTCATTAATCAATTCATTGCCAAGGAACTGAGGATGGCATACTCCTTTCTAAAGGGTCCCTAAATAAGCTACTCTTTATGACCAATAAGGGCATCGCTTTATCACCCCAAAGTACCCAAGTCCTTTACCACTGCCATGAAATAGCTCATTCTCCCTGGTTTCTATTGCATTCTGATGTTTTATGGAAAGCAGGTATCAAAACAGGTATCAGTTCCATAGGAACAGAGGTGCAACTAAATAGGATTCTTATGCTAAAGAGAAATGATCCAGAAGGAAGATGAAAGAATTAAAAAACTCAATCATATTTCCATTTCCTCTCAGTGTATCAGTCAGATAACAATCTGTCAAGCTCAGTTGAGCCAGGCTGGGTTTGAAATAGTGTTGTAAAGCTGGAGGGGCTAAGATTTTGGCTTCTTATTAGGCTGTCATTCTTCATTTGCTCTTGCCTGTACCATGCTATATTTTGGGCATCCAAACACACATACAGACACAAATACACACATACATACAGACATCTATACATACTCCCTCCCCCCCAACTGCTGTTCAATTTTTGAGTCACTGTTAGGCAGAAATGTGAAATGACACTAAAATATACCTGAATGAGAAAGTTTTCCTCAACAAACAGAGGGGAAAGCTGATAGGTTGAAAGGAAAGCAAACTTTAGGAGGAGGCTTAACAAGAGGAAGATGATGGAAACTTGCATGAGATGTCAAAGAAAGTGAGCTCAGGGGAAGAAATGGAACCTTCAGAGGCAAATGAGCAAACTGCAGAGAGGGATTTGAAAGCTATTCTTGCAATTGGTAAAATGTCATCTTCTTTTTGCTTTCAGAAGGAGGCAAAGTCTTTTCCATGGTCTTACCTCAAACTTTTTCTTCTTGTGGCCAGGAAAATGAAAAGCTGTTTTGACAAGCAAAAACCCAACAGCTCTCACAAAATAGCAAAATCTTTTTTTATGAGAGCATCACTAACCTGCCCCTGGTGTAACTGAAGCAGGAGTGCACCTATTTAGTGATAGCACATTTTCTGAGTATCAGATTTTGCAAATATTCCTGACAAAAGATCTTGGATTTACTGATGCATATTTATGAAATGAAACCAAGTTGTTGGGCAGAGCTCTGAGACACAGAAGCATATGGGGGCAGGAGAGTAGGACCTTCTAGGTTGGGGGTAAATCATGATAGAGTAGGAGAAAGCAAAGGTGGGGAGGTAGGGAAATGAACCAATATGGGGCTGACGGGAGTAGGAAGAAAGAAAGCACAGATGTTCACAGTGCTGATATACTTGGGGGAAACTCAGCTCTTCTGCATTTCAGATATTGTAATATCTATTTGAGAACAAGAAAAAACCCAGCCGCCTGACCCAGATGGTGCAGTCTCTCAACTCTGCCAGTGCAGAGAGGTCTATATGAATATAAAATGGGCTAGGACTAAAGCCAGGGGATATGGAAGTGTGCTGGGATGCAGGGACCAAAAAAAAAATGCTGAATCTTCTTAATTGGAGTACCCTTTGCCACTTTAACTGTTGAGACCTCTAGAGAGAGTGGGTAGCAGTCTGATGGGCAAGGTTTTTTTTTTTCCATTTTCATATGTAGTTTTGGATGGGAAGGGGGAAAGAGAGAGGTGGGACATTGAGGCCAGGAATAGAATTCCACTAAAGAAAGAATACTGAGACAACTGAGAAGTTTCTAGAGAAAATTATTTTAATATGAGGTCCATGAACTTTTGAAAATATTTTGATAAATGAATTTTTCTGTAATGTCTTCTTTTACAATAATATGCATTATGTTTTCTACATTTAAAAACAATACTCTGATAAGGAACTTCTATAATTCATCAAACTGTTCATGGGATGATCACAAACAAACCATTTAATACTGATGATCTATTCTAATGAAAGTTTTTGATTATCATCTGTCCCTTAGGACAGCTGGAATGTTAACTCTCTTAGTGGTTTAAAACAAATAGAAAATTGATACCTATAGGCATCATCCAACTTAGAAAACCACAAATTAACAATATCTATGTTATTTCCCACTTCCAGACTCCCTCAGTCTTCTGAGTGGAGTGTTGGAGGGGCAGGAGACAAGGATGACAAAGGAGACAAGTACTCCATCAAGATCTCCAAGTGCTCCGTTTATTTACCAAAACACCAATGCTTAAATACCTTTCCAGTATCTAATCCACTCCCACTCCTGGGACACTTAGTAAGATAAGACTCTGGTGTACAAGGACACCAAGTGAAGATAATTTACAATGCTCCCATAGACAAAGATTTCTTACATATCTATATTGTACTGCATTTTTATTTCTTTTTTAAAATATTTCCTAATTAGTTTAATGGAGTGTGGCAGGAAGTTGAGGTCAGTAAATTGTGAATTTGACACCTTTGGATTAGATGTCTGACCTAAGATATGGTAAAAGAAGAGACATTTAAAATGGCTGATAGGAAAATAAATATAACCGGAAACTTAAGTCATTTGATAATCTGCCTTGAGAGGACATTAGTAAAAAGAAACAGGGATGATTTTGAATTGCAGATTAATGGAAGGGAGAAAAAAAGGACTTGCCTTGGGTCTCTGGAGAGCTAAATTCTGTACTGAATTCTACCAGTAACCCATTATGTGACCCACTTCACTTTTCTGACTTTTATTAACTTCAGTTGTAAAAATGACAGGATTTATTAGTCATCAAAACTATCTTATATTGACTAAGAAACAGAGCAGTACATCAGTGGAATAGATCAGATGTAAAAGAAACAGTCATGAATGGCTACAGAATCTGCAGTTTGATAAACCCAAAGATTCCAACTTCAGGGATAAGAACTCATGCTTTGATAAAAAAAAATTCTGGGAAAACTGGAGGATAGTATGGAAGAAACTAGGCATAAACCAACATCTCATAGCATCTCATAGCAAGATAGCATCAAAATAGGGACAAGATTTAGACATAAAAGGTCAAATTATAAGTCACCTAGGAGAACAAGGAATAGTTAACCTTTCAGATCCATGTGAAAAAGAGAAATTTATGACCAAAGAAGAGATAGAGAACATTATAAAATGCAAAATGAATAATTTTGATTACATCAAATTGAAAAAATGCTGTACAAATAAAACCAATGCAACCAAGATTTAAAGTTGGGAAACAATATTTACAGCAAATATTTCTGACAAATGACTCATTTCTAAAATATATAGAGAACTAAATCAAATTTATAGGAATGCAAGTAATTTCCCAAATCAATAAATTTGGTTGATAAATGGCAAAAAGATATGAAAAGGCAATTCTCAGATGAAGAAATTAGAGATATCTATAGTCACATAAAAAGACTCTAAATCATTATTGATCACAGAAATGCCAATTAAAACAACTCTGAAGTACCATCTCACACCTATCAGTTTTACCAGTAAAACAAAAAAGGAAACTCATCAGTGTTGGAGGGAATGCTAGGAATTCTTGGACACTAATTCATTTTTGGTGAAGTTGTGAACTGATTCAACTTTTCTGGAGAGCAATTTGGAATTACACCCAAAGGGCAATAATAGTGTGCCTACCCTTTGATCTAGCAATACCACTACTAGCTCTATATCTCAAAGGGATCACAAAATCTATAAAAACTCCACATGTGGAAATATTTACAGCATCTCTTTTGGTGGTGGCAAAGAATTGGAAATTGTGGAGATGTTCATAAATTGGAGAATGGCTGAACAAATTGTGATACATTAATGTGATGCAACATTATTGGTCTATAAGAAATCTTGAAGGACATGTTTTCAGAATAGCCTGCAAAAACTTGCAAGAAATGATGCTGAGTGAAGAGATCAGAACAAGAAGAACAATTTATACTCTTAACAGTATGATCAACTATGATGGACTTGCTCATCTAAGCAGCACAATAATCAAAGATATTTTAAAGGACTTGTGATGGAAGATATCCATATTCCAAGAAGGAACTCTGGAGTTTAAATGCAGACCAAAGATTTCTTCAGTTATTAAAAACTGTCTTATTTATTACGGATTTTTCCTAATGTTTTTACCATTTTGATTTGATTCTTCTTTCACAACACAATTGATATTGATCTATGTTTATCATGATTGTACATGTATAATCTATATTAGATTGCTTTCTCTCAGGGGGTGGGGGGAGGGAAGGGAGGAAGGGAAAAATATGCAACTCAAAACTTTGCAAAAAAATGATTGTTGAGATCATTGTTGGAAGGGTCGTGGGAAATCTGGGATACTATTACATTGTTGATGGAGCTGGGAACTCATCCAACCTTTCTGGAGAGCAATTTGGAACTACACCCAAAGGGCAACAAAAATGTGCATACCCTTTGATACAGCAATACCACTACTGGGTCTATACCCTGAAGAGATGATGAAAAAGGGTAAAAACATCACTTGTACAAAAATATTTTTAGCAGCCCTGTTTGTGATGGCAAAGAATTGGAAATCAAGTAAATATCCTTCAATTGGGGAATGGCTTAGCAAACTGTGGTATATGTATGTCATGGAATACTATTGTTCTATTAGACACCAGGAGGGATGAGAATTCAGGGAAGGCTGGAGGGATTTGCATGAACTGATGCTGAGAGAGATGAGTAGAACCAGAAAAACACGGTACACTCTAACAGTAACATGGGGGTGATGATCAACCTTGATGGACCTGTTCATTCCATCAGTACAACAATCAGGAACAGTTTTGGGCTGTCTGCAATAGAGAATACTATTAGTATCCATATAAAGAACCGTGGAGTTTGAATAAAATCCAAGGACTATTTAATTTAGAAAAAAATATCTTAGTGTCTGATCTTGTTATCTCTTGTACTTTATGTTTCTTCCTTAAGGATATGATTTTTCTTATCACAGTCAATTTGGATCAATGTACGACATGGAAGCCATGTAAAGACTGACAAATTGCTTTCTGTGGGGGATGGTGGGAAGGAAGGAAGATGGGGGAAAATTGTAAAACTCAAATAAATTCTTTAATAAAAAAAATGATTGAACAGCTAGGTGGCTCAGTGGATTGAGCACCGGCCCTGGAGTCAGGAGTACCTGAGTTCAAATCCGGCCTCACTTAATAATTGCCTAGCTGAGTGGCCTTGGACAAGCCACTTTATCTCATTACCTTTCAAAAAATGATTGATGAAAATGAGCATTACATGTAGTTAGAAACATTAAAAAAATAAGATATTTTTAAATGACACATTTGATTTACATAATCTCTAGGACATAGTATAGTGGGGCTCCTGGAACTTTCTCCCAGATAGCTGACATCCAATGGGTCAATATTTCATCCATGCAGTTAGTTTTCCTGTAAACATTGTGGTCCCACCTTTGAAAATCCCATTTTGCCTTACCCTGGTATCCTTCAATCTTTTCTCAGGAATCAAGGGGGATTTTCTGGAACACCATCGACCTTAGTTGCTAACTAGCACAGATAATTACAATAGACTATATAATCCCAAGTGATTTTTTCTCAGGTACTGGAATTTCTAGTTATGGATCTAATAGTCACTGAGAGTCTTCCAAATTGTTATTATAATTAATAGCATCACTTATATAGTACTTTAATATTTCCAAAAGGAGGAGGGGGAGATGAAAGAGAAGGAGGAAGAAAAGGAAAAGGAAAAGGAGAAGAATAGTTTGATATTTCCTGCTCCAACTCATTTTACAGATGAGGCAAACAGGATTAAGTGACTTGGTTAGATTCACCCAGCTAGTAAGCATTTAAGACTAAATATGAATGATGGAAAATGAATCTTCCTGGTACTCTATCCACTGGGCCACCTAGCTGCTGCTTGTTATAGCATTATTATAATTATAGCATTTATCGGGTACTATAAGATTTACAAAATTCCTTACATAATTTATAAATATTATATTATTTTATTTTCACAATAAACTTGGGAGTTGGTATTTCCATTTTACAGATGAGGAAACAGACTGAGAAATATCAGGTGATTTTTCCCTAGAGTCAC
Source organism: Macrotis lagotis (assembly GCF_037893015.1). NCBI lineage: Eukaryota > Metazoa > Chordata > Mammalia > Peramelemorphia > Peramelidae > Macrotis > Macrotis lagotis. The sequence goes on from NC_133665.1 coordinate 165,234,155, forward strand.
ACATCTAGTCAGTTTCTGAGAGCAGATATGAATTCAACTTTTACTAATTCTGAACCCAGCAGTGGATTTATTTTGTTGTTGTTGTTTGATTTGTTTCTTCTTCTTCTTCTTCTTCTTCTTCTTCTTCTTCTTCTTCTTCTACTTCTTCTTCTTCTTCTTCTTCTACTTCTTCTTCTTCTTCTTCTTCTTCTTCTTCTTCTTCTTCTTCTTCTTCTTCTTCTTCTTCTTCTTCTTCTTCTTCTTCTTCTTCTTCTTCTTCTTCTTCTACTTCTTCTTCTTCTTCTTCTTCTTCTTCTTCTTCTTCTTCTTCTTCTTCTTCTTCTTCTTCTGCTTCTTCTGCTTCTGCTTCTTCTTCTCCTTTTTTCTTCCTTGTTCTTTCTTTTTTCCCCCCTTCTACTCCTCATTATCAATGTTATTACCAAAGGTGGAGAATTCCATCTAAGTAGTACAGTTACTAAATGATAGTACCTTACCCCTTCCATATTTACACTGAAGTCTCTGCTGACACTGTTTGGTTACTTAATTTAGTTTCAGATTCCAGAAATTCCCACCACTTTTCCATTTAGTGTCCAAATCATAGCACACTAGATTCAAAATCTAATGATATCACTGATAGGTCCATCCATCAAGTAGGGTAATATGAATACACAGCTGAACCCAAAATGATGTCTTTGATCCTAGACTGACAGGAAGGAATTCTGATCTGGTTACCATATATTATTTGTATTTATTTTTTCATATACTTTTTCTGCATTGATCATGTAGAGTGCCATCTCCTCTCTCCATGCAGCAATATAAAAATCAATGGGCATGCAAATACACTCATTCTTTCCAATAATGCCTCCAAGTCCTAAGGTTTTGTATTAACTCCTTGATATTTTACTACTTTAGAGGTGCAGAGAACAAAAAAAATAAAATATAAATTGAGATGGGGAAAGAAAAGGAAATGAAACTGATTTTTCTTTAAATCTTCAAGGTAATAGATATCAAAAGATTCGGTTTTTCTTCTGTCCTTACAGTACAACAAGACAATGATTAATAGCAAATGAATTTTTCACAATCCTACCAGTAACATTTGTTTCTTAGAGGCAACTTAAAAGAAACTTCTGGAAAGAGAATGACTTGATAATTGGAATCTTTAATCAAAAATGTTTTAAAAACAATAATTTAGAAAATATTGTTAAATGGTTTCATCATTAGATTAACCAAATAAATAAATACATGAATTAAAAATGAGTCAATTTAAGATGTTTTTCAGTTATTTCTTATCAAAGAATGTGATGAATGTTGCAATATCACTTTTTGCTTTGGTACCAAAAATATTATTCTCAGTAGACATTGCAGCATAAAACAAAAATGCTTTTATTACCAGTAGCAATGATGTGACAAGGTTGATAAATGCCACGTTAAGATTCCTTTGGGTGCCAGCATCCCCTTCACACTTATTTTCAAGTTACTAATAGATTCTGGGGGTTTGACTGGCCATCATTTAGGAGTGTCATTTACTTTGAAATGACAGCAAAGTAAAATGTTCTTAAATGACCAATTTTTCTCTTTCTCTTGACTGAGAAGCTAATGACTAAGAGTAATATCTTTTATTCATGTTGTCTAGGTGATGAAATAGTCATTGCCCAATGATGAATATCAAGTAATGATGTTTTCCTTCAACACTATTTTAAAAGGAGAAAAAGTAACTTCATCAGGAACCTTTGTAATCCTAGGTGTGACTGTGGTTTAGTTTTCTTGTTTGTTTTAATAGAGGAAGAGAGGCCTTGAATAGCAAGAACTGCCTCATCCAAATTCAATAACTTAGATTGTCCCTGACTTCAAATAAGTTATTAAGTAAATTCAAGTTGCCTGGAAAGGGTGTAGACTCCCCTTTCCCTGGACATTACTTTAAAAGTTAGATTATCTGGCTTGATAGGTACATAGGTACAGTGTTGCAGAGATTCTTATCTTGGCATGAGCGGGACTCAATGACTTCTCAGGACCCTCTCAACTCCGAGAAAAATTGTAATGGTGTCATCTGATAGTAGAGAAATATGTCTTCCTTTTCTTTATCCAGACAAGCAAGTCTCAAAAGGGTGACAGAACGCAAGCCATTGACAATTCATGAGAAAGCAATCAAGTTAGAAAACAGAATTCTGTGTTAAATCCATGTGATCATATTTGAAATGCCACGGGGGAAAGACATTGGGGAAGTATGGATTGGATAAAATATTTTTTGGCAAGTGAATTCCTGACTGAATGTCTCAGGCTTTGAATTTGGAACTGAACCCCTAAGCATTTTGAATTTAGATTGTTTTATATTTGGCAAAATGTAGCAGTTTTTAAGGCAAGATAAAAAGGAACTCAAGTCTTCAAAAGATCCTACAAACGAGTTTTTTGGTTCTTACTTTGGTTCACAAAGTGTGATTATTCCTCACAGTTCTCCTTGAAAATCTTCTCTCTACATTCTCTCCCTTGGAAATTTTCTGTTCTCCCATAGTTTCAAATATACCTGTCTGAATATGTCTCCTAAAACTTTATCTTCAACCTTATTTTGATCTCCCCTTCCCAAATACCTCTACAATAGACTCAGTTGAATGTCTTCCTAGCGTGTGAAACAAAGACATTTCCAAAGCTAAATTCATCACTTTTTCCCTTTAATTTGTCTCTTTCATTCAACTTCCCTTTTTGTGCTAGTAACAGTGCTTTTCTCAGAAATAGCCAGAGAAACAGTACAGTAGAGTGGAAAGAATATTGGTTCCATGAGTCAAAAGTCCAGATTCCAAATCAGTTCTTCTGATCTTGGTACATGCGTAGCTGTGGAAAAGTTATTCATTTTTAAAAATGTGACCTTCTAATAATATGAATCCCCTTATGCAAAGGAAATTTACAGATGAGGAGATCAAAGTGATTTATAGTCATATAAAAAATTGCTTTAAATCATTACTTATTAGAGAAATGCAAATTAAAACTTCTCTAAGGTACCACCTCATACCTCTCAGACTGGCCAATATGACCAGAAAGGACAATGATCATTTTTGGAAGGGTTGTGGGAAATCTGGGACACTAATACATTGTTGATGGAGCTGTGAACTCATCCAACCTTTCTGGAGAACAATTTGGATTATGCCCAAAGGGCAACCAAAATGTGCATACCCTTTGACCCAGCAATACCACTACTGGGTCTATAGCCTGAAGAGATGATGAAAAAGGGTAAAAACATCACCTGTACAAAAATATTCATAGCAGCCCTGTTTGTGGTGGCAAAGAATTGGAAATCAAGTAAATGTCCTTCAATTGAGGAATGGCTCAACAAACTGTGGTATATGTATGGCATGGAACACAATTGTTCTATTAGACACCTGGAGGGATGGAAATTCAGGGAAGCCTGGAGGGATGTGCATGAACTGATATGAGAGAGATATGAGCAGAACCAGAAAAACACTGTACACCCTAACAGCAACATGGGGGTGATGATTAACCTTAATGTACTTGCTTATTCCATCAGTGCAACAATCAGGGACAATTTGAGGCTCTCTGCATTGGAGAATACCATCTGTATCCAGAAAAAGAACTGTGGAGTTTGAACAAGTACCAAGGACTATTACCTGTAATTTATTGTCTGATCTTGCTATCTCTTATACTTTATGTTTCTTCCTTAAGGTTATGATTTCTCTCTCATCACATTCAATTTGGATCAATGCATAGCATGGAAGCAATGTAAAGACCGGCAAATTGCCTTCTTTGGGGGGGGGGGGGGGGGGTGAGGGGAGGGAAGTAAAATTGGGGGGAAAATTATAAAACTCAAAATAAATAAAATCTTTATAATTCACAAAAATAATATGAACTCCTTGTGAGTAAAGATATCCCTATTTATAGTTATTTTACCATCACATAGTAAATTGTTATAAATATGTACTTGATTGGTCAAAATTGAAGAAGTTCTTTGCAGGTCTAGAACTATGACTATAATCATGGAGTGCTGTCAGGTTCCTCTCTGTTTCATTCTTTTTCCATAGTCTATGAGGTGTGGGGCTGCTAGGTGGCACAGTGGATAGAGCACCAGCCTGGAGTCAGGAGTCCCTGAGTTCAAATTCGGCCTCAGACACTTAATAATTACCCAGCTGTGTGGCCTTGGGCAAGCCACTTAACCCCATTTGCCTTGAAAAAAACATAGTCTGTGAGGTGCCAAATCTTGGTAACTTCACCTCTACATCTCTAATACTTCTTCCCATTCCTATTACCTGCTTCATGCACTCATCTGAAGGACTATTGCCATAGCTCTAATTCTGTTAACTATAGATCCAATGATTCTCCACTATCGACTTATATTCCAATAGAGTCCATGTCTCTGATCTCATCATTTACATTTTGTGTTGAAGTAATGAGAAATCATTAGATGTAAATAGACAGAAAGATAGATAGATGGAAAGATATAAAGCTAGAGAGTATTGATAATGTGTTTCTTGCATAGCAAGAACTAGGGTAAGAGCAAGTGGTACAAAAATAAAGCAAGACCTGCCCTCAGAAGTTTATATTCTTAAAGGGGAAAATAAAACACAAAGAAAAAATTTAAAGAGAGAAACGGAACTGATTGGAAAGAGAGAAGAAAGTGAAATAAGCAGTGTCACTGGGTTGTTTCAAGGTATGGAATCCACCAATTGCTATCCCTCAGGAAGCAATCAATCCAGAAAATGTACTTGAATAATTAGAGAGGATATCTGTATCACAATCCTCCCCCCCAAAAAATGAGCAGTATAAAATTAGAAGGAAAAATATTTTGGTAGAGATATCCTTTCCACAGCCCACAAATGATAGCAAATGCTACTGATATTAATTTTGCTTATACCCAAGACCTACTCTATTGAGGGCTGTCCTGAGAGGAAGACCATGTTCTTTTATGCACAATAGCTGACTGAAAATGCTGGGCACATTTCAAATAGTTAGAGTATAAGATATTGGGTTTGCAGCTAGCTTGCTCTATTTTCTTGGAAATCAAGTCATTTTTATTGGCTTGAAAGTAGGGAAATAAGATTGAATTTTCTTTACTGCATACTTCAATGGATAAATTCCAATTTCATCAACCTGAAAACAACAGAGCTACATATTGCTACCAAACTCCTGATATGGCCATGGTTCTATGTTTCTCCCTTAAGAAGATGCAAAGAATTAATCCAGGAGCATCTGAAGCCAAATAAAGCAAGCTGGTTTAAAAAAAGACTATGGTGAGTTGTATAATATATACTCTGAAGAACACAAATTCCCTTTCAGAGCTTTCTATTACTGAATTACAGATTATGTTGTCAATATGCCTGGACCTTGATAATGTGCAGGAAATACAAAACCACAATATCAAGTGTTGGTTATCAATTTATATCAAGTATTTGAATGTACAGTTTCTGTTACTAACCGAAGAATTATCACTTGACTTTTACATATGTTATTTTTTACAAAAAAACTGAGAGGAAATTATTTTTTCTAGTCCTCAACTCAAAAACATAGAATGGCTCCCTATTGCCTTCTGTGCCAACTGCCAACAAACACCCACACACAGAGCAGGGAACCCAATTTGCTTAAGCACCCAGACATCCAGAGGGAGAGACAGAAGGAAATGAGTACCTACCAGGCAATTCAAACCAAACCCACCACCTTGACCACCCTCGCCATCTGGACCCCAATGGATGTTGAGATCCAGACTCCTGATCCCAGGAATCTTTGAAATAATAAAGTTTTTAGCCCATTATCTAAGGCATCATCCAGAGAAGCAAGCCCTGTGGAGAAGCAGCCTAGCAAGTCCCTCATAAGGACTACAACCACATCTACCTGAAGACCCAGGAAAGAAATTCTTACCACCAAGATCTTTGGCACTGTCAGATCACTGACCATAAGTCACCCACTATTCTAAAACCTGGTATTACAAAGAATAATTTATATCTCTGGATTTATCCATGGCACCAAGAATCCTAGGAATTGAATCTGGAAGGGGCCTTGGTGATAATTTAATCCAATCTCCTCATTTTGCAGAAAAGAAAATGGAGTCCAAGGGGGATTTGGAGACTTATTTAAGGTTACCCCAAGGTGAACCTGGAGTTCTAATTCAGGTTCTTTCATTTCATATTGAATTATCTTCCATTGCATTACTCATCATTTCATACTCAACTAGAACAGATTAAGGGTTTCTAAAATATCTGGATGATTGCATATAATCTCTTTCTGGTTTTCAAAGCCGTGTATAATTTTACTCTACCTTCCCTATTCAAATTATTTTTTTCTTGCTACTCTCTTCTTTTTTGCAAGTTTTTACAAGGCAATGGGGTTAAGTGGCTTGCCCAAGGCTGCACAGCTAGGTAATTATTGAGTATCTGAGGCCAGATTTGAACTCAGGAATTCCTGACTACAGGCCTGGTGTTCTATCCATTGTACCACCTAGATTCAGAGACTCTCCATAAGTCTCTCTGGTTAACACAAAACTTTTCTTCATCCTTTCAGATGTCTCCCAAATAATCTTGTATTCATTTTGCATATAATTGTATATACTTATATAGAGACATGTGACGAACATCAATTCAGCACATGCTTCTTGAGGATGAGCTATTTTAGTTTTGTTTTTGTACCTACTAGAAGATGGAGACCTTTAAAAATACTTAATGATTTCCTAAAGTGCCTGGATTTTGTGATCTATAATTTAGCATTGGATTACATACCATCATGCATTTTCTTCTTGTTTTATGTGTTTTATTTTAATGATTATAATATAATCTTTTTTTTTTAGGTTTTTGCAAGGCAATGGGGTTAAGTGACTTGCCCAAGGCCACACAGCTAGGTAATTATTAAGTGTCTGAGACCGGATTTGAACCCAGGTACTCCTGACTCCAAGGTTGGTGCTTTATCTACTACACCACCTAGCTGCCCTGATTATAATATAATCATAACAAAAATAAGGTCTATATTATATTCTGCAGATGTGGTCGACAACTGTGATATATAAGAAAAAATTATTTTTTCCATTTTTTTGACCCTAGACTTTTTGGCAACAATGTTTTTGATAATTGTGGATACTCTGCAGCATCACCTTTCTTCTGTCTGGTACCCAGTTTTGATCTTTCTCCAGAACTCTCCATATTTGAAATCCTTCTTTCAGTCTCCCTAACTGCTGTTTTCTATGTATCATACCAGAGGTAGGGGGTTCCTCAAAGAGGGCCCAACTAACACTATATTTTTTTCCAGCAAAGACTATAAAACCTGAGTAAAATGAACATAGAATTCACTTTCATATCTGGTTTCAATAAAAAACTCTAACTATTGTTCTTTCAATACTTCATAATAAATGAGCTTGGGAAAACATTCCAGGCAAAGTTCAAATAATCCATCTGAATGTGTATGAGATTTCATTTCACCAAATGGAGACAATTTTCCCTAAAAGTAAAAGAATGAGCTAATTGACTTCAATCTCAGGGATATAAGTGATAATGACCACAGATGGTCTGTTTTTGTGCCTCTCAGCTAGGTTTAGATGTTTCATGTGAATCCTATAAACTGTACAGATAAGAGCCTGCATAGTATAGAGATAGATGAAACACCCTCTTTCTGGGGAAGCTAGGTGACTCAGTGAATAGAGTACTGGAGTCAGGAGGACCTGAGTTCAAATGTGACCTCGGACAGCTGTGTGACCTTGGGCAAGTTTAAAAAAAAAAGAAACACCCTCTTTCTGTGGAAGACTTTGGTCACCATAAAAGTCTTTATGATTTAAAAAAAAATAGTAACAGACCACAAAGTCAACTTTTTGAGTCCCTCAAATACTGTGAGAAGAAGCTGATGTGGAAAGAACTTGAGAAAAGGAGTCCTGAAGCTTGAAGTCTGGGAGATAGAAACAAAGATAAGAGCATAGAGAAGATATGATCCTAATATTCAAGGTCATCCACAATCTGATCCAAATTCCCCTTCCAAATTTTTTATACTGTCTTTCATATTCTCTCTGGTCTCTGTTTTCTCTGATTATTTTATTCCCTTTTGCCCTCCTGAATTATTCCTTTGAACCTTTTGCTCATATAGTTTTCATATAGGAAAAGGATTCCTTTATTCTCATCACAATTTTTGGATTTGTTCAATGTCTTCTAGACTCATCTCATTGGCTGCCTCCTCCAGAAAGACTTCTCTCACTTCTTCAAAGAATAGTGATCCCTGCCTCAAAAATGTTCTAACATTTTGCGTGGATCTCTCTATCCTTCATACTTACAGCACTGTACCTTGTATGATGATCAGGTTGAAGTGATTTTCCCTCATTTGTAAGATCTTGGATCATAAGACCATAGCTTTTAGAGATGGAAGGGACCACTGAAGCTAGCTGTGACATTCCTGGAAATCAGATTACATGTTTTATCTAATTCTCTATCCTCAGTGCCTCACAAATTTTCCTCTGTATCACATTGCTTCATTATTGCTGCAATCAAAGAATGTTTATTGAAATATCAAGGGAATAGATTTTGGGGGGATTATGAATTTTAGGAAAATATAACTAGAAGGGACCCCAGAGGTCTATACATTCTATCTATTGTACAGATAAGGAAACACAAGTCTCGACAGGTTAAATTTTATCAAGGTGACAAAGGTAAGTAAGAACAGAGCTGAAGCTTAGACCCAATTTGTCTGATTTCAAATCATCAAGTTTTCCACCAAACTTCCTCCCATTTATTTTATTAAACTTAAGTAAAAGTTTTCTATGAATTTTCATCATCCCAAAATGGAGGAAATATTGGAAATATTGTATGAGGAGTTATGCCACAGATGGGAGTTGGAATAGAATAATATCTCTCCCTGGTATGATGTCTTCCCCTTTCCCTTAGAGCATTCTAAACTTCTTTTGAAGCATAAAAATCCCACTTCCAGTCCAGATTCTCTTACTTATCACCTCTCTCTTGAAATTACTAGGTATTATTTTTGGAAATGCATATCATATCCTCCCCCCTATCCAAATTACACTTTGTAGATTGGCATTTTCTTGGGGGTGAGAACTGGTTTCATAGTCTTTTGTATCCCCTCCACCTAGCATAATGCTCTGACCATAGAAAGTCCTTAACAAATGTTTATTGAATTGAACTGTAATCTATTTAATTCCCACTGTAAGATTCAGTAAGTCTTTAAAATAAACCACACTTTCAACCTGTTGGGGGGGCTGGTTTTGTTGGTATTCTATTTGCTTCTCTGTCTACATTTATTGGACTTCATTGATTTCCTGTTTAACTTAAAAATTGTTCCACTTTTACATCAAATTAATTCATTTAACAAGTAAATAGTTCAAGAGTTCAAGACTAGAAATCATTCAGACCTGTGTGGGTTGGTTCACCATATTTTGCTGCAAATGTTCAGATCTTCAAAGTCTTCCAAGTTATCCAGTCCATGCCATTTGTCTTTAAGGACAACCCCCTTGGCTTGGATTTCTTTTGCTTTTTTTTTTTGCTAGACCAGGAACATCTTTATTGCTTTGATGCATTTGCCTCAGTGTTTCAGGGCTTCCAATATTTTATCCTATATTGGTCTTCAAGAAGCATTTTAGCCAAAGCAGGAATTCTAGATCCCCTAAGAGTCATGAGAAAGTTATAAATGGTCCACTGAGAACAAAATAGTTTTGTTGGGAGTACTAACAGGGTAAGGGCAGCTGGGTGGCACAGTGAATATAAGGCCAAGTCTGAACTCAGAAAGACTCATTTTCCTGAATTCTATGAGTCTGGAAAGTCAATTAGCCCAGCTTACCCCAGTTACCTCATCTGAAATGACAAACCATTCTAGTATCTTTGCTAAAAAAAATCCCAAATGGGATCATAAGGAATCAAATATAATTAAAAATGACTAAACAGCAAAGGGTTTATGAATCAAATGATCTACCTTCTCTTTCACCCTCTCTCCTGCCTTCTCCTCAGTCCTTGAAGTCTGCTACAATGCAAAAACTCTAATTTGGGACCCATAAGGTACAATGGGATCAGGAGGTAGAATATGAAGAGAGGGGAAATTCAGGCTCTAGCATGGAAAAGTTTCCTAAAAATTGAGCTATTCCAAAGTGGGGAACTGTAAGAGATAAAGGTCTTCACTAAAAGTCTCAAACCAAGGTCATGGACCTTTAAAGGGATGTAAGGGATGTAAGAGTCCAATCCCCTCATTTTACAAATGAGAAAACTCAAGCCCATGGAAGATAGGTGATTTGCTGAAAGGCATTCAGGTGGTGAGCATCAGAAGTGACATTTGACCTTCCTGTTTGAATACAAATCTTTTGACTACAGAGACAGTGGCAATTCTTCAAGTAGAGGTTGGAACTGATGACTTCTGAAGTTTGTCTCAGCTGTGAGATTGTGTGATATTGCTATAAACTGAACTGTTTTTGTTGTGTTCAATTGTTTTTACTTCATGGCACCAGTTGGCATTTTTTGGGCAGATATACTGAAGTCATTTGCTACTTCCTTCTCCAGCTCATTTTACAAATGAGGAAACAGAGACAAAGAGGCTTAAGTGACTTGCCCAGGGTCACACAGTAAGCGTTTGAGACCAGACTTGAACTCAAGAAGATGTCTTCATGACTCCAGGCCTCTCCCTCTATCCTCTTGTGTCACTTAGTCATTGAACTATAGAGTCCATGATTTATCCAACTCCAGTATCAAATGCCTTGTATTTTGCTGGTGCTGCCATTCAGGAAAATAAAAAACAAAAACAAAGAACAAGAACAAAATCCCTCAAAGAACTTGATAATCTCATTAGGAAGTTAATATTTACTTAATGAGACAATTTGTGTCTTAGAATATAGTAAGCTGCTAAATTGTGTGGGGCAAACAAGCAAATAAGACAGGGTAGAATAAGGTGCTAATTGTGAGCTACAAGACAAGAAACCCAGAAGGAGTCAGAAACGAAGAAAACTGAGTCAGCACAGATTTCAGGATGAGGTTAGCTGCACATCTGCCTCCTAGCAGAGGGATTTGCAGCTGGGAAACAGAGAAGAAGAAAGTGAGATGTTTGGATTATGTCTTCAATATCTGCTTTGCCACTGGCTCTTTCCTCTGAAAAAAGCCACTCAAATCATCTTCAGACATCAACAGTAGGGAGAGGAGACAGTGCAAAGCTTGGGATCAGGAACATGAGTGTGAAATCCTGCCCCCGAAATAACAGTGTGACCATGAGTAAGTCCATAAAACCCATTTTTCTTATCTCTAATATAAATAAAAAAACTTGCATGACATAACTCATGGCATTGTGAAGTTCAGTTGTGAGAGCATAGATGTAAAATACTTTGATCATTTTGAATGAATGATTGTCATCATGGTTATTATTTCTACTTAACTTTTAAAAAGATCCTTTTTGACTTTGCTACCTTCCTCAAGCTACTATTCTGTCTTTCCTTCTTTTCATTGTTTCAGCTCTAGGAAAAGTCCACTATACAAGAGGAACCAAATGAAAAGCCCATGGGGGGAAGGACTAGAAATGACTCAAGTTAAACAAGAACCAGAGTAAAATGTCTTTGAGAAATGGTTAAGAAAATAAATCAAAGTACTGCTTAACATGGATAATGGTAATTTGTGGGTTTTTTTCAGGCAGTATGATGCCTGCTGGTATTGTTTGAATTTGAGTTTAACACTCCTAAACTATAATGTCTTGTGTCTTGATTTTACATACTTTATATACTATATGTCTTTAATTATGTACTTATTTTGTGGCAATATGGAAAAAGTTCCAATTTGTAATCTGAGAACCTGGGTCCAAATCCAATTTCTGTCATTACCTCTGTAACTTTCAGCTAAACAAAAAGAGTATTATGACATAGTTACTGACCTCAGGTTGTTTACATTCTCCTGGACAGATAAAAGAGGAAAGGATGCAGAAAACAAGGGGAGAATATATTTGAGGGAAAAAGGAGATTTCGGGGGGGGGAAGGCATTCTAAGAAATTTGAGGAAGGAAAGAACACTTTGATTCATAGGTGTGTGTGTGTGTGTGTGTGTGTGTGTGTGTGTGTGTGTGTGTGTGATGACTAGATGATGCATCAGGATGAAGGAGGTATCTATATAATCTCTTCAAAAAAACAAATATCAGATTTGGAATTATGAGAAATGTGATCAAATACTGCTTCAACTAATTATAAGAGATGGAAAATATTGTGTTAAGAAGCATTCTTGGATAGAGCACTGGTCCTGGAATCATGAGTCCCTGAGTTCAAATCTGGCCTGAGACACTTCATAATCACCTAGCTGTGTGGCCTTGGGCAAGCCACTTAACCCCATTGACTTGCAAAAACAAACAGAAGAAGCATTCTATCTCAGGATAGAGAAGCTGGACTTAAATTTTGCCTCTGAGATGTATAAATCTTGGTCTAATCATTTCCCTTCTCTGGGCCTCAGTTTCCTCTATCTGTAAAATGAGGGAATTGGACTAAATGACCTGTTAGTGATCTTCTGAAGATGACCACTTAAAGCTCCACGTTCACCATTAGTAAAATAAGGATAAAGATATTACTACTCTCGACATTACAGAGTTCTCACTGAGCAAAGTGATCTGCAAATCTTAAAGGCTATATGAATGGGAGTTGCTTTGCTATATACAATCACCAACTAGTAGCTGGTGGGTGCCAGTTTCTTTCAAACACAATTGTTCATACTGATATCAGCTTTAATCAACTTCTGTCATTTCCTCTTTGAGGCAAGTGCCATTACTATCAATATTTTGATAGAGGAGAAAAACTGAAACTTGAAGAGTTACGGGAGTTGCCCATGTTTGCAGAATAATTTATCTCCAGTCTCCTTAGACTGAGGTCATCCATTTTTTCCAAAGGATTAAACTATAGAAGAGGGTTGACAAGGTCTCCTTTCCTGTTTGGTTTTCCCTCATACATTCTAAGCATTATCTAAAATTATTAAAGAAATAAATGGTGTTGGGTTGGTCCACAGGCTCTTCATGTAATCTGGACTTCTTCAGCAGATTTAGTGAAGCCTACATAGCTTTTCTTCAGGGACAAGTAGCAATGTGTTGAGCCATGGGGCTGAAGTCAAGATGATCTGAGTTCTAATCCTAGGCTCAGATTCTTATTAGATTTAGAAACATCAGCAAGATTCTTGTTGTAAGGAACAAATGAGATATTTATATAATGTTGGTCATAGTGTCTGGAACATAGTACTTGTCTGGCAGAGGCTTTTTTCCTTTATTTTCAGAACAATGGTTCTAAATACATGAAACACATCGAATTAGGATGAAAATTATTTATATTCAAATACAGTTATCAATATGTTTAAAAATAAATTACTCTATTTCCCCAAGTATAAGATGTATGTTTTTTTGAAAAATTTGGGGTCTATGAACTGGGCACATCTTATACAGTGGCTGTAGATTGTATATCACACTTTTTCTCACTTGTCTTTGCACTCATTGTTTCCCATTTATTGCTGGTATAGTAGGTGATGTTTTGCCACATTCTGCCCAGAAATGATTCAGAAAAGATTTTTTTCCAGTTTTGAATTCAAGTTCAAAGTGATCCAATTTGCAAAAGTGAATGGAAATTGTGCTGCTGAATGTCAGTTTGATCCTCCTCCAGCTGAAAAAACAATCTGAAACTGGCTACGGGAAGAAGAAACCCTACTGAAAAATGCCAAGGCAGAAGAAGGCCAAGAGAGGCAAGGCAGCCAAATGGCCTCAGTTAGGGAGGGAAATGAAGAGATGGATTGAAGAGCAAAGGGAAATTCCTGTCCACAAAGATGGTTCGGCAGGAGGCCGAAAAAATTGCTGATGAGAAAAGAAGTGACTAATTTCAAAAGAGGACATCGACATCATTGGTGCTTCAGGGTCATGAAACGGAATGGACTAAACATTCATCCAAGCAGTAGGCTGGCCCAGGGAGTGCTTGTGGTCAACCACAGAACAGAATCCAGGCAGGAAAGCAGTCAGAACCTCTCCTAAGACAGGGATCCATCATCCAACACAGATCAGGACAAGCTCATGGATGGGAGTTTTGACAGTGATAAGGAGTTGTATGAATGATGAATAAAACATGAGTTCAATAACTTCATGCAATACACTTTTTTCAAATTTGGGGCCCCCCACCAATTTTTAACTGGGAGTATATTATAAATGGGGAAATACAGTAGTTCACAAATTTGTGATTAAGAATTTCTATAAAAAGGGGCAGTTAGGTGGCACGGTGGATAGAGCATCTGTCCTGGAGTCAGGAGGACCTGAGTTCAAATCCTGCCTCAGACATAATAATTAGCTCACTGTGTGGCCCTGGGCACATTGTCCTCATTGCCTTGCAAAGGCAAACACAGAATTCCTACAAAAGATGGATTCTAAGGACACTCCCAATCTGATTTTGAGACCTGATTAGGTGAGGAGACAACACATTCTGAGGTGGGTGAAAAGGAAGGGGGAAAGAAACACCATAGATTGCTAGATTAAACAGAGGGCCAGGAGATGAATGATTGAGTTGAGAGAATAGCTGATTAGCCAAATTGGATTTGGGAAGGGAGGACATAGAATCCAGGAAGGAGAGTGATGTTAAACAAGGTAAGAAAAGTAGTTCAGATTCACATTATAGAAGGTATAAAAATCCCAAGATAAAGAATTATGTTTCCCCTAGAGCAATAGGGAGTCACTAGAGGATTATGAGTAGGGGAATGGAGGGAAAAAGGGAAAAAAATAAGTGAGGCATTTAAAAATGTGCACTATATTCTAATAGGTCTTGAAATTGAAACCTTACATCTTGCAATGGCCCTTATTTTGATAAAGTTATTAGTTAACTTGATTTCTCCAGAAAGTGTTTGAGAGTAAATGATTATTAAAATAGCTCCAGAAGGTCACTTCATCACTTCCCAAATTTCATTTTACAGAAGTCAAATTTCCTTGTACCTAGGACTCTGCCTAAAGCAATCAAACCTCTGTGCCAGTCATGCAAAGTGATGGATTTGTGAATATACCCTTAAGTCTGTCTGAACTTTCATGGTTTTGAGCCATTGGAGGTTTCAATCCATTCTCTAAATCAAAACCACATACAGTGAAATGAGATATGCAAGGGCTAAGGGTAGGGACTAAGAGAGAAATATGTCCAGTATGTTTGTTTCTTTAACTTAAACTGTTAGAGAAAAATGACTGGAACAGGTGGGAAATAAAGGTTTCATGACATAATGAGAAGTCAATATGTTTAAAACTGTAAATGAACATTAATTAGTCATTATAGTATGACTAAATTAAAATGAAAATGAAAAGATGACTTTTTGGAAAATGGAATATTAAACTATTCAATTTAAATTATAAATTTTTATCCAAAGAGTGAATTGTCTTAAAGTCTTCATTTTATTATTACTCAGCACTGTTTTTACTTTATGGAATATTTTGCATTATATTTTAATTAAAGTTATAATTACAGAACTAAATATAATTAGCTTCTTTCTTCCAAAGAAATTAGAAGTGAACTTACTTTATTAAATTTTCAATTTGTTTCCTGCAGTGCTACATAGTTTATTCTAATTAATTGAAGGAGATCTCATAAATATTTGATCAACATTGGGAATGTGATTAAAAACTAAGGAAATTTTCTCTACTGATTTTCAATTTATTCTCTTGATATCCTGATACATTTATGATGGTGTGTGAGGATATATAGGTATATATACCCCCCCCCACACACACAAACACACATTTACTTGTATGACTGTGACTGCATCAGAAGGGAACAAAATAATAAAATTCCTAATACTATGGGTAATTTTGACTGCTTCTTATGACCTTCAATTGCCCAGGTGATTGGAAGTTGTCCTTTCTCTGTTTCCTTTTTAATTTGGATTATCTATTTCAAATACTTTTCTTTCCCCTCTGAGTAAGATTTGAAAACTATTAGGCCCTCTCAGATGATGTTTTAATTTTATTTCTTCTTTTGGTAACTATTTGGCAGAACTGACATATATTCACTATTAAATATCATAGGGCACTGATTAATGAGGGCCCAATCATGAGAACATGTTCTTGAGTAGAGATCACTTCCCCCCATAACCCATGTGACACTTTAAGATATAGGATCACTATCAACATGTATTCCTTGGACTGGACTCTTGTTGGGCCTCTGTCATTGCATTTGCTTTATCTATCACTATGTGGAGTGCTGTGCTAGAATTTGGGTATATATACAATCAATGCATCAGAAAGTATTTCTTTAGCATTTTCTTTGAGTTAAGTATTGCCTTGGGAATATATGTGAATTTTTTTAAGGGATCACTGCTCTCAAGGATCACATGTTCTAATGAAGGAGACAAAATGTAAAACCTTGGTATAGACAAAGCATATTCAGACTATTTGGACAATAATCTGAGAACAGAAAACACTAGCAGCTGAGAGAACTAAGGAGCAGTTTCCTGCAAAGAGTGGAATTTGAGCTGAGTCTTGAAGGAAATCAGCAAAGCTGAAAGGCAACGGGGAGTAGTGAGAGCTTCCCAGGCATGGCAGACAACCATTGGAAAGTCTTGGAGACATAATCTGGGCTGTTGTTTAAGAAGCAGAAAAACAAGTGTAACTGGTTTGCAAAGCAGAAGACATGGAAAAAAATAGTTTAAAAAGACAGGTTAAAAAAGAACCAGGGTGTGAAGAATAGAAGACTTCATATTTGATCCTAGAAGTAATAACAAACTCCTGGAGTTCCTGTGTCAGGGAGTAAGAAGAATTCGTCATACTTTAACAAAATTGCTTTTGCATTTGACTGAGAATGGGTTTAAGTGAAGAGATATGAGGAAAGAGATCAATTAAGAGCTTATTGAATAATCTAGGTAAGAGATTATAAGAAATAAAGAAAGCATGCACCCATGTCTCACACCCTACACCAAAATAAGCTCAAAATGGGTGCAGGATTTAATCACAAAGGCAACACCATAGATAAATTAATAGATCAAGAAATACTCTATCTGATCTATGGAAAGGGGACCAAACAAGAAATGGAATATAATATAAACAGTGAAATGAATGATTTTGACTATATTAAATTAAAAAAAATTTGCACTAATAACATCAATGCTGCCAAAATTAGAAGGAAAGTAGAAAGCTGGGAAACAATCTTCATAACTAGGAGTTCTGATAAAGGTCTCATTTCTAAAATGCCTAGAGAACTCCATCAAATCTATAGGGTTGCAAATCATTCCCCAATTGATATGTGGTCAAAGGATATGAATAGACAGTTTTCAAATGAAGAAATTAAAACTATACATATGTATATATATATATATATAATCATGAAAAATTCTTCAAATCATTATTGATTAATAAATTAAAACAATTAATAAAATTAAAACAATTTTGAGGTATCACCTCACACCTATTGTATTGGCTAAGATGAGAAAAAGGGAAGATGATCAATGTTGGAGAGGTTGTGGGAGGATTTGGACATTGATGTATTGCTGGTGGAGTTGTGAAGTGATTCAACCATTCTGGAGGGTAATATGGAACTATGCCCAAAGAGCAATAAAACTGTTCATACCCTTTGACTCAGCTATTCCAATTCTAGGCCTGTACCTAGAAGAAATCATAAAAAAATGAGAAAAGTCCCACACATCCAAAATATTCATAGCAGCTCTTTTTTGTAGTGGTAAAGAATTGGAAATTGTGGGGATGTCCATCAATTGGGGGAATGATTAAACAAGTTATGGAACAAGAACTTTATGGAATTATTCTATAAGAAGCCATAAATGGTCAGACTCTAGAGAAACCTGGAAGGAATTATGAGATCTGATGCTGAACAAAGGGAGCAGAACTAAGAGAACAATATACACATTAACAACAACATTGTAAGATGATCGACCCTGATGGATGGAGCTATTTGCAACAATTTGGAGGGCTAGGACAATCCTCTTAGACCAACTATGGACAATGCTATCCCCCATCCAGAGGAAGAAAAGCAAAGCAAAAAAAATTCTTCAGAATCTAAGGAACACTACATTCACTTTTTTAAAAAATATATTTATTTTGTATTTCTTACCTTTAATCCTAATTCCTCATATTGAAAATGGCTAGCCTGTAAACAGACTTAACATAATTGTGTAAATACAATATTAACTTGGCTGTTTACCACACAGAGGAGGGCGATGGGAAGTGAGGGTGAAGGGAAATTTTGTAACTTAGAAATATACATAGGCATATGGATGAATGTTAAAACAAACTTTCATAACATTTATTTGGAAAAGTAAAACATGAATTAAAAATAGAAAGAAAGAAAGAAAGAAAGAAAGAAAGAAAGAAAGAAAGAAAGAAAGAAAGAAAGAAAAGAAAGGAAGGAAGGAAGGAAGGAAGGAAGGAAGAAAGAAAGAAAGAAAGAAAGAAAGAAAGAAAGAAAGAAAGAAAGAAAGAAAGAAAGAAAGAAAGAAAGAAAGAAAGAAAGAGAAAGGAAAGAAGGAAGGAAGGAAGGAAGGAAGGAAGGAAGAAAGAAAGAAAGAAAGAAAGAAAGAAAGAAAGAAAGAAAGAAAGAAAGAAAGAAAGAAAGAAAGAAAGAAAGAGTGCTTGTGAATAATACTAGGGAAAATAATTATTATAAGACTCATATTAACTGATTCAAAGTGAAGCAAATTAAACCAAGAAAACACCACAAAAATGATAATATAAACAGAAAAAATCATACTAATAAAACCAATGAAATTGAATGCTGTAAAATTATATCTAATTTTGTTCCCCAACTGAAGAGTAACTTAAATATAAAAGGATAGATCATAAAAAATAGAATAGTCAAAGTTTTCTTTTTCAATTATGGCTAGGGGAAAGATTCTTAAGTTTAAAAAAAATAGAGAAAATCATCTAGTTCAATAAAGTGGAAAGAACACTGGCATCATAGCAGGGGATTTGCATTCAAAGGAGCATATTATTACTATCAGTATTGTTACAGTGGTGTAAGATTGCTGTTCATGGAAAGAAATCCCACCTATTCTGGAGAATTTCAAGAGACAATTCAAAAATAATAGAGAGGCATATGGTGAACATGAGCATACTACAATAAATGACCAACAAGATATACTATAAAGAATGTCATTGGAGATATATGTGAGAAGCAGCAAAAAAATCTGTCATTTACTTAGTAAGAAAGTGTGGGATAAAAAGATTGACCTATTACATGTGCCATGTACACAGTGCCAAGATAATTATGGGAAAGTTCAAAACATATTCAGTTGATCTTGCTGAGCATGGGCAATTCTCATATGGGTTGGACAATCTTAGATGTGAGGCAATGCACTTAATTAGGGGGGATATTCACATCAATCAGATCAAAGATTTAATTGAGGATTTGTGGTTTGATGATTCAAATAGATTCAGCGAAAAACACATAAGGTTTCTTAATACAGTCTATTTTCCCCTCTCTTCTCTCTTTTAAAAATCACTTTGATTGACCTCCTAAGAGATCAGTAAGTATGGCAAGGCAATGGGGCCTTTTATCCTAAGTCTCATAAATTGAGATGACAAATTTTAATGTATAATCTTGTGAGGCAATATAGTATAGTGACAAGACCACTAGCTTTGAATTTCAGAGGGTTTGCATTCAAAGCTCATCTGTATCATTTTCTCTACAATCTTAGGCCAATTAACTCCCTAGACCTCAATTTCCTCATCGTTAAAATGATGATTAAGTGAGATGGCCTCTGAGATTCTTTTCAGTTCTAGAACAATGACTCCATGGTTTTATGATTTTTTGCTTAGTAGCTTCCATTATTTTGATGTCATGAATTATGAGGTTGATTTGAGGTCAAGATTCTTGATTCTTGCCCCCAGTGGGGTTTTTGCTGGTTACTCCAAGTCCCCAAATTTCTGGCTATTATTTTTCTTTCCAGATACCATAGGTTTGAATACTATGTAACTTTAGACTTTTTAAAGTATATCCACCTTTATCTTATCCTTTAATCTGCACCACAAATCTGAGAGGGAAGATAGTTGACTGTTAAAAAAAAATAAAATTTAGCACTTTGAGATTTTCAAAGCATTTTAGCTATATTAACTTCTTTACATTCTACAACAGCCCAGTGGTTTTTTTTTTTGTTCAGTTGTTTTAGATTGTGTCTGACCTTTTATAGATAAGGAAATTATAGATAAACTCATTTTATAGATAAGGAAATCTAGGCAAACAGGATAAAGTGACTTGCTTAGGGTCCATAGCCAGTAAATGTCTGAGGCCAGATTTGAACTCAAGAAGATAGTTCTTTCTGACTCCAAGCCCAATGTAACTGAGATTGAGAAAAATAAAATGACTTGCCCAGAGTCATTCAGCTAAAAAAGATAACTGAGGTGGGATTAACTCAATTCCAGACCTACAAGCACTGCCTAGTTAGTTGCCCAATGCCACTATCTATACAAAGAGTAGAGATGGACATGCATAGTTTTTGGAGCTAAGGTTAAAATGCAAGCCTTCAGTCTTCTATTAGGTACCAATGAGCCTTTCAAAATCTAGGAACTAAAACTAGGCATGTTATTTGACAAAACTGAGTCATATGACAGAATTTTGCTTACTCTGTGTATGTTTGTAGCTCCCACTTCCACGTGAGCTTTAAGAGTGAGCACAGATTTCTGCTACTGACTCACACTTAGCTTACAGTCTACCATGACTTCCATGCCTTTTCCTGCCACACACATGCCCACCAGTTATTCTGTTTCTTGGTTTTTCATCATTTGCATTTGTCCTCATTGACTCCCATTCCACAGGAAATATTTACATATGTTTATCACTGTCACAGTTTAGCATGGCATCTGTTTGCCTGAAATGAATCAGGTCTCACTCACAGCAGTCTGAGCTGACTTGGTCTGAATTTTGAAAGAAGGAAAACAATACTGGGTTTATTTAAGTTGAGTGAAATAAGAAAATATCAGAGTCACACTCAGTTCTTTGTTCCAGAATCTTTCTTTTTACAGATGAGTATACCAAGATTCAGAGATGTAACCCAGCATCATACAATTATTATGTAGCAGATTTGGAGTGGAAATAAGTGGGTCCCCTTGATACAACTCAACAAACCTTTCATACTATGAATATGCCACTGTCCAAGGTACTGGGGAACGAGTGTAGGGTAGCAGAAATAGAATTGCTCTTAAGAGTCAAAGAGGGAGGGTTCAAATCCTAGTTCTTAAAAAAAACACATATTGCCTGTGTGAATTTAGCAAGGGCAGGGCCTCAGTTTCACTACCTATAAAATAAGGCAGAGATTTCTAAGTTTCCTTAATGATCTAAACCTATGTTCCTGGGATCATAAGATGACCCCATGAATTTTCTGACATTATCTGGGGTGCTTTATACATCTTATTTTTAAATTATATATTAATTTTTGTAACAATCTCTCTATCTGTCCAAGTTGGAAGTTCACAATTTCTTATAGTCCAGATTAAACTTACGATCTATTCAAGAGCTTTGAGCTACTTCATTTCTGCCCTGGGCAGTTTTATGTCTCTTAAGTAGGATGAAAACTCATCCCCTTAGCTTTGGAGTTCATCATTTTGGTGATGCTGAACTCAGTGTAGACACCTAATCTACTTAGTGGAGATTAGCTCAGAATACCTTAAGGGTTGTATCAACCTTAACCTTCCCCCAAATAAATATTACATGTATACACAACTATGCCCAACACTTTGTAGATTTTAAAGCACTCTCTATATGGTTCCATATTTGATACTCATAAGCAACCTTATGAGATCAAGTGGGGCTGATGTTATTTTCTTTATACGGTAGGAGAATAATGAAGTCTTGGGAAGTAAGATGGCTTCTTCATAGGCACAATCCTGATTGAGGCCAATACTTGGACTAGAACATAGATTTCTTGAATCTGTATCCTATTCTCTATTCTTTACATGATACTGAGTAGAATAGCAATATCTTTAATATATATATAATCATAATGATATTATGATATTTAATTATGTAATAATACATCATTATATATTTTAGTATATATTATTACTTAATAATATTGCACGTTATTATATCATTTATTATATTTTTATAAATATTTTATTATTACAGAAAATAGTAATTATATCCATCCATGTTATAGAAACAAGGATTTTTTTCCCTTCAAATCAAAATAGATCTAGCCGTGACCATTGGATTTTAACCTTCATTTTATAGAGGAAGGTATTCAAATAAGTAAACTGAGACTCAGGGATTAAGTGATTTTCTCAAAGACATTATAAATGACCATGCCAGGATTCAAACTCATGTCCTTTGATTCCAAATTCAGCTCTCTTTTCATTATGTTATTCTGACTCCTCCTTGATACACTAATTTGGAAACTGAATACCAGGAATTTTAAGCCTGCTCAAGATCATATTGGCAATATCAAAGCTAAAATTAGTACACAAGTCTCACTAACACCAGATGTAATATTCTTTTCCCCTTGTATCAGTTATTTATATTTAGAATGTTCAATTTTGAAGTAAGCTTCTTGAGACCAGAGTCTGTGTTATTTCTATCATAATATTCCTATCAGCTAGAGAGTGACTTGCACATAGTAGGCAGACAAGTATTTGTGAATTTGTGGAAGCAAATAGTTTTGAAGGTCTTAAGTATTTCTGATATTAAATACAGGGCCATTGGAACAACTCTTAAGACAATGACAGTGGTAAATGCACTTTTTATACGAACAAGGGCCAGATTTCTCTTTTTTTGATATACTTAGGAAGATGAAAAGGGCAGATAGCATGTTCTGCTGTTAAACTGACAAGATTATTGATATTTTTCAAATTATTACAAGAAAGGCCAGGCATCCACATGCATTATTTAAGGCAGCCCCGGCATTGTTTGGGAATTGCATTATTTATGTCAAACACAGTATATTCTGTGAACATTTATTAGATACAACAAAGCAGTTTTAAGACTAAAATAAAAGATTGAAAGAAAGGGGGGAATAAAACACTGTCTTATTTTTCTGGAGCTTTTCTGTAGCATATAATGACTATCTAAGTGTAGAGCATAGAAGAGGTGTAGAAGCAGGTATAGAGATTGGAAGACTTGGATCTTTCTGGCTTTACCGCTTCTTAATATCTGTGTAACTTTAGGGAAATGTTAAGAGAAGTCACATGACCTCTCTAGGACTCAACATCTTTATTTGTAAGATGTTATACTTCATAGACTGAGGGGTTTTCTGGTTCTAGCACTAAGAACCTATGAAGGTATTGTCACTAAAAAACTAAAATGTGAACAAAGTATTTACAAAAGTGAGTTTTGGAGAATTTTCAGAGTCAGAAAAAAATGCAACTTGGAATCTCACCTCCAAACTTAGCATCTTTGTGATCCTGGTCAACTCATTTCACTTCTGTATATCAGATATCTTCCCAGGATTCAGCTACTATAAGTAACAGAAGAATGTATCTGTGTCAACAAATTTTTAACCTGATGTAATCTTAGACCTTTCACTTGTTCTTATATTTTCAAAGATAAGGTGTTGTTCTTGTCCCTTGTTCTCAAAGACCATGACATCAGGGAAGCGATACCATGCCGTGCAAATGAAATGGATTTGAATGAGGGGGTGCTATGCTATGTCACTAGCCTTACTTCTGTAGATCAGGTCCAGTGGCAAGATATGAATCAGGACAGCTAGAGAAGTTCCAGCATACAAGATAATCAGGGTTGTGACTCACTCAGCTAATAAGTATCAGCATTTGGCACTGGATTTGAACTGAGTTTCTCCTGATTCCAAGGCCAGTGCTCCATTCATTGCGTCACCTAGCTGCCCCAAAGATAAGGTATTTCAGTAATGTATTAAAACATTCCAAAAAGCTTTATTGAAGCTACTCCTACTGACCGCTCTTCACAGATACTGAGGAAGGTGGGTTAGCATAGTTATTATCTGTTTTCCACCTTATTATTTACAAAGTACATTCACATATATTTTCTCAATCAATCTCCCCACAATTCTGCCATGAATGGAGTAAGTTCTCTTATCATGATTATGCAGATTAGGAGATTGCAGTTTAAGGAAGTTAGTTAGCTTGTCCAATTCAGTAGACATTTGTTAAATACCTGTCATATATAAGTCACTTTTGAAGGAATCAAAGGTACAGAAAGTTTTGATGACCTATTCAAGAATGTGCCAGTGTGTCAGACGTTTAGAGTGTCCACTATGTGCAAAGATTAGGGCAGCTAGGTGGAGCAGAGATAGAACACTGGTCTTGGAGTAAGGAGGCCAGATATTGAATCTGGCCTCATGCACTTGACATTCACAGAGCAAGCCACTTAACCATATTGTATTGCATCCAGCATCATCTCCAATTGTCCTGATTCATATCTGGGCACTATGACTCTGGAGGAGAATTGAGAATGGTAACTTAGCACCCTCTTACTCAAATCCAATTCATGTATATGTCATGGCATCTCCTCCTTAATGTCATGGTCTTCTTCAAGAATAAAGGACAAATATAACCATGTGCATAGAACTGTCCTAGCTATTGAAAAATGATAGAGCCAGAAACATCCAGATTTCAAACTCTAGCTTAGTTCTCTATCCACAAGAGTAAATTTTTCATTATATGCCCCAAGAAAGCTCCAAAAAAATAAGATAGTGATTCTCATTTTTTCCTTCAATATTTTATTTTATTCTTAATACTGCTTAATCTTTAATTTAAACAAGTCATACAATATGCCATATTTGACACAAAAAATGAAATTCCAAAATAATGCCAGGGTTAACTTAAATAAATGATATTGAAATCATTTCACCAAGTGTAGGTGAGTAATTTTCCCAGAATCATGGTTAATAGGGGTCTGAGGTGAAATTTGAACTCAGGTCTCACTAAATCCTAGTTTAACGATCTATCCACCACAATATGCTAGATATGAATCCAAGTCTTTTGATTACAAATGAAATTCCTTTTCACTAGACTACATTGACTCCCCATCTGCCATCTTGTTTTTAATTGGGTTACTCATATGTTAACTTGGAATGGAATGAGGATACAAATAGTGCTGTTACATTTGTGACAAAGTAGATGAAACAGGGTGGGGATTAACTTTAAGACAGGAAACATGCCAATGTAAATAGTGAAAGGTGGCAATATTTTTGTTAACTTTGCTTCTTTGTTGAAATATATTTGTGTCAGTAGTTTTGAAGTAAAAAGTTCCAATTAGTGTGGAACATTCTAGATGAAAACTGCGGTAGTAATTGGCTAGCAGTGAATTAAATCTGTGCATATTTTCAAAACTTCTAAACTACTAAGATTCAAGAGGACTCAAAGAAGAAAGTTCCCCAATCACTCATCATTGAGCTGATTAGAAGATTTATTAAATAAAAATATGCATACAAATAGATACAAAATATGTGTATTTTCCATCTTATTACTATCCATACATTCTAAATTTAACATGGTTTAGCAAAATGGAACCACACATGGGAATGGCTAAGCTGTAGGTGACAAAATCATCCAGGATGGTTCATAGAGGCTTTGAATATATATATATATATATATATATATATATATATATATATATATATATATATATATATATATATATATACAGAGGTATACAAAAGGTGCTAGCTAAAGAGGCAATGTGATATGATAATTCATATTCTCAATTTGGTCAAATTAGACCGATCTAATAAGTCAGCATTAAATATTAAGTCACATGCAAAGCAAGGGTCATAGGAGAGGGTTTTCGTGGAAACAATGGTGTCCCTTGAAAACTCTTTTACATTGAATCTACACTCCACATAAAACTGTAATCCAAACTCAGCCTTGAGATCATCATGTACAAATAAGGAAATCAGAGGGTGGAAACACCCTTAGTTGCATTTCTGATCTATGGTAGGGAAGGGAAAAGTAAAAAGAATTTATATAGTGCCTAAAATATGTCTTTTATAAATGTTATTCCTTTTTGATAATTATAACAGCCCTGGTAGTTAGGTGATATTATCTCTAAATATTTCATGTTTCTATTAACAGATTAAGTGACTTTTCCAAGGTCACGAAGTTAATAAGTATCTTATCCAGATTTGAATTTAGGTTTTTCTGATTTCACTCTATCCACTGTATCTAGCTGCATTAATATCTAGATGTTATTTAATGCAATGTTATCTTGTCATCCTTTGTTCAGATTTCTTTCCTTTTTTCTGGAGAAAGGAGTTGAAAATACAGTAAAGAGAGAATATATATTGGTATGGAGTGCTATAAACATATTGCTATGAATCTGAGATGACAGTATTACTTACACAATGGGGGCACCAAGTGAATTATGTAGGTCTTCCCAAAGAAGTGGCAATAAAAACATTGAAATGTCCTCCACCATCTCATATTTCATTTATACTGGTTAGGTTCAAATCACAATTTTTTTTTTCTTAAATCTTCACTTTTTATTTCTTTTGATCCATATCTCCTGTTTGTTTTCCACCTTTTGGGGAATATGTAGGGAGGACATAATTGAATATGGGTACTTTCCATACATGTTTCCCTCCAATTAAATAGTTTCTTTGTACATACAGAGCAAGTGATAGGAAGTCCAGGGCAGAAATAGTTAGTTCCTCAGTTATGCCTGGAATGATCACAACCATGGAATGCTGGATCAAATTGATCACAACCATGGAATGCTGGATCAAATTGAAGTGTGAAAAGGCAAAGTATGTTGTCACAATGTTTATTAGAAAGCATAGTAGCTAAGGGTAAGTGATGCCACCTCCCTGAAATCTTTTTGTCACTTGAAATGAGGAAATTAAAGAAAATCATCTCTTAGATTCCTTCCAGTTTTAATTTGCTACAAATATATGGAATATATATATATATATATATATATATATATATATATATATATATATATATTTACTTCCTACACAATGAAATGAGATACTCCAGGGAGGTTATGTGATGGACAAACTAAGATTACAAGATGGGACATCACATTAGGTATAACAGATTATTCAAAGAGTATTCAGAGAGTCACTAATGGTTTCACATCAGCTTAGAAGTATTCCAGAGATCAGTCTTTGGTTCTCTACTTTTTAACATTTTTTTTTTATCAATGACTTAGATAAAGATACAGATAAGTTTAAAAAAATGCTGAGTAGAACAGCTTATACCTTTGTTGATAGAAAAAAGATTCCATGATAAACTAGAAAATTTATCTAAATCTAGTGAGATGATATTTGGTAAAAAATCAATAAAAATATTTTTTTTGGACTCATGTAATCACAAGATGGGAGGGGTACAACTATATTGAAGTTTGGAAAGGAACTGATGTTTTTAGTGGATCACAAGCTCCTTATGAGGTTACCATATAACCAAAGGTAAATCATTTAACCCTCCTGAGCCTTAATAGGAGGTTGCTGTGTTCACTTCACAGGGCTATTGTAAGGCTTAAATATATGAACCTATGGAAATCTAAATTACAATCTTTATATTAGTTAATAATAATGGAAATGTGATATGACAACTAAAAATAATGAAGTCTTAGTCTAAAGAGAGTCATGACTTCCAAGAATGTAAAAGAAAGAGTTCTTGACTATGCCTTGGTGAAAATACTTCTGGAATACTGCATTCACTTCTCATATATCAAAGGATCATGGATATGGAGCAGGGAGTCTCAAGGGCCATTAGTCCTAACTCATTCTACAGATGAGGAAACTGAGGCTCATCAAAATAAGTGAATTGTTTAGCCTCCTACAAGTAGCAAAAAGCAGAGATATTACTTGAACCCATCTTCTTACTTTAGAATCAGTGATATTCCATTAAATAACACTCGACACTCAAATCTAGGAAGGATATTGCAAGACTGAATAGCAGTCAGAAGGGGGCCCAGAGAATGGAGAAATGGAACTGAATTCATAGCATACACATATCCATAAAAGGAATTTAGCATATTTATCCTGAAAAAAGAAAGAATTCATAGATATCTCTCAAGCAACTGAGAGGCCATTGTACAAGGACCAGAGGGAAGAAAGTTTAACAAAGAGTAGAAGTTACAAAGAGGAAAATTTAGAATTTCAAGATTAGGGGAGAGGGAAACCTTTCTATCTATTACAGTTCTGCAAAAATGGATCGGTTTATCCTTGACATATTTGCTGATTTGGTAGCCTCCCACCTCTGTTCTATGCCTTCCACCCAGGTGGAAGTTCTTTCTCCTTTTTCCCCATAATCAATTGTTTAGTTTCAAGTGGTTTCACATTGGTATCAAAAACCATATTAGCACATTTTGACATAACACAATTGAACAGCAAGGTAAGTTCCCTTTCTGTGGTGGTTGGAAGGCTGAGGACATAATGTGCTCTAAGAAGCCTGTGAGTACATGAGAATCATGCCTGAGTAGGTTGTTCCATTTCCAGTGAATTAGGCCCTTGATTCCTTAATCCCCATGGCTTTGTTTTTAAGCAGGGCCTTGTCTTATGAAGTTTCAACAAAAGCTTCGCTGAGAATCCAAATGCAGACTAGTCTTTGCATTAGTCTTTAACCAACCTTTTTATGACTTTCTAGAGTGATAGTTATACAAGCTTTTCTTTTCTCTAAATTAGCTCTGAATGTGATTATTATTTGATGCGATCAGATTTAGACTTATTTAGATCAATTAAAATTCACTACATAAGAGAGAAACCAAGATCTTAACAACCTTCGTTATTACCTACTCCTTCTTTTAAGCTGTCACCCTAGGATGAATGCTTGGGAAAGCTCTCTTGTATCAACCAACTCATGGTGTGTCCAACTTGGATGATGTCCAGGACATTTATTACACAGGAGTGACCTCTGTTTTCCACTCCATATTTATTTGTCAGAGGAATGAAAACAAAACTGGCCACATATGCCTTTAAGGTACACATCTAAGCATTTTTTAAAAGAATTGAGCAATTATGATTCCACATTTCCATTGTTTTGGGGTTTTCTACAGAGGCAATGCATACATTTCATCTTGAAAATGACTTTCAAATATTGTCCCATATCATAAATACATTATCAGTTTTGACTTGGCTTTAGTGTTATAGGGACAAAACTTAGGATTTGGAATCTAAATCTTGCCTTTACCTGTATGACTGAGCAATTCACTTAACCTCCCTGGGTCTCACTGTCCTCATCTGGAAAGAAGAGATTGAACTAGATGACACTGAATTTCCTTTCTAGTCTTAAATCCAACACTTCTATTTTTTTAAAGCAGTCAAGTTATTGACTCTAGGTCTCTTCACTCTTCCACAATTTACTCACCTAATGAAAAAGCAAGTACCTTCTCTCAGTCTCTGTCTCCAATTATGTAATGTGAATAAAGAAGGAAACAAGCACTTTTTAAAGGAGCTACCATATCTAGATCCTACCCTTTACAGTACACTTATTGCATCATCACAATATAACTGGGAGGTAGGTGATTAGAACTATGCCCATTTTACAGTTGAAGAAATAGACAAGTAGAGATAAAATGATTTCTTCAAGATAGTCAAACTAGTATCAAAGGCTAGATTTCAACTCAGATCTTCCTAATTCAGTATCAGTGCTAATCCCCACCGTACTAACCTTTCATGTTTGTATGACTCATGGTAGATAATCAGATCTGAGATTTAGATCCAAAAGGGGAAATCTATTCAAACCTCCTTATTTTACTAATGAAGAAATAGAGGACTGAAAACAATGTACTAAACTTTGACTGTACAAATAAATGCAAAGGACATTCTCTGTCCTGAAGGAGTTTCCAATATAGTGAATAGAAGACCTCACACAAAAGGAAGGGGAAAAAATGTGGGGGGAGGGAGGAGCAGAAGATACTTAGCATGGGGATATGATGGAGGAGTCCAGAGGAATACAACTGGGTAGGAAATGAGGAGATGGATAATGTGGGCTCCCTCCTTAAATAAAGGTTCTAGGAGGAGAGATTTTAACCCTACAATTAGAGGAATATTTAGTAATCAATTTGAAGTACTTTGCAAAAGTTAGACTTAGAATTAAGAAAACCTAAGTTCAAATCCTGCGTCAGGTATAAAGTAGTTGTTCAACTCTGAGAGACTCAATCTTTCTCAGCCTCAATTTTCTCATCTGTAAAATGAGATGATAGGATTGATGAACTCTGATTTCTTTTATACCTCTAAATCTAAGATTCTATTTTTTTAGTGGGTTTTTTTTGTAAGGCAATGGGGTTAAGTGGCTTGACCAAGGCCACACAGCTAGGTAATTATAAGTGTCTGAGGCCGGATTTGAACTCAGGTACTCATGACTCCAGGGTCGGTGTTCTATCCACTGTGCCACCTAGCTGCCCATAAAGATTCTATTTTTTTTAAGTCAATGGGGTTAAGTGACTTGCCCAAGGTCACACAGTTAAACAATTATTGTCTGAGGCTGAATTTGAACTCAGGCCCTCCTGACTTTAGGGCCACTGTGTCACCTAGCTGCCCCCTAAGATTCCATTGTTGCTGTTCTTATTCATAATAAAGTTAGAATTAGCAGGGTCTTCGAAGGTATCAGATGCGGTTCTCTCATTTAGCACGTAAACCTGGGAGATTTAAACAAATACACACAAGTAGTAACTGGAAAAAGCCAAGATTTGAACTCAATCAATTTTCTGATACTCTAAAAAAACTAAGGTACTTTCCACTGACCCATATTTTCTCTCTTGCTTTTATCACCTTTATTTACTTGCTTTTGTTTATTTTCATTACTTTTTAATTTTGTTACTATTTTACTTACACATCTGTAATGCATACTTTGACCCCCCCCCGCCCTGTTCCCCAGCACCTCACTTGAGGGCCACCTCTCTTCCAATCTAGAAAGAGTTTTAGTAGTATTCTGATAAGAATTGGATCTCCATTGTCCAATGACCAACCTAAGTTGGGAGAAACTCAGCTTCTGGTTGACTTCAGGGTAATAAATTATTCAGCCACAACAACTCTCAAAGACAATCCTTCTAGTCCAAGTCTGGAGGGTCACATTCCACATCTCAGTGAAAGGAATTCCCACACGAATGAAATCATAGATCTTTGAGGTATAGGGTTATTAAATATTACTTCTACCATTCACAATATGAATAGCTCACTTTTATATAGCACTCTATGGCTTACAATTATACCTTCTACAGAGTGAATAAATAATATTCCTTAGACATCATAATAAAAATAGCTAACATTTATATAACATTTTATAGTTTGCAAATGTCTTAAATTTTTCAAGTATATTCAGATGCAACAGCAATTAATAAAATACGAAATCATTGAGAAATGTTGCTGAAATCATAGCTATATTTGTCATTATATATTTTCTCATGAAACTAATGAATAATGAGACCATTAGTCTCCAGACTTTTTGATTATGTATTCTGTCAGTCAATAAATTTTCAAACATTTCTTCCAATCTCTGAGTATTTATTTTGAAATTAAACTCATGTATGATGATACTCAAATATATTGCAAAATTGCCTAAATAAAGCCTGAAATAAAGATGAAATCAACAATGTCTAATGATATTTTATAGTAATAGAAACATTTTTGCACTCACAAAAATGCACAGTTAATATTTTTGCTGAAAGCAATATTCTTGAATAGACTTCTTTATTTAAAAAATCTTTTGGATTAAGTGATTAAATGCCAGTTTCTAAATTAAATTTATTTTATTTAAATGGTTATCAGTTGGAAAAAAAGGCACTTCAAAAAAGTTTCAAAGAGAAGTATAACATTGACTGTGTTTACTAAATAGTGTATTTTAATCAGATATGTTTAATCACAAAATAATCATTTTAATATGAATTTTTGATATTGTTGCTGTTGCTATTCAGCTGTTAAGTTTCTGTTGTCCTTTATATCAAACAGTTCTTTATGTCAGATAATTAGAAAGTCTTGCATTGGTATATATTACAAATAATTTCAATATTTACTGAATCCTATAATCTGAAGATTTTAAGGTAAGAAAATTCTATCTAGTTCTGTGTGTGTGTGTGTGTGTGTGTGTGTTTTCAGATGGGAAAAGGATTCTAGGGAGCATACCTATATTGTTCTAGAAAAGAAATCTCAGTTTTTAAATGTCCTATTAGTCGTGTTGACTTCATACAATCATTGGCCCATGGCTCAAGGAACAACATACATGTAGCATGAGATTTTTCATGAACAACTTTTTTGGTCCGCTGACCTTGTTGGGTTTGATTAGGTCCTCATTGTTTCTATTTCGTAACGTTCTGACAAAGAGTTTGTACAGGAGGAGAATTGTTAGCTCCATCATTTTCTTGTTTGCTTGGCTCACTTAGATTATTTTCAATTGGTGGTTTCTTTACAAGAATCTCTTAAAACCACATTATATTTTTAGGAATTAGTTTGG
Organism: Macrotis lagotis; assembly: GCF_037893015.1. Classification (NCBI taxonomy): domain Eukaryota; kingdom Metazoa; phylum Chordata; class Mammalia; order Peramelemorphia; family Peramelidae; genus Macrotis; species Macrotis lagotis. The sequence goes on from NC_133665.1 coordinate 165,266,368, forward strand.
TTAAAACTAGATAATAATAAAAGCTCTTCTCCCAGTCAATGATCTCTCCTTGTCTACCTGCTGCTTTTCTACAGTTTGTTTGCTCTAACCTTAAAAAAATGTTTGTTTGATCCATCCATCCCCACTAGTTACTGCCCCATATCTCTCCAGAGTTTGGTGTCTAAACTTCTCAACAGGTAGACTTTCCTTGGACTCTCTCCTTAACTCCATACTTCATCATTCAAACAAAATACCCTCTCCCATGTGATCTCTTGGTTGACAAATCTACTGACCTTTTTCTCAATCCTCATCCTTCTTAATCTCTCTATAGCATTTGGCACAGTGGATCAAAATCTTCTCCTTTCTTTCTATCTTTTGATGACATTAGTGTCTCCAGGTTCTCCTCCTACCAGTCTACTTCTCATCTCCTTTGCTTGATCCACCTTCCAGGCCATGCTAGTTAATTTTTCATGGATAACCCATGAGGTTCTGATCTGCTTCCTTTTTCCTCCTCCCTCTAAACTGGTTCACTTCATGATTTAATCAACCCTCAAGGATTTAATGACCATTTCTCAGCTGATGATTTTCAGAAATTTCCTGCTGATTTTCTGATCTCTATTTACTTATTGGACTTCTTGTAATCCATGTCTCATAGACGTTTTTACCTTCATAACATCTCACATCTATATCTTCTCTTCCCTGACATTGCTACCATCTTTCTGCACATCCTCTGGCTATATTATTACTGACTGACTTGTTAGTTCATCTCCCAATCTCAAGTCTTACCACTCCATTCCATCCTCTTCTTAATGGGCAAATGGATCTTTCTAAAGGTCAAGCCATATCATGCCCTCACCACTCAATAAACTTCAGTTTCTCTCTATTACCTTCAAAAGCAAATATATATTTCTAGAAATTTAAAGTCCTTCATAATCTGCCTTGCCCACCTCCCTTAATTTTTCAGTGTTCTTACATCTTATGTCCTCCACCCAAGAGCCAGTCCAATTAGATTGACTTCTTTGTCTTTCCTTGCACACAGTACTCTATCACCTAACAGAAAACATTTCCACACCTCCCATACCTAGAATTCTCCTCTTTGTCTCCTCGTTTATCTGACTTTCAAGTGTTGTGACCCAGGCTGATTTCCCTAACTTCTATTGGCAGTGAGAGAGAGAGAGAGAGAGAGAGCATTTCACAGAGCTGTTTGCATGTTGTCAGCTCATTAGACTGTAAATTTCTTGAGGATAAGGATAGTCTTTTGTCTGTCTTTGTAGTGATAGTCACTTAATAGAAGGTTATTTATTGACTGTCTGAAAACCCCATAAATTCAAAATAAACTGCAATAAGTTGCAATTTACTGAAAGGGAAATAAATAAGTGATAGGTCCATGACCACCCATCCACAGAATGGAATACTACTTTTATTAAAGGACACTTCACTTGCTAAATATGACTTGTAACCATATGATCTAAAGACCAATATCTACCCTAGAGTGTAGATTAAGCCAGATTAATGTCTTTTGTTTATATCTAAAAAGCAATGGAAGTTCTAAGATTTTCTTTTCATACCTCCTTGGATTTTGTGGTCACCATTTATACTATGAATATCACATTCTAGAAACCCCCTGATCTAGATCATTATATGCAACTAGAAGAGCATCACTGAATATTAATATCTAGTCTAGACATAAATGAAGTTCTTTTATATAGGCATATAAAGATATGTATTTGTGCACATATGCATTACATATATGTATGTGTAATATCCCATCTAGAATTTAACATAAACAAATATTTTGCCTATACAAAAACAAAATCACATACACATTTTCCCAAAGTCAATTACACATGCTTCTCTTCTTTTCATTTCTGGTCTCAACTTGTTGCCAATCCTTAGTGTCTGTCCTATGTATGTAAGTGATGACTATGCTGCTGCTGCTGCTGATGATGATGATGTTTGTCCTTTGTTCTTAAAGACCATGACATCAGGGAGGTAAAAGTATGGCAAGAAATTAAATTGGATTTGAGTGAGGGGGTGCTTTGCAAGATCACCAGCCTCATTTTCGCTTCTGGAGTCATTTGAGTCCAGTGGTAATATATGAATCAGGATGACTGGAGGTGGTTCTGGATGCCAAGCAATTAGCATTAAATTACTTGCCCAAGGTCAGTCAACTAATAAGTGTCAAATGTCTGAGATCAAATTTGAACTCAGGGTCTCCTAATTCTAGGATCAGTGTTCCATTCATTACACCAATATGCTTGCATGTATGCATGTATTTTTGTGGGCATGTGGGTATAGGTATAGATATTCACACATATACAACTATAAACATGTTTGTATGTGATGTGTGTTGCATGTACTCATATACATGTGTGTGTGTTTGAGCATATGCCAATCCTTAGCAATAAATTGGGGCCAGAAATAAAAAAGGCAGAGAAAACCAGATGGAAATGACAAGAGAAAATCATGCATTACTTTATTTTCTATACCTTTTTTCATTTGCTTTTCAAACATGCAATGGTAGTTTTTACCAGTCATCATTTTTTAAACAAGTTTTTTTTTAATTTTACATTTTTCTCCCTCCCTACCTCTCCTTCCCCTCCCCCTGACAGAAAGCAATCCAATAAAGGCTCCACATGCTCAGGCATTGCTTTTGATGAACTCCTTGGGTCTCTATGAAATGAAGATCTGTGTTTTTAATATGAATGTTTCTCTAGAAATACTCTGTAGCTGTGAGAGATATGGACAAAGGCTTATCTGAAAAATTGAATTGGAGGATCATCCAAAGATCAGGTGACAAATGTATGGTAGATGTGGAGTGAAAGTTGCATTCAAACAATGAAGACACAATTAGGAAGAAATAAGGAAAATGATGTCCTTCAAAAGAAATGGAACCAGTCAAAAAATGATAGATATCTCCAAAAGATGAAGAGGAAATCCCACAGCAAATTTAATGACCCTCTCATGTATTATTTGTGAAAAAAGGACAAAAGAATTGATTGACAAGGATAGATTGTGATCTGCACTATTGGAAAGAGTGTTCACATACATATATACATATAATTGCCACATTAATGAAATCACAAATCCAGCTTACCATGTATAAATATTCTTAACACATAGACTCAGTGTAATTGATCCCATATTGTAGGGAAATTAGTCACCAAATTACCTTTCAAGTTGTCATAATTGAATAGGTTTGAAACGATTGGTTTATGTCAATTGATTTAGCATTTAATTACAAATCACCCTGCATTTTTTTTCAAAAAATTAGTTATTTCTTTTATTATACCCAAGGCTTGAGTTCAAATCTGGTATTTCACACTCCCACATACATACATGCACACACATGCATGGGCATATATGTGTATATGCATGAGAGATGCATAGATAAACAAACTGGAAGAGATCCCAGAGGTCATAGTAGCCCACCCTATCATTTTACTAATGAGAAAATAGAGGCCTGGAAAAGTTAAGTGGTTCAATAAACATTTAGCAAGCAACTGAGAAAGGTTAGAGAGTCAGAGTTCAAACTCAGATCCTCCAACTCCAAATCCAACACCCCCTTTCTTTAGTCTTTGTAAATTTTAGCAGTTAAAGGAGAATGATAATATTTACTCATTCTATGTCATAGCAACAAAGTATAGTGGAAAGATAGATAGAACCCAAACTGGATTTAGAACTTAAAAAATGGAAATTCAAATCCTGCCACTACCACTTACTACTCATGTTGTCCTGAGCAAGTCTCTGTAGTGGTGTTTCCTGATTTTTAAAATAAGAGACTAGGACTAGATGACCTTTCAGATCCCTCCCAGCTCAAAATCTCTGATTCTTTGCTGATGACTTCTATAAGGCACCATACAAATGTGAATTGTAATCATTAGCTCCCAGAAGCCAAAGGACATAGTGAGTTCTTAGTAAAAACTTCTAGTCATCACATAAAGTTTTTCACAAAGTTTTGATCCCTGTTCTATCATGCTTGCTTTCATCATATATTTTCCCAGATGGTGATTCACCTTCTTTTCCACGTGTCATTTAATGTCTGCAACAAGTTGGGGGCTTAAAGTCTCTGGTTTTAGCAATAAAATATCTCAGCGCTACCTATTAAAGCAAGAATCCCCTGGAAAAAAATCAATCCCAGTGTGATTTCCATTAGGTGAAAGGGATGGAAAAGACTGTTACCTTGAATATAGATGCCATAGTCTAGAGAGAAAATAGGAGAAAGTTCCAAAGAAAAAAGGAAAATCTGTTTTTACCTCCCAGGGTAAGACAATGGAAAAGTCAAATGAAAGCCTTCTGCCTCCAGGGCTTTTCCTGGCTATATCCCTCAACTGAACATCTACTTCCACTTAACTTTAGAAATGTAGATTGATGGAATTCATTGAAGGCTAAATCAAAATTTTTTTCTTTTATTCTTTTTTTTCCCTGACTTAAATGCCACTCCAGTTTAAAGTTCTTGCATATTGTTTTGTGTGCATATAGAAGGTCCTTAGAGATAACTTTGTATATTATACATTTAGTTTATATTGCATTTAGTTTAGTATTCTCAGTCTTGGGAAAACGTTAAGACTGAAAATTCATAAAAGAAACCATGTTAGAGGAGAGTAAGAAGAAGGGCAGACAAGTTCAAAGTGCCCTTTTAGGAAAGTGCATTAGATATCAGAATTAAAAACTCTTATAGGTCCTCTTCTTCAACTTCCACATTTTACTAATATTACACATCTAAGGCACTTAATTGGCCTAAGTGAAAAGGGTTTCTGATTTGTGGTATGAAGACTTACCTTCAAATCTCCACTCAGAATGATGATCTATAGAACACTAAGTAGCTCATTTGACCTCTCTGCTTTAATTTCCTCATCTGTAAAATGGAGATAATAGACCCTCTCTCATAGGGTCTATTAACGTGAAGGTCACATGGAATGATGTGTAAAATGATTTACCTGCTATAAATAGTATTGTTATCTAGCAAATAACAGAGCTCAGATTAATAATAAAAGGGTAATAAATGACAATACGGTTGGTTGTTTGTTCTTTGTGCCCAGGGAAACAAATGATATCACAATGTCAGAGTCAGTGTGGTATGTCAGATGAGGGATGATCAGACCAATAAAATTTCTGAATACTCCAACACAAAGTGGGCAAAAAAAATCCATATGAACTTTTGGTGTGGAGATATTTGTACAGATCACATTTCTTCCAAGTCATTCCAAGTCTGCTTTGGTCATAGAGCACTGCTGATAAAGTTCACATTTATATAGTGTTTTAAAACTTCCCTTGTATCTTACAACTCTGAGTCAGGGCTGTAATTATTCCTATTTTATAAATGGGGAAACTGGCATTAAGAAAACTTTAGTTGTATGTCGGTCATCATTAGTCAAGGTCAGAAAGTAGATTCAAACTGAGATTTTTCATTTCCATGGGAAAATGTGATTTCATTGGTTGGGATGTTTCCAAAGAGTAACTTCTATCAGTTCACAGCACCTTGTAGGCTTAGAGTTGCTTGGGGTATCAAGGGATTGAGTGATTTAGCCAAGGTGAAACACCCAATATAAATACGAAGCAGAATTTAATTTGAACCTAGGACTTCCTGGCAATAAGGTATGTTCTCTATCCTTCTATCCATCAACAAAAATAAAGTTAATAGTTAACCCCTATAATGTCTGTATATTTTATATATGTATATATATATATAATATATATATGCATATATGTATATATGTGTATATAAAAATACATATATACCCATAGGAGAGAGAGAGAGCACACATTAGAAATTTCAAGGTGGTTTTGCATGCATTATTTCAGTTATTTAATTCCATATTTCCTCTAATTTTCATCATGATATTTGAATAAGCTACAATTGAGTGATACTGATAGAGACTAGGTTAATGTCCTATACTATCAATCTATAATAATAAAACAGATTCAAAATTCATCACCTTTTCCTTTAGATTTGTCAAAGAAATTTGTAGTAAATGGTGGAAATTTGCATTTTTAAAGACTTTTTCTCCAGGAATTAATAGTTCTGTATGAATTATGACAAAACTGACAAGAAGATGAAATGGATTTGTTGGCATTTCTATAGTAATCTATGCACATTGATGGCAATGGAATTGTCATATTTAGAATCTAACTTCCTTTTTTCCAAGGTATGAGGAAGTGGAAATGAAACTTCCAACAAAATACTGAAAAGTTACTAGATCAAACCAAGTACACACATAAAGGAATCCATGCCAGAGAGATGAAATGGATTTGTTGGCATTTCTATAGTAATCTATGCACATTGATGGCAATGGAATTGTCATATTTAGAATCTAACTTCCTTTTTTCCAAGGTATGAGGAAGTGGAAATGAAACTTCCAACAAAATACTGAAAAGTTACTAGATCAAACCAAGTACACACATAAAGGAATCCATGCCAGAACAGATACAATTTTACATACTCTAAGAAATTTATATTCAAGATATTTCAAAGAAGCAAAAAAACATTGACCCTGTAAAACAAGGGTTCTTAACTTTGTGTCTGTGAACTTTATATATCTGTCTTTATAAATGTGTGGACATTTATGCATGTGCATATATATATATATATATAAATATGTATATATATAATTTTTTTATTTATTTAGGTTTTTTTTTTTTTTGCAAGGCAATGGGGTTAATTGGCTTGCCCAAGGCCACAGGGCTAGGTAATTATTAAATGTCTGAGACTGGATTTGAATCCAGGTACTCCTGACTCCAGGGCCGGTGCTTTATATGTATATATATTTCTTATTTCAAACTAATTGGCTTCCTTTCAATCATATGTATTTTATGTTAATTTTTTTACAAGGTAAATGGGGTTAAGTCACTTGCCCAAGGTCACACAGCTAGGTAATTATTAAGTGTCTGAGGTTGGATTTGAAATCAGGTCCTACAGAATCCAGGGTCAGTGCTCTATCCACTGCGCCACCTAGTTACTCCTATATGTTAAATATTTAAAGCATAATTTTGAGTGGGTTTCATAGGCTTCACCAGAATGTCAAATGTGTACTCTTATGCATGTTTATACATATATAATTATACGTGTTCATATTGTACATCAAGACTGTTCAATTTAATTTTTAAAAGTGTTTATTGAAACAATAGGCAATATATTTTGATTTGCCATTTTAGTGAGAGCTTCATGATAGTTCAGCTTCATTTACTAATGTACTTAGGAGTCCCACAGGGGCCACATAAAATTGCATTGCAGGATGCATTTTGGACAGCCATATTGTAGACCATATGTGTGCTTTGTGCACACACATTATGTTATATGTGTGTTGTGTGTATACTTATACACATGTGTATAATTTCCTCTTTATAGACATAAATCTAAGCTGATACATGGGGGATAGATATAGGAATTAGATTGTACTCTATTTGAGTTTGATACCACTAATGAGAGATCAAATTACTTATTCAAGGTCTCAGAGCCAGTACGTGGCAGAGATAGGAATTGAACCCAGGTTTACCTGGTTATGTATTTTTCCATGCTGTTTCTTAATGTTTTTGGAGATGAATTGATATAGAGCAAGTTAGTAACAGACTAGTTACCAGTCAAATATTCAAAACAGAGGACAGCTTTTGATATGTCACAGAATTTTGTAGTCAAAAGGTTATTGTGAGTATGTAGATATACATACATACATACATACATACATGTCAGGTTATTAGCAGGAACATTAGCTTATTATGCAAAATAGGGTGTATTCACTGTAAGAGACAATTGTAAAATCCACTTGGTTCCTTCCTCTTTTGCTTTTTTGGTGTTTATTTTAAATATATACTTTGAAATATAGTCACCATAGCTCTGAGCCCCCAATTAGGAAAGATCTCTAAAAAAAGTAAGCAAAAATAGTTGGTCTGTCTAACCTTAAATATACATGCATACATACATATATACATGCATACATATTCTTTGTTGCTGAATGAAAAAGAAATCAATTTTCCAGAATCATTTGAATAATTGAAGAGACTCAATAAGTTGAGAGCTTGAGTAAAGAGCTGATCTTTTCTAGAAACTCACTTCAGGCAGAGTCCTTTGTTCAAAAGATGTGTGTTGATCTACAGCTTTCCCCAATAACTTCCTTCTCTGATATAGTAAACACAGATACTCAAAATTTCTTTCTTCTGTAACCAAATTGTATTGTTGGGTTTTGGTTGGTAACCAAAGCTTATATTAGTGGTTTGACTTCTCTGATCCCTGAAGCATAAAAGACCCAAATTGCAGTGAATTGGAGAATTGATGCTTAATCAATTTTAAGAAAAATTCCTATTTTCCAGTAGAGGTGCTTTTCTGACCTAGCACTGATAATTGTTATAATGAATGTGAAGTCAAAAAGGAGCTGCACTTGTTTGAATGCAACTAGAAATTTTATCTTCCTAAACCTAATTAGAAGCAAAGTTGTTTTCATTACATTTTGTAATTCATGGGTGCCTCAAATCACAGGATTGTCCTAATCTAAATTTGGTGTTAAATGCCTGTATTATTAAGATAATGTAGTAAATAGAGTAGTAAACATTTCATATGTGAAATTTTAATAATAATAATTATTATAGTAATAACAAGAATGTAGCACTTGAAAATTTTTAAGAGCACTTTCATAAATATTCCAACCTTAAGATGATGTTGATAGGGAGAGTTAATAGACACACATTCTCATTTTGTAGGTTAGTAAACCAAAACATATAAGGGTAAATGATTTACTTCAGTGACCCTGAATTTCTGAATTTGCTATCTTCTCTGATTTTCTCAGAATTCCTAGCTTTCTCTAGAGCAACTCCTGGATCACTTCTTAGCCAGTTATTGAAATTATTTCCTTTAAAGTGCATCACATCATTTGCCTACTCAAGAAGTCACAATAATTCCCTATATCCCCAGCATCATATAAAAACTCTTCTATGTGGCATTTAAACTCCTTCCCAGTATACATATCCCTGCCCTTCACATATTCAATGGTCCAAGCAAATTAGTTTTTTTTTTCCCCTTAAACATGGCCCTCCTTGTATTTTCTACACCCCATGCCTGAAATTCTTTCCCTCCCTCCTTAAGACTCTTGTGGTCTCTATCTTCCTTTAACACATAGATCAAATGGAACATTTTTCTAGTTGATTTTGTTGTTAGTTTATTCTCTAACTTTGCTTCAGTGTCTCCCTGTCCTCTAGCAGCTTCCCTACTGCCCATGCATGCTCAAATGGCCATCATCCTCAAAACCTCTTATTCTGGGGCAGCTTGGTGGAACAATGGTTAGAGTGCTGACCCTGGAGTCAGGAGGATCTTATTTCAAATCAAATCTAAGACATAGGACACGTACTAACTAGGTGACCCTGGGCAAGTCAATCAATCTTAATTGATTTGCCAAACAAAACAAAAGACTGTCATTTGCTTCATTCACTCATGCTACTGTCCCATATTTTTCTACCCTTTTATGCTGATTTACGTGAAGAAGCCAACTTCAATTAATCCTTCAACTTTTCTTCCTATTGTGCTCTTCTTTATTTTCAACAGCATGCTCGCCAAGGTTATCATTCAGCCAAAGCTGTTCTCTTCAAATTGAATAAAAATGTCTTATTTGACAAATTGAATGTCCTTTTCTCAATTCCCATCCTTCTTGAACTCACTGCAAACAACCTTTAACACTATTAACCTCTTATCTCTGTGGGGTTTTGTGACACCTTTCTTTCCTGGTTCTCCTATTACCTCTCTGATCATTTATCAGCCTCTTGCTGGGTCTTCTTCCAGGTCACAATCATTGTGGATGTCTCAGAGTACTGTGTTGGGTCTTCTTTTCTTTATACTATTTCACTTGTGACCTTATCGCCTTCAGTGGATTCAATTGTCATCTCTATGGTAATGCTTCAATCAGCTTATTCAGCCCCATCTTCTGGTGATCAACAGCTTCATCCTTCTAATCATCTATTGGACTTTTTGACATATATGTCCCATAGTCACATTAAACTCAATATTCCCAGACTAAATTAACATCCGGCATCAAAAACTCACCTCTTCTTAACTTCCCTACTACTATACAAATCAATCACCTTACTCCCAGTCACCCAGACTTATAACCTACCTGTTGTCATCCATGCCTACTCACTGATCTCCAATGGGTTGTCATGGACTATTGGTTCTCTCATACCATCATTATCCTGGTCCAGGTCCTCATCACCTCACACCTGTATTAAGGCAATTGCCTGATGATTGGTCTTTCTTATACAAATTGGTCCCCACTCCAAAGTGATCTGCCTTGGGTGCTGGTCTGTCTACGTTACCTCTATGCCTAACTCAACCCCAATCGCTCCCTATTACCTCCAGATTCAAATATTAAATCTTATTTTTTTGGAATTCATTGTGATTATTACCAGTCTGGCTTCCTTTCTGATACTCAAATAAGAAACTTCATCTCCTGATGCTGGTAATTTTTATTGGTGATCTCTCATACTTGGAATGTTCTCCCTCTTCATCTCTACATCATCATTCCCTTGGCAGAGCTTAAACTCCCAACCAAAACCCCATTTTCTACAAGAAGTCTTTCCTAAGAACTCTTAATTTTAATATCTTCTTGCTACAGATTATTTCAAATTTATCCTGTATACAGTTTCAAATGGTGTGAAGACCCAGATGCAATGTATGTGAGATTAATATCTTCAAATGGTCATAAGTTTCTTTTAAAAAAGGGATATACTTTAAAATCAGGATCAACAAAAACCATGCTAAGTGACCAGGATTAATTGGCTGAAACTGAAACTGAAGAGTTTAATTTTAGAAAAATTTCATCACATGTTCTTTAAAAAGTATGCATGTCTTTTTTCTCCAAGGCTTACTACACTAATAGCTTTAAAGAGATTCCTGAATTCCCAATAGTACTTTAGATTGCACTGGAATTGATCCTTGTGAACTTCTTGGATTGTGAAATAAAATAAATGATTATTTTAAAAAAGATAGGGGCAGCTAGGTGGTGCAGTGGATAGAGCAGTGGCCCTGGAGTGAGGAAGACCTGAGTTCAAATCCAGCCTCAGATACATAATAATTGCCTAGCTAGGTGGCCTTAGGCAAGTCATCTAACACCATTGCCTTAAATAAAAAAAAATATAAAAAAATTTTTAAAAGATGTTTGCATATTTTTATAGTTATTTGCATTGTCTCCCCCATTAGACAGAGAGCTCCTTGGGAGCTTTCCTTTCTCTCTGTCTCCATTGGTAAATGTAGTGCCTGAATATCATAGATATTGAATAAATGTTTATTGACTGATGAGTGCACTGCCTCCCCAAATTATTTTGCATCTGTTTTGTACATATTTATATTTGCAAATACATGTGTATATATGTATATTCTCTATCCCCTGACTGACTGTAGATGTCTTGAAGGCAGGGTCATTTCACTTTTTTCATGTAACACCAGCACTTAAGCACAATTTCTGGTAAACAGTAGAAGTTGAATAAATATCTCTTGATTGATCTCTTCTCACCAAATTATTAATAATCCCATCCTCTTTGAAATGCTTTGTATTTACTTCCTTACATGTATCTATGATTATCAGTATAGAGCTGCATTAAGAAAACACACAAGCATTAATATAGCACCTACTATGTACTAAGCTCTTTACAAATATTATCCCATTTGAACTTCACAAAAACCCTGAAGGATAGAAAGTAGGTGTTGCTGTTGTCCCCATTTTATTGTTATGGAAACTAAGGCTTATGGAGGTTAAGGGATTGAACCAAGTTTATATAGCTAGTAAGTATATGAGACTGGATTTGAACTCATATCTTCCCCACTCCATGTTCATTTCTCTATCGTACTGCCTAGCTGTGGCTTGGTGAGAGAGACCTCAAAAATAATCTGGTCTAAACCCACTTCTTTTACGGATTAAGGAGCTGAAAATTAAGTCCTCATGACATTTACTTGACTTGAACAAAATCATCCAGCTAGTAAGAGTGTTGAGATGTAAAATGTAGCTTCTTTTATTCCAAATCTCATGTACTTCCCATCGGCCTCTTTTTCTCTTTGCTTTTGCTCCACAGAAGAATGAAAGATTGATCATAGGATAACAGATCTCAAACCAAAGGGAACCTCAAAGGCCACCTAGTCTTTTAGAATTAAGGAAACTGAGTCCATAGAAGGTTAAGTGTCTTGTGAAAGAGCACACTAGTAATAATATGATTCACTCAGAAACTATTGCTCATGCCAATGTACTTCCTGTTTTTCTTTTGAAATTAAGTATGAAGAAAAGAGCGAATACTCACGTCACCTGTAGTTAAAACTCCTGGGGAAAAAAAAAAAAACTGTTAATTAAAATAACCTGACAGAGAGTTTATAGTTACCCAGAGTAGTTTTCTTCTAGAAAAATGTTTGCTCCAAGGACACTAACAAATGAGTTCTTTTGTAAAAGTGAATGAGAACTCTTTTGACAACTGGTACTTGAGGCTAGCTCTTTTTTAACTGGATGCAAATTAATGGGAATTGAAATATGATCTGAATAATTGTTCACCAGCTTGCCCTTTTTCCAAAAATTTACCTGCTATTTGAATGTTGTTGTCTATTAATCCATTCTAATTATGCTAGATTTGGAAGAAGAAAGGTTTCTTCTAATCCCCTCAGTTCAAGCGAAACTTTTTCACTAGAGCCAAAAGTTGGGGCTCTAAGAGTTAATAAAATAAACCCCTATATAGAGAGTGTGTATGCAGTCTTTAGAAACAACTTCCATAAAGAAATGCTCATCAGGGGGCGGCTAGGTGGTGCAGTGGATAAAGCACCAACCTTGAAGTCAGGAGTACCTGGGTTTAAATCTGGCCTCAGACATTTATAATTACCTAGCTGTGTGGCCTTGGGCAAGCCACTTAACCCTGTTTGCCTTACAAAAACCTAAAAAAAAAAAAAAAAAAGAAAGAAGGAAATAGAAATGCTCATCAGAATAGAAATGGAATCAGAGGTGAATCTTTGAAAAGGCAAGTGTGGCTTCAGAGACTTTGATCAGCTTCCCTATGTATTACTCTGTCTCAACACAGACAGTAATGAAGTTCATTTTAAGGCTCCCTAAGTCTACACTATTCATAAATTATACCCTAGATGAAATACTGATTTTTGTCTCCGACTTTTTGCAGGCAGTATTTCATCCACAATTCAAGTCATGAATTAATTGTTTGGAAGTCATGACTTCATTTCCAGGTGAAATAAATGTCTGTAACAGCCTGAATTTACTCCTTACCTTCCTCCCACCTCAAATGGAAAAAGGTCCTTTGAATCTTGTTCACATGATCTCTCCAGTGTTAAAAGTGTTTCTGCAGGCAAATCTGGGTGTTTATGAATGCATAATGGCAGACAGAACTGAAGAGTCCCTGTTAGAAAAGCCTATAGTAGCCAATTTAACAAGAGTATTGGGTGTCATCTATAATTCATGCAAGTATATTGAAGTTTTCTACTGCCATCCAAGAAAGATGGCTTCAAAGCTGTAGAGTACAATAAGCCAATATTGCTTGTAGAGGTTTTCATATATTTCCAAAAGACTTTAAACAGATTGTTTCCCTGCCGTGGTCCATACTGTACAATTTGATGTTTTTAGAAACCATGAATTTTCATCCTATGATAGGAATTTGGTAGGATCAATGATCTTATTACTAAAATCACAAGCTCCTAAGAGTTTAGTGATCATTCCCAAATATGAAAGATAGCTAGATGAAGAAAGAGCTAGATAGGTAGAGATATAGTTTATGTGTGTTTCTGTGTTTGTGTGTATGTGTGTGTGTGTGTGTGTTTGTGTACCCTGTTATCTCTTTTCTGATATATAGTCTATTAGTATCACCTTCCTATTGGGCATTTCTAACTGTTTAACTTGGATGTTCCATAGCCATCTTCCAATCACTGAATTTGAGATTTGGAAGGAGTATCAGTGGCTATTTTGTCCAATCCCACATAAAAGAAAATTCCACTTCAATACATGCTATGGACATCTAACCTCTGCTTAAAGATTTTCTAAGGAGTACCCACAATCTCTTGAAATTACTCACTCCACTTCTAGCTATCTCTATTTGGAAGATCTTTAAAAATTAAATGTGTTCAATATTTAACAATATTTAAAACAGAACCCAGAGTCTTTCTATGTAAACCCATCTGTCTTCCCCATTTCTCTATATTTATCAAGGACACTACCATTTCCAGGATCTTAACCACAGAATCATTCTCAATTCTCATTTTTTCTAATGATTTACAATAAATTTACCATTTTATTTATTCTAGCTTTTGACATATTTTGTATCCTTTCTTTTCTTACCATTCACACAGCAACCACCCTCTTTAATTCTTATTGCCTCTGATTTTGGCAATTTTCAAAGCCTTCTAATTGTTATCTCTGCCTGAGGCTCTAATCCTTCCAATTTATTCTCCATTCAAATGTGAAATTAAAATAATGAATGTACAGTCTCAGCTGTGTAGCCCAGCTTGTTCAAAAAGCACCTGTTTCTAGGAGCTAATATGCAAATGCCCCTAATTTGTCATTTAAGGCCCCTCAGGGTCTGTCTCTAGTTTATTATAATAAATGTTTGGGTAAACAACAAGAAGAAGAAGAAGAACTCAGAGTTTATGTTCTGCTGAGAAGCTAAATGAATACAAATTAAATATAAATCAATTTCAAAATAAAGAAGGCAATAATTAAGGCCATCCTTTACCATCTTTTACTAACTTGATGGTATAGAATTTATGCTTGAAAGCTTCTGGGACTGCTAATTTTCTGAAAGATTTTGAGCAGTTTTTCAAATGGTTGTTGATAGTTTGCATTTCTTCTTTGGAAAAAATATTTGTTCAGATCCTTTTAAAGGGAAATTAAAACATCATTATAGCCTATAAAATGTGGAAAGTCCTTCTGAATAAGATGAAGGTATAATGTTAAAGAGTTATTCATTGTAATTACAGACCATATTAAAAAGAATAAGATAAAAATGATATAGATTTGGTGGTCTAAGTTCTTACATTCAGCATTTGCACATATCTTTTCATTTTCTAGTTGCTTTTCTAATTTCCCTAATTTATGCTTTTTCCTAATTTCCTTTGGCCTCTGAGTAAATAGTAATATATTTTTACTCAATGTTGAAGTCCTGAATGGACAATTCTGCCTCTTACTCATTTCTCTGATAAGTTGGAACCTTTATGCACTCATATGTGTATATATATATATATGTATGTATGTATATATTCATGTGTGTACACATATATGTATGTATTTTTCAACTTTTTGTCCAGATAAACCACTTTGTTTTTTAAGCTTTAACCATTCCTTTCACCCTATAATGACCAGAAGCAATTAGAACCCTTTTTGGCTATCAAAGGCAAAAAGGGACTCAAATTTGTATTAAGCACAGAGATATCTGTGTGAGAGAATATTGAATACAGTTAATAGACAACTTTACCTAAGTAGCATCTTTTTTGTGTGATTGCTTGTTTCAAAGGCCCTCTTCCACTGTTATCAAATAAAGTGAATTTTATTTTGCATTGTTTCCAATAGAGTACAGATTTTATAACTCTATCAGGAATCTCAACATATGAATTAGCAGTTTTGGTAGTTAATTAAATATCAAGAGACTGATAGAATCTTGGTAGCCCGGAAGTAAGTAATATTTCATGTAATGTAAGATAAGATCAATGCATTGGTTGGATTTTAGTTATTGTTCAATTAGAAGTTCTATAGACAGAGGTTAATAGAAAGTGTAAATGGTTAAGAAATTAAGAGTTTTATAAGAAATAAAACGGACTAATAAAACTTCAAAAAGTAATCGTTGTTGATTTTAATCTCTGTTATCCTAGATATAGATTTGGGGTCCACCTCAGGACACTCAGAATTTCATTCATATTGGACGGCTAGGTGGCGTAGTGGATAAAGCATCGGCCTTGGAGTCAGGAGAACCTGGGTTCAAATCCGGTCTCAGATACTTAGTAATTACCTAGGTGTGTGGTCTTGGGCAAGCCACTTAACCCCATTTGCCTTGCAAAAACCTAAAAAAAAAGAATTTCATTCATATTAACCTAGTTTGTCCCAATGTTAATTTTCTTTCTACGCCAGTGAAGCTCAAGAGCATCTTGGCTCTGGCAATTACTAATTAAAAAAAAACTAAGAACAAAGGTCCTGGATTTCCTGGTAATATAGATGGTGGAAAGACATGCCCCTGGAGCCCAGAAGATGCCATTAGTGTTCAACCACTTGAGGACAGCTTCTTGTAAAATGATGAACACAAACCTGTTGACTTCTGACTTTAAGAAGCAAAGGACATCAGCTGTCTAGACATGATCAGATAGTAAAACCCAGGAGGTTTGCAATCTGATGGTTGTGTTCCTTTTTCACCAAAGTAAAGAGGCGCCTGGCCATATTTGACAGGCTGCAGAGACAGTGATAACAGCTTCCAAAAGTATTGCTTGGCATCTTTTGATTCAGCCTTGTGTTCTGAAACTTATGTATTTATATGTTGTGCAAGGGGGAAAATAGTTGATTTGCAGAGGAATAGAAAATCTTGCATCCTCTTCCCTCCCCCAAGGCAGCAGTCACATTACCTACAGATACTAAAACCATCTCAGATTGATCCTAAGCCACAATGGTGAGATGAAATAGCAGCATATCCAGAAAAGGAGGTGAAATATATCCACAAACCTGACGTGTTAAAAGTCACTGTTCACTTCCTGATTTATCTTTATGGATGGCAAATTCAGACTTAACTATTTATTTGCACCAACTAATGTTCTTATTATTAGTAAAAAAAATAAGCTATTTAGGGTCAACAGAGCGTTTAATAAAATATTTCCCTTGCATTATCTGATCTCTCAGCCTTTCAGTTGAGCTGATTTCTAAATGGCCAAATAGTAATGTATTGACATATGTTTATTTTAGATTTGTGATTTAACTGATATGTCCATTTCTATATTTTTTCCAGTCTCCTGGCTGCTTATTTTATTTAATTGATAAGAGATTCCATTTTAAGGATGAACATTAAGGGTGAATTAAAGTCAGCAGGAGATTGGATAGGAATGGAAAACTCAGAGACCTATCTTCAGTTTCTACTGGATGGAGAGGAGGGAATTGAATAGATACTGGGGAATGATGCTGTTGCTGTACAGTATGAGTGTGTATGAGTACGAGTATTGAGTTTGGGTAAGTAATGAGATTCAGGGAGCTATCTTAGCTCGAGGGAAGGAAGCCTGGCCACCTGCCTGGCAAGATCTTGGGCAATTCTCCTTAGATTTTCCTTTTACAATTTGACAGCCTAGAAAAACCAATCATCCGTAAGTTCAACAATGGGACCATTGTACTCTGTGGATCCTTTAATGTTCATTAACTCCATTACCTAATTTTTTCAGTGATGAATAGAACTTCAAAAGGCACCTCATAACTTGTATGAATTGGAGATTTAAATGTTTACTGGAAAGAACTTAAGAGCTAAGCTAAAATAGCCCTTTCATTTTAAGGATGAGGAAACTGAGGCTGAGAATAATGACCTTAGGCTCACAGCAAATTGAGTGAGAAACTAAAGTCCTAGGATTTGAACCTGAAAGAGACAAGTGTAGATTCTGTTATTTTTTTTTACCCCACTGCAATGTCACAACTCTATTCTATTCCTAATACTATAGAAGACAAGGGTTGGCATCTTGCTAATTTTATTTGATTCTATCTTGCCATGAGAGGAATGATGATGTATGTGAAAATCAGCTGAATTCTGAATCAGGAAGACTGGGGTTCCAGCACTAACTCTAAAATTCACTAGTTGTGTGATCTAAGGAAATAACTTCTCAGTGACCCAAGCAACTGAGACCAATAAGTTGGAGAGTAGGTATTAATGTTTATTGTTGTGGGGTTTCATGATCTAGAATTTCACTGTACTAACAGAATTACAGATCAGACATCCTTCTCTCCCTCCAAAACTATCAATAATAAATGGTTGCTCTGTACTTCATAGCAATAACCATGAATTTATTTGATAAAATATTGTAATTATTTCAAAATTATAGCTTTCTTTGGTAATACTCTGTAATTAGTTTTATGATTTTTTAATTTTGTTTTTATTTATGGAGTAAAGCAGGCATTTCCATAAAAAATTTTAAAATATTCTTAGGAGTCCATAGGTTTCTTCAGACTACAACAGGGAATCCATGATAATGAAAATAACTTTCTACAGAAACAGTCATCTTTAACAAAAACAAAAGAGGGATTCTATAACTTTCTAGACCTGGCTCCATGTTCTAAGGTCAAAAGTCAATCCACCTAATATTATTTTTAAAATATTTTTCTGCCAAGCAAAATTTTTAGAAGTTAATTAATACCAGTGCCTGAAGACCCAGTATTGGAGAAAAGAGTACATTTCTTTCAGAAATGATATCTGTTCTCATGGTCCCCCTCATGTTTGCATCCTTCTGACAATTTTTGCAACTCTAATTGAACTGCCTGGGCACCAAGGACTTGCTTCTCACTAAAGGAAAATAGCTGGTAGAATAACAAAAATGACATCTCAGGAAAGGAAAACATAAGTATGTGTGTGTGTGCATACATATACATACATATATATATGCATATACATATATATATATATATATATATATATATATAATATTTTTGCAGGCTTTTGAAATGTCAAACTTTTGGGCACTAATTTATCTGACTTACATTACAATATTACTGATAGTCATCCATGGATTCCCCAGTCATTTGTCACAATAAAAATACATTTCTAACTGTGATTGGAACTCCATAGTGATTGGATGAGTCTGTGGGTCTATTTACCATGCATTTGTGTGTATGTGTGTGTTTTCCTAAGTAATATCTAGCCTTTGGCAATGTTCTGCAAGAGAGAAGGGAATGTATGATATTAATCAGTGTGGACTTTTTGCTTTGCCAAAAGAATGTAGTCTGGGTTAAAAAAGCAACATCACAATACTTTGACTCTTTAAGTATGTATAACTGACATTTATACAGCACTTTCAGATTTGGAGAGAGAGTCGTGTATATGTGATTTTATTTGCCACAAAGGAACTGTGGTATTTAGGACATCAAATTCCCCATTTTGAAGGCAATAATAATAATAATTATTAGAATTTACTACATAGATACTTCAAATGGCCTACTTATGTGTTCTCAATTGAAATAAGGAATATGAGGCTCTGAGAGGTTACAATACTTGGCCAGGGTCACATAGCTTGTAGTAGCATTTTCATCTCATACTCCATTTTTGA
Source organism: Macrotis lagotis (assembly GCF_037893015.1). NCBI lineage: Eukaryota > Metazoa > Chordata > Mammalia > Peramelemorphia > Peramelidae > Macrotis > Macrotis lagotis. The sequence goes on from NC_133665.1 coordinate 165,285,575, forward strand.
GGTAAACGAATATAAGAACAACTCAGTAAAAAAGTTGTTGATGACTGGAATGGTTTCCTTTTTGCTTTTGTAATTTCAGGGTCTAGCACCCTGTCTGGACCAGTTGATTCTTAATAAATATTTGTAGATTGATCTCTCCAGGAGTGTTTTAAGACTTAGGGAGTATTTTTTTCCATGGCAAACTCCCATGTTACAGGCAAGTACAAGTATTAGGATATCCATTTAACAAATGGAGAAACTGAGATTTAAGTGACTTGATCAAATTCCACATATTCAATCTCAGATTTGAACTGGGATCTTCTGACTCAAAGACCAGTACCTTTTGCACAATCTATAAAAGAATGAATGATTTCATTAGATTTATAAAGGCAACAGTAAGCATCTAATAATTATTAGAGATGAATTGATGATTTCCTTATTGCCAGAAAAGCCTTAATTAACATGTGGTTCTTACTTTTTAGGATGAGGAAACATTAGATGATCTTGAAAGTCTCTTTCAGATTTAAATGTACCTTCTTAATTATGTTGCTTAGTGCTGCTAACCCCAACTCACACAAGAAGGAAGAAATAACTTGAAATCCTAAACTGAATTGTAACATGCATGCTAGCAAGGATAAAGAGGAGGCTGCTTGCTTCCAGTGATACCCTCTAAGATAGATTTGTTTGGCAGAAAGCCAGAGAAGTCCACCCCAGTCATTAAATGTTGGTTGAATTGAAAGCATTATCTACACATCACACTTAGGCTTTTATTTTCCTTCCTCTTCAGGTTCTGTTCAGAAAGGCTATGATACTGGTCTAAAAAGCCCAAACTAATCACTATTAACTAGGAGAAAAGACTCTTATAAAATCTTCTAATTTTCTGCTGAGGTAATTATTTCTTTAGTCGGCCTGAATCTATACCATCAACACCCTAGTGCCTTTTCTTATACAATAAAACCTTATGCTTCAGAGCACTTCCAGAAAGACTTAGAAAAAAGGAAATTCCCTCCCATTATGTTAAGGCAGATATGAAAACACCAATTTGGGTCTGTAGAAAAAGTCAATAAAATCCTGACTATGTATTTACATAAAACACAGCTTCTTCACCATTTGTACAAATAAAATGAAAATATAGAGTTAAACCTACCATCACAGCCGACTTGAGTCCCAGAGATGTGACTGCTTTAGAATTGAGCATCCTTCTCTATGGCCAGAGAAAAAGAGCTGATGGTCCAAGAGTTCCTATCTACCCTTTGTATATTCTTTTTGTAATACATACATGCTGAACTAATGGACTGGATGCAACTGCCAGGAGATATGTTCAGGGTCAGCCTCATCATTTCTCCCTTGCTACTATATTTCTGGAATTAGGTTTCATGTTTTTCTGTCTCCTGGAATATTTTAATATTTTACTGAACTCAAATGTGTTTAGGTCTTAGAAGATAGCAGCGAAATAAAATTTTACAGCTGACATCGTCTTTTGTACCTAAACTTTATTACACATTTTATACTTTGTGTTTAACAACACCTGCGTGCTGGAGGCTTCGACAGAAACATCATATCTTCTGAGTCCTCTCCTAGAGTCATAGAATCACACATTTAAAGCAGAAAACAACTTCAAAGATCACCAAGTCCAACCTCTCCATTTTTACAGATGAGTAAACTGAGACTCAGCCAGAAAAATGAAGTAACTTGGCCAAAGTCACACAGGGAGCAGTGTGGAGAGTCAAGGTCCTTGATAAGAAGGATTATTACATTCTTCATATCATAATTTTTTTAAAATATCATTAATAGTGGTCAAATAATAAATACTAAGTAAATGTTTAACAGATCAATTGATAGGGCTGTATGTATGTGTGAATACTTAGAAAAGAATTTAACAACTCCATCCTTGATTCAGCTGGGTTCATGATTCATAATTCTAGAACTCAAGGTGTAGGTATGGTGAGGTAGGTGTAAAGGTTAATTGTGGAGATGGTGGAACTGGCCAGAGAGTAAGGAGGGAAATGAGGCATGATATCTGAGGTCTTCTTGACCTGGTAGTCCAGGAGAGGCAATCACCGATCAGAAGCATTGATTGAATAGAAATTTATGTAGGGCACAGTCTCTAGAGGGGGTGGATTGATGAAGTAATGATGATAAGCCCAGGATATTTCAAGACTAATTTTGGGAAAGCCACTGCCAAAGGTCAGGAAGAAGGATAGGTAATCTTCATGGACTCATCTAACATTTGCAATTGTGGCAGAAGGTAGAGAGTCTAGAATTTCATAAAGACAGGATTTTTTTATTTTGTTTTTCTGTATCCTGAACTTAAATGGTAGACTTAAATAAATAAAAAAACACTTGTTTAACCATTTAATCTTTTTTTGCTCAGTTTCCTCACCTGTAAAATAGGAATAATATCTCACAAAGTTGTTATGTTCAAATGGTATGCTATATGTAGACTTTAAAGTATTACAGAAATGTTCTCTGGGATTATTATTAAAATTTTCCATCACCCCATATTTAATATATTTTCCCTTTGCCAAATTTATCATGGCATACCCCAGGCAAGCAGCTAGTGAATCATTTGCCAGCTATCTGATGAAATATTAAGTAGCCCATTTACTCATTATGCAGCCAGTATTTTCTGTCAACAGCTTGCCCTGACACCCTGCTGGGACCTTTAATGGTATTATTTTATAACAGTGACAGGATGGTGGCTTACTGGGGAGATCATTAAAATAATGATAATAATGAATACTTCCCTTTCATCCACCTATTTGGTGAGTTGTTGTGAAGTTTCTGAGAACAACATAAGGTATCCAGTGATGAAGTTTTTTTAGAATGTCAGAGAATTGTTTAACTAGGGCAACTCTTCTCTTTATATAAATTATGTGAATAACCACACAAATCATCTGCCTTTATTTTGAGAGTGGAAAAATGACATTAGTTTTTTTCTGTGTAATTTAAGTTTATAGAGATGGTTAGAGTTCCACTAATCAAAAAGATTAAATAGGTGATAAAAATTAGAGTTTTGAAATAATTGATTAGTATTTATGAACATTGGCATGCTAATACCATTGCTGCTAATCTAAGCCAACACACAACATATAATAAAAACCCACAACAATCTCTTTCCTACCTCTTTAGAGACTCTGCCTTAAATGAATTTCTATTCTTTGCCAGTTCTCCTGATTGGTATTGCCTCTCCTGGATTACTAGATCTGGAAGATCTCAGATATCATGATGCATTTCAGTCCTTGCTCTCTGACCAGCTCCTCCACAGCCTCAACAATTAACCTTACTCCCATACTACCACACCATACCCCCACTTTGAGTTTTAGAATCATGAATCATGATCAAATGAATTCTACCACTGTTCCTGGATGGGATATGCTAATCTATATCCCCACTGACCATTGCAGTCACCTTCCTAATCAATGTTTCTTCCAAAGACTGTCATTCCATTATTTGAGTTATTTGTTCTATTAAAATGTAAGCTCCATGGGAAAAGAGAGAGAGAGAGAGAGAGAGACTGTCCTTTACTATTTTTTTTTATCCTGAGCACTTGAAGGATGTTTGAAACCTAGTGTTTAGTAGTTGCTTTAATAATTTTTTGTTCATTTATTTAAGTCTACAATCTAAGTTCAGGACACAAAAAAATAAAAAAAGATCCCAAAGTCTTAATGAAGTTATATTCTTCTTATAGAACATATTAACAAACAAATAAGTATTGATTCAAAGAGGGAAAAATTTTCAACACCTGAAAAGATCAATATGGATTTCCTGAAGGAGATAGGGCATGAACTGAGGTTTGAAGGAAGCTAAACATTTTAAGAAAGAAATTAAAGGGAGTATTGCTGTCAGAGAGGAAATGTCAAGTTTGGGGATACTCAAGTAAAACAATTTGACTATAAAATATAATATAAAAAATGATTATTGTATAATAAGCTGCAAAGTTAGGTAGGAACCATCTTCTGAAGAACTTTAAATGCCAGGTTAAGCATTTTGTATTTTCTCTTAGAAACAATGGGGAGTCAATAAGGTTCTTGACGGGGGGAATGGAATAATCAGTGTCATGCTTTAGGAAATTTCTACTATGTTGAAGCTTGAGCAGAATAAGAAAAGTCTAGAAGAAAAGGTTCTAAAGAATGGGAAATTGCAGGAATCAAGGAAAGTGTGAGCTAGAAAGGAGTGACTGAAGAGAAAGAGATAGATTAGACTTTAAAATTCTAGTGCTGTCTAGACTGTCGGTCATGCCAAAGGAATGATCAAAGATTTCTTTTAAAGGAAAGAGTAAAAATATAAAAAAGAGACACATACCATCCCTCAATACACCACTTATCTTCTTGGGCTTACCTAGCTCTTGACCTACTTTCCTCTATCTGTGACCAGGGAAGAAATTGAAGAGCTGTTTAGCCCTTAATTCTTAGAAATAGAATCTAAAAATATTTCACATCAGTAAGACCCTCCCAGCTATCTCTTATCAGCCCAATGCATGAATTCAAAGACTCCTAGAGCTTGAAGGGACCTTGTTGGGTCATCACTTCAATTTGATGTCTCTGAATTGGGTTACACCATCAGATCTGCCCTACAAAAGAACTCCAAAGGAGAAGAGAAAGCTTAATTCTAGAAATGTTTCAATAATTGAACTTTTTCATTTTCTCATTCTTGTTGCCAGAAAATTATGATATCCATTCTAAATTGTTGCCATTAACAAATTTATATCATTTAACTTAAATTGTTCCCAATCTATAAAATTTTTGAGTAGGGACAAATCCATGATTTTATTAATGTGGGGGATTCAAAGAATTAGGATTGTACAGTTTTTTAAAAAACACTGACTGAAATAAGAGGAACAGACTTTGGGCAAATCTGATAAATGCAACAAGAATAATAATTAGTGAAAATAAATGGCTTGCACTTATATTGTAAAAAAGTTCAAAAAGTTCTTTTGAAATTTTTTTTTCAATCATCCTGGTGGGTAGATGCTATTATTATCAGCATTTTACAGATAAGGAAACTGAAACAAACCACTTAACTAGATGTTAAGTAACTTGCTCAGGGTCATAAGGCTGAATTTACTCAAGAGCTAGTGTTCTATACATTATGTCACCTATCTGCTTCAATTTTTTTCTCTTCAATTCATGGAGTTTCATTTTCTTCATCTGTAAAATGAAGGGCTGGGCAGAGGAGATAAATAGAATGACTCAAGGGTCCTTTTTAACTAAAATCTATGATTTTGAATTAGAAAATCCTACTACTGTGCAAATTAGCAACCTGGTAAAACAAAGCATTGGAGGCAGCTGGAATAGATTACCAGGTTTGGAATTAAGACCTAAATTCCAATCCAGCCTCCAACACTTCAGAGTTGTGTGTCCCTAGATAAGTATATTAACTTCCTTTTTGTTTCAGTTTCCTCTTCTGTTTAATGGGATAATCATAGCATGAGGATCACATGAATAAATTATATTTATATGAAGCAATGGGTACAGTTCTGGGCCTGAAGTTAGGAAGATATGAGTTCAAATCCTCCTTCAGACATTTTCCACATGTGTGACCCTGGGCAAGTCACTTAACCTCTATTTGCCGCAGTTTTCTCATCTGTCAGATGAGGATAATAATAGACCATACCTCTCAGGGTTATTGTGAGTATTAAATAGTTAACAAATATTAACTATAATTATTATTCATGGCTTACCTGGATTATTGAGAGGGTATGACTTTCTCATCATCATAAAGCCTATGTGTATCTGCATCAGAATTGAACTCATGTCTTTCTGTCTCCAAGACCAGGCCACTCTTCACTGTGCTGTGCCAGGATCCTTCAGGATGCATTGACCCCTACTTACATATGTCACATCATCAAAGTCAATTATGAAGTTGCCTCCCTCTTCTCTACATGCACACTTTTCAATAAACATAATTAAAAACTACTTCATTATCTTTCAGAAGTAATAAGTAAATTCTCTTATTCTCTTGTTGGGAACAATGTTGTTAAGAGAGGAATGCTGGGTAGTGGGAGGGAGTGGCAATGTCAAAATATTCCCTCCACACTTAACACTCCCCAATGCAAAAGTCAACTCATTTGTTTTGTTAAACAGTGCATAATTAAAAGTCAATATCCAGACTCATAATAAAAATCTGTATAACAAGTCACATTGTCAGACTGAGGGTAGGAAGAGAAATCCATTAAAACACAGCCTTGTGTAATTTACACAAAATCGGTAATAAAATGTTTGCTCTCGACATTATCTGCAAAATGCTCTGTATATTACCAAAATAAATCCATATTACTTTGAGTTGGTGGATAAACATCCATAGGCAAAGTTCACCCAGAGGTTATCTGCCTTGTGCTCTGAGCTGGGGACGGCTATTTAGAGGAGATAAATTGTGGTTTACTTCTTCAAGACTCCAGTATATTGTGTGGAAATGAGTTTAGTTCCTGAGAGAATATCTGTCATTTCCAAATAGGAAAGACTGCCATAAGTGGCTATACCCATTACAAAGTGAGCATCACCTTTGTCCTATGGGGGGGGGGGGATGCAAAGAAGAATCTTAACAGTAAAAAGTTCTGAATGTTCCCATTGTTTAAGAAAAGAGAGAGAGATGTTTAATTCTTTGGGAAAAGCACCATGGAGATGGTCTTGGACATGAAGTCACAGTTGATAAGAAGATGGAGCTAACTTTAGAATCCAATGGCCTGGATCTTTTTTTTCTGCCCTTTTCTCCTTGGACTCTGTAGCTTTTGGCAAATACTGACTTGCCCTTCTCTCTTGATTTTTCTTCCTCGCTTGCTTTTCATGAAACTCCATTTTTGTGTTTTTTCTCCCACTTCTCCAAGCAGCCCTTCTCTGCTTCCTTCACTAATTTCTCTCCCTCCTCTCTTCCCTTAAGCATGTTTCTCTCCAATGTTCCATGATCTTTTGCTCTCCTTTTCTTTCCTCTTTCATTTCCCTTCCCCTTTTCTACTCTTTTTCCTTCAATGACTCCCAAATCACTACCTCCAGTCCCAGCTTCTCCCCAGAGCTCTAGGTCCTTATTGTAAGAACTGATTTAATATCTCCATTTGGGTGAATTGCTAACTGAAGTTCATCATGTTCAAAACTGGCCTCAATATCTTTTCTCCCTTGCCCTGCAAAACCCTTAACTTTTCTTTCACTATTCTATTTATATAACCATAAATCTCCTCATCACTAATTTGGTCACTTTGCCTATTCCTTTCTCCTCACTCTAATTATCTAATTTGTTACCAGAAGCCATAATTCTAATTCCACAAGATCTCATGTATCATTAACAAACCAAAAAATACTCTATCTCTATGATGCATGGAAAAGGGATAAATTTATAACCAAAGATGAATTAGAGCAAATTGAAAAATGAATGATTTTGACTGTATTAAATTAAAAAGTTTTGCACTAATAAAAGCAATGCTGCCAAAGTTAGAAGGAAAGCCGAAAGCTGGGAAACAATCTTCAGAACAAGGAGTTCTTTTAACTCATTTCTAAAATTATATAGAGAACTGCATCAAATTAATAAGATCACAAGTCATTCCCCAATTGATAAACGATCAAAGGATATGAACAGACAGTTTTCAAATGAAGAAAATTAAAGCTATATATAATCATATGAAAAATTGCTCCATCACTATTGGTTAGAGAAGTACAAGTTAAAACAACAATGAGGTATCATTTCACACCTATTAGATTAGCCAAGATGAGAAAAAGGGAAGATGATCAATGATGCAGAGGTTGTGGGAGGTTTGGGACACTGATGCATTGCTGGTAGAGTTGTAAATGGATCCAACCTTTTTGGAGAACAATATGGAACTATGCCCAAAGAACAATAACTCTGTTCTATACCCCTTTGACCCAGCAATTCTAATTCTAGAACTATATTCAGAAACAAATCATTTTAAAAAAAGGGAAAAATCCTACATGTCCCAAAATATTCATAGCAGCTCTTTTTGTAGTGGCAAAGAATTGGAAATTGAGGGGATGCCCATCCATTGGGTAATGACTTATGGGATCTGTTGCTGCATGAAGGGAGTAGAACCAAGAGAACAATGTACACATCAGCAACGACACTGTGAGATGAACAACCTTGATGGAAGCAGCTTCTCTTAGCCATTTGGAAAGCTAGGACAGAAATATTCGACTGGCTATGGACAATGTTATCCTCATCCAGAGGAAGAAAAACAAAATACACACACACAGACACACACAAACCCAATCCTTCTGAATCTGATGAACACTTTATAAAAATTACCTCTTATGTATCTCTTTCCCTTAATATTCATTCCTCATGCCAAAAATGACTAATTTATAAACATGTTTAACAAAATATGTATGTAAAATGCTAACCTGACTGTTTTCTGCTGAGAGGAAAGGGGGTGGGAAGGGAGGGTGGAGGGAAGTTTTGTAAGTTGGAAATATGTATGTGCATATGTATGAAAATAAATAAATTAAAAGAAAAAATCTCATGTATCTTATTCCTTCTCCCTACCCCCAACCTAAACACCTTAGGTGAAGCTTCTGTCTCCATGTTCTTGAGCTATTATAATAGGTTCCTAACTAGTTTTTGTGATATATCTATCTGAGAAGGAAAGAGCATTGGAAATTACATAGCCAAGGGCCAAATGCCTCCTTCCAGGCTAGATCATTGGGTTACATCTAGTATGTCAAAGTATCCTTTGAACTGAATAGGCAGTTTTCAAATGAAATTAAAGCTGTATATAATCATGTGAAAAAATCCTCCAAATCGTTATTGATTAGAAAAATGCAAATTAAAACAACTATGAGGTATCACCTCACACCTGTCAGATTGGTTAAGATTAGAAAAAGGGAAGATGATCAATGTTGGAGAGGCTGTAGGAGGATTAGAACGTTGATGCATTGCTGGTGTAGTTGTGGATAGATCCAACCATTCTGGAGAGCAATGTGGAACTATGCACAAAGAGCAAATATTTGTTCCCTTTGACCCAGCAAGACCAATTCTAGGCCTATATCCAGAAGAAATCATAAAAAATGAAAACAGGGGTGGCTAGGTGGCACAGTGAAGAGAGAACCAGACCTGGACTCAGGAGTACCTGGGTTCAAATCCGGTCTCAAACACTTAATAATTACATAGCTGTGTGACCTTGGGCAAGCCACTTAACCCCGTTTACCTTGCCAAAAGAATGGAAACAGTCTCATATGATCCAAAATATTTATAGCAGGTCTTCTTTTAGTGGCAAAGAATTAGAAACTGAGGGGATGCCCATCAATTGCTAAACCAGTTTTGGTACATGAATACTATGGAATATTATTGTTCTATAAGAACCCATAAATGGTCAGACTCTAGAGAAACATGGAATGAGTTACAGGATCTGATGCTGAGTGAAAGGAGCAGAACCAAGAGAACAAAATATATACTAACAACAACATAGTGAGATGATCAATCTTGATGGAAGCAGCTCCTCTCAAGAGTTCAGAGAACTAGGACAATTGTATTAGATTAACTATGGACAATGTTATCCCCCTCCAGTGGAAGAAAAACAAAACAAAAGAAAAACATTTTTAAAATCCCTTTAGAATCTGATGAACACTTCTTTATAAAAATTATTTCTTTTACATCTCTTTCACTTAATCCTAGTTCCTCAATACTAAAAATGACTAATCTATACACATGTTTATCAAAAATATGTATGTACTGATGTTAACCTGACTGTTCACTGCCAAGGGAAGGTGAATGGGAAGGAAGGGTGAAAGGAAATTTTAAAAATAAACATATGCATATGGGAAAAAAATCTAATATGTTAAAATTCAAAGAAAAAAATAAAATCTGAAACTTACTTCAGAAGTTCAAGGTGATCACATAGCTAGTCAATAGTTTCTCTGAAAAATTTCTCTTTGTTTTGGTGGATTTCAAGTCAGCAGGGGGAATCTGGTAACCAAAAAAAATCTATTATGATCTTTGGTTAATTTGAAAGATGCATAGCTTCCAAGAATGAGGTGCTCTGTCTTCAATAATGTGCTCTGTCCTTGTCAGATAACCACTGAATATTCAGTCCTCAACATCACATTTCACGAAGAACATTGATAAGTTCAATTCCAAAGGATGTCAACAATGAAGAGCTATAAATTTGTTCAAGGGGGGGGATCACTTTGACGAACAGAGAGTGGTTAATCTTAAAGAAAACAACTTGCCTGAACTGATGCTGAATGAAGTGAACAGAATTAAGACTACACTGTATACATTAACAACAATAGGGGCAGCTAGGTGGCCCAGTGGATAGAGCACCGGCCCTGGAGTCAGGAGTACCTGGGTTCAAATCCGGCCTCAGACACTTAATAATTAACCTAGCTATGTGGCCTTGGGCAAGCCACTTAACCCCATTTGCCTTGCAAAAAAAAAAAAAAAACCTAAAAAACCCCCCAACAATATTGTGAGATGATCAACTATGATAGATGCAGCTCCTCTGATCAGTGATAAACCTTAGTTCAGTGATCAAGAACTGAGAGACCTGTTATGGAAAATGCCATCCACATCCATAGAAAGAACTATACAGAGCAAAGCATACTATATTCACCTTTTGAATTTTCTTTTACATTTTTCTCTCTTTCTCATGTTTTCCTCCTTAGTTCTAATCCCTCTTTCACAACATGACTAATATGAATCTGTTAAATAGGATTATACATGCTCATGCTTTATCAGATTGTTCACTGCCATGGGAAAGAGGGAGGGGATGGAGGCTTGTTGAAAAATATGGAACCCATAAGCTTGCAAATGCATGAATGTTGAAATTTACTTTTGCATGTAATTGGAAAAAGAAAATAAGAAAGAAAATAAGAAAGGAAGTAACATAACTGCCATCAAGTATTCAATGGCAATCATATAGAAGAATTGTTAGAATTGTTTAATTTGGCTACAGGGAGCAAAACTGAGGAAAATGTGTACATATTGCAAAGAACCACATTTGGATGATATAAAAAAAAATTCCCTAATCATTTGAAATTATCCCAAAGTATATTCCCTTTCATGAAAGTTGTTAAGCAGATCCTGGAAGCAAACTTTTTAGATATGTTGGAATTGGTACTGTTTCAGGTCTGGACTGTAATAGAAGACCGTTGGGTTCATTGTCTTCTTTCCACAGTTTATTACCTCTCTAATCCACTTCTCAAACTATCTTCCAATTATCTTCATAACACACTTCTATAATCATGTCACTGCTCTAAGCAAAAGTCATCACTATCTATGACTTTCTAAATTACTTTTAACTTCCTGACCCAGATATTCAGTTGTTGCTGTTGCTCCCACCCACCTGTCCATACTTATCTCATGCTATTTCTCTTTCTCTATTTTATTTTATGGCTCTATTTAATGCATCCTCCCAATTCTACTTCACCACATCTCACCTTTGCTTCTATTTACCATTCATAGACTGAATTCTTCCATTATTTTTATCTGTTTCCTTCGAATTCTGATTTCACTGGTGGCCTTTTGTCTTCTCACAAGTGATTGTGATTTCTCCTTATTTATATTGACAGATATACCTGATCGTCTGAAAATTTCCTCTCCCCCTTCCTCATTCTTTGTTTCATTATGCTTATTGGAATAGATGTATGCTATCATTGGATTGTGAAAAACCTTAGAGAAAGGACTACCTAGTGTTTCATTTGGATCATAAGAGTCTAGCACAGCACCTTTGTACATAGTAGGCATGAACATTAATTAATATTGAATTAAACTGAATTGGCATTTTAAGCCCTGACTTTCTGAGCAGCTGCTTGTACTCATTGTATATTCTCCATGTGACATGATAAAAATTCCAAGAAGAGACAGAAAAATGAAGTACAAGTCTAAGATTATAATAATTAAATGCCAGGAAAGAGAAAAAAGAATATAAGCATCTTGAGGGCAAGAACTTTCTTACTTTTTGTATTGGTACCTAGAATTTAGCATGGATAAATGATTTTTGCTTGATTAATTTGTTTAAAAGTGCTTAGTTTCATAATTAGTTATGTCTAGTTATTGCACTCTCTTTGTCTCAATATTTGTAGTCTTGGTCTTGTATGGTTGACCCCACACAACTTTCTCTGAAGTCATTTCAGCTAGAGAGGTTTTCTTCCAAGATCTCATGGCAATAAATCAGCCTACATAGCATTTAGTATTAGGATCAAAGAGTGGAAATTGGTAAAAAGAAAATTATCTGACTGGGCCATCTGGGAAAGAATGGGAAAACCCACCTAATTGTAGTGCTCTGAAAAATTTGTAGTTACCCAGATCTGACACTCTAGAATTTTCTTTTCCTCATATTTCTTTGTGAAACTAATTTGTGTGGCCCTGACTCTTCAGTCTTTGAGATTACAGCCAGTCAGAAGACGGTGTGACATTTGTTTCTTCCTGATATTCTCATGATCTACAAAAGAGGTGTCCAACATAAAGTCTGGCTCTCACTCTTGTTGGTGTAGTAGCCTTGGGCCACATGAAATCTCTGCTTTAAGGAATCCTCAATTTGGGTTATCAATACTGGGCTTTAAGGTTTGTAAAATGTGTAAAGTATTCATTTTTTTCCACAACAACCTTTTGAGGTATTTTGGGGTATCAGTACTATTATTAATGCCCATTTTTAAAATAAAACATGGAAGAATAAATTATTTGATCAAAATGGTACTACCTTATCAAGGGTCTGAGGCAGAATTCACACTCAGAATTCAAACTAATATATTAAGAGAAGTAGGGGTTCCTTCTTCAGCATATTGAGGTTTTCCTGGTCCCAGGTCCAAAGTGTTATAAATTATACTAGCTACCCTCATTTTGTTCTAGACAAAAACAACAAACCACATGCAAATTCACACACACACACACACACACACACACACACACTCAAATAACCACACACATATTACATCAGAAAGCTCTGTTATTGGAAAAGGAGGGGACCTGTTATAACAGGAGAATGAAGGATAATAGATGTAGAAACCGACATGCTTCACATGTGCCTGAACAATGAAAACTGGAAGAAAGATACCAAAGTTGGTTGGTTCTTGTCCTTTGTCATTGAAGAAGACCAAAATGACAGCACTATGTTTGAGATAAATTACAGTGTAACCAATTGTGACTGATCAAACCAATAGGAACTCAGAATGCTCTACCACAAATAGTCCAAGGGAACACCTGGAGTGGGCATTCTAAACTAATAGATGTCACATTTCCTCTGAGCTGGTTCAAGTCTATCTTCCTCATGGAGTCCAGTCCCATCAGTGATGAGGGTACACCATGCCAGGCAGTCCTGTGCCAGTGTCTCCCAAGCTGTGCAGTCAATTCTAAAGTTCTTCAATGAGACCTTCAGGGTGTCTTGGTATGGCTTCTTCTGAGCCCCTTGTGAGCACTGCCCTGTATGAGTTCTCCACAAAATAGGTTTTTTTGGCAAGCATATGTCTGGCATTCTAACAACCTGTCCAGCCCATTGTAGTTGCACTCTCTGTTGTAATGTTGGAATGCCAGGTAGTTTAGTTTCAAAAAGGACCTCAGTGTCCAGAATCTTCCCCTGCCAGATGATCTTCAGAATATAAGACAAGGGTCCCACAACATTGTGATAGAATTATGGAAGCTCATGGGCAAGGGTGGTAGAATTGCTACACTCTTCATTGACAGGAGTGAGATAGCAGAAACACTGAAGTCCATGTGAGACTTACAGGATTGCCAGTTTAATTATTTTGATCTTGAATTGCTTTTTCAACCTCAGAGTCCTACATACGCAAGATGATTTCTCTCTAAGGAAGAGTTTCATCTTCAAATTAATTTTCTTATAATAAATATGATCCTATCTACCTCCCTACCAATTTAGCTAAGTATAAATACCACTATTTACTCAGGGATATTTTATGTTATGGTGGCTCACAGTCTCAAAAAGAATCCTCATTTCATTGGGATCTCAAGACCAATTGTAAGACACATAGTGTATGTTGGCAGGCTACAGGATGTTACAAAGGATATGGGAAAAACAGTGTAAAAGACTCCATTGAGGACCTTAGGTTAATCATGAATTAGGAGTATGAGATAATGGACCTCCTGAATCCTGCATGGTGTGAATATTATTAATCTACTATTTTAAGTAGAGGTTCCTTCTTCAGCATATTGAGTGTTCAATGGATGTTTTCTGGAAAGACAATGGTCAAGAATTTCACAGAATTAAGGGAAGGCATAGATGGGTTGAATTTAGAACTAGTTGATTGCAATTGGACATATGCATACCTAAAATGTCCTGAACCATCTCTGCTGCCTCTTAATTCCCTAAACTTCCTCAAGAACAAATTCGAATCTTACCTTCTTCCAGTGTCCCCAATGATTAATAGCTTCCTCTTTCAGATATCTTTCACCTAATTTGTGAGAAATGTTTTTTGTCCTTCATTCTCTAAGAAGACCATGACATCAGTGATGCTATGACAAGCAAATGAAATAAGATTTGAGTGGGGGGATGCTTTGCAAAGTCACCAGTCTTACTTTCTCCTCCAGAGCCATCTGGGTCTAGTGACCAGATATGAATCAGGATGACTGGAGATGGTCCTGGATGTGAGGCAATAGGGTAAAGATTTTCCCAAGGTTACACAACTAGAAAGTGTCAAGTGTCTGAGACTGGATTCAAACTCCCCTCTTCCTGAATCCAACGTCAATGTTCTTTCTACTGCACCATCTATCTGCCACCTACTAGGTATCTATGTTAAATGGAGCTAGTTATATGGATATTGTCTCCCCAAATGGAATGTAAGGTCCTTGAGAGAAGGAACTTTTTTTTCCTTTCCTTTGTATTTCTAACATTTAACACAGCACATGAACCATAGTGAGTAATATATAAATTATTGTCGACTGATAACATGAAAAGTATAGAGAATATGGATGCTGAAAAGATCAAGGGATTCAATGAAAAACTGATGTTTGCCTCATGGGACTTTGCTCCTTGAAACTGGGGCAGAAAAGGGAGGTTAAGTTAATCAAATTGATTCTGTGTAATTAAAGTTCATTGATTCATTAGCTTGCTTTCTTAGGAGAACTGGCTGTTCTCAATTTACAAATGAATTGTGTTCCAATGGTTCATTTGTAAATGAGGTATTTGAAAATTGAAATGAATTTTTCCATTGGAAAAAAAATAATTATAAATGGTAGACAGCTTTCCAGGCCAGCTCACAAAAAATTATTTGGCTCATAATGTAGAAAAAATAATCTATATTTACTATAAAAATAGCAGAAATTAATAGTTAAAAATGAATTTAAATTCCTACTGTGTGCCAAACTCCATACTAAGCTAAGTTATACCAAGGATAGGGAGAGGGTCAGACACATGATTTCATAGGAAAGGAGACTCTCCAATGAGAAAACCTTAGGAAAAGAACTTTTAAATAGGAAACACCCTCTCTCCAAACTTAAAAATCTCAGAATCTTGCTCAGGTACTGAAAAGTTTGCTAACAATGTTCCAGTGGTAGGAATATGAACCCTGGTCTTCCTGATTTCAAGAGTGAGTCTCTAAACCTTGTGTGTGAAACAGTCCCTGTCCAGCATAAAAAGGGAAGGCAATAAATAATGAGGAGTGATGACCATAGAGAGCTGATTCTATCTGAGAAGTCATGGAATGAGTAAATGATATCATAGGGTAGTTGATTACCATACCCTCTCCAGTAGTAATGATAATATAGATTTGATTACTATTCCCAGAGCTAAAGTTGAAAAGTACAGTGGGGCATTTTGGCTTAAAATCCCTTCTAATAAGGAGGCAGAAACTGGTGGATCTTTGCAACTCAGGAGCTCTGAGTAGTTTAAAGATAATCCAGTATCTGTACTAAAGTAGTCATTAATATGATGAGTCCATGGGGGGGGCGGGGAGAGGTTATCAGATTACTAAAGGTGAATCAAATTAGGTCTTGAGCAAAATGAAGCAGTTCAGTTCTCCTAAATTGATTACAGTGATGTTATTACTGCACTTCTGGTTGGACTTAGAGAGACAGTAATTTAAAAAAAAAAAGTTGAATTGGGTTAGGGAAAAGAGGAACACATATACTGGCTTGGCAATTAGCAATGGCTTGGATAGATGGATTTGAAGAATTATCCCTATTCAACTCTTTATGGGAGTTAGATGAGTTTGTACTCATTCACCACCAAGACAGTTCAAGAAAAGAGTCCAAAGTTGAGTACATTAACTTCCCATGGGAAGGAGAGAGAGGTACTGCTTCTTGAGATCTGCTAGAGGTGTGGACCTGTTCCAAAGATATAGAGAGACCTTCAATTATCAAATTAGATATCCAGGTGTTCTAGATAGAAAGTAATATAGTTGAAATACTAGCAATTAAGCAAAATAAAAAATGGTAATCTCAAATAAAGATAATTACATAAATGTGTGTGTTTATGTGTGCATATATATGTATGACTATGTATATGAATATCTATTATCTTTACAGACAAATACATTGCATTGCACATTCTATTCATTTAATAAATGTTCCTTAAATGGAATTGAATTAGAGTTGAGTTGAATGCTAGTATTTTGGGTAAAAGATGTTTTAGTTATAATGTAATAAAAAGGTAGAAAAATACATTGTTGAAAGTTCAAAAGAAAAGCCCAAGTCATTCTAAAGTTTGATTAGACTGGATCTGTATATTGACTAATTTTATTTTCCCTCTCCTTGATTCAGTTGTATTATTGGCCCAGATTTTATGCTTATCACTTAGGCTCGAAAATGCCAAGAGAAGGAGGAAGTATCAAAGAGTCAAGAAGCCTAAATGCTAGCCTAATTTTGTAGTCAATTGTGTAATCTTAAGCATATCACTTATTTCTTGGACCTTAGTTCCTTCATGAATAATGAAGGGGTATATATCTATGAGACCAGATGTATTGGACAAATGTTGGAAGGAGTTCAGGAAGAAGGAAGTAGATTAAAGAGGATATATGATTGTGTATTTGAGAAAGAGATTTCCTGAGGTAGAATTAACTGATGTCTGAGTAATAAATGACAAAGAGGAAAAGATTAGACCATAGTACTATAATGAATATTGCTTTTAAGATATGAGTGGAATTAGATAGCCATTGAGGTCCCTCTCAACCCTATAATTATTTAACTCGATGGTACTTTCACTCTTCATGCATAATCTACTAATGGAGAAGAAGGAGCTGGTGTGGAAGCCACTGTGCCAGGCAGTTCATAAAGATCAGAGATTTGGAGTTTAGAGGTCACCCGGTTCAATGCTCTCATTACACAGATGAAGAAACTGAAGTTCAGTAGTGTTAATTAAAGTGACTGAGGTCACACAATTTGACCAGGTAGTAATTGGCAAGTTAGATTTTACCCAACTCCTCTCATTCCTCATATCTTACTAGGCAACACTATCTTGAGACATTTCCAGTAGTCTCCAATGCCTTCTCCCCTTCCCCTTCTATTTTCACCTCATATTGAGAGTTTGCTCCATTAGATTGCCTTTTTTATATTTGTAGCTAAGCACACATAGATATTGTTTTATATGTGTAGCTAAGCACACATAGATACTTAATAATCATTTGTTGATTTATTGATTAGTTGGTTGTCTCCAAACCCATTATTAGATCTTAGTTAATGTTTTGAAGTAATGGCATGTGGAACCTGGGGTTGAATTAATTTGGAATGTCATGGAGAGGGGATAGGTAAAAATGTGCAACTGTAAGATGACAAAAAGGGAGGGCAGCTAGATGACACAGTGGATAGTGCACTGGCCCTGGAGGCAGGAGGGCCTGAGTTCAAATCTGAACTCAGACACTTAATAATTACCTAGCTGTGTGACCTTGGGCAAGTCACTTAACCCCATTGCCTTAAATAAATAAAAAAAATATTAAATGACCAAAAGGTAAAATGATCAATGTTGGAGAGGTTGTGGGAGGATTGGGATATTGATGCATTGCAGGTAGAGTTGTGAATGGATCCAAGCATTCTGGAGAATCCTGTGGAACTATGCCCAAAGAGCAATAAAACTGATCATACACTTTGACTCAGCAGGTCCAATAATGGTCAATGTCCAGAAGAAATAAAAATTTGGTAAAGTCCCATATGTTACAAAGTATTCATAGCAGCTCTTCTTGTAGTGGCAAAGGATTGGAAATTGATGGGATACCCATCAATTAGGAAATGATTGAACAAGTTATGGTACATGAATGTTACAGAAAACTATTCTATAAGAATATTATTCTATAAAATCCATAAATGGCTAGACTCTATAGATGCAATGAATTACAGGATCCTATGCTAAGCAAAGGGAGCAGAACCAAGAGAACATTCTACACATTAACAACAGCATTGTCAGTTAACCTACCTTGATGAATTGCTCTCCGCAGTTCAGAGAGCTAGGACAACCCTATTAGACCTGTTAGGGACAATGCTAGGGACAATGCAAGAGGAAGAAAAACAAAACAAACAAAAACCCCCCTCAAAACCTGATGAATACTACATTCACTTTTTAAAACATTTCTCTTGTGTATTTCTTTTCCTTAATCCTAATTCCTCATACCAAAAATGACAAATCTGTAAAGATGTTTAACACAAATGGCTATCTACAATATTAACCTGACTGTTGGCTGCTGAGGGGAGGAGGTGGGTGGGAAGGGAAGGAAATTATGTAACTTATTATGTAACTTAATTATGTAACTTAAAAATATACATATGCATGTGAATGAATGTTGAAAATCTTTCATAATGTGTATTTGGAAAAATAATATATCAATTAAAAATAAACATGCAATCAATTATTTATGTTTAGAGGACACAGTATTTTGGTATTCAGGATTTGAGGTATGTCTGCACACCAGTTGCAATATATGATCATCACTCGAGTCTTTACTTTGACCCATGTGCTCCAAAACAACCTTCAAACATAACAAATAGATCATTTAATAGATTCCTTTGAAAATACAAATATCACTAGTTTTCTAATTAAAAAAGGCAGGAACATTTGCCAAAATTTCCATACTCACTCATTGTTATAACAAAAATAAACTTGAAATAAAACATATGCTATTAACTGGGAAAGGCTGAAAAATAGTGGTATATGAATATAGCAGTATACTATAAGAAATGAAGAATACAAGGACATAAAAGAAATATGGAAAGACATGTAAAAGTATGTTGAGTGGAGGATCGTAAGTATTTTCATATAATGGGGTCATTGGCAGTCTCATGAAATGAAAGGACCATTTTCATAAATTCATAAAACAAAATATATAGGATTATGAAGGAAACCAATTATATTGTAATAAAATAATCAAAATATTTTTGTAAATCCAAACACGCACCAAACAAGATTTAGAGTACATTATATACTGCAAAGTGAATGATTTTGACTATATTAAATTAAAAAGGTTTTGTGCTAATAAAATCAATCCTGCCAAAATTAGAAGGAAAGTAGAAAAGTTGGGAAACAGTCATCACAACTAGGAATTCTGATAATGGTTCTCATTTCTAAAATATATAGAGAACTGCATCAAATGATATGGTTACAAATCATTCCCCAATTGATAAATGGTCAAAGGATATGAATAGACAGTTTTCAAATGAAGAAATTAAAGCTATATAAAATCATAAGAAAAAATGTCCAAATCATTATTGATTAAAAAAATGCAGAATAAAGCAACTATGAGATCCTATCAGATTGGCTAAGATGAGAAAAAGGGAAGATGTTCAGTACTGGAGAGGTTATGGGAAGATTGGAACATTGATGCATTACTGGTGAGTAGTGAACAGATCCAACCATTCTGGAGAGCAATATGGAACTCTGCCCAAAGAACAATAAAACTGTTCATTCCCTTTGATCCAACATTTCCAATTCCAGGTCTATATCCAGAAGAAATCACAAAAAATAGGTCAAGTACCACATGTTCTAAAATATTCATAGTTGCTTTTTTTGTAGTGACAAAGAATTGGAAATTGAAGGGATACCTTTCAATTAGGGAATGGCTAAACAAGTTATGGTACATGAATACTAAGGAATATTATTGTTCTATAAGAAACCATAAATGGACTGTAGAGAAGCATGGAATGAGTCACAGGATCTGATGCTGAGTGAAGGGAGCAGAACCGAGAGAAAATGTACGCATAAACAACAACATTGTGAGATGAACAATCTTGATGGAGGCAGCTCCTTTCAGAAGTTCAGAAAGCTAGCACAACTATTTAACTAAATATGGAGCATGTTATTCTCATCCAGAGGAAGAAAAACAAAAGACAAAACAAAAAACCAAACCTTCAGTATCTGATGATACTTTATAAAAATTATATCTTATGTATCACTTTCCCTTAATTCTAATTCCTCATGTGGAAAATGAATCTGTAAACATGTTTATCCAAAATATGTATGTACAATGCTAACATGACTCTTTGCCACTGAGGGGGGTGGGGTGGGAAGAGAAGGTGGAAGGAAATTTTGTAATTTAAAAATATACATGTGCATATGGTTGAATAAATGAATAAATGAATGAATAAAAAATCCACAGACCTTAGGTCAAGAATCTGTGACATACAGTAAAGTCAGCAAAATTGGGAGAAAAGATTAACTAAATTTACAGTTATGAAAATGAAAATAACATGAAAACTATGATCGTTGCCTAAAAACAATAATTTGTACCTGGCTACCAAGGAAGGGATGTGGGGTTCCTGCATTTCCTTCCTCTGTTTTTTCAAAAAAAGCAGGAGATGGTAAATGTAGAGCATTATCTGCACTTTTAGGCACTATCACTGTATCAATGACTTTTAACTTTTTCTTTACTGTAAAGAGAAGGGGAATATTTAGAAGTAACTATTTGGTTTGTCAATAAAGCTGATGTTTAAATTTAAATAATTGTTGAAATTTGGAATGGAGGCAGGAAAGGAACCAAGAATTAGGAGGAAGAAAAAAAGAGGGATGGAGAAAGAAAAAGAGGCAAGAAAAGGGAAGAAAAGGAAAAAGGAAGGAACCACTGAAAGTCAAGGGGGGTAGGTGTTTGTCATCAATGAGCAAAGGAGTATTTAAAATGTGATTGACTATTTCAGATGTTTGAAGTAATTTGCTGCTATTTAATTGTGAAAGAAGCCTATTTTAATGTTGCTATCAGTCTCGAGTTATGACCATTTTATGTGGACCAAAAGAGGTTTAAGTCTCTAAATGAAATGGACTCTGGATAATGTGTTAACAACCTGCTTCAATATCAAATTCCAGATTGTATACAGATCTAAATGCAAGCATGGTATAAGGTCAGTTCAGAATTGTATGTTAGATGTGTTTGTCAGCAAGACAACCAGTTCTAACCATTGCCTAATGTTTTTGATTCCTATTTTTAAGCTCCTGGGAACATTAGGCCTTTCTGACTCTGCTGATGTCCGCATGAAAGGATCATTTGTATTTGTTTTCTGTTGAATGTAGAAAAACCAAAATATACATTGGAATGGATTACAAACAGTAGCCCCTTAAAGGGTAGTTTGCATTCAAGTGAATGAAGCCATCTGCTACTAAAGGCAATAGAGTCAACAAAGCTTATGCTAAACATTTGTTAAAAATGAAGGGAGAGGTGATAGGAATTCTATGCTGTGTCTACAGGAGCATGCGCATACACGCGCACACACAGGCACACAAACACATGGACACCACACATCTAGATTCATATATATCCAATTCAATTTAGCAAGCATGTATAATATCAATGATATGCAAGGTGTGAAATTGTCCCCATCTTCCCAGAACTTTCATCCCCATCCAGGTGAAGGTAGATAGAACACAATATACAAAAATCAATCAATTCATAAAATGTCATTAAATCAATTAGCATATCAGCAAACACAAAGTATGGACATATTTTTTTCCAACACCTTTTATTTATTCCATAGATGAAGTTCCCATCATGAGAAAATTCCCATCACAAATGAGAATTAGTGAAGTCCATGTGACTTATACTCTAGTGAATTGTCTGGGGCTATTGAGAGGTTGAGTAATAATAATAATGATTATTTCAAGAGCTAACATTTATATGGTACCAATTATGTGCCACTTCCTGTGCTATTTTGAGCCTTCAAGGGAAGTAGATGCTATTATTATCATCCCAATTTTGCAATTGAGGAAATTGAGGCACAAAAGATTAAGTTATTTGCTCAAGGTAATCCAGCTGATAAGTGTCTAAGGCTGGATTTGAACTCAGGTCTGACCCAGCACTCCATCTAATGTACTACCTAACTTCATATCCACCCATATCATCTAAATAACTTCTAGAATTGTGCAGACACTGTCAGTCTAGGGTCAAGCACTGTATCAGCTAGCTGCCTCCCACCACTCCACACTATCTGTCATAACTATAATCTATGTGTTTACTTTATATGTATGTGTGTGTGTGTGTGTGTATCTGTGTATAAGGGTTCAGGGTCAGAGGGACCAAGGGTTAGAGATCTGATCTTAGAGTTTGGAAGATTTAGCCTCAAGTTCCTTAGGAACTCACCATTTTGGGGACTCTGACAAATCAATGTTTCTTTAGGCAAGGATACTCTCTACTCTCATATTATAACAAAAGAGCATGTTTTTTATACGTGGGTGAAAGGAGTCTCCCCATACTTATGAAACCACATACCTGCAACATATATCATCTATCTCTAGTGTACATCCACATATATGTTGACATGTCAATGTATATATTTAAGAGTATGTATTAATGTATAAATTAATGTATAAAATCCAGATGTCTCTCATTCTTAGAATCCAATGAGCAGCCAGACCTTATTAATATATGTGAGGAATATGGGGCAATTGGGTTCCACAAGAATATGAAGGGAGAATTGTTAGTTTATATTGCAAAGACTGAGGTGTGCCTGTATTGTTGCCTGTGGGCAGATGTGTGAGTTAAGATAAAAGACTTAGCCTCACCTGATCAAAATAAAAAAAAACAGAGATTAGGCCAGGTCTGCCCCACCTAGTTCTGTTAACCTAAGGTCTGTGTCCTCCTTTGTACATCCTGAAGGAGGTAGCTGTTCTTGCTCATTAATAATAATGAGCAATGAGGGGAAACATGTATGGGGACCAATGTAGCAATTAGACTTGTGACCCCAGCCAATGATTGTCACAAAGGGGCAGGAACAAAGCCTTTCAAACTGCATATAAGACCTAACATTTCTGGGATTCCTTGCCCCTCTCCCCCTGACATCTTTATTAAGATGTCTAAATAAAAACCATTTTAATCACTTTGGACTAAGTATTCATGAGCCAATTATAACACTTTATATCTGAATCACCTGGATCCAGATATCTTGTAATCAACATATCCAAGGCCTCATCTAATGAAGTCTTGGGTCATCATTACCTTTGTCAAATTGTTAAAAACTAAGCTTGTTTCTGAAATGACTTTTCATTTATGTACATATTCTGATTTCCCAGTAGTTAAAAAGGGCTATGATGATTAAGATATAAATTATATACCTAATTCAAATGATCACCTGTCACAAATTTCAGAATTATAAAGGAAGTAATATGTCACATTAGTTTATTTATAGGGGATAATATTCATAAGGGTGGTTGTTCATAGGTAGCACACAGTATGTTATACTTGAAGTCAGGAAGGCATGAATTCTAATCTTGCCTCAGATGCTTAAACAATGAGTGATCCTGGGCAAGTCCTTCAATTTCTCTCAATCTCAGTTTAAATAACTATGAATTACATTTATCTCTCAGGGTTGTTTTGAGAATTCAATTATAAAACATGTAAAATGCTTTGAAAATCTTAACGTAATATAAAAGAGTGCCATCATCATCATTATCATCACCACTGCCACCACTATGCATTTCATGGAACCCTGGGGAGTAAGAACAACTCTGAGTAAGAAATCCAGTTTCTTCTCTTATCCTCTTCACTTTCGGTATCTCTCATTAATCCCTCTTTGGACAGTGCTACCAAGATGGTTTGACTTCAATCCTTCCCCCTTTACTATTTATGGTAGATGCACAGCAGACCCTTCACTCACTACTTGGGCTTTACTTTTTTGCAATAGAATTATCTCATATTTTTTTCCTTCCCACTGGAAATTTACATCCCTGCAGTCAATCTCATTCTCTCTAAATCTTCAGACCTCCTTGGGACTAGGGCCAAGGCAAAGGAATCTTCCTGGGGAAAGAGAACAAGGTCCATAAATCATGTTCACAGAGTAAAGCAGATGTTGTACAGTTCAATACATAGGTGTACCAACTTCAAAGGGAAAGACAGGAGATATTTATCCTAAAGCCAGCAAGTCAACACTGAATCTCTTAAGGTTAAACATAAAAGAAAAAGAAACTTAGCTGTCCCACCTCAAGACCATAAAATGCTAACTAGCCCTTACCCTCTCCACCATCTCCATCTGAATGGATGTGAGCCACTGCCTTCTACTATTCATGGCCATTTCACAAATCCCCTCTCACTAGGCTGCATTTGCATTGCTCTGCTTTGGAAAACATTCTCTTTCCTTAGTACTGGAACCAAGCAAGATAACTTGTCAAATCAGTTGTGTTAAGGCATTCACAATAATAAGGTACTGATAATGGATTGTTTCAACCCATTTATTTTTGAATAGGGGCCCTAAAGTTCATTAATGTGAGAATGTCAGAGGGAGGTTGGAGTCATGAAAGTAATATATCATTTAGCTAGTACCAATCTACTATCAGGTCAGTATTCATTCCATACATTCATCAATTTAAAAAATATATAGTTCAAGGAAAATGAATGAATGGATACTATTGTGCTATATGAAACAACAAAGATGATGGATTTGGGGAAAGATGTGAAGATTTGTATAAACTGATACATAATGAAGAAAACAGAACCAAAAGAATCACAAACTCAATGAGTACCATAATTGCAAATGGAAAACAACATTAGGTTGCAGTCGAATTTAGGTTAAGTGGATTAGTCAATCTTGATCACAAATGTAGGGGAAAGAGCCCTGGTTCTGCAATTAGTGTGTGCTTAATTCATGTCTCTGATGTTTACCTCCCTTACTAAATTGGAGAAGTTGAAACTTCCCAGGATTTTAATTTCTTCACCTATAAAACATGTCAGGCAAGCATTTATTAAATTCTTGCTATGTTTCATTCATTCTGCTAAGTGCAGGGGAGAAACTTGAGCAAAAAGAAAGAGTTCACATTCTGATGGGAAGGTGTTGGGAGCCAGGGTCTCTAAGCTGTTTGACACAGCCACAGCAAGAAGACTCAAGGCAGTCACACTGCCTGATAGAACAACATTTCCTTCTTCAATATATATAGGGATTTCATGCATACCAATATTTATAGGTTTATTATTGATTACAATATTTATTCACCCTAATACTGGAAAGACTATAAAGGAAGGATTACAGAAAAATTTCCTTGAATAAAACAGATTGTAAACTCTGTCTAAATTTAACAGGACTGCCTCTCTCTGAGGCATACAAAAGGCTTCAACATTATTAAATCTCTGGGAAACCCAGAACTGGGAATTCCAAGGAGATACCAGAATATATACAGGGAAAACAGATACAAGATGGGTCGGATAAAATTCCAGGGAAATTAATAGTTTTGTCCCCCTTACCATACACAGGAATATATGAAAAAGATGGTGAAAAAATAGTTAGTACAGGTGACTGATATGTGAACTCCAGCAGCCTTAGTTTCATGGGAAAGAATAAAAAAAGTCACAGAAACTGTGGTTTCTACCAACAAGGCCAGAAAGAAAAATTGGTTATTGTAAGAGTTAACAGATGGGTGGACAAGCATAAAGACCCTCACTACAGACTGTTAAGGAAGTGTATCAAAAAACATTACCTACACAAAAAATATAAAATACTTTCCATTAACAAAATTGCTTAATTAATAACTCTAAATGAATTAACAATTATACAATGTAGTAATAAATATAGTAACAGACAGGTTAAGGTCATCGTGGTCCGAGTAGGGAAAAGAAATTAACTATATGATTATTACTTAAACTTGTAATCACATGGTTAAAACTTGTAACCATATGAACTATATGATTGTTGATGAAAATTGTACACTCTTGGATCCAAGGAAATGATCTCAGCTTGCTTCCTTGCTTGAAGCATACATGATTCTGAAACTATAAAAATAAATCCAAGCAGCTGACAGTCAGTCAACCTGCTCCTGCCTTTACCCCTGTGTTGACTCAACTCATTTTGCGGACTTTATCCCTCCTGTCAGGTTCCAAGAACCCCGCGGAGGCTGGACCCCCGCAGGAAGGAGGAGATAATTCCTAGAGGAGTAGAGAAGCAGGAGAGTGTAGTGGGGTGTACACACAGGGGTGTACTGGCAAAATCCACAGATTCCGAAACAAACCTGGGAAGAGGATGGCTTAAGGTCAACCTGAGCGCATTCTTTAAATGCAATCTTAGGACAGAACTCATTTGTGAAAGAAGGGGGGACAGCATGATTGAGAAATATTCCAAGGTCTGAAGGAAGAAGTAGCTGAAGGATAATAGTGAAGTCTGGAGAACCTAGAGATATAGGCTGGGGGAAGGTCCTGGAGATGGAGATTGAATTCATTGATCTCTAAAGTCCCTCCAATTCTAGATTTTCCATTCTCAGATTACTTCCCAATCCTTTTGTTAGAGAGTTGGGAGCTTAGAATGTAGACTATTGACTGGGCTCCCAGGTATAGACAAAAGCATTGAAGGCCTGTATATCTATATTTGTTTCAAGGGAAGTATCTCAAGGAAAAGGGTGAAATGGGTGAAATGGGTGAAAAGGGTGAAATTATGAAATGACTGTGGTATTAAATAAAAGGCAGTATTAATAAAACATTTTCAAATGGCTCTAAAGTTTCAAGAGTTAATCACTCCAATATCAGAAATAAGGATATTAGGAAGAAAGGTTGGTGGAATCTGGAGGTAGGGGAAACGTGGTAACTTTATTTCTGTTAATAGTAAATTTGAATATAGCCAGGGAACAATCATCATGTAGTTGGAAATGTACAATGAGAGGAATAACACTCAGGACAGAAGATACAAGAAGGGAGAAAGAGATTTGAGAGCCATGTAGATAAAGAGAATACTTGAAGTTATGAGGATAAATGTGATCACTAAGGGAAAACCCATAGAGAGGAACGAAGAGGTCTGAGAATAGAATCTTAAGGAAGGCCCATATTTAGTCTATAGGAAGAGAATGAACATCAGTGAAAGAGTCCTCTGAGAATTTTGAGAAGAATAAGGAAAGTGTGGTGACAAAAAAGCCAAAGGAGGAGAGTTGCAGGAAGGAAGGGTCAGATGCTGCAGAGAGGTCAAGGAGGATGTGAATTGATCAAGGGCCATTGGATTTGGCAATGGGGGTATTTATAGTTGTCTCAGTTCTCTGCATGTACCCTCAACGTTTGTAAAGACTATTCTATAGATAAAAGATAATGAGAATGGGCAGCTTTCAAAATGTGAAGACCAGAGGAAAAAGGAGGAACAAAATCAGGGTGAGAATTTAACATTCGGAGAAAGAATCTTTGTAACTTTTTAAGAATTTGATTTTGTTGAAACATTTATTAAACTTAATTGATTTTTGGTATTCTATATGTTTAGGGAAAAAATCCTTGCTGGATAAGAGGAATTCTTTTTCTAAACAACTTATCTATTGGCCTTTAGGATCTTCACCTATCTAACCAGCTATGGTTTTCATCCACAATTCATATCCTAGGCATATTTTACCATTTTTTTTCTAGAATCTAGGAACTGATGTATGTATATACATACCTACATACATACACATATATATGTATGTATATACATGCATCATATATGTATATAAATAAAATGTATATATCTAACTGGGCTATGAGGAGGAGGCAGTCTGGCAGGTAAGTATATATTTCTTTTACCTCAACCAAAATTCACCATATTCTTAAGCACACCTTGGATTTTAGTATTCTCCACATAGTGTTGATATTGCATTAAGATACTAAATAAAAACATGTAGTTGTCTCTTCTTGCTCTGGGATAGATAAATGCCAAATTTTATGAAGTTTTGAAAGTCAAGAGTAATTCACCTTTACATTATTTTTTTTTAAAAGCAAACCTGTACCCATGATTGCAGAGATTTAGAGAATTTCCATTGAGAAAACTCTTAATAGGGATGGCTAGGTGGCGCAGTGGATAAAGCACTGGCCCTGGAATCAGGAGTACCTGAGTTCAAATCTTTTCTCAGACACTTAAAAATTACCTATCTGTGTGGCCTTGGACAAGCCACTTAACCCCATTGCCTTACAAAAAAAAAAAAAAAAAGAGGAGAAAATACTCTTACTAGCAAAGATATTCCAGTTGCAGTGGAGAGATGACTGGAATAGTAAGAGATTATATGTCAGAGGCAATACTTGAGTTCAGGTCTTCTTGACTTCAAGGGCCACTTTCTTTTCAGTACTCCATATTATCTTTCATGCTTAATACATAAAAATGAGAGACAAAATGACATATTTTGGTTTCTGATGCATTTGTTTTTCATATTCAGATTCTTTCTATTTGACACTCGCTGACTATGAGAAACTGGGCAGTTCTTTATGTGCCTCAGTTTCCTTATTTGTGAAATGAAGATCATATTACTTGTAGAATTTGACTTATAAACTGACTCTGAAGTTTCAAAGTACCATAGAAATGTCAGGTTTTTTTTACCTCCAATTCATTCTGACTGCAACCCAAACCCTTAAAAAATTTCCCCCATGAGTTCCCTTTTGTGCATTACAGAATGGACTACAAAAAAATGTAGAGACCAAGAATCAAAAGACCTGCTTTCCATTATGAGATCTATCATTCATGAATTTTTTTTAACATTGGACAGCCCACTTGTCTCAGTTTCACTTTCTTAGTCAGTGAAATAGGACTGTGAATATAACAAGGAGTCATTTCTGATTTCTTCAGTTGGTACTTCCATTGTCCTGAAATTATTCTATGTTTTATTTATTGATCTCTATTTAAAGATCTCTATTTTTTATTTATTGAAATCATGTCACCTGAATAACAACAACTAACAGTTGTTTTCAATAGAAAGTTTAAGGGACTAAATAGTAATCTTGTAGTTGAAGCAGTAATGCAGTAGTGTTAGTTGTAGTAGTGGTGGTATGGTGGTGGTAGTGGTGGTAGCAGTAGCAGCTGTATTAAAAGCAGTAGAAGTAGTAGTAGTAATGTTAGTAGTAGTAGAAATGTTAGTGGTAGTGGTAGTGGTAGTGGTAGTGGTAGTGGTAGTGGTAGTGGTAGTGGTAGTGGTAGTGGTAGTGGTAGTGGTAGTGGTAGTATAGTAGCAGCAGTAATAACTAAGATCTATATAGCAGTGACTATTTGCTGACTCTATGCTAATTTACAAAACATCATTTGATAATATGATCTAAGCATCTTTCGAAAAGGGACTATTTGGTTTTTTGCCTTCATAGTATCATCTTCTAGCAGAGTGCATGTAAATAACTAGTACATCATAGATGCTGTTGAATTAAATTGGTTGAATTTCATCAAAGGCAGAGTCCAGATGGTGGAGTAATGGCAAGGATTCACCTGAGCTCTCCCTCAAACCCTCCAAAGATCTTTATATAATGATTCTAAACAAATTTCAGAGTGGCAGAAACCATAAAAAGACACAGTGGAACAAGATTTGAGCCCAAGAAAACTTGGAAGATCAGCAGAGAAGGTCTGTTGCAAGAGAATGAGAGAAGAATACAGTTCAGCACAGGCTGCTCCAGACAGGTTCAGTTCCAAACAACCAGGAGCGAGCTTTAAGAGCCACTGAATCAGAAATGGCAGCAGCTACTGCTAGAACTCTCAGGAAACAGATGGTAAGGGGGTTGAACAGCTAATTGGAAGGAGATTCCAAAGATCTCTTTACTAGAGGAAGAACTCTGTTGTTTTCCTCATGCTTGGAACCTGGTTCCTTTGTGACGCTCTCAGAGGAGAATTAGCCCACAGAGCTTGCATCTATAGTAGAGCTGGGACCCTCCTCGTAGTTCCAGGGCAGAACGGAGTGCTTATGGTCAGACCAGAGCACATGACCAGGAGAGTGGTAAACACCTCTCTTAGATCTAACTTGGGAGAACTGAAAATTTACAGGTCTCTAGAAGTATCTCTGAAAATAATTGCACTGAATTCCTGAAGTTTGGGACAGTGCACCCTCCATCCAGGAAGTAGAGTCCTACTTTAACAAACACTTAAAAGTCAAGTATTAGATTGGAAAAATGAGCAAACAATGCAAAAATTTATGACTCTAGAAAATTATTATGTTGACACTAAGAAAAATATAAAATAGTCAAAGCTCCTACATCCAAAGCCTCCAAAATTAAGAAATGGTCTCAGGTTATGGAAGAGAACAAAAAGGATTTTGAAAATCAAGAAAGAGAGAAAGAGAGGAAAAGGGAAGAGACATGAAAGTGAAGCAAAAAAATCATGAAAAAAAATTGAGCAGATTGGTAAAGAGGATACCAAAGTAACCTGAAAAAAATAACAATTTAAAAAAACAGACTGGATTAAATGGTTTAAAAAAGTAACAAAAAGTCAGTAAAGAGAATAATACCTTAAAAAGCAGAATTGGACAAATGGAAAAAGAGGTACAAATTTTTTTCTGAAGGGAGAAAAAACTCCTTGAAAAGTAGAATTGGCCAAATAGAAAAGAATACAAAAATTCACTGAAGTAAATAATTCCTTAAAAAGGAGAATGGAGCAAATGGAAGCTAATGATTTTCTAAGAAATGAAGAAATAATAAGACAAAACCTAAAGGAATGATAGTATAGAAGACCATGTGGTAATGGATAAACAACCTACCTGGAAAATAGATTGAGAAGAGATAATGTAAAAATTATTGGACTACCATGATTGGACTAGCCATGATTTTTTAAAAAAGAGCCTAGACATCCACTTACAAGAAATTATCAAGGCAAATTTCCCTGATATATTAGAACCAGAGAATAAAATAGAAATTGTAAGAACCTACTTATCACCTCCTTTCCAAAATGAAAACTCCCAGTGACATTATAGCCAAATTCTAGAGCTTCCAAATCAAGGAGAAAATATTGTAAGCAATCAAAAGGAAACAATTCATGCAGACACATTCAGTATAATACACGATTTAGCAGTTTCTATATTAAAGGTTCTAAGGTCTTGGAATATGATATTCTGAAGGACAAAGGAGTAAGGCTTATAACATAAAACCACCTACCCAGTAAAACTCTGGGTAAATATTTGCATAAAACCCTGGAAAGACTTGCATAAACTGATGCAAAGTGAAATGTACTGTGAATAAAGTAGCAGCAGTGTTGTAAGAGGATTAGGTGTAAATGGCATCCTTCAGGGGGAAATATGATATTTAATGCAATAAAGGACTGAAGAATTCTTGATGAAAAGAGCTGAATAGAAAATTAGGTTTTCAAATATAATACTCAAGAGAATCATAAAAAGGTAAACAGAAAAGAGAAACCATGAGGGACATAAGGTTAAACTATGTGCGTTCCTACATGGGTAGTAAGAAGGAAAACATACATACATACATATTTGTGTGTGTGTATATATATATATATATATAGATAGATAGATAGATAGATAGATAGATATATCTTTATATCGATATCTATCTATCTATATATATACAGAGTAAATTTGAGTTTAATATGAAGGGATGATATCATAAAATTAAGAAGCGAGAGAAAGGGAGAGTGAGGGGGAGAATGTGTTGTTATCTTACATTAATAAAGTAAGAAAAAATTTTTGTAATGGAAGGAAAGAGGGAGCATATAAGGGAGTAAATGAATCTTGCTTTCATCAGAATTGAATCAAAGGGGAATAAATACATAATTGAGGATAGAAGTCTATTTTATGCTACAGGAAAGTAGGAGGTAAAGGGTATCAAAGAATTGGGAGACAATAGAAGGGAGGTCACATTGGGGAGGGATAGTCAGAAGTAAAACACATTTGAGAAGGATAAGATGAATGGAAAGAGAGAGGTACAAAAATAAACAGGTAGAAGAAAAGAATGGAAGGAAATACATTTAGTACTATTAACTGTGGAAAAAATTGAAGCAAATTGATAATTTTTCAAACATATAATTTAGTCAAATTTATAAAAAATAAGAGCCATTCCAATTTTTTAAGTGACAAAATATTATTAGCAGATTTCAGATGAATTAATCAAAGCTATCTACAGTCATATGAAACAAATGTTTTAACTCACTATAATTGGCATTTAGGAACTACTACTACTACTTCATATCTATTAAATTGGCTAATAGGACAGAAAAAGGAAAAGGACAAATGTTGGAGGAAATGTGGGAAAATGGGACATTAATGCATTATTAAGGGAGTTGTGAACTGATTAAACCATCTATAGAATAATTCGCAACTATGCACAAGAGGTTAAAAAACCATGCATACTTATTAACCTGGCAATATCACCACTGGATCTGCATCCCAAAAGATTTAAAAACACAAAAAGGAAAAGGACATATATGTACAAAATATTTATAGTAACTCTTTTCCTGTAGCAAAGAATTGGAAATTGAGGGGATGCCAATCAACCAAACAAGTTGGTTGAACAAATTGCAATTTGTGATTATGAGAGAATATTATTTTGCTATAAGAAATGATGAACAAGATATTTGCCTAAAAACCTGGAAAGACTTACATAAACTGATGAAAAGTGAAATGTACTGTGAATAAAGTAAACAGCAGTGTTGTAAGATGATTAGGTGTAAATGACATAGCAATTCTCAGCAAAACAAAGATCCAAAACAACTCTGAAGGTCTTATGATGAAAAATGCTATCCATCCCCAGAGAAAAAACTGACGGAATTTAATATAGCTTGAGGCATATATTTTTACTTTCTTTTTTTGTTGATATTTTATTTTATTTTTCCAATAATATGAAAGTTTTTCAACATTCATCCACTTGCACATTTATAAATTAGACACTTCACTTACACCCTCCCTTCCACCCCTTACACTCACTGGCAAACAGTTTAGATAATGAAGTACATATATTTTTGTTTAACATATTTACATATTAGTCATTTTGTGCATGAGAAATTAGAACTATGAGAAAAGAAAGGAAACAATGGGATATGAAGGAAAAACATAAGGGAAATTTTTTAAAAAGTGAACATAATGTTCATTCACATTCTATGTTGTTTTTTGTTTATTTTTGTTAAGTAGATATGAATGATGTTGTCCCAACTCTTCCAGAGTTGCTCTAGCTTTCTCAACTGCTGAGAGGAGTTGCATCCATCAAAGCTGATCAACTCACAATGTTGTTTAATGTTTACAATGATCTCTTGGTTCTGTTCCCTTTGTTAGAATCAAGTCATGAAATTCTATTCATGATTCTCTAGAGTCCAATCATTCATGGTTTCTTATAGAACAATGGTACTTTGTAACATCCATATACTTAGCTTGTTCTACCACTCCTCAACTGTTGAGCATCCCCTCAATTTCTAATTCTTTGCCACTGTTACAAATTCTTTGCCACTGTTACAAATACTTTGGAACATGTGGAAAATTTCTCATCTTTTTATGATTTCTTTTGGATATAGACTTAGTATGGGTATTGCTCAGTAAAAGGGTAGTTTTATTCCTCTTTGGGTATAGTTCCACATTGCTCTCCACAATGGTTGGATTAACTCACAATTCCACTAACAGTGTTGTTAATGTCTCAATCCTCCAACAACCTTTCCAGCATTGCTTGTTTTCCCTTTTTGTCATCTTAGCCAATATCAAAGGTGTGAAGTGGTATCTCATAGTTTTTAACTTACATTGCTCTAATCAATAATTATTGGGAATGTTTTCTTTCATATGATTATAAATAATTTTAATTTCTTTGTTTGAAAACTGCCTGTTCATGGCCTCTGACCCAATATTTTTCTGTTTTATTTGAAAATTTCTGGAAATTTTATCCTAGGGTCTCTTTCTGGAGGTGTTCTGTGTATTCTTTTTTTTTTTCAGCCTTTCTCTTTATTTCTTTTTTAAACTTGTTTATTTTTATGTTTAGAATAGTTATTCCCAGGAGATAGGGGTTTTTTTTTAGGTTTTTGCAAGGCAAATAGAGTTAAGTGGCTTGCCCAAGGCCACACAGCTAGGGAATTATTAAGTGTCTGAGGTCAGATTTGAACTCAGGTACTCCTGACTCCAGGGCTGGTGCTCTATTCATTGCACCACCTAGCCACCCCCGGGAGATAGTTTTCAATCCAATGCCTTCAACAAGTCAGAAGGTCCCTAAGTTATTTTAACAAATAAATAAAGTATCTGATCTTATTAATATGAATAATTCTTAACCAAAGATGCTCAGCCAACTATCTCTAGCCTATAAGATGTTTATACACATTCAAATTTTTCAGTTTTCATTGAGACAACAATGAACTCATGAGATTCACCCATTTTCCCCATTGGGAGCTTTGAATTCTCTGCCATTAGAGTATACTTTACCAGTTTTGTGAATTAAGTTGTTTTCATCCTCTGTCATACTGATTCCATTTATAATAACAAAATGGCTCGAGGAAAATCTATTTTCTATTTTTCCATTCCCTTCCCTGACAACCTAGAGTCATGTTAAACATCCTAGTTATCCTGATGGAAGGAAATATTAATGACTTTGAATGAGAGCAGAAATTATTTTTTAAGATAGTGCATGTAACAGTGAAAAGTAACATATTTAGGGACTAATAAAGCAAAGTGCTGAGCCTTTGGGTGATTAAACAGGTGACATTCACTCATCAATGACGTAGTATAAGATATTTTCATATTGGTTAAAGAAAGGACCATAAACTGTTATGATACTATCATCTGGGAAAGGAGAGGTTTTAATTATTGTTTTTTTTCCTTTCTAAAAATTTGATGCCTCTTTATTTGAGAAAAAAAAACTATGCTTCAGTCTGTATTCATACACCATCAGCTCTGTCTTTGGCATGGATAGCATTCTTTAGCATAAGTCCATCAATGAAATAATTCACCAATCATCTCTTGAAAGAGATTCTACAATGAATATTATATTAATGCTTCAATATTTTTCTCCCACCATTGATTTTTCTAGCTGTATTTCACTCAATCCTATTCCCCATCCCCACTTATTTGACTGTCTCTCCTTTCACCCCGTTTCTCCTCAAAAGTGTGTTGTATCGGGGTGTCTAGGTGGTACAATGGATAAAGCACCGGCCTTGAAGTCAGGAATACCTGGGTTCAAATCTGGTCTCAAACATTTAATAATTACTTAGCTGTATGGCCTTGGGCAAGTCACTTAACCCCATTGCCTTGCAAAAACCTAAAATAAAAGTGTGTTGTATCTAACTACCCTCTTCCATGATTTTCCCTCTCTTCTATCATCTACAACACCCTCCCCTCCCCTGCCCCCTTTCTCCCATTCCTTTCTTCTTTATTTTCCTCTAGAGTAAGATTGATTTCTATACCCAACTGAGTGCGTATGTTATTTCCTCTCTGAGCCACTTCAAATGAGAGTGAAAGTTCACTCATTCCCCTCACCTTCCCCTCTTTCACAACATTACAAAAGCTTTTTCTTGCCTCTTTTATGTGAAATATCTTAGCCCATTCTAACTCTCCTTATCCTTTCTCCCAGTATATTCCTGTCTCTCTCATTATCTCTATCTTTTTAATATATTTTAATATTTTATACCTTCAAATTCAAGTCCCTCTGGTGCTTGTCTTTATCTGCTCACTCTGTCATAATAAATGAGGAGGTTCATGGGTTATCATTATCATCATTCCATGCAGGAATGCAAACAGTTCTGCAGCTTTAAATTCCTCATGATTTGTCCTTTCCATCCACCCTCCTTGTGTTTCACTTGAGTCCTGTACTTGAAGAACAAATTTTCTGTTCAGTTCTGCAGTATCCCCCAACCCCCTTGCAAACTGTGGACTGAGCACTCTGGAAGCAGGTACCTTGCTCCTGGGCCCATGGGGCTTGCACAGGACTGGGCTCCACTCTTACTCTAGAACAACAGAATTTGCCACTGACCTTTCAAGTTATCTTTTGCAATCCCTGGGCTAAACGGTCTGGAAACTACCACAGCTTTCACAAACACAGGAGTCCCCAGGGACCTAGATGCATTGAGGGTTGTTTCTGAATGACTAGAACTAGTTGTTTTACTAGTCTTTCTGTGGTTCCACACTCTAAAATTTGATTGGTCATTATTTAAAGGTATTTGGAGTGGTTTGGGGGAGAACTCATGGGAGTCCTTGCCTTTAGTCTGCCATTTTGGCTGTGCCTCCTATTCTGTGTATTCTTTCAAGAACTATTTTGTCTTCGAGACCTAGTATATTAGGAAACTTTTCCATAATAATTTCTAGAAAGATATTTTCCAGGCTCTTTCTTGATCTATGTTTTCTGGTAGATGAACAATTTGTAAATTATCTCTCCTGGTTTTATTTTCCAAGTTATTTGTTAATTAATTAATATTTATGTTTCCAGATTATTTTCCTAAAAGACACTTTACATTTTCTTCAGTTTTTTCAGCCATTTGATTTTGTTTGATGTAATCTTGGTGTCTCATAGATTCATCAGTTTCCATTTGTTCAATTCTAACATTTAGGGTTTTATTTTCTTCAGTTAGTTTTTGTGTTCCCTTTCCAGCTGATTTTACTTTTCAATGAGTTGTTTTTCTTTCTCTTTTGGTTAATTTTACTTTTTGCTGAGTTGTATTCCCTTTTCAGTTAGTCAATTTTATTTTTTGTTGAGTTACATTTCTTTTCCAGTTGGTTCTTTCTAATTTTAAAGGAATGGATTTCTTTGGTCAATTTTTCATAATTTTCCTGCATGGTGCTCATTCTTTCCATTTTTCTTCTTCCTCTCTTCTTTGGTTTTTAAAAATCTTTTTATGTTCTTATATGAGGTTTTGGATTTGAGTCCAATTTGTAAACTCCTTTTGAGACTTGGTTAAATTGTCATTGCTTTCTTCTTCTGAGATAGCATTTTCATCATCTCTATCTGAATAGTAACTTTGTATGGTTAGTGTTCTTTTTGTGGTTTTGCTCATTTTGAATGTTGAATTCTGCTCCTGGGGCATAGGGAGAATAGTCCTGAGTTTTGTGGGTGTTTTTTTTTTGAGCCTGGGGCCAGGGTCTTATACCAGACTTATCATTTGCCAATATGTGGTCTATGCAGGCCAGATGTTGTCTTTTCAGGGGTTTGCTTCTTCTTTTATGTACAGGCTCTATCTAGTCAGTGGTTTGTTTCCAACTCAGTCCTGTCTGTTTCCCCAGTGTTCTCAGGGTTCTGACTTTGTCTGGGCTTAGGACCCTCATCTGCTATTTAACTGTCAGTACCTGGATTGCACTATGGCTAGACGCCTCCTGCTGACTTTCCCTGCCTAACTGGGATTTACTTTTCATTTTCCCCTGAAGAGACAGACATTCACTAAAGATCCTCCACAATGACTATAACTGAAAAACGTTTCATTTTTTTTGTTTGTAAATCCCTTCCATTTCTAATTCTTTGCCATCCTAAATAAATTTGTTATAAATTTGCAGCTTTAATGCATATGTAGAAGCTTCACTTATTGTATAGGATAAAGTTCCAGGAACACCCTGATTTTATGCCACCATTTTGACTCTGCCTCCCAAAGTCCAGTTTTTTAAATATTTTTATTTTTCTTGAGAGTTGGGTCTTTTTGGTCTATATTTTCTTCCACAACATAACTATTATGGAAAAGGTTTGCATGACTAAAGCTATATAAACTATATCAAATTGCTTGCCTTCTTAATGAGAGCAGAGGGAGGGAAGGAAAAGATAAAATTTGGATCTCATTTAATAATGAGAGTTTAAAATTGTTTTTAAATGTAACTGGGAAAAATAAAATGATAAATAAATAAAAATAAGTAAATTGCAAATACCTAGGCAATCAAAGAATATAACTACTTGAGGGCAGGAACTGTTTAATTTCTGTCTTTCTATTCATGGTAACTAGGATATTTTAAATGCTAAATGAATGAATTATGATTGATTCATTGATTATCTAGCCCAACCCAATCAGCTTTGTCCCATGATAACTGATTCAGTTGCCCTCAGAATCAAATGAAGCATTGAGTGTAGTATTGATGGCAGAGTATAAGCAGCAATTTAGTTAAACTCTATCAGCATTCTCCTCCCAAAAACTTTAAAATGATGTCTCAAATCAAATTCTGGAATGGAAGAAC
Organism: Macrotis lagotis; assembly: GCF_037893015.1. NCBI lineage: Eukaryota > Metazoa > Chordata > Mammalia > Peramelemorphia > Peramelidae > Macrotis > Macrotis lagotis. Next base: position 165,323,646 of record NC_133665.1, read on the forward strand.
CAAAAAAAAAGTCAGGGTAAAGCACATTTTCTGCCTAAGACATTTAAAATATTAATTTAAATTTTGGTTTAACATTTTAATTTCCAAATTGTCATCTTTCCTTCCCCTTCACATATTAGAGAAGACCACCATTTCACACAGATTTACAATTATATGTGAAATCATACTCTACATGGTTCTATTTACATTTTTTTTTCCTCTGGGGGTGGATAGTATGTACCTTTATAGGTATTTTGTGTTTGATTTGACTACTTATAATATTCAGAATAATTTGATCATTTAGTCATTTTTAGCAATATTGCTGCTACTATATCATGTTCTCTTGGTTCTGCTCTTTTTTACTTTTCATTATTTCAAACAAATTTTTCCATGTTTTTCTACAATCAGTCAGTTCATCATTTCTTATAGGACAGTAGTATAATTGTTAACATAATTGTTAATAATCATAATTAGTCATTCCTCAATTGATGTGCATTGCCTCAGTTTCAAATTCTTTGCCATCACAAATATAGCTATTTTAAAAACTTGGTCACAAATTCCAAGATCAAAATTAGTGGTAGTATTTTTGGCAACAGAAGAACAAGGTGGTTTTCCAGGAAAAAGACCAGAGAAAAGTTAAAAAAAACTGACAACACCTCTTCCCAGATAACATTTGGAAACACAAAAAAATTTAAATATGCACAGTATTATATCAGAAAATAGTAACATGAAAGCTAAGACTTATGTTGTCACTATCTCCACTAGTTAGAAGTCAAGAAATAGATTGGGGAAAATGAATAAATAAAAACAACAAAAAAGTAACCTATTAAAAAGTTACTATGCACACAGGGAAGATCAAGACACAAACTAAGAAGAATATAATGATTCAGAATAGCTACGAGCAAACCCTCAAAAAACATGAATGTGACGTAAGTTCAACACAATTTACAAGAAGTCAAGAAGGATTTTAAAAATCAAGCAAGAGAGGGAAAGAAAATATGGGAAAAAAGATAAATGGTGCAAGAAAATCAAGAGATTGGAAGAAGATGCAAAAAAAATTCTAAAAAACAGAATTGGTCAGAGGTAAAAATGGAACAAAAAATTCACTGAAGAAGAAAAGTCATTAATAAGAAGAATTGGTCAAAAGGAAAAACTGATAAAAATTCAATGAAAAAATAATACTTTAAAAATTAGATGTGATTAAGTTGAAGTTAATGACACAATGAGACATCAAGAATATATAATAATCATGTTTTAAAACTCCCAGGTCAAGGAGAAAGTATTTGTAAGCATTTAGAATAAATGATTATTTAAATAACATGGATATATAAAATATTTAAAAGTTTTCATCTTCGGGGAAGATGACTTAGAATATGATTTTCCAGAAGACTAAAAAATTATTATCATTACAACAACCAAGAATAGCCTTTTGGAAAAAATAAGGATAATCTATCAGGGGGAAAATATAGATATTTAATGAAATAGATATGGACTTTCATAGACCTCTGCTACCTTTCTCTATATCTGTCAGATTGCTTTCCTTTTTTCCAATATTTTTTTCCTCAGATAATGAATCATTGTCGTAAAAGCTTGGATTTTTGATCTTCACAAACACTAATTTGCCATAGTCATTTCCTCATGCCAAGGAGCACTGGCCTAAGTTTCTTGTACAAAATCATGGTGACTTGTTTTGGGGGTTGCACCATAGGTGTTAAGGCCTCCCACTGGGCTGTACCAGGAGTTGTGGAGCTTACCACTGACTGCAATAATTTTAAATAAAATATTGGAGACATGTATATAACAACATACCACAAAAATCATATGCTGGTAACAAGTGGTTTTTATATCAGGAATGCAGGACTAGTTCAGTATTAAAAAAACTAACATCATAATTGACCATATCAATAACATAAATCAACATATATTAAATGATTATTTCATGGTATCTACGTGAAGAAAATATTTGTGAAAAAATGCATGAATTTCTACTAAAATCACTAGAAAGCACAGGAATAAATTGAGATTTCCTTAAAAGAACAAGTAGCTTCTATTTCAAATCATCAGAAAACAATGTTTACAGCAAGCTAGAAGTCTTCCCAATAATATCAGGAATGACCATTATCACCACGATTATTCAATATTATACACTAGAAATTCTAGTAATAACAATGAGAGGAAAAAGAATTCTAAAAAAATTAAAACAATGAGGGAACAAAATTGTCATTGTTTATAGATGTCATGGTGGCATACTTAGAGAATTCTAGAGAACCAACTGGAAAACTTCAAATTTGAAACAATTTTTGCAAAGCAGTAGGATGTAAAAGAAGTCTACAAGCATAATCAGTATTTCTATATATGACCAACAGAATACAGAAATATGAGATAGAAAGAGAAATTCCATTTAAAGGGAATGTAGAAAATAGAAAATCCTTGGGTAACTACTTGCCAAAAGAAACTTAGGAAATATAGAAATACAATTGCAAAACATGAGTAAAGACAGATCTAAATGAGAGATGAAATAATAAATGCAAATAGATAACCGGAGTCAATATAGCAATCCTTGACAATGCTACCTAAATAATTCAGTTATTCAGTACCATACCAATGAAAGTGCTAAAAATATTAAAGAATTAGAAAAAAACAACAAAATTTATCTGGAAGGAAAAAAGATCAAGAATATCAAGAGAATAAATTAAAACATAATGTGAAAAAAGATGGCCTAGCAATTTCAGATCTTAAACTCTATTGAATCATAGAAAATAATCGACTGACTAAGAAATAGAGAAGTAGATCAGTGGAATAGATTAGGTACCCAATGTAGGTACTAAATGACCATCGTAATCTAAATTTTGATAAGTCTGAATATATGAGATTTTAGGACAATAACTCATTATTTGACAAACAATATTGAGAAATGTAGAAAACAGTTTGGTAGAAATTAAATATATATCAGCATCTCACAATGTTGACCAAAATAAGGTCAAGATAAGACCATGATTTAGACAAAAAGGTGATGCCATAAAGTAAATTGGAGGAACCTAGAAAAATTTGCCTGTCAGATCTCTGATAGGATAAGAATGTAAGACCAAATAAGAGATAGAAAAGGTAAAGAAACATAAAATAAATGATTTTGATTACTTTAAAAAATTTGATACAAGCAAAATCAAATCAATACAAGTTAAAAAGACAGTAGAAAATTGGGGTGGGGTGGAGTGGGGTAGAATTTATAGCAAGGTCATTTCTCAAATACAAAGGAACCTGAGTCAAATTTATAAGAATGCAAGTCAAGAATACAATATTTTCATAAGAATACAATATTCTTATAAAAGACCTTAATTGATAAATGGTTACAAACTATGAGCAGGCAATTTTCAGGTGAAGAAATACAAGCTATCTTTGCTGACGAGAAAAAAAAATATCTAAACTACTATTGATTAGAGAAGAAAAACTTAACACAGTGCTAAGATATCACCTCACATCTTTTACATTGATTAATATGACAGAAAAGGAAAATGACTTATGTCAGTGGGAATGTGGGAAAATTTAGACACTGATACATTGCTGCTAGTGGTGTAAATGATCCAACCCTTCTGAAGAGCATATTGGAACTATACCCAAAAGGTTATAAAACTTTCTACTGCTTGATGCAGCAATACCACTATTAGGTCTGCATCTCAAAGAAATTTTAAAAAGGAACAAAGACCTATTTGTCCAAAAATGTTTATAGCAACTTTTTGTGATAGCAAAGAATTGGAAACCAAGAGGATGTCCATCAACTGGAGAATAACTCAACAAGAAGTGACATGATTTTGATGGAATAATATTGTGCTCTAAAAAATGATGAATAGACTGATTCCATAAAAAAAAAAACCTGGGAAGATTTGTATGAGCTGATGTAAGGTGAAGTAAGCAGAACCAGGAATACATTTTAAACCTTAACAGAAATATTTTATGATGATCCATTGTGAATGTCTTAGCTATTCTCAACAATATAATAATAAAAGACAATTCCAAAGGACTTAATGTTAAAAAAAGTTATTTACTGCCAGAAAAAGAATCGGTAGAGTCTGAATGCAGATTGAAGCAAACAATTTTTTCCTTTGTTTTAGTTTCTTTCACTTTTTCCAGTATGATAATTCTGAAATGTTTGCTTGATTTCACATGTATAATTCTTATTTCATTTCTTGCCCTCACAAAAGGTGGAGAAGTAGGAGAGGAAATAATTCAGAAATCAAAATGTAAAAGAAATGCTAAAAATAGTATTTTAAGAAATTTGAAAAGAATTAAATAATATACTCTAAATGAAAAATTTTTTGCCCAATGTAAGGTTTTTAACCTTATAAGTGTATATCCATCAGCAAGATATAGATAGGCAGATAATTGGGCAGGAGAAAAGGAAATGGTTCACATAATACATCGGATGGATAATCAGGCACTGAATAATATTAAAGATGTCTGTAAGCCCAAATGAAGCCAAGCATCTGAAGTAGGAATTCATTTGTATTGTTTAAAACCAAATAAAAAGCAGAAATTTTCCACTGAGAGGCATATGAATTTCCAGTGACCTCTGGCAGTGCTGTTCACTCATCAATATGAGACTGTCTCTCACCCCTGAGAAGCACTGTTGCATTCATTATCTTACCAACAGTGTCTGAGTGCAGCTTTGACATTTTGAAATTTTCTGAAACAATAATATCCAAAACTAATATGGAAGGAAATCAATCTCTTTCACCTCTTCTCTTCTCTTCTCTTCTCTTCTCTTCTCTTCTCTTCTCTTCTCTTCTCTTCTCTTCTCTTCTCTTCTCTTCTCTTCTCTTCTCTTCTCTTCTCTTCTCTTCTCTTCTCTTTCTCTTCATCCTCCTCATCCTCCTCCTCCTCCTCCTCCTCCTCCTCCTCCTCCTTCTTCTTCTTCTTCTTCTTCTTCTTCTTCTTCTTCTTCTGCTTCTGCTTCTTCTTCTTCTTCTTCTCTCTCTCTCTCTCTCTCTCTCTCTCTCTCTCTCTCTCTCTCTGTCTGTCATTCTCTGCTTTTCTTTCCCTCTTGGTCTCTCTGTCTCTATTTTTCTGTCTCTCTCCTTTGCTATCTGTTTCTTTGCTATTTTTTTAGCTCCCTCTCTGTTTATCTTTTTTTTAACAACGAAGTTTAAAAAGAGCAAAACTCCCAAATTTCCCTGCAAAGAGAGTTGTCTATCCTACTAATACAATAAAAAAACTAATCAAAATGTTGTCTTAAATGTGTTGATACTTTCAAAGTTTGGGTTTTTTTTGGAATATGTAGAATTCCAGTTGGTTTTTCTCTTTCTTTTACATTGGAAGTCAAATGGCATGTTGTTCCCTTACATAATGAATTTCAATAGGAAAAACCACACTGTACTTATTGCTGCCATGCTTAATTAAAGTCATAGTGGGATACCTTTTTCCTCTTTGCTCTTTTTTTTGTCAGGCTATGAAAATTAATGATCTTACCACTGTGAAATTACCACCAGTTTTTATCGATGGAACACTGCTGATTTCATCCAATAGTATCCATACCATAAAATAACCTGTCACCCTTTCAGTTGCTTTACACAGGAGATTGCCTTCAAATCTTTGATGAAGCTCAATAGCCATTTGTTTGGGCTAATCTCCCAGTCATCCTCTAAGCCAATACCCTGAAATCTTCAATGGTCACGATGAAGAAAATATTTATAGAATGTAAGAAAACCACCCTCCCATACACTGTTTGTCTTCTAATGATTATTATTGCTGGTAGTCAGAGAGTTTAGTACATTTATGAATTCTTAAACTTGGTTATTCCTTGAAAGGAATTATCGTCATTATAAAGAACACTTCATTTCATTAACTTACGAAAAAAGAAGTTGTATTCCGAATGGTTACAGTCAATAAAAATAGACATCACAAACTTTGCATGTCTTGAAAAATAAAACAATGAGTGGGAAACTATAGATTTTCATCAATGGGTTGAAAAAAATATGGGTTTTTGGTAAATATAAGAAAGGAATAAATTGATGAGATTCATATCAATTTGAACTCTTTTAAGATAAATTCCTTACTCATTTTGATTAAACTGTATTCTTGTAGTTAAGCACACTTGCCACTGGGGATAGGATCACTCACTTGCAATTTCAATGAAAATTTCAATAACTTTTTATAGGTCTGGGTTACTAAGCTTTTTTTTTTCTTTCTGCTTGTATATTTTCAGGATTAATTAGTACCACTTCCCCATCATTAATCATATACATGGGTTTTATATTAGTTATGGCTAGTTTAATAAGTGTCTCTTCCTATAAATATAATTTAAAGATCTATGACTAAAATGAAAAGGCTCTGACTTTATTAGCATATTGATATTCTCACTAAATTAATATGAGCCCTGAGTTTTCTTTTATCTGGAATTCATTTCACAAAAACAAATTGCCCTGTTTTCAATAAATGTTCATGAAGTTCAATATTCATTTTGACTGTAAATTACCTGGTGAACATGATGGTTCAGTGAAAATACTTACAGATGCTATCATTTTCCTAAATAAATTATTTTTTAATTACACAAATTTTTCTTAAGCAGCCCTTGCATATACTGCTTGAACAAAACAAATAAGAGGACAAAGACAAATAAAATTATAGAATACCAAAGTTGTAAGAGACCTTAAGGTACAGTTGAACTTCAGTAAACTGAGGATTTTTCTATAACAACTTTTAACACTTTCCCAGGAAGAACTTGTACATCAATGAAATTAGCACCTTAGATAAATCATTTCATATAAGAAAAGCTCTAACCTTTTCTTGTTGTTCTATGATGCTCAATCTTATACTAAGATGGTCCAGGTGGATGTTCTAAACTCATGTTGATTAAAAACAAAGAAGCATAGCAATCTTCCTTGCCTCTCAACACTCTTGACCTGGGGCAGATATATGTAAGAAGTTAACAAAGCTATAGCTCCAACTTGAGAACTAAGCTTTTCATCCTTATTCATTCCTTCACATTCAACTTCAGCTGCTTTAATTTGTTCTTGGCCACTATGGGCAAGGGATTGGATTGTGAGTGGGGAAGAGGGGAAGGAAAAAGGTGGACATTCTTGGTAATGGAGATGGAACATTGCTAATTTCTAAGCTATCATCTCACACCTTTTACAATGGCTAATATGACAGAAAAGGAAACTGGCAAATACTGATAGGAATGTGGGAAAATTAGTTAGTGCCAGGCCTGGAAACAGATAGCAATAGATCCAAATCAGACATCAAGCACTTACCAGTGGTATGGCCCCCCCTGGGAAAGTCACTTAACCTTTGTCTGTCCCAGTTTCTGTCTCTGTAAAATTGGTGCAATCATGGTAGCTACTTTCCTGGGCTTTGTAAAGATCAAATAAGATTTTAATTATAATCTATTTATCACCCATAATAAGGGCTAAATAACACCAGATTGGAAATATTGGTATTAGTATTAGTAATCTAGGAATTCCAGAAACTAATTAATTGTTTTCTATAATATCACTCTATAATCCCACAGATGAGGACCAAATCTGAAATGGATGTATTGTATCCCATTTCCAGAAATGCTTAGTACTGGCACCAGCACAGATTGAGTGAAATGACCCTCTGTCCAATCTAGGACCTGTGATATTTAAGAGTTTGCCACTCACATCTGGGACTAGATCTATATCTAACTGCTCCACTCTACCAGGGTCCTCTTGGGGAATGGACTATATGTGAATCAATCCAACAACTACTCATGCATTAGGAGATACAAACCCATTGAAGACACATCCCTGTCCTCAAGAAGCTTATGAAGCAGTGAAGAGAGTAGCTAGGAAGGATTCATATTAGTTCACCCAGGTTCCAGTCAGTGAAAATAATGAATCCCCTAATTTGGTCCAACATATTTGAATTTGTTCTTTTTGAAGCAATTATGTAAATTATGGTCATTGGTTCTAATTCTTAGAAATATCCTTGATTGAATGTAAAGGTCTTGGCAAACAAGAAAATGTTAAATAAATGGTATTGGTATCCCTCACTGAATATAAGCTCATTGATTGTCTTCAGATTATTGTACCAATCACATGAGATGATATGCATATTGCACTTAAAATTCTATTACCATATTTCCCCATGTATGAAACACACCTTTTTGTGAAAAATTTGGGGTCTAAAAACTGGGAGCATCTTATACAGTGGCTGTAGATTTTTCACTTACATTTCAAGCTTTTTCACTCTTGTTGTCTTTGCACTTTTTGTTTCCCATTTGTTACCAGTATTTTAGATTATCTTTTGCCACATTATGCCCAGAAATGGCTCAGAAAACATTTTCATATGGTGCTGAATTCAAGTTCGAAGTGATCTAGTTTGCAAAAGTGAATGTAAATAATGCTACTGAATGTTAGTTTGGTCCTCCTCCAACTCAGAAAACAATCTGAGACTGGCTACAGGAAGAAGAAACCCTACTGACAATGCCCTGGGAGAGAAGGCAGACAAATGACCTGAGCTACAGAGAGAATTGAAGAGATGGATTTAAGAGCAAAGGTTCATTGGAATTCCTGTGTCCATAAAGATGGTTCAGCAGGAGACCAAAAAGAAGTGAGATTTCAAAGGAGGACACAATTGGTGCTTCAGGTTCATGAAAAGAATAGACTACACATGTGTCCATGCCCCATACCTCCCTAGGGAATGCTGGTGGTCAACCACAGAGCAGAGTTCAAGCAGGAGAGCAGGCAGGGCCTCTCTCTTAAGACAGTGATGCATCATCAAACACAGATGAGGAAAAGCTAATGGATGTGAGCCTTGATAGTCATGAGGAGTTGTATGAATTTTATGATGAATAAAACTTGAGTTCAATAACTTTATGTAACACATTTTATTTTCAAATTTCAGGCCCCAAAATTAAAGTGCATCTTATCCATGGGGAAACATGATAAATAGAAGTTATGATTATTCAAATCAAATTGCAGGCTTTAGATTGATTCGAGACGACTCAGTCAAACTCTCTTAACATTCCCCTCCAATCAACTTTAAAATAACCTCTAAAATTAAATTTTTGAAGAGACAACAAATTTAAGAGCCATCAGAAAGTCTGGATGAGACATTTTTTCCAGCCTAAGTCAATTTAGGAGATTGACAGAACAGGTCTTTGACATTGGGGTGAGATGCATCCAAGCTATGCATGGTGACAACCAAAGCAGTGGACCTTTGAGGAAGTTACAGGAAAAACAGCAGCTACTGTTGCTACTGCTAGAGGAGCCCTTAGACAAAGGTAAGGGGGTCACAATGGGTCAGAAAGATTTCACAGGTGACAATAGTTGGCACTAATTGGCAAATCTATTGCCCTATGCAGTTCTGTGTCACAGATCCAGGATGGTGAAGAACTCTTGTGGTTGGTCACAAGGAAGAGGGACCCAAAGAAGAACATCAGTACTTATGGCTACAGGAGAACAGGAGACCTTGTCACAATCCCAAGGGTTTTTCCCAAGACCTCGAAGTTTATTTTATTTATTTATTTTCATCCATATTCACATACATATTTTTTAAGTTACAAAATTTCCTTCTACTTTCCCTTCCCACCCCCTCCCATCAGCAGGGAACAGCCAGATTAGCATTGAACATACATATTTTGATAAATATGTTTACAGATTAGTAATTTTTTGGCATGAAGAATTAGGATTAAGGAAAAGAGATTTATGAGATAATTTTTACAAAGTGTTCATCAGATTTGAAAAGTTGTGTGTGTGTGTGTGTGTGTGTGTTTTATTTTTTTTTCTTCCTCTGAATTGGGATAACATAGTCCACAGTCAGTCTAATACTATTATCTTAACTCTCTGGACTCCTGAGAGGAGCTGTTTCTATCAAAGTTGTTCATCTCACAATATTATTGTTGATTTGTACATTGTTCTCTTGGTTCTGCTCCCTTTACTCAGCATCAGATGCTGTAAGTTATTCCATGCTTCTCTAGAATCTGATAATTTATGATTTCTTATGGAACAATAATATTCCACAGTATTCATGCATCATAACTTGTTTAGCTATTGCCCAATTAATGGATATCCCCTCAATCTCCATTCTTTGTTGCTACAAAAAAAGAGCTGCTATGAATATTTTGGAACATGTAGGACTTTTCCCTTTTTCTATAATTTCTTCTGGATATAGACATGGAATTGGAATTGCTGGGTTAAAAAGGTTTGAACAATTTTATTGCTCTTTGGGCATAATTCCATATTACTCTCCAGAAAGGTTGGATCTGTTAACAATTCCACCCATAATGCAATCCCCCCACAACCCTCCAACACTGATAATTTTCCCTTTTCTCATCTTGGTCAATCTGATAGATACGAGATGATACCTCATAATTGCTTTAATTTGTATATCTCTAATCAATAATGATTTGGAGCATTTTTTCATATGATTATATATAGATTTAATTTCTTCAGTTGAAAATTGTCTTTTCATATCCTTTGAGCATTTATCAATTGGGGAATGACTTGTGACCTTATAAATTTGATGCAATTATCTATATATTTTAGAAATGAGACCTTTATCATAGCTCCTAGTTGGGAAGATTGTTTCCCAGCTTCTGCTTTTCTTCTAATGTTGATAGCATTGATTTTATTATTGTAAAAGCTTTTCAATTTAATATAGTCAAAATTATTCATTATGCTGCTTATAATGTACTCTAATTCTTGTTTGGTCATAAATTTATCCTCTTTCCATAGATCTGATGGAGTATTTCTTGGTCTATTAATTTATCTATCATGTAGTTCTTTATGTGTGAATTCTATATCCATTTTTGCTTTGGTATAGAGTATGACATGTGTATCTATGCCTAGCTTTTGTGGTACTACTTTCCAGTTTTTCCAACAATTTTTGTCAAATAGTGAGGTATTAGCCAAGAATCTGATGTCTTTGGGTTTGTTATCACAATCCCAAAGTTGAAAAAGTGCTAGTGCTTGCAGTTGTGGAAGGAAAAGGAACCAAAGAAGAACTTGTGAACAAAAAGCTTCTATATTGACAGGGAGTCAAAGACACAAATTCAGAAGAAGAAAACAATTTGAAAGCAGGTACAAGGAAAAGCTAAAAGAAAATTTTAATTTGATCCAAACCCAACAAGAATTTCTGGAAGAGTAAAAGAAAGATATAGAAGTGATAAAGAAAAAATTGCAACAAAGAAATGAGAGTGATGAAAGAAAATTATGAAAAGAAAATTATAATTTTGGTAAAAAGAAGCACATACTGAAGAAAATAACACCTTAAAAATAGAAATGTCCTAATAGTAGAAGTACCACAAAAATAACCAAAGAAAGGAACTTTTTAAAAACCAAGGTTGGTCAAAAGATAAGGAAGTAGAAAAAATTCTCGAAGAAAATGAACTCCTTATAAAGCAGAATTGACAAAAACAAAATGGAAAGAGGCACAAAAGGTCATTGAAGAAAATAAGTCCTTAAAAATTAGATTTGGGGAAGTGGAAACTTCATGAGATATCAAGAAACAATAAAACCAAGTCAAAATAATGAAAAAATTTGAAACATCTACTCAGAAAAAAATTGACTGGAAAAAAAGATAACGAAGATTTTAAGAATATTTGACTACCAAATACTATAAGTAAAAAGGGCCTGGAGTGTGGAGACAAGAGGCAATGTGAAAGCAGGTATTCCCGGAGAGTCCTTCCCCAGAAAACCCCAAAAGCCATTAAATTATGACTCTAGCCAAAATCTAGAGGGGCAGAAAGCACAGAATGACTGAGTGATACAATTTCCCAGTCTAAGACAATTTAGAAGTTCCACAGGAAAGGTTTGTTTCACCAGGACCAAGCTTCAGGAAAAAAAACCCCAACTGCAGCACAGCACAGTCTGGGGATCACTGGGAACAGCTTGAAGGGGTAGTGAGAGAGCTCCACTGCACCAGAGTGAGTGAGGAGCTAGCTGGCCTCAGAGCAGCTCTGCAGTCAGAACCTACAACTGGAATCAGAGGAAACAAACCAGCACATTCCACAGATGGTAAGAGAGTCAGGGGAGATTGCAGAAATCTCTCTGCTCTCCCTAGGGCAGGACACTGCTATTTGTCCACACTCAGGTCTAGGTTGCAGTTTAGACTTCAATACTACCATAACCAAACAGGGATTCTCCTCACAGCTCCAGGACAGAGGGGAGTGCCTGTGATCATCCATATTCCAGAGCACAGGCAAGAAAGCAGTCAAAGCCTCTTATAAGAGCTTGGAGGATTTAAGGTCCCAATGGGGTGTCCCAAAACCCATGTAATGCATTGGAAGTGTGGCAAAACAAGTCATAGGCTGAGGAAATGAGCAAACAAAAGAAAAAGAAAAATCTGACCATAAAAAAATTATTTTGGTCCCATGGAAATTCAAAAGATGACAAACTTGAAACTTCTGTATACAAAAACCTCAAAAAGAAATAGAAAATGGGCTCAGGTTATGGATGAGCTCAAAAAAGACTTTGAAAAGCAATTAAGGGAGGTGGAGGAAAAATTGGAAGGAGAAATGAGAGTGATTCAGATAAATCATGAAAACCAGCAGTTTGGTGAAAGAAATACAAAAATAAATACTGAAAAAATGTGTTAAAACCAGTTTACACCAAATGGAAAAGGCAACACAAAAGGTAAATGAGGAGAAGAATGCCTTAAAAAAGCAGAATTGACCAGCTGGGAAAAGAAATTAAAAAATACTCTCTGAAGAAAATAACTCCTTCAAACAGAATGGAAATAATGGAAGCTGATGAACTTTGCAAGAAATCAGGAAGAAATAAAACTATTCCATAAAAGTCAAAAATTAGAAGAAAATGTGAAATAGCTCATTGAAAAAGCAACCAACCTCCAAAAGAGATTCAGAAGAGATAATTTTGACATTATTGGGCTACCTGAAAGTCACAACCAGGAAAAGAGCCTAGACTTCATTTTACAAGAAGTCGTACAGCAAAATTGCCCTGAGATCCTAGAAGTAGAGGATAAAATAGAAATTGAGGGAATTCACCAATCACCTCTTGAAAGAGATCCCAAAAGAAAAATTTCCAGGAATATTATAGCCAAATTCCAAAACTCCCAAGTCAAAGAGAAAATACTAAAAGCTGCCAGAAAACAACAATTCAACTACCGTGGCTCTGTAGTCAGGATAACACAGGATGTGGCAGCATCTACATTAAGGGCTCATGGAGCTTGGAATATGATATTCCAGAATGCAAAAGATCTTGGTTTACAACTGAGAAATAGCTACCCAGCAAAACTGAACATCTTTTTTCAGGGTAAAAGATGGATTTTCAATGAAACAGGGGACTTTTAAACGTTCCTATTGAAGCAATGAGAGCTGAACAGAAAGTTTCATCTCCAAGTACAGAAGTCAGGTGAACCATAGAGTGGGCAGACAAGAAGGACGAATTATGAGGAGCTTAATGATGTTGAACTGCTTGTATTCATGCATGGGAAGAAGATACTGATAACTCACATGAATTTTCTCATTTATAAGCGCTGTTAGAAGGAGCATATATAGACAAGGCACAGGAAGGAGCTGAATATAATAGTATAATATAGTAAAAAGATGGAGTCAGTGGGTGATAAAGGTAAGTACTGGGAGGAAGAGAAAGGAGAGGAAGAAGGGTCTAAGATATTACATAGAAGAGTCAAGAAAAATCTTTTTTTTCAAAGTAGTGGAATGGGGGAAAGTGAGGGGTAATGAGTAAGCCTTCATTCTCCTCAGAAATGGCTCATAGAGGAAATAACATACATACTTAATAGGGAATAGAAATCTATATTACCCTAGAGAAAAAAGAGAAGAAAGGGATTGGATAAGTGGTATGGGGAGAGGGAAGGTTGAGGAATAGGTGATAGAAGAGAGAGAAGATCGTGGGAGAGGTTACTCAGATACAACACACTTTTGATCAGGGACAGGGTGAAAGGAGAGAGAGAATAGAATAAATGAGAGTGGGAAGGAATAGAGTGGAGGGAAATACAGCTAGTAATAGCAACTGTGGGAAAACTATAGAAGCAATGTCTTTGGTGAACTTATGATAAAGAAGGCAACTCATCCCACAGACAAAGCCATTGGAGTTTGAATGCAGACTGAAGTACAGTGTTTTTCTTCTCTCACTTTTCTTGAGGTTTATCATCTTCTTGGGTCTGTGGGGGATTTGTGTTTACTCTCATAATAAGATTATTGTAATCATATAAAATCAACCAGAAAAATATTTTTAAAAATAAGGAAAAGAAGAAACTATCAAGGAAAACTGCCCAGATATCTTGGATCCTGAGGGCAAAATAGAATTTGAAAGAATCAACCAATCATTTCTTGAAAGAAGTCCTAAAATGAAAACCCCCAAGAATATTATATTCAAATTCCAGAGGCGCCATGTCAAGCAGAAAATATTGAAAGCAGTCAGAATGATATCCCTTAAATGTACCATGGAGTCACAGTCAGGATCACAGAAGATTTAGCAGTTTCCATGTTAAAGGAGAGGAGGAGGACTTGGAATATGATATTGTGGAAGCCAAAAGAACTAGGATTACAAGCAAAATAACCAATCCAGAAAAAAAGGAGTATAATCCATCATGGGGCAAAAAAATGGAACTTTAATGTAATAGAGGAATTTCAAGCGTTCTTGATGAAAAGACCCGAGCTGAGTCAAAAAATTTGACATTCAGACAGAAAATCTAGAAGAAGCATAAAAAAGTAAACATAAAAGAATAACCATAAGAAACTCAGCAAAGTTAAATTTTTTATATTTCTATATGAAAGGGTTATCCATATAAGTCCCCAAAACTTAATCATTATAATACAAAAACAATATCCATAGAAAGAGGACATGATTATGAATCAATTATGTTTCAATGACCTCAGAAATGAAGAAGTGAAAAAGAGGGATATACTGAGAGAAGAGGGAAGGGATAGGTTATAGGTTAAATTATCTTAGTTATAAAAGATGTACAAGGAAAATCTTTTACAGTGAAGGGACAAATAAGGGTGATGGCAGGCAATGTTTGAAATTTACTCTCATAGGAATTGATTCAAAGAAGGGAAAATATCCACACAAATATTTTTGTATATATTTGTATATGTGTGTCCACATGTACATATGTGTGCATACATATATAAATATATTTACATATTCACATATAAATGTACACAACAAATACATATCTATTTAAATAGAGATACAAATTCACTTGGTTACCCAAAAGGGAAATCAGAGGGGAAAGAATAAAGGGGAAAAGAAAAAGCAGGGATGATAAAAGGGAGGGAAAATTAGTGTAGGTTATGATAAGAAATCATAATAATTTTGGGGAGTGATTGCATAAGAAAAAAAGAAGATATATTCCTATTTTAAACAGCAGAAAATTTGATGTAGAGAAATAAAAAATTTTGATGGGATTGGGGTGAGTGCTCACCTATAAAATAAAAGTGGTTAATTAAATGGATCAGAAACAACTTTTTGTTCTTTGCAAATGACACAATTGAAACAAGCATACACAGAAGTAAAATAGAGAGATGAAGTAGAATCTATTATGCTCCAAAGTCAAAAGAAGACAAGGATAAGCAATCATGATATCAGAAAAAGAAAAAACAGAATAGATCTAATTAACAAAGATTAGCGGGGAAAGTAAATTTTGATAAAAAATTGAGTGAACAATGAATCAAAACCAAAACTTTTACCTCTTTTCACAAATATTTAAAGAATTAATTGAAATGTGTAAAAATAAGAATTATTCCACAATTGATCTGTCAACCTGCCATCAAAGCTATCTATAGCCATATGAAAAAAATTCTCTAAATCACTATTGATTAGAGAAATACAAATTAAAACAATTCTAACTTCCACTTTACTCCTATCAGAAATAACAAAATCTAGAAAGGATGAAGGAAAATAGACTCACTGATAAACTGTTGGTGAAGTTTAAACTTCTAATCAATTTAGAGCTATACACAGAGGGCTACAAAATTGTTCAAATACTTTGAACCAGAAATAGCACTACTAGGTCTGTAAATTAAAGAGATCCATGAAAAAAAGACCACATGTGCAAAAATATTTAAAGCATTTTTTTGTAATGGCAAAGAAGTAGAAATTGAGGAAATGTATATCAAGTGAAATGACTGAACAAGTTGTAATATATGATTGTGAGGAAATACTACTATGCTCTAAGAAATGATGAGTAGGGGAGTGGGTTCAGAGAAATATGGGAAGACCTGTATGAACTAATTCAGAGTGATGTGAGTAGAAACAGAAGATCATTGTAAACATCAACAGCAATATCCTGATGATCAACTTGTAAGCTATACAATAATCAAAGACAATCTTTAGGTTTCTATGAAAATTCCATTCACTTTCCAAGAGAAAAATGATATACTTTGAGTGCAAACTGAAATATTTGTTCTCACTTTATTTTTCTAAAAATTTCATGATATGGACAATATGGAAATGTTTTGTATCATATCATATCAGTTTCTGAGTTGGTCAGGGAGGAGCAGGAGAAAGAATATTTGGAAGTCAAAGTTTTTTTTTTTTTAAATATCCAAAATAAAAATTAAATATAAATTTAAAAATAAATTTTTGGAGAAAGTACAAATGAATGCATTAACAATTGGATGGGAATCTATGAAGTTCCTTAGCTTGAGACTAGTCGATTAGTCAACAACTATTTTCTGGGAACTGCCATTGTGTTCAGCAAGGTTTTATTCTCGTAAATAATAATTTGGGTTCTCTATTTCTCAAAATCAGCTAACTTATCATGAGGTGGCTCAAAAGGAAAAAAACGTTTGTTTATTTCATCTCTATTGATTTTCAATTTATTGCTCTCTTCAATCTAATCACTTGTTTTTATTTTTCATATGTGGATAATACAGTAATAGCATGCTATAATGAATTGAGAATCTATCCCAGGATCAGGAAGAATCTTCTCTCTGACACACACCAGCCATGTGAATGTGACCAAGCCATTTACCCTCCTAATATCTCAGGAAACCATGAATCTAAACTGTAGAACACTTACTGATCTGTATGTTGGTTGGGCGTGGGGGGAGGACAAAGAAAATTAGATATATAGAGACAGTAGTATAGTGAAACAGAGACACAGATAGAAATAAGGTCAGACAGTTGGAGATATAAAAACACAAAGATACAATAAACCTTAGAAAGATACAGACATGTAAAATGACAGAGAGAGCTCCCTCCCAGGTAAAAAAAAATAAGTAACAAAATTATTTACATTTAGTTTTAAGTACTCTTTTTTCCATGAGGTCTCTTTGGAAAATTATCAATTACAGGCTAAACAATAAAAGAATAACATTGATATAGGGATTGAAAATTTCTAAAATATTTTGATATGCATAAACAATCTCTTGAACAGTTCACTATAGTTTTGCAAACTGGAATTCATTAATCTAACATCAAACTTCCTTCCACCTAGGAAAAAAGAAATCTGTTCCGTGAATGTCTTCAGGCTGAGTTGTGGAACACCATGGTCCTCATAGAAGTGAAACTGAAAATCACCCAAAGGGCATTGTAGAGGTGCAGGAGAAAGTCACAGCTAATTAAAAGTGAGAGATCATATAAGAGATGCCACAGAGAAGGGATGATAAGAAAAATGTTTGATCAGAAGAAAAGAAATTACATGGTGAGAGTGAAAAGAAATTAATGCACTACCCAAATTCTTCACTGTTAGAAACACAATGTTAACAGAATTTGAGGTCCCCAACAAATTAAATGGATCCACTGTGATAATCTTATTGAGCACATGGATAAGCAAAGATAGATTTCAATTTCCATCTTGGGAGAAGCAAACCACTATCTCCCTCCCATCCATAAGATCAAAGATCCTTTAGACAATCATAGTCTTAGCCAAGCTGTAGTTGTAATTATCAACATATTTCCCTATATAAATAGCATTAATACAGCTGGGATCACATACCCATGCTTAAAATTTGTAGTTTTCCTGACACTGGGACCAACTCTTCATGAGTGGCACCATGGTACCATGCATAGCTGCCTACTGTTGTAACATTATTCATTAATTGAATTGAGGAAAATGAAACTCATGCTTTTGTGTAAGGAAGCTGGTTTTTGGCGCGTCTACCCTCCTTCAATCTGGAAACTTTATAATACAGACACAAACAGTGCAATGGCTGAGTAAACAAATTCTCTCAGTGGCAAAGCTCTTGTTGACACATTATATTATGGATTTTCTGAGGATTTTAATTAATGAGCAGATTCTATAT
Organism: Macrotis lagotis; assembly: GCF_037893015.1. Lineage (NCBI taxonomy): Eukaryota > Metazoa > Chordata > Mammalia > Peramelemorphia > Peramelidae > Macrotis > Macrotis lagotis. The sequence continues at coordinate 165,341,818 of NC_133665.1, forward strand.
ATCTAACCTTTTCCTCAAATGAACATCTGTCCTGTATAGAAAAGAGATAAATTCTTCATTGAGAGTTGAGTGTGGAGTCATGTATCTCAGTCCTTTTCTAGACTTGCTATTAAGAGTTGGGGTCATTAGTAGTAACAACTATTCTCCCTAATACTGATGAATACCCAACTCAATGAAGTAATGAATTATTCTGAAAGAACTATCACTGATCTCAGAAAATTAGAAGGCAACCACTGAAACCCCAGTCTATCTAATCTGCACAGCTACAACTCTACTGTGTGCTCATCTGCAAAACTGGCCACATGATAAATACATGAATCAGAGAGAACTGAAAGGAAGAAGAGAGGAAGACTGATGCTGAGAATGGTGATAAATGTTTGTAAAAGACATTCATTTCCTCACCCAGTGAAGGATATATCCCTCTTTGTCTCATTTCGTTGATGATGTTCCTGGATTTGGATGAGCCTATATTTAAAGCAGATTTGAGGGTCACATTCAGAATCCAATTCACCTCTAAAACGTCCAAAATACTGTTTATGCTATCACTGAATCATGGATGTAATGTTGTAAGAGACTTTAGATGTCCTTTTGTTAGACCTCTTCAGTTTTTAGATGAAAAAACTAAAGTCCAAAAAGGCTAAGTTACTTATCTATGTAAATCACAGAGTTATATTTGAATCTGAATCCTCTGACTCAAAAACCAGTACTCATTCCATTGTATAATGATAAATTTGTACATGTATTAATCATTAGTCCTTAATATTAAAGTAATTAATAATTTCATTAATTTTCTTTGTTCCAGGAGCCAAAAAAAAAAGCTTAAGAGATTTTCTTGGGGAGCTATTGCTGTTTCCAAAGATCATGACAGAAGTACAAACCCAGAAGGATGAACCCATGAGTTACTGTCTACCCACCGATATAGAAAACATAAAACAAAGTACAACATTCTTGGAACACAAATGAGTTCCACAGTCATCTTCAACATGAGAAAAGAAAGAAGAATAAACCCAGAACTAAGCTTGCTATCTGCCAACAAGCATTCTTTGTGATACTAAATAAAATTCATTGTCCTCTTTACTTGGTATATTAAACCAATAAATTGTTGGAGAAAATAATCTGTAATGAAACTGGAAATAGGATTATTTTTCTCATAACTATTATGTTTTTTAATCAGGTCACTCTGAATTCAATATCAATTTATTTTTGCTCTGTCTGCCTCATCAAGATCAATTCCTCAATACAAAAAGCAATAAACAAAACACATTTAAATGTTTGAATTAAAATCAATATAATTCATGCTAAAATCCACTTCCATTTTGTTGATACAATATAGTCTGGATCTTTTTTTAGCATTGTTGTGCATCCATTGGGATAAAACCATAGTTCCCCACCTCCCCACCTCAAATCAATAATATATTCTCTCTGGAAGTACATTTGTGGGAATATTACAACTGCTGTTATTGAATCATCACCACTATCAGACTCCTCAGTTGGACATTTAAAGCCCTTTGCTGTATGCTTCATATTATTCTCCTTCATGCTTCCGTAAAACTAGCTGACTTACTATTCTCTCAATTCAACATTCCATCTCCTATCTCCATGTCTTTATATGGAGTTTCCTACCTGAAATGCTTACCAAGAACTCTTAGCTTCAAGATAGATTGCAAGCTGCAACATATTCCTGACCAAGAATTGCACAATAAAGGTACTTCAAGGAGCAACTCAGACACTACATCCTTGCTTTGTGCTCTCAGTCAACTCAAATTACTTTGCTATATTTGCCTCTTTTCCATGCCTCTCCTCCCTCCCCTAGAATGTAAGATTCTTGGGGACAAAGAATATTTTGCATCTTGTCTTCATATATTTAGCTTATAGTGCCATACCTTGAATATAATGCATGCCTCCAAAATGCTTGGCAAAATGAATTGGATTGGATTGAGTTAAAATTCAAATATTTTTTACACGAAGGGCATTGAGACATCCCATTCTTCCAAGACATCCCTTCTCCCCATTCTTTTGAGGGTAACAGAGCATGTACATAAAAAGATAACTGACATATGTTAAATTTAAGTGTGACACAGTAGAAAGAATGATGAATTTTGAATTGCTTAGTAATATTTTGGGAATATCACTTAATTTTTCTAAGCTTCCATTTCATAATCCTTAAAAAATAACTTTTAGATCTTAAAGAATGTAGAGTCTTCTAGCTTTAACTCTGTTTCCATGATCTCTTCTTTTCAAATAATTGCAAATGGCAGGTGAGGACCCATAAGTGGGAGAGTCTACGACCAACCTCTTAATTGTCATTGTCTTTTGATTTTTTTTGTGTACAACAATGGGGTTAAGTGACTTGACCAAAGTCACACAACTAAGTAAGTATTAAGTGTTTGAGATCAAATTTAAACTCTGATCCTCCTGACTCCAGGGGTGCTACTCTATCCACTTTGCTACCTAGCTGCCACAAGTCCTTTGATTTTTTTTATAATGACTGTCAGAAGATTTTATTTATTTTCATCTATACGTACATGCATGTTTCCAAGTTAAAAAATTTCTTGTCTATCCTCCCTTTCCAGCCCCCTCTCCTGAGCAGGGAATAGTCAGGTTGGCATTTTACATTCATATTTTGTCAAACATAATTACAAATTAGTAATTTTTGGCATGAGAAATTAGGATTAAGGGATAGGGAGATAAATAAGAGATAATTTTTATAAAGTGTGCATCAGATTCTAAAGGGTTTTTTCCCCCCCTTGGTGTCTGGCTGGAGATAATATACTACATAACCAGGCAAGTACAGTTGTCTTTGCTCTATCTATTGTTGAGAGGAGCTGCTTCCATCAAGGTTATTCATCTCGTAATGTTTTTGATGTGTACGTTGTTCTCTTGGTTCTACTCCCTTCGCTCAGCATCAGATCCCACAAAAGTCATTCCATGCTTCTCTAGAGTTTCTTATTGAACAATAACATTCCATAGTATTCATGTACCATGACTTGTTTAGCCATTCCTCCATTGATGGGCATCCCAGTCCTTTGATTTTTAAAAACTTCTAATATGATGAGCCTGAAAATGGTCGACTGGATGGAACTATACTTGATATTACTGTAAAGTATCTACTGAGAATTGTTACTGTGCAAAGTAGTTTTGTTTTATTTTTTAAATCTGTGGACTCCTTGGCTTTTAAAGGAATAGGTGACTGTGTCACTTGGATTCTCAATCCAATCATAAGGAGTCCAGGAGACTATGGTAGCCATGGTAGGATAGCCTTGAAACTGAAAAAGCAGTTGTTGATCAGAAACTCTGTAAGAGACTCAGATAAAAAGACCATGAGCTTTTTTATTGCTTTCTAGTCCATGGAACTAAATCAGCAAATGCTTTTTCAGCTAATAAGGCATTAAAGTCAAAGCTTCTAAGCTTTTTGCTATCGAAAGTAACTGTAAATTGAATTTGCTAAGACAATAACTTAAAGTGGAAAGACTTAATACTGTCCAGCCAAATCAAATACTGATGTGGGATTTCCAAGGCTACTGAAATGAGAGTGTGGAGTTCTTTATTGATCTTCTAGAAAGCAGCAGTAATTGACACTTGGCTGCCTTGCTCTGAAACTGGAATTATTGCCTATTGATTATTCATCACTGAAGTCTAGGTATAAAATTCTAACTCAAGAGAGGTAGGATAATGATTTACATTTCATGTTTATTCTCAATAAAGACATTGCTTTCATCTCAAGAGTCAAAAGACAAGTCAGTAGAGGAAGGAGGAACATCACTGAATTTGCTAACAGATGAAGAAAATGTTGTCGCTTATTTTTGTGAAGAGGTAGGAGAGTAGAGATGTGTAATATGACAGATACTGTCAGAGATAGCTGGCATTTTTGTTTGGTTTAACTGAACTTTTTTTCCTTTGTTACAAAAGAAAATTCATTGGGTGGGGGAGAGGCATTTGGAGGGGAAAGCAGAAAAATACAAACAAAATAAATTAAAATTTGTTTAAAGGTGAAGAAAAGGAATGAGAAAGTCAGAAGTGTGTCTATGTCTTTGTCTATTATGGGGTGGAATTCACAGCATGCTCAGCTTATTCCCATATGAAAGAGGCTAGAACCATCCTTGAAGAAGGGTGCAATGAATATAATGGAAGGATGCTATTTCTTGATTATGAAGCAGGTCACAGAAAATGACGTATGTTGGACTTTAAGGTCATGGTCTTTGGGACAGGGAAGATCAATGTGTAGTACACCATCCATGCACAATGAGTATTGTCTTAGCCATTCCTTGAATGGTCGCCCCTGTGACATACATATTAGGGAATACCCTGGAACCAGGTGCTACATTACTCCCCAAGTGCCCCCTTGTCCAACCCACTATGGAAATGCATTTAACTAAGGTCTCCTGGAAGAAAACCTCCTTTTTTCTTTCCTTCTTCTTTGTAGAATGGCTACTTTCTCTCTCTAAGCTAGAGCCAAGTGCCTAGGACACTGGAGAGTTATGGCCTCTGCTCCATGTCAGACTCCAGGAGTCTCTTATGGCTGTTTTCCTTTTTCCCTTTCCCTCAGGCACTTTTATGAAAACTTGGTTAGTTTCCCTGTCCTCTAGTAGCCTATTGTCCAGCTAGGAAAATTAAAAAGGTTTAATATATGAATTTTGTAGGCTTGTGAAATGAAACCCTTTACTTTTCTACCTTCAGGGCTGGTGTGAGTTTTTCACTTTCAATTCTTGTTTTTATGATGGCACCAGCAATTTCTCCCATATCAACTGGAATTCCATAACTACTTCTAGGCCACAAATCGCATAATGAAGAGCAACCCTTTTGATTGACTTTAGAGTTTCAATTGGAGGCAATCCAAAAAACAAACACAAACACAAAGCTAGTCAAATAAGATTCTCTCTATTGCTTTTCATCGCTAGTGATGTTTAAGGGGAAAAATAAAGTATAAGCCTTGATTGAGAAGTGGAAATAGACTCCCCTTAAATAAGACCCACATGTGTCCCATGAATATGAGCCCATGCTGCTTTTCTCCATATGCTGGTTTCTTGTTTTAGATGAAGAAGTATGACCTTGTAGCTTTTTAAAGGTCAGGGTGATGAGGCACCAGACATCTGGGAGCCAAAATGCATAGGGCTGGAAGCATCATGGGTCTGAGAAATTACCTGATGATCAACTCAGCCATAGCTGAGATGAGACTTCTCTAGTGGCTAAAATGCCTTTGCAAGTGAACTTGGTTAATGTATGTATTTAGAAAGTAATTTAAATTTGAGCCCAATCTCTCAGGGGACTGAAGTACTAGAGGGCATATTGTATGCTCAGGAAGAGGGAAGTTTTGGTACTCCTGTTTTTACTATAGTTTTATAATAAATATCTCTTTGTAAAAGCAAATTGATGTCAATTGGATCAAGAAAATAAAAGAGTTAGTCAGTGACAGTGATTACCACTGGCACTTGGAGGAACATGCCAAAAGGTGGACTTGAGTTGTTAGCATAATGGAAAGACACCTTCCCAGTTCCTCAGAAGGATATCTGTAACACTGAGGAGAGATATAGCTAGCCCTGCTTCAAAAACCCAACCTACGAGAGTTCAGAGGTTCAAACTTAATGCAGGATACAGGAAATGACTCATGTTGGATGTAAAGGTTATGATGCCCTTTGGGACCGGAAAGACTAGTGCATAGACCATCACCCATGTACAACAAGTACTGTCTTGGTCACTCCCTGGTGGAGGGGGGTTGCCTCTGTGGCCTATTGGGGAATACCTGGACTCAGGTGCTAAGCCATTCCCCAAGCAACACCGTTTTCCAACCCAATATGGAAATATATTTATATATGGACTCCTGGAAGAGAAGGCCTCTTCTTCCTTCTTTCCTCACCTTTGCAGGTTGGCCACTTTGTCTCTCTTAGCTAGAACCAAGACTCCCTGACAAGGCTGCTGGATAACTATGACTTCTATTCCTTTCTCTCTTACCTGCAGGCGGTCTCACTTAAGACTTGATATTCAGCCTGTCCTCAAGCTCAAGGTCTCCTCTCCATGGCTTGGATCCCACTTGAGTCTCGCTTCAGGATGTTCTGGTGGTTTTCCTTTCACTCTTTCCCTCAGGCACCTCAACTAGCCCTTTGTTATACCCTATCCTCAGGCCAGGACAGCTTGTTGTCTCTTCAGTAAAAAGGTTGCAATCTGTGAAATTTTGCAGGCTTTTGAAATAAAAATTTTGAGCAAGTAGTCGTGATTCTTCACTTACACAAGAACTCTCAATCTTCATTGGCCAAACCAATTTTCCCTGCAACAAAACCATGCATCACACAGATCACACGTGACCCTCCACACTCTCTAGATTAAGATATACTTGAGGAATATCTGATAAAACAAAGAAAAAAAATAGAGTAGACACTAGAGAATGTTAACTCATGACTTAGCTCTACTCTAAGGGACTGTAGAATGGATTTAGAGTTGAAGAAGCTAGTGCTATTTCCTCCTTTTCAATGGAATCATTGACATCTGAGTTTCTTTCCAGGTCGTAGTGTAGTCTCTTATGACTTTTTAATTATACCGTATGACCTTGAGCAAGTCATTGACCCTCTATGATGACTGGACTAGGGGACTCCTAGCCTTATAATATCTATTGCAGGTTGTCTTAGACACCTAATGATTGTGGGTGATTCAAATTCCTCTTTCTCTCCAATCCCAAGGAAAAGGATATAAGAATTTACTTGGTACAATGACAATTGTCAGCAAATACTTCATAAGTCCCTTCCAACTCCTGGAAAGTTCTCTGGGTTTTGAATCATAGGACTTGGGGCAGAATCCTGGCTCTGCTACTCATGACCTATATAAGCCTGGGGAAGTTATTTATCTGAATGATAATATCATAGATCTGAGCTTCTAGGGGTCTCACAGGCCATCTGTTCCAACATACTCTGGGACAATAAAAGATAAAATCAAAGAAAACTGGAGAGTTTCCTTTGCAAATGGTTGAATTACTAATCTTTCTACTCTGCTTCCAATATACCCTCCAGAGGCAAATGGAGACTCCAGAAGTTTCAATTGGAGCAATGGCTAAAATTGACAAACAAACCAATCAAGGTTGAAATTTTAAAAAAAACACTCTGAAAATATAAGTTTTCCCAATGTAGAATAGGTTTCTTCTCTCCATGGTCAATTACCTCTTATTGGGGAATCTCCCCCCAAAAAAGTTTGAATGACATGACTATTCCTAGAGAAATGTAATGATGATTCTTCTTCAGGTTTAAGCTGGGCCAGAAAGTCACTGTCAATACTTCCAGCTATGAGATTCTTTGATTCTGGATGACCTCAATCTCATATAGAGAGGGATTATGTCTAATTTAATCATTATATCTTTCCCAGTACTTTGCAAACACTGGGAGCATAATAGCCATTTGTTGCACACTAGAATTGAATTGAATCTCCTCCAGTATTCCTTTCCAGATAATTGACAATATATATAAGAAGAAGCTCCAGGAGGAATAATAGCATATTCAATGTCCTGGAGGAATTCCAATTAATCTGTCACATTTTCAGAACTTTTATATCCCAAATCTCATTCAAGCTTAGGCAGCTTTGCAGAGAGGTGGATTTTTTTTTTTATTTTTAAATCGTTATTGCTAGGTTACAGAGCAGCTACCCAGTGGCCATCAACCCTTCAGCAGCTCTGATGCCTGCATAACACTTCATGAAGTCAATGAGCACTCTTCAGGTACAGATTGCAATATTACTATGATATTTCAATGGGATATGTCTGTCATCCGTCAGACACAGAGAGAAATTGGACAGCTTGAAACAAATCATTACCCAAACCCTTAAAAATGTTTATATTGAAAATAATGCTACAGAATTTCCATTAACAAGACCATTATCAAATGTAAATGGCAGATGTCAGAATTTATTCTCATCCAAGTCTATGGACCAAAGTTAAGTAAATGGAGCAATGAACAATTATCTGTTGAATTGGATCCTTGTAGACAGACAAGTCAGGCTAATTTCAAACCAAAACACTTCTCCTTTTACCTGACTATCCAATTTGGGGTGAAAGGTAGCTTGAATTATTTGTGTAATGGACAAAGGCTTATATTCTGGTTTTATTAATTCAATCTCCCTTTCTCCTTACTAGAGGTATCTGGCATAGTAAATAAAGACCTGGCCACCTAACTACAGGTTGCTCCCATGATACCTACAAGTTACGTGATCCTGGGCAAGTCACTCGGTGAGCACCTAGTGGCCCAGTTCACTTTATAAGGTTAGGGGGAACAGACAAGATACCAATCCACTGAGATGGGATAATCTTTGCCAATGAAAAGAGCTTGAGTGAAATAAAATGCAGTTTCTATTACAGTCAGATGATTTAAGGTTTTAAAAAATAAGTATAAGGAGAAGGCTAAGGAAAGAAAAACTTAAAAGGGATGTGATATAAAGGCTAGAGTGTAGTTGCAGAGATGAAACGTCTTGGATTCAACTTGTTGCCCAGGACTGTGTCTCCAATTTAAGATTGAAAGACCCTGAATGATGAAAGAATTCACACTCAGCCCTGGGATCTTTATTTATTTATTTATTTTAAAATATATTTATTTATTTTCATCCATAGGTATATGGATATTTCCATGTTACAAAATTTCTCATCACCCTCCCTTCCCACCTCCCTTCCACCAGCAGGGAATTGTCAGATTAGCATTTTACATACTTATTTTGCTAAACATGTTTACAAATTAGTCATTTTTGGCATGAGGAATTAGGATTAAGCAAAAGAGGCACAAAAGAGATAATTTTTATAGTGTTCACCAAATTCGGAAGGGTTGGTTTTTTCTGTGTATTTTGTTTTGTTTTGTTTTTCTTCCTCTGGATGGGGATAACATCATCCATAATCAGTCAGATTTAGTTGTCCTAGCTCAGTCCTGGGATTTTAAAACCTTTCAGTATTTATTATACAAGCCTGTACAGATTAAAATCTTTTCTCTTGGAGAAGCAGGAAGAACCTTGTAAGCTTTTAGAGGGCAGGAGAATAATAAAAGACTCGGTGAGGTTTGTTAGAGAGAGAGAGAGAATTCAGGGGAGTCTGCATGCCACGAAGGGAGTCCAGGGCAGCCTTTTATAGTCTTGGCCACTCTCAGGGTATAGAAGGGTCAGGAGACTGTGGGCAAGGAGGAAATCCCTCCCCCTCTAGGTCATTGAAATCAGGAAAAGGCTAGAAGTTGGGGGGTGGAAAAGAGAAGTCATTACAAATTTACATTTAACAATGAAACAGTAGGAGTCAAGTTACATCACAGGAGCAGATAATCTTTAACTAGACAAAATTTAATAGTATAAAGGATAAAAAAATCTTTTCCAATTACAAATCTCCTATGTCCATAACTCCCTGTAGCATATTCCAGTGACTCCCCGCATCAAACTTGCACCTCTAATATATACTAGTAGTGTGTCCATAGGCAAATCAACTAACCTCTCTAAGTCTCAGTTTATCCATTTGTAATGAGAAGCAAATAATATTCATAGTGCCTTACCTATGTCATGGAATTATTGTGAAATTCACCTGAAAAGAATATCTACAAAGTTGCCATTAGAAACTTCTCAGTGAATGTCGAGACTTGCTTAGTTGCTATTCTTTGTCCCCAAAGAAATAATAATGCAATATAAAATTATATTGTAGGTGACTTTTCCAAAGCGATTGATATACATTATCTCATTTGATTTTCATATCACCATGACTTAAGTTATTATTACTCACCACTCCCACAGAATCCCAACCTCTTTTTCCTCTGAGATCATAGTTTCATTGATAAAAATCTAGGCCATTTGTTCCCTCTTCCAGTCTCATATCAAATACCCCTTGGCAAAGAATTGGAAATTGAGAAGATGCCCATCAATTGGGGAATGGCTAAACAAGCTATGGTACATGAAAACTATGGGATACTATTTTTCTATAAGAAACCATAAATTGTTGGATTCTAGAGAAGCAAGGAATAATTTACAGGATCTGATGCTGAGCGAAGGGAGTAGATCCAAGAGAACAATGTACACATTAACCACAACACTGTAAGATGATCATCCTTGATATAAACAGCTCCTCTCAGGAGTCCAGAGAGCTTGGACAAATAACTGTGTTAGACTGTTCACGGACAATGTTATTCCCATTCAGAGGAAGAAAGACAAAACAAAACAAAGCAAAACAAAACAAAACAAAACACACACACACACACACATACAAAACCTGATGAACACTTCATAAAAATTATCTTTTATGTATCTCTTTCCATTAATCCTAATTCCTCACACGGAAAATAACTAATCTGTAAGTATATGTATCAAAAATATTATGTACAAAGCTATCCTGACTGTTCCCTGCTGAGGGGAGAGGGGTGGGAAGGGAGTATGGAAGGAAAATTTATACCTTAAAAATATAAATGTATTATTACATATGGATGAAAAAAATCAGTAAATGAAAAAAAAAATTCCCCTAACACCATTCCATGATGGACAGCTAGGTGACACAATAGAGAATTGGGTCTGGAGTCAGGAAGATCTGAGTTCAAATCCAAGCTCAGATATTTACAAAGTTGTGTGTTTTTGGACAAGTGACATAATACTGTTTGCCTCAGTTTTCTTATCTATGAAATAACCTGGAATAAAAAATTGCAAATCCCTCTGGAATATTTGTTAAGAAAATCTCAGAGAGGACTGAAATGATTGAACAATTTCCCATTATCCCAATATTTGCCCTATATATCCTATATTCTGTCATTTTACAGGAGATTGCACTTCTAGTCATTCCATTCTCTCTCTCTGTCTTCTCTCTCTCTCTTCTCTCTCTCTCTCTCTCTCTCTCTCTCTCTCTCTCTCTCTCTCTCTCTCTCTCTCTCTCTCTCTCTCTCTCTCTCTCGCCCTCCATGTTCTCTTACTATAAAAAATTGTCTATCCTTAAGTCCTCCACCTTCTTCCCTCACATTCTCTTCTAAACTGCCAGCAATCTGGATTCCAGTCTAATAATTTAATTGTAACTACACTCTCCAGAGTTTCCAATGATCTGTTTTTTTAATATTATTATTATTTTATGAGTTGCAATCAGTCATTTTTCTTTCTTTTCTACTCTCATTGAAGCTGGCAGAACCCTTTTAACAAATATGAATACCCAACCAGAATTAATTTCCAAATTGGTCACATCCCCAAATATGCTCATTCTGCCTATTTAGATGATCATCTCTTTGTCAGGGTAGCATTCTTCATTATTAGTCCTCTGGACACATAACTCCTCATTGTCCTTAATTGGAAAAAATATCCAATGGCCTTTTCTCAGACGTCATTCTTCCAAGTTTCTCTGAAGCCTTTGAGACTTATGACCACCTTCTCTTCCTAAGTTTTCTTGGCAATATTCTTTCTTTGATTTTCTTCCTACATGACTGACTAGCCCCTATAAGTTTCCATTGCTGAAGTTTCATCTAAGACTCAATGAAACCCTTAGCCCTCTTCTCTTTTTCTCTGGAGGTTGTTTAACTTGATCCTTTCAACATCTAATACATATTGGTATACATGCAAATGTATTAGAATGTACATCTAATGAACATGGATAGATTTACATTTTCTTCATTTCACCAGATGATTATGCATGTGACTTTCAGACCCATATATCCTTATCTTATTCCTCATCCGAGTTCAAACCCTTTACCGAGGATCTATTGACCATTTCAAATTCTATATCCTTCATGCATGTCAAATTTAAGAAGTACAGAAAAAATCTCACAATCTCCCCTTCCCAAATCAATCCTTCTCCCAAATTTCCCCATTATTGCCAAAGAAACCACCATCCATTCACCACTATTTTATCTCCCCATGTAGCCAATCAATTGAGAAATCTTATTTCTAACTCCACAGTATCTCCTTTATGTCTCCTCTCAGGTCACATAGATCTCATACTAGCATAGGTCCCCATGCCAATAAGCTACCCATTGCAATGTGATTTCCCAAAGCTTGTCTGATTATATCACTCTTTCTTCCCAATAAACCCTCATGACTCTCTGCTTCTTGAATCAAATATAAATTTCTCTTTGTTATTTAAAACTCTTTGTAACTTGATTCCTTCCTATCTTTCCAGTTATTTCAAATCATTCCCTTCCATGGGTCCTATAGCCCAGCCAGAATGACCTACTTTGCAACTCTTGCCACTGAATAATCTAGCTCCCATCACTATGCCTTTGTCCCAACTCTCTGCTGTGCCTGGAATGCTTTCCCTTCTCATTTCAAGCTCTTAGAATTCTTAGCTGTTTTCAACATTCAGTTCAAATGACACCATTTGCAGGAGACCTTTGTTGGTAACCTCCTTCTCCCCTCACACACACACACAGCCCATCACTCTCCTTCATAGAGTACCTTGGATTCCCTCTTTATATTGCTGGATGCATCCTCTCTCCCTCATTAGAATGTAAACTCTTTGGGAATAGAGGGAATTTTTTCCTTTTCCTTTGTATGCCCAGAGCTCAGAAGAGTGAATGGCAAAGTCAAAAATGCTTGTTAATAGTTTTTTTTAACTAAATTAGGAAACTGATAGGAAACAAATTTCAGAGGCTTAGTTTAAGACCAAGTTTTTCCCAACTTTAAGTCCACATTTTTCTCTTCAGACTTTATGAACTGATTTTTACCATATTTATTTAACTATATCAATCTGAGATTTATGCATTTAAAAACATATTCTAGGGAAAAGTGATTTACCAATGGGGTCCATTACAAAAAAAGGGTTAATAATCTTTGTTCTAATGATCAGCTATGAATGACTTACCTTTTCTCAGCAATGCTTTAACCCCAGACAACTCTGAAGGACTTTTGATAAAAAATACTATCCATTCCCTAAAGACAGAGTTGATGGTATCTGAATATAGATTGAAGCATACTCATTTTTTACTTTATTCTTCTGCAGGTTTATTTTTTGGGTGGGGGAAGTGGGGATCTATCTTTACTTTCACAACATCACTATTGTGGAAATACTTTGCATGATTACCATTTTAAACTATATCAAATAACTTGCTTCCTCAAGGGGGAGAGGGGTAGAAAGAAGAGAAAGAATTCAAAATTCAAAACTTTAAAAATGAATTTTAAAACTTGCTTTTACATGTAACTGGGGAAAAACAAACGCATAAATAAAAGAATGTCTGTTCTATGACATACTGTAAATGTCAAATGAATTTATTGAATACTTATACCACTTTTTTCATTCATAACATGTCTTTAGGTAAAAACTGAAAAGTTGAGTAAGCAGCTTAGATAATTTAAGCCAAATAAAGAATTTCTCTATACTAAAAGGCCAGTTTTGGCAAAAATATGTCCAGTCATCTCCTGACACTTGCAGGTATCACATTTATGATTATAGCTATTAAAGAGATTGGTAATAAATTAAAAATTTGGGGAGATTTGCAGAGTAATATGGAAAATCACTAATGATGAGTATATGTAAAGAAAGATAAAATAAATAGCAAGTCATAAATGTATAAATGCTTTATTATTGATCTATTTTATTAGCTATTATCCTAAGTATAACATGTAAATGTATCATAAACAGTTTAACTTTATTAAAAGTTTCAGAGCACCAATGACCTAAGCGATACATATTCTCTTGAAATGATTCCTCATTGACTCTACTATCCAGACAGACAATTTCTCCTGCAATGATCTTGTATTTTGAGCTTCAGGAGAGTTACCCATCAATACTAGAGGGAAACGGTGCCACATTAGGAATTCCCCATACAAATGAAACAGTATTAGATATGAATACAAATATATTTCGAATACATATGCAGGCATGTTTGTAGGTATTGTTCAATTGTGCCTGATTCTTCAAGCCTCAATTTGGTGTTTTCTTAACAGAAATTCTGTAGTGTTTTGCTATTTCATGATTGCCCTCATTTTACATATGAGAAACTGCAGCAAACATGATTAAGTGACTTACCCAAGATCACAAAGAGAATGTTTCCGAAGCCAGATTTGAACTCAGAATAATGAATCTCTCTCACACACATATATACATATTAATATATTTAGAATCCATATAAAATGTAGCTAATATACAAATTATATTTAAACCTTAAATGAATAGCATGAAGACTGATTTGAGTATGTAAATGAAATTAATAATTTAAATATATTAATTAAATATTAATATATCTGTGTATATATGAACACACATAGAATATGAATTATCAGAAAAATTGGCAGAATTCTCCACTTTACCATGTCCAGAGGAAATTCAGACTAGTGTCTCTTATCAATATTGTTGATGATGGACAATAACTGTCGCTCTCTGGGAGGCTTTAGCTCTTTATCTGATAATCAGGAAAAAAATTGTACAGTGATGTTGTCTCATGCTTTTCACTCTTCTCCATTTCTGAGGTTCCCTTTCTCTTTCCTTTCTTGAGCCCTGTAAAGTTGTAATGTCCTGTGATAATGAGCAAACAGTACTTCTGGCCTGTATTGATCTGATGGTGAGTGGTTCTATGACAGTATGTGAAAAGACAGTTTCTGTTCAATTTTATTTTCCATTGCATGGCTGTGAGATCATCAATCTGACTTTTTTTTTAAATTTCCTGCGGCTTCATCTCCTAGAGCCCAAAGGCTCTGTAAGTTACTACTCAGCTAAAATAACAAAGAATCTAATTTGAAGAATTCAGTGGAGCTAAACTATAAATTATTCTGAATTACATTAAAAAAGCTAGAGGTTTTGAAATTGATCCCATCAGCAAAATTGGGTTTTAATTTCATTTAAGTTATTTGCTAATAGCCTAATATGTGGGGTTTTGCATTGTCATTTATTTTTTTTAGGTTTTTGCAAGGCAATGGGGTTAAGCGGCTTGCCCAAGGCCACACAGTTGGGTAATTATTAAGTATCTGAGCTCAGATTTTGAACTCAGATTCAAACCCCATTGACTTCAAGGGCCGATGCTTTATACACTGCACCACCTAGCCGCCCCCTGCATTTAAAAGCATGTACATTAGTTTGGTCAGGGCTATTGAGTAAATCACTGCAAGACAAGATCAGGTGATAATCTTAGCCAAACAGCTCATTGGCTGCCTTCACAATGAATGCAGAAGATTGAAATTCTCTAAATTGGGATTTGATCATCAGAATTGTATTGATGTGGTCTTAGACTGAATAGGAAAGAAAAAAAAAAGAAATAGCATCTAAAATAAAGGAATCGACTGTTCTCTCCTTTACCATGGTGAGCCAACAGAAAGCTTGTATAGAGTGTGGACAAGATGTGCCAGTCTCCATGGATGGAACATTGTCACTGGCCATTTCCAAAAAAGAGCAAGCCCAGAAAGAACAGATAAGATAAAAGAATGTAAAACATCAATGATCCTGAATCATCAAAGAAAAGATTTGCCTATTCATATGTGACCAGACTACATCAGTCCTCTATGTATCCCCCTCCAATTCTTTTTTTTAAAGTTAATTTCAATTTTTTAAATTTATGTAATAAAGTAAGCATTTCAATAAAAGTATAATAAAAAAGCTGATTGCACATGAAACTGAAAATCGATTATAAAAATGTGTCATTTCTTTTAAATATATAATAAATTGTTATATATAAATACATATATATATAAAATACATATAGATATTTAATAAATAAATAAGAAATAATAAATAAATAAACAATAAGAAAGAATTAAATAAATAAATCTATATAATGCATAAATATATTTAAATAATTTAAATAATAATAAATCTCTATATAATACATAAATATATTTAACATATTAATATATTTAATAAATATATACAAATATACAAATATATAATATGTCCATTAATTTATATGCATATGAAAATATATGTATTTGTATGTGTATAAAATTAATCCATACATGCTTCCTTTTGCTATTCTTTCTCTGGAAGCAAATAATGTCTCTTTATATGTCCTTTATAGTTAATTTGTATACTTATAATAATCAAAATGACTTATTCCTTCAAAGTCTTTCTTAAACAATATTTCTATTACTTTATGTATATTCTCTTTGTTCTGTTCACTTTAGTTTTTATTATTTTGTGAAAGTCTTTTCATATCTTTCTAAGATCATTGAGCTCATCATTTTTAACACTTAATTTTTATTTTTAAATTACATATAAAGATAATTTTCAACCTTCATTTTTGGAGGATTTTCAGTTCCAAATTTTTCTGCCTCCTTCCATTCTCTCCCCCCCTACCACCCGAAGACAGGAAGCAATCTGGTATGTTATATGTGAACAGTCATGTTAAATGTATTTCTACATTAATCATGTTGTGAAAGAATTATTATAATAAAATAAAAAATAATAAATAAAAATCAAAATTTGTGAAACAGCATGCTTTGATCTGCATTTAGATCCTTAGTTCTTTTTTATGGATGTGGACAGCATTTTCCATCATGAAACTTTTGGAAATGTCTTAGATCATTGTATTGCTAACTCTTAGCAGTACAAAACAGTATAAACTGTATAAAACTGCTAATTCTTCATAGAAGAGCTAACTCTTTTATCATTGATCATTAGATAATGATTCTGTTGCTGTATAATTGTTCACTCAGCATCAATTCATGTAAAACTTTCCAGGTTTTTCTGAAATCCATCTGCTCATCATTTCTTATAGACCAATAGTATTCCAGTGCATTCATATATCACAATTTCTTTAGCCTTTTGCAAATGGATGGGCATCTCTGCAGCTTCTAATTCTTTGTCACTACAAAGAGAACTGTTATAAATATTTTAGAATATGTAAATTTTTTCCAATTTTCCCCTAATAATCTTTGGAAATGTAACTAGTAGTAAATATCCCTGAGTCAAGGGGCATGAGTAATTTAGTTACCCTATACATAATGCACCTAAAAAAAAAACCAAACCAAAAAAAAAAAAAGGGGGTGGCTAGGTGGTGCAGTGGATAGAGCACAGGCCCTGGAGTCAAGAGTACCTGAGTTCAAATCTGACTCAGACACTTAATAATTACCCACTCTGTGGCCTTGGGCAAGCCACTTAACCCTATTTGCCTTGTGAAAACCTAGACACCCCTCAAAACAAAACAAACTCTATACATAATGCCAACTTGCAGGAGCGGCTAGGTGGCACAGTGGAGAGAGCACTGGCCCTGGAGTCAGGAGTACCTGAGTTCAAATCTGGCCTCAGACACTTAATAATTACCTAGCTGTGTGGCCTTGGGCAAACCACTTAACTCCATTGCCTTGCAAAAAAAAACCCCTAAAAAACATAATGCCAACTTGCTTCCCAAAATGTTTGGATTAGTTCATAAATTCACTAATAATGTATTACTGTCATATACCCTCTAACATCTGTCAATTTTTCCTCTAATTATTTTAACCATCCTGGTAGGTATAAAATGATCTTTCAAGGTTGTGCTAATTTGTATTCTCATAATTAATAATAATTAGAACATTTTTCATATGACTATAAATTATTTTGATTTATTAAATGGAAAATTGCCTGTTCATATCCTTTGACCATTTATAAATTGGGGAATGACATATACTCATAGATTTGACAAAGTTCTTTATATATTTGAGATCTAAACCCTTTATCTGAGAATCTGCACTTTCATATCTTAAATATATTCACTTTTCCGAGTGAGAAAGGTTGTTTTTATGAGAAATTTAAGGAGGTGACTTATTATACTATTGCTATCTTATTTCATTGAATGATTTTAAGAATTAATTTTACTCTTTGACTGAATGGTCAAAACAAATCCAAAGACTAGTGCTTTTATAAATCATGGTTTTAGGAAGGATATTTTGAACCTTGAGAAGGATACGTTTCCAGGGAACCCACTTATGTGTGGGCAGTATATCATCTCAGGTATAGGGAAAGGCCTCTGAGGTTTCTACCTGCTCTAAGATTCTGTTGAGTCTGTGATACAACTCTGAGGCAGTAAGCCTTGATCTATACTGTCATTATGGACTTGACTTCAATGGAAGAAGATATTATTATCATGATTTTCTCTTTGGGCATGGAGAGTTAAAACATGTAGTGAACTCCTCCATTGGAGAACAAGCTACTAAAAGTCAATGTCTTTTGTAGAGGGCCTGAAATGGCACCCTATGCAATTGGGTGATTATTTCTAATTAGCAAATAATCTGGTACCTGAGAATAAAAAGAGAAAAAAGTGATTCCTAATATTCAACTAAGAGCTTCTAGACCAGTATTATCTTAATTATCATAGAAGGTGCCAACTCCTTGAGGGCATGGATTATGTCTTTTTTCTTTGCATTTCTTGGAACAGTGCCTTGTATATAGTAAATGTGTAACCAATTTTGGTTGAATGGAATGGAGTGGAATTGGCTGCCTGCCTGAATCCATCAACCCATCAGGCAAGGTTCCTCTTCACTTTCCATACATATATGTGTGTATCTATATACATGTTGCTGAAAGCACTAACTATCAATCAAATCACTTAGGACTTCACTTACAGTATAAAAGTATGTTTTCATGATGTGAAACTTGGAGTATTTCCTCTTGGAATCTTTGCTTTTATTTGTCTTCCACATTCAATGATAGGATGATTGATTTCAATCTGGAAAGGACCATAGAGGAAACAGATAAAACCCCTTCATTATACATTTGATGAAACTGAGATCCAGAGAAGTTGGACTTCTCTAAAGTCCCACAGGTAATAAATAGTAGACCCAAGAATGGAACCAAGGTACTCACTGTCCAAATCCATCATTCCTTGCTAAGATCCCTAGAATCTATCTCAGAAATATCTATTATACATTTTCTCCTCCTTATTCCCATTTCAGTTCAGAACTTTTTGTCTTGTCTAGACTATTCTGGATCTGCTAGATGATTTTTCATGTAGCATCACTTAAATTAGTTTCCATGATGTATTAATTATACCAAATATCCAGTCTTGCCATATGAAACCTTCTACATATGGCTGTTGGGTATCTTTCACTCCCCTGCCCAAGACCTTGGTTAATTCCCCACTGTTTTATCATATTAACACCAAACTATTTAGCCTGACAATAACCTTCCGAACTTTATGATTGTGCCTTTGGGCATACTCTCTTCTACATCAACTTGCTATTCGCTGATAATTGTAGTCCATTCATTCTTGACTCCCTGTCGTTCTGGTTAGTGTTCTCTCTGGAATATTCCATCTCTTGCCTTCGTGCTCTAAAATAACCACAGCTTGCTGAAATGCCACTAGTCCTTCAAGATGCAGCCCAATATTATGAACTCTACAAAGCTTTACTTGTTCACCCAAACTCTGAAGTTATAGAGAACTTTGTTCATATTTGATTGCTCTTCCACATTCTATGTTATGCTTATTTTAAATTATGTTGTAGTGTGATACTTTCTGGTGTGTACAAAGCAACCTGTAAGCTCATTTACTGTTCATAAAAATCCTATGAAATAGATGCTATTAGTCCCATTTTACAGATGAGAAAACTAAAATTCAGAGTTATCAAATGACTTTTCCATAGTCATCTAGTTAATAAATGTGAGAGATAATACTGAAGTCTATTTCTCACCTGTCTTCAATTGCATTAGCACCTCTACAAATAAAACCATGCCTCAGAGACAGCTAGGTCTTTCAGTGGATAGGATACTGCACCTGGAGTCAAGAACAAAATTCCTATATAGTCTTCAATACTAACCACCCATATGGCTCTGGGCAAGTCACTTAACCTCTATGTAACTCAGTTTCCTCATTTGTGGATTGAAGATAAAAATAGCATCTCCTGCCGATAGTCTTATGAGGATAAGTGAGTTAATATTTGTAAAAATAAATTTGCAAATTTAGCACACTATATAAATGATAGTTCTCAGTATTATTATTATTTGTACTAGTATGCATCCTTCCTTTTATAGAGTACAGTGATTTCCTCATAGAATTGCTTCTAAACACACATATACCCACAAACACACACGCTAAATGAATAAAATGAAGATAGTTGATAAAAGTTTCTATTGAAGACAATGGATAAATGTGAAGAAACATTCATCCTGTGACCATTTCCTAGAAAAAGACTAAAATGTTCCTATCTAGATAAGTCCATAGACACTGTATACAAACTGATACACAAAAACTCTAGAGAAGTGGAGAATGAAAGATAATTATTAAAAATAACCTTCTCTCAGTTTCTAACATCACTCAATTTTATTCTATCTTCAAAACATTTTTTTTAAAATGAACAGTTTTCCAGGACATTTCTGATTAGGACATCTCCTGATTCATGAAGTATCAGTGACTTCCTATTACCCCTATAATAAAATATACTCTCCTCTATTGGACTTTCATAATCTGGGTTCTACCAGTCTATATGACTACCTTTCATATTGTCAATGTTTCAAACTGAAATCTTCCCCATGCATGCCATTTTCTTATTGGACTACCTGCTATTGCTAAAGTTGCTCTCTATATCTGAAATGGTCTACCTCTTCCTCTCTAAGTCTTGAAATGCATAACTTCCTCTAAGGAATATGGCTTTTCTGATCTCTTTCTTTCTCTTTCTTTCTTTCTTTCTTTCTTCCTTCCTTCCTTCCTTCCTTCCTTCCTTCCTTCCTTTCTTTCTTTCTTTCTTTTTGATTTTCTTTGTTTCTTTGATTCTTTCTCTTTCTTTCCATCTACAACACCTTATACTGGGCCCAACCAGCACATAGAAGGCAGTTTAAAATGCCTGTTGAATTGATGAGTTCAATTCAAATTGATTTCAGGAAGCTTTACCTTTAAAAGCTCAGAAAGCAGTTGAAGAGAAACTAGCCTAGCAAGGGTAGAGTGTGAGATCATCAGTTAAATCTGGTTCTCATGCTAGCATTTCTATATAAAACCATAAAGAGGACAAGAAATTGATGCTAAAGCTCTTGAATTACCAGGTGTTTTCCTAGTGATCTATTCCTTTCATTTATGATAGTAAAATAATAACATTTGGTTCCTAGTGCCTCCCTACCTAGAATCTTAATCATAAAATATCAAATTTGATATAGAATTCAGGGACCATATAGCACTATTTTATCTGAATATGAATCCCCTATATACTCTTTTTGGTTTTGTTTTTGCAAGGTAATGGGGTTAAGTAACTTGTCCAAGGTCACATACCTAAGTAATTATTAATTGCCTGAGGTCAGATTTCAACTCAGGTCCTCCTGACTCCAGGGCTGGTGTTCTATCCACTGCACCATCTAGCTGCCCTCCCCTATGTACTCTTTATTAGACTCATCTAATTTATCCTTCAAGTATTCCAGAGATGATGGAGAACCCTCAACTTTGAAGGAAAATATATTCATATATAGAGAAAGTTATGATTTTTAGGAATTTTTTTTACTTATATTGAAATCTGCTTTTCTAAAGTTAACTCTTCAATGACTTCTTATTGCCTGTGGGATAATATATAAACTCCAAAATCTCCTCCAGCCTACCTTTCTCACCTCATTTCATATTACTCCCTTTCATGCTGTCAAAAAACCATGACAACATTTTAACTCTTGTGAGCCAGGACTGACTTAAACTGGTTCTGATGGTCAGGTTTGGGACTGGAAGGAAATGAGCTACCCCAAAACTATCTGAAATTTAGCAACAATAACAGCTAAGTTTATGCAGTAATAGAATGGAATGGGGGGAAAGGGATTAGAGAGTATAAGCATTTATTATGCAGTGCCTACTATGTGTGAGACACTGTGCTGTTTTAGAAATATTAACTCAGTTGACACTTGAATTCAGATCACCCTAACTCAGTGTCTAGTGGTCTGCCCATTTTGATGCCTAGCAACACTGGTTCATGGGGACAGAAATCTCCTCATCCCCATACAAAGACGCATCTGATCTGAAGGATATATTAATTCAGAAGTGTGAATAAACAGATAAAAGTCAGACTCTTGATAATTTTAAGGGTTATAGGCTCCTTGTAGGATGACAATATGATGCTTTAGATGACCACAAAGTGACCTCAATGACTTGAGCCTTAATTGACTAGACCAATCAAATCTTGAGACTGACTTAAGACAATGACGACAACAACAATTATGATTTATTTGGAAGAAATCTGTTTTGATGCTATTTCTCCCCATCACATTTTTCTCTAGATTTGGCACTTCCACCCAATTCATCCAAATCATCTTCCATTGCTCAGATGTATTCCCTTCTCAACTCTCAGAATGCTTGACTTGGATGTCGCTCTTTATGATGGTAGTATCTCTGCCTTTTCAAATATTTGTATTTACTAATCTGGGAATGTGTTCTGTCCCCAGATTTCAAGCTCTTTGAGGGCAGGAAATATTCCACTTTTCTCTATGTATCTCTATGTATTAATGCATGTGAGCCAGGCCTTCATAGAATGGATGCTTGAGAAAACCTTGTTCAGTTAGAACTTTGAATGTACCATTTCTGCTAGTTTTATCTAGGTGGACCAAGCAGAAAAAGAACAATCTCATGTAATATTATTTAGATATTTGGAGACAACTCACAGTTTTCTTAAATCTTTTCTTCTTCTAAGCTAAAATTTCCTACTTCCTTCAGCTGATTCTTTCATATGTTGCAATCTCTAGTCTTTTCATCACTGTAGTTACCCTCCTTTGGGCATATTCCTATTTGTCAACATCATTCCTATATCTGATGCCTAGAAAAAGCTCAAATCTCTAGATCTCTGAGTGGGCAGAAGACAGAAGAAAATACATCACCATCTATAGGGACTCTGTGATGCTGTAAGATTAGACTAAGATTTTATTATTTTGTTTAAAATTCTCCAAATCTCTTTCATGCATACTCTGTCTTCTCATTGTGCTGGGAAATTGTTTAAGCCAATGGTAGAATTCACACATAACCCTGTTTAATATTAATCTTTTTATATTCCACTCAACATTCTAGTTTATTAGATGCTTAGAGTGTTGACTTATACATTCTCTACAGAAGTAATAGCTCTTCAAAAGAGGAAATTATGAAAAGCAGCTGGACCTGATCATGAAGAGACAAAAAACATTTAGACTGAAGGTGGCAAAATTTGAAAAACATTTAGAAGTCGATTTTCAACATCACTCAAAGGAGGAAAGATTCAAAAAAAAGCAGGAGAACAATCATGAATTGGGATTTTGGTAAAAGAAATGGTTTAAATGGCGCTATTAATTATATATCAACATTTCATCCATGCTGAGTGAAAACTTTCTACCACAGTAGGTTGGCACCTTCTGCTAATCTGAGAAAGCATTCTAGATCATTGAGAAGCTAAATGACTTACCTAGAGTAACCCAGGTGTCAGAGTCAATATTTGAAGTTGGATCTCTTTTGAACCCAAGGTTAGTTCTCAATTGATTACATCAGTGATTCCAAACTCAAATATAGTACTCTATGTGTGTGTGTGTTTGTGTGTGTGTGTGTGTGTGTGTGTTTGGGGGGCAAATAAACAGTATGTAAAGATACCAATAGTCTACCTATGAAGTTAGAAACCTATATATTAATATTATCTAAGTTTTTATATTTTATTTATTTTATTACATATTTCCCATTTGTAATTTAATCTAGTTCAGGAACCACTGAGGAGTACATATGCAACAATGGGATATACACACATAAGAGTGATAATATATATAGTACATTTATTTATACATATATTTATACTATACAGACATAAAATTTATACAATAAATCTTATAATTGCTATTCAATAATAATTTTATCAATATTATTAGCCTTTTTGAGAATAGAGGTTAGGGGTACAGCAGAAAGAGCACTGGCCCTGGAGTCAGGAATACCTGAATTCAAATCTGGCCTCAAGACACTTAATAATTACCTAGCTGTGTGACCTTGGGCAAGCCACTTATCCCCACTGTCTTGCAAAAAAAAAGCCGAGAGAGAGAGAGAGAGAGAGAGAATAGAGGTTAAAGCTTATTTTTCTTGGTAGCCCTCAAAAATGAACAAGTCTCTCATACTCTGAATATATACTCATCAATAAATGTTTCTTAACTTGGCTGATTCCATACAAAATTCAATGTACACAACTAAAACAAGTCTACTTTGCATTTGAGTCCTCAGAATAACTTATTATACTTGTTTTTCTTTGAATGTCATATCATTAATGGCAGATTCCAGGAATAATTAATATCAACCATATCCTGCCATATAATCAAGTATCTAATGTTTCTTTAATACAGTAATAATATAGAGAGAAGTGAGATATAGTGAAATGAGTGTTGAAATTTGAGTCAAAGGACTTGAGTTAGGTCACAACTCTCTTAGCTCAATGTACATAATGTTGAATAATTCCTTATGCTGAATAATTCCTTTCTACTCAGTGGACCTCAAGGTCCTTATCTGTAAATTAAGGGAGTTGTACTAATCACTAAACTTCCCATGACACTAGCCATAATCATTGGGAACTCTAGGTTCAATTCAAAAAGCATTTATTTAGCAATGTCTATATTTTGTGTTTTAGGTACAATGCTAGGTGATGCAGTGAAAAACAAAGCAGCTCTTCCCTTCTAGAAAACTGAATTCTTGAGGGCTAAAGCATCTAGCAAGATGTATGTGTGTGTGTGTGTGTGTGTGTGTGTGTGTGTGTGTGTAATGAGAGAGAGTGATGATTATTATTATATTAAAGAAACATTACACACTTAATTATAAAGCCTGCTGTGGTTGACAAGTAGGTCCCTGAAATCTGCCATTAATGATATGACATTCAAAGAAAACCAAGTATAATAATTTATTCTGAGGACTCAAAGGGAAAGTATATTGGTTTTAGTTGTGTAAATTGACTTTTACATGAAATCAGCCAAGTTTTTAGTTAAGAAACATTTTTTATTAGGTATTTGTTCAGAGTAAGAGAGTCCTGCTCATTTTTGAGGACTACTGAGAGAGAGAGAGAGAGAGAGAGAGAGAGAGAGAGCAAGAGAGAGAGAAACTTTAGTTAGAGAGAAAGGAAAAAGGAAGAAGAAAAGAAAGAAAAAAAAGAAATATAAATTGATAAATAGATATAGGAATAATGATTACAGTAAGAATTAGTCAGGAAGATGTGAGACCCTTACTAGCTGTATGATCCTGAATAAGTCATTTAAGTTGTGTTCACCTTAGTTACCTCACCTATAAAATGAAGGGGGTAGACATGATGATTTCTAATGTCCTTTTGAGAGAGAGGGAGGGAGAGAGAGAAAGATGTGAGAGAGAGAGAGAGAGAGAGAGAGAGAGAGAGAGAGACAGAGACAGAGACAGAGACAGAGACAGAGAGACACTCTTTATCTGTAAAGTAAATGTAAAGTAGTACTAATTTCTACAATCTAAAGAACTCTAAAGGACACACACAAACATATTCACACACTTATATATATGCTTACACACATACATATGTATATAAGTAAGTATATATATGTCTATATACATATATATATAGACATATATATATACTTACTTAGCCTAGGTAAGATGTGATGAAGGGTTGAAGTAAAATAGAGTGATGTCAGAGTAAAGAGAAATTTGATAAAAGATAGACTTTGTGACCAGGGTCTTGGCTACAAATTGCAATTGGGGCATAATAAAGAGGAAAGATTCAATGTTAATTTTACTTAAAAATAGGAAAGAAAAACATGTTGATTATTTCCTTTAGAAATATAATAAATATTAAGAATTGGTGTTATCAATGCAGAAAGTACTGGAAGTTACAGTTTTAAGAAACAACCAAAGAGAAAGTTCCATATGGCTCACTGGGATATTTACTGACATATAGGTGAAATGCATTCTTCTGACACTGCTGGCTGCATGGTTATGAAATACCTTTTTGTTTGTATAATGTTGAGCATGAATGTGCTCTCTACAGGCAAAATGTCTCGCCCGGCATCTTATTCACAGCAGAAAATGACAGCATGGAGAGACAAACTTGAATCCTTTGGCATCAAATAGATCTAAGCATTTTGATGTTACAAATGGATGCAGACACATTTATTCAATCAAATTTACCAAGAGGTACATGTCACTTCTTCCCAACCCCAAAATAGCCCTCTTGTTTCCTCTTTGCTGGTCACAACAAAGCAAGAAAGGGGAAGGGTTACAGTGACTCACTTAGGAATACAGTGGGCGTCTGCCTTGTGAATGAAGATGTTTTCTACTAAAAAAAAATAGATTTATCACCAACTGCGGAGATTTAGCACAGGGAAAAATGGATGCTCTGAAGCAGTAATAAGAGCCAGAGCTGAAACACAGACAGCAGCCAGAGGAAGTGATGTCTTTTGTTCCCTGACATCCCAAGCAGGGTTGGGGATGTGCCATTAGGGAAACTGTCTGACTTACTAAGGCACTTTCCCTTTTTTGGACAAAAGGCTCATTAAATGCAGAATAGCTCTATTATTTCAATTGTAACTACAGCAGTCCTACAGACACATAAGGAATGAAGGAAGGGATGGCCTTTTTATTTCCCCTTCTTTGCTTCTAGACAAAGAACTGAAGCAGACCCAAGGGAACATGGCACCATACTCGGAGTAGTGGAGTAAGTTGATACTGGACAGAACTGGCAACATTGTGCAAGGAAAGTCCAGTTAGGAAATAAAGTCCAAGTGTTGTCTAGGTAATACCTTTGCAAAGTACATATTCCCTTTTCCTTTTCATTTAGAGAACTATGATGAAGTAAGTTGAAATAAAATTTTAAGAAACAAAATTTAGTTTAGCTTAATTCTCCAGTGGTTAAATATTCTCTTGGGAGTTGAAAAGAGAAAGAAGGGTTCCTGTGCAGGAAGACTGAGAACACAGAGGTACTTAATTTCTCATTTACTAATAATGATTCTGTTCTTATGGATTCTATCAATGTCACTGTGTTAAGAGTTGGAGATGGTTGTTATTCATCCTTCATTCTCCAAAAGGACCAATGACTTAAGGAGGCTGATATCTTGACTTGCAAGAATTTCATTTAAGGCAGAATTGTGAAAATCATCAGTCTCACTCTCTCCTTCAGAGTCATCTGAATCCAATGACAAGACATAGATCAGGACAAGTGGAGATGATGCCAGATGCAGTGGGAAACCTTAGCAATAATGTTAAGTGCTAAGATACAAAGAAAGATTTTAAAAAAATCATGGTGCTCACTCTTAAGGAGCATGATTATGATTAATGAAACTACAAGTAATCAAAATCAATCATCACAATCAAACAAGTCAAGGTATGGAGTGGGTTAATTGGAAGTAATCTCAGAAGGCACTAGCTTGGGGAAGGTTAATGGAGGCACTAGAAAAGCTTCTCAAAGAAGGTAGGGTTTGTATTGTTTCTTGAAGGAAGCAGGATATGGTGTCAAGGATGAAGGATATTCCAGGCATGAAAGATGAAATGGCACCATGTGAGGAGTTGGAGTGTTCTGGGAAGGTTCTATAAGGGGATAATGAAACTTCCATTTTTTTCTATATTCCCAAAACTCTAAAGGGGACCTGGATCCATAATGTCCCCATGGAATCTAGCCATCATACCCCTGGAAATTGCCTACTTTTAGTTGTATTTTTTTTATTTCAGGCAATGGGATTAAGTGACTTGCCCAAGGTCACACAGCTAGGCAATTATTAACTGTCTAAGGTCAGATTTGAACTGAGGGCCTCCTGACTTCAGGGCTGGTGTTCTATCCACTACTCATTTGCTTACTTTTAGAACTGACTTCAACGGAACAGACTGATTTGGGTTTTTTTTTTTTTTTTTTTTTCTGATGAGGAAGCTGTTCAAGAGCATGAAGTACTGGTAGCATAATCAGCAAATACAATTCTCTCCTAACAGGTGAAGCTCTGTTACCTGACTGCTGTATGAGAGTTAGAGATCTCTTTCTATTCATGTTCCTGAGTCCCTAGACTAGATCTGATCTCTCCCAAATCCTGACCAATGAACTGCCAAATATTTATTGATCTCCTGCCAAATGCTATTCTAGGTATTAGAATTACCAAAGCAAAAGTGAAATCAGTCCTTCCCTGAAGGAGTTTACATTCTAATGAAGGAATCAGTATGCACATATGTAGACATATCCAAAAGAAAACAAAAAGAAATATAAAGGAATTAGTATGAACTCAGGATGATGGCTTGGGTAATTAAGAGTAGGTTTAAGGCATCACTGATCATTGTATATGTCATATAGGCACAGAACCTTTGGTTAAATGTCACCTTGGTTTGGTATATTGGAATAATATTCCTAAATCAGGAGGGTAAGACAAAATTGCCCTCAGCTGCCCAAAGATCTCACAGGGATGAAAGGAAAAGCTTTGCCTACTACATCCTGGTTGGATGGAATGCTTCAAATAGTGTCTTTCTCTTTCTCCTTATTTCTCCTTTGCTCATTTCAACTATTTTTAGACTTCTGATCTGGTTTCCGTACTTTCTAGGGGCTATGCATCCTAAAACACCAAAGACATTTGCTGGGAAACTGGAAACACAAACAGGAGAAATGCATGGTTATATCCATTTAGTCCCCTTTTGTATCAGGAAGGACAATAACATTAAAACAATATACGTGTTTTGTTTAAAGTGATACTTCTGGTAGACTATGGTAGTAGAAACATACAGGTAGTTTCATATTTTTCAAGTGGCCATTCCCCAAATCAACTGAACATTCACACTTACCATTGAATAGGGGGTGCTAACTGCACAATTCTATTAAGATTAGAAGTTTGTATTTCCTTTGTCTTCTTGCCACCATCTCTTTGAGAAGGTCTTGCTGGTCCCATCTTCTTCTGTCCTATGATCTCTATTTGTGAATACATGTTCTCCATGTGTTCAATCTATTGTTGAGCTACACTAGGAACAGTTCAAATAGTTTTGTGCTCATTGTCAGCAAACAAGAGTGTGAAAAGTGTTGTGTAGTTAGACGTTTGAGAGATAAGTATAGTTTGTCTAGGGAGAGAGGGGATTTGAATGAATTATTATGTGTGACTTTGGTCAATAGATACATAAGAAATAATGAATGAGATGGCTGGGGATCTCTGCTATAGCATACCATCCACCTAGAATGAGATGAGGAAGAAAAGGATTGACTGAAAGAGCACTTGAACCTCTCAGCAGTTCAGAGAGCTGGGACAAGTATATTAGACCAGTTATGGACAATGTTATCCCCACCCAGAGGAAGAAAAACAAAATAAAATAAAATAAAAAAACCCTTCAGAATCTGATGAACATTTTATAAAAATTATGTCTCATGTAACTCTTTCCCTTAATCCTGAATCCTCATGCTGAAAAGGCTAATCTGTAAATATGTTTATCAAAAATATGTATATAAAATGCAAACTTGACTGTTTGCCACTGAGGGAAGGGGGTGGGAAGGGAAGGTGGAAGGAAACTTTGTAACTTAAAGGATGAAAACAAAATTAAAAGAAAGAAATAAAGAGCACTTGAAGAAAGCATTCCTTGACACAAAAGCCTATCATTTTTACCAGTAATATTTCCTAGAGCAACATATCAGGAATCATAGAATATTCTAAGTTCAGAAGAATTGAAATTTCAGGTGACCCTAAAGAAAATGGAGAACAACATGGTAAGTATATGTAGGCTACAAAAATTACCCATGATTACTTGCATGTCAAAAGTTGTAGAAAAATCAACAATTATAACATATATGATTGGAAAGAAAAAAAGGCATTGAAGGAAAAAAAAAAACACAGCCCAGGTATTACTCTGATACACTTAGAATATTAAAATTCCTAGAAGAAGAAACTCAGTATTTTGGATAGATCTTCTGTGGATCATTTACTAAATAACATGAATAAATATATGTGTGTGTGTGTGTGTGTGTGTGTGTGTGTGTGTGTGTGTGTATAAAATGAGTATAATCAGAGAAGTGAAAAAATAATTTATCAACAAATTTTATAAGAATCTATATTTTATGACCAGAGGATCTTGAATGCTTTTTCTGAACACATACTTTAAAAAAAAACTTTATAAATATTAAATATTTTTCAAAAATATAAAAATTCTATAAAAATTTTATAGAATAATGAGAAATATATAATTTCTAATCTATGTAAGAAGAGAGAATAGCCATATCAATAAGATTATATACATATTGTAAAAATGAAGGACTCTGAGAGTATAGGTTAGAATAGCTAGACATTCTTTTGGGTGCATTAGACAGAATTAGGAAGACATGAATTCTGTTTCAGGCAACAAGCAACTAGCTTTGTCACTTTGGACAAATCACTTATTCTCTAGATCTTAGTTTTGTTCATCTCTAAAATAAGGGAATTAGATGCAAAGATTTCAAAATTCCTCCTAGCTTTCATTCTGTGATCCTAGCATCCAGGTATCCTCTCTATTTCAAATACTTTTTCTGTTCCCTTCTCCCTTTGCTTTTACCTCAAATAAACTGGAGGAGAAGGGATTCTGGAGATCAGGATCCTACACTAGGTTGGAGGTTGGAAAAAAAATCTCTTCTAACTGAAAGTTGTTGATTCCAAATTCAAATGACCACTTTGGTTTCAAGATGCATTGGCTTCCCAATCTATATTATTTAACTGTATTGCTGATGAATATTTTACTTTAATTTTATAAATTGATAAAGGTCACTTGGAAAAAAATTGGGTATATCAGTAGAAATATAGCATCATGCATCACTGATAAAGAATCTTCTCTACAATATGATGATAGAAACAAGAATAATAGCATTCATTATGCACTGGGTGCTTTAAAATTATTATCTCATTTGATTCTCACAACAATCCTGATAGTCCATCTAACCCATGCTTAAAGGCCTCCACTTAGGTGGGACCCACTATCTCCAAAGGCTTCATCCCACTGCATATTTGAGTAACTATAATAGAAAGGTATTCCTGATTTAGAGCCTGAATTTTCCTCTTTGCAGCTCCTAGATCTGCCCTCCATTGCCGGGTTAGAAGACAGGTATTCTTCTTTCTCATGGCAGTTATTATAGCCTTCAATTTTTTTCCCTCTAAATTAAGCACTGACAGTTCCTTCAACCAACTTTTCTATGGCGTGAACTCCACATCCTTCACCATTCTGATTTTCCTCCTTTGGGATGGAGGGTATGATCAAAGAAGTATAATTTTGTTTTCCCTTTGATCTACCTAACTCGCCTGTGACTCCAAGAAGCTGCAGCATACACAGTGGACACACTCATGTAAACCATTCAGCAGATAGGCTAATTTCAGGTGACCCTAAAGAAAATGGAACAACAAGGCAAGTATATGTAGGCTACAAAATATTACCCATGATTACTTGCATGCCAAATGTTGTAGAAAAAACAACAGCTAGAATATATATGATTGGAAAGTCAATAAAGAACTATTTATTAGGTGTCTCCTGTGCTACACATATGTGTGTTAGCTACTAGGGATAGACATTCTTCTGAATTTATAACATTCTATGATCCCTAGCATATGTAGCTCTAGAAAATATTACTGGTAAAAAGATAAACTTTTTGTCAAGGAATGGATTCTTCTTAATATAGTCCTCTTGATGCAAAACACAGGAAGATTTCTCCTAGTGTAAAGGATAGGTTAGAATAATTTGTTCCAACAGCCATGAAGGTCATTGAGACAGGTGCTTAGAGAGCTTGGGTCTTGATTAGAGTGAAGTCTACAGAGCCATTGTGCTGAACTCATTGTTGTATGCTTATGAATCCTGGGCCTTCCAGGAAATTGAATCACTTCCTTTTGATTTGTCATAAAATGATTCTGATGGGTGGAGCCAAGAGGGTGGTATGAAGCTAACAAATTCCTAGAGCCTTTCCCTACCAAAGGTAAATGAAGCCTCTACTCTGACACTCACACTACAGTTCCCACCAAGAAAAAAGAGAAGATTCAAAGAAGTTTTCAACTGTAGCATCATGAAGGATCTTCAATGAAGGTCTGTTTCTTTGGGGGGGGAAAGGGGAAGAAAAATCCATGAAGTGGAGAGCAGGGAAAGCCAGCAGAAGGCTTTTAGCCACAGTGCAATCCAGGTCCTGACAGCTTAATACTAACAGAGGTACTGGCAGCTGGAAAGCAAGCCAGCAGGGAGGATCCCAACCCCAAACAAAGTCTGAACCCTGAGAATAATGATATGAAAGACAGAACTGGGTCAGGAATATCCTCTGTTTGGTCAGAATCTAGATATAAAGGAGGGGAAAAAAACACTGCAAAGGCAAGGCCTGGACTACATAGGCAACATCTTGGCCAACAATGACCCAGGGATCAGACTCCAGTCCCAGCAAAATAAAAGCTTGGATCTATACTCCATATACACCAGGAGCAGAACTACAACAACAAAGATGAGCAAAAAAGCTAAAAGAATGTTCAATATTGAAAACTACTTCACAGATAAACATGACAACAATGCTATGATTGAAGAAGAAAGCAGAGAATAATCACTCACAGGAGAAGTATTAAAACAGTCTATAAGGGGCAGCTAGGTGGTATAGTGGATAGAGCACTGGCCCTGGAGTAAGAAGGACCTGAGTTCAAATCCAGTCTCAGACACCTAATAATTACCTAGCTGTGTAACTGTAGGAAAGTCACTTAACCCCATTGCCATGCAAAAAATTAAAACAAAAACAAAACAGTCTATAAATTGGACTCAAATTCATTGAAAAGCTTAAAACAGAATTTAAAAAACCAAAGAAGAGAGGAAGAATAAAAATGGAAAAAGGAAATGAAAGTCGTGCAGGAAAATTGTAAAAAATTGACCAAAGCATTCATCACCTTTAAAAAGGAAACACAAAAGGTAAATGAAGAAAATGAAATCCTTAAAAGTATTGAACAGCTAGAAACCAATGAATCTACAAAACTACAAGATTCCATCAAACAAAATAAATGGGCTGAAAAAATGAAAAAAATGTTTAGGGAAAAGAATGACCTGGAAAACAGATCCAGGAGAGACAATCTATGAATCATTGGACTACTAGAAAGCCTGGACCAACAAAAGAACCTGGAAAACATCATGCAAGAAATTATAAGGGAAAAACTGCCCCAATCTACTAGAGCAAGATCACAATATAACAAATGAAAGAATCCACAGAAGCCCTCTAGAAAGAGACCCGAGGTTCAAAAGTCCAAGGGATGTAATAGTCAAATTCCAGAACACTCAAATAAAAGAGATAATATTGCAAATAGCAAAAAAGTGCATGTAACATTGTTGAAGATTATTGCCAGTCAGCTCTACTATCCAACTCTGGAGGAAGTCAGTCATCAGATTTGGGATGGTTCTCTTTGGTTCAATGGAGTGTACAGTCCATGAAGTTCATAGGCAATGCTGAAAGATAGGCCCTGAAATTCATGGTCATCGCCCAGGGGACCAGTGAGCTACTTGTATATTTAGTTCAGGGAAATGGAGGGCCTGGCCTTTGCAGACACACTTGGAAGCAAGCACTGCTAGCAGTATCATCGTCGAACACAGAGGACAAGAGTGAATAAAATGAAATATGGGCCAGAGATAAGTGTAAATGAAGTATTTCATGCAGTACATCAGCTTAGAGTAAACAGGGTCTGATGTTCTAATGTAGGGCAGACATGAAGGGAAACAGTGAAGTAGGAGGTTTCTTTCTTTCACCCTTACAGGGCCAATTGCCTCCATTATTCTTCCTCTGACAGTTATCTCCACTGTCAAGAGCCCCTGTGGTCCTTTCCTGTCCTCCAGAGTCAGAACTAGTGATTTTGGCACCTCAGTGCAGTTTCATCAACTGTTCCAGGTGTACATAGAATAAAACATATCCTCACATTAGTTCTAGATGCTAAAGATGTTTGACAGAAAGAATAAAAGACTGGGACTAGACTCAATCAATAGACCTAGCTTCAAGTAATAGAATGGAAGAGAGATTAGCTTGCTTCATTTGGTCCCCAAAGAGAAACAGGAAGCTGCAAAGAGGGAAATGAAGGCAAAAATGACAATATGACAAAAACAACAATAGCAATACCACAATAAGAACAACTTTCTAACAATGAGAGCTATCTAGAAGGAGAATGGGTTGCCTTAGGAAGTTCACCCTCTATCTGCAGATCGAGACTGTTCTTTGTCCCTATCCTGCCCTCTAGCTCCTTTCCCATCAGTTCTTTCTTTTGGCAACACCTTTGCACTGGCAACACTCTCCTCCTTTACCCATTGTTAACCCCAATTTCATGAAAGAATTTTCCCTTGTATGTTCTTTCTTTCCTTTTATCCTATCCAAAACCTTGACCTACCAAGCTTTTTCTCTGGAGTCACTTGGGTATGTTCTTGGAGGTATTCTATTTGGGTGTGAGTTGGGATACACAGTTACTAAAGTCCCTATGAATTCTCAAAATTTATCATTTGGTGAAATTAGCTTCTTAAGATACATTCAGTTATGCAAATGTCTTATTACAGTTTTATTATGAATGAAAGCTTGAAGACTTCGGTCTTTCAGATAACAAGTAGATTCAAATGCTGTCCACAGAAGAAAACGTGAATTTAAGTCCTGATGTAAAGTCAAACCTTGGGCCTCCTTGCATGTATGCAGAGTAAAGAGAGAACAATGTAAGTGGAGAGAGGAGAGAAAGAGCATTAATTATTGGCCGTGATATCTAGAAATTCTTCATTGGAAATTGGGGAGTAAAGCAGAACTGGGGAAGAAATCACCTGGATTGCTGAGAAGGAAGTGGATCATTTGATTATTTACTATTTAACCTAATTACTCTTTCAATTGGGAGCTAAGTTTATTTGGTACAATTGTGTTGGGAAAATACAAGTCAGCAAGTACTCTATTAATTTCTCTTTTAATTACAAGGCAATGGGGTTAAGTGACTTGTCCAAGGTAACAAACAGCTATGTATTTATTAAATGTCTGAGGCACCATTTGAACTCAGGTCCTCCTGACTCCAGGGCCAGTGTCTTATCTGCTATGCCACCTAGCTGGCCCCTTAAGTTTGGGACTCTAGAACATAATCACAGCATCTAACCCTAGTTAGAGCTCACCTGAAATCTCTCTGTCTAATACTTTTAGGTCTAAGTGTTCTATACTCCGCCCCTCTCTGAAAGCTTTGCTCTAATAAGTTACATTAATTTGAGTTAAGGTGCTAATAGCTGGCAGGGGAAATAGACCACAGAGGGTTTTAGTTGAAAATGTTTAATTCTTTTATGTCTGATCCTCCTCTTTTTTTAATGGGAAGTTCTAATATTTTAATGCAAAAGAATGATGTGGGAAATTTGGGATACCAAAATCATTGGAAAGAAGAGATATTTAGGAGACTGATGGCCTTTGAAGTCACAAGACCTAGGTCCTATCCATTCCATTTTGTATGTGGTCTAAGAATAATTCTCTAGAGGCACCAAATTTACAGAAAAGGACACATAGCACTGGGAGTCAGGAAAATGTGAATAAGTCTCCAAACTTGCCCTCTTACACTCTGGTCTCTGGTTCTTCTGGTCCTGGGCTTAGATTTATGTTGGTGTGGGGTCCAAACATCCAAGAAAATCTAGTATAGAAGTAAATATTCAATGCCTATTTTTTTTTCTCCTGGTAGTATTTTATATTTCCTAGATGATGATATAAAACTAATTGAAAAGTTATGAAAGGAAATTTGTATCCCTTGTGAAGAGGGTTTTTTGTTTTAATTTTCACATTTCCATTGCTAATATTTTATCGGTATATCTAATAATGACTATTATTAGCTATCAGAAATCTATGAAAATGTTCTATTGATGTGACCATTTTAAAAAACACTTAAGAAATCTGTGATAATGTTTGACCAATGGATTCCATTCTAAAACAATTCTGAGTGTATCTCTCCTCCCCCTCCCCCAAGGGCAACAGTTGGGACTGAGGAAAACTTCTTAGATACTATCCTTGATTCCTTAATGAACACAAAATCTTGATCTTTCCCCCCCACTACTGTTACCATATTAAGTATATTGATACTTCCTCAAAACTATCAATTTTGCATTTCCTCAATTTACTCATTTCCTCTGAGCTCTGCTTGCATTCCATTTCAGCTACACACAGAGATGACTATATCTTTGATCTTGTCATCCCCCATAAGTGTTTCTTTCTAGGTCCATGTACTCTGAAATTCTCCTATCTGACATTACCAGTATTTTAGGTTTCCACCTTTCCCTCCTGTTCTTTGTCCTTATCCTGCCCTCTAGCTCCTTTCCCATCAGTTCTTTCTTTTGGCAACACCTTTGCACTGGCAACACTCTCCTCCTTTACCCATTGTTAACCCCAATTTCATGAAAGAATTTTCCCTTGTATGTTCTTTCTTTCCTTTTATCCTATCCAAAACCTTGACCTACCAAGCTTTTTCTCTGGAGTCACTTGCCCTCTTACTGCAGGGCTGATGTTGTCCTGCCAAGGCTCAGCCTACAATTGCTCCCACCATCTATTGTTTTCACTCCTACTTATACGCCACTAAATGAAATGTAAGACAAGCATGAAAGAGTACTATCTAGGTTTACTAAAATTTATTTTATATAATCGAAACTGAGTCTTCACTGTCTGAAGGCAATACTTTTATACCTCCCCAATAATCAATGCACTAACCTGCTCACCATAGCAGCTTTTCCAAAACTATACAGCATTTCTCAAACTTTCCACAATTCCTTCTTTCCCCTTGCTCTCACCTGAGAGTCTTCTCTTATATTTCAATTTAAAAAATTAGACCATTTGCCAAAAGTTCCCTCTTCTACCTCCTTTTCATCTTACATCACTGAGGTTCCTTCATCCACATTCTCATCCTTCACCTTTGTCCCATGTGAAGAAGTGACCCTTCTCCATTCCAAAGCAAACTATATACATATATATGCATATATATGTACACATATATGCATATATATATATATATATATATATAAAGGATACCAATTCATTCATTCATCTCCAAGAGATCAACCCTTTTTAATCAATCCTATATCTCACTAAATTCCAATCTCTTCCTGTCTTATGATAGTTTTGCTATTGCCTTTCGATACATCCATGCCTCCTTGAACCTCAAAAGAACTTCACTTGACTCAGTCATCTCCCAAAGCCATTCTCCTACATCATTCCTCGTAGCTATACTGGTAAATCTTTAACAATTAGTTCTCAAAGAATGTACACAGTACACACTTTAAAATTTAATCTGAATTATTAACATTTGTCTGTACCTTTCCTAAGTTTATGCAATCAACAAAGCAATAAATCAAGATATGTAACATTTACCTATTTTTGAGGTATAAATGCTCACATGAAAATATAATAGCCTAGGGCAACTAGGTGGTACAGTTGGTAGAGCACCAGCCCGGGAGTCAGGAGGACCTGAGTTCAAATGTGACCTCAGATACTTAATAATTACCTAGTTGTGTGACCTTGGACAAATCACTTAACCACATTGCCTTGCAAAAAAAAAATTAATAGCCAGCTCTGGAGAGAGTTGGTTCTAACAAAATCCAGATGTTTTTCTTTTCATGGTCAAACTCCTTGAGAGGCCATATACAATCAGTACATCAAATCACATTCTTCTCACTCAACTCTGTAGTTTGACTTCTGATCTCATCATTCAACTGAAACTGTTCTTTCCAAAGTTATCTATAATTTTTTAATTCCAAAATCTAATGGACTTTACACAACCCTTCTTTTTCTTGGCCCTACTGATCGCCCTCTTCTAGTTGATACTCTCTTCTCTCTAAGTTTTGGTTAAACTCCGATCTCCTGTTCTCTTCCCACCTTTCTGATTCATCTCTAGTCTCCTTTACTGGATCAAGTTAGACCAGTTAACTATATTATTCCCCATAAGCCTCTTTCTTAGACCCTTATTTCTTTGGTGAGACTTGCAGGAGATTTTTCTCTACGTATTTTGATTAAGACAATGGCATTACAGAACATTACAGTACAGTTTGTACATTTTGACTATATGTTAAGATGCAAGAAAATAGGTTCCTAGTCTGGGCCTGTATTTGCCTAATTAGAGTTGGGAAAAATTACTTGGCTGGTATCTTTATTTCTAATCAAAATTAAACAGAAAATAAAGGTTGAAAGTATAATTGCCTCTGTAAACCAACCTAGCTAGATACTTTAGAAACAAGCAACAGTATAGAAATAAAAACATAGACAAGATATACAGTAGCTTCAAAAGACAAACATTCTGAGCTTAATTGGCTTCACTGGTTCCAATGTGTCTGCTTATGTTGTCCATTCTATTAAGTTCTAGTCTCATTTCTTCATGGTCACCAAAGTCATCTAAGTTTAGTCAGCTATAGAGATCAAAACCTCCATCAAAGAAAAGCACACTGATTGGCCAACAAAACACAGTGCCTGTTACATAGTAGTATTTAATAAATGTTTATTTATTGATACAGTGTTTGATGACAATAATTAAAATCATCAGTAAAAATTAAAAATAGTCTGATTTTTAAATATATATATATATATATATATACCTTCCTCAAACCAAAAATGACTAATCTGTAAACATGTTTATCAAACATATATATATATATATATATATATATATATATATATATATATGTGTGTGTATATGTATGTACAATGCCAATCTGACTGACACTGAAGGGGGAATGGGAAGGGAGGGTGGAAGGAAATTTTGTAACTTAAAAATATACATGCACATATGTATAAAAAATAAAGATGTTACTCAAAATAAAAAATGTTACTTTCAAAGCTAACTTTGTATGAACTATTGAACTTATTTCTCTGTGAATTTTTAAACTTCAATAACTCAAATTCCTTTTTTATTTCTTTTTTTGAGGTGTGTGAGGGGTTCATTATAACATATGATCTGAGTTAATGTATATATATATATATGTATATATATATATATATATATATATATATATATATATATGCCACTTGTCTAGTTCTGGTTGAATTTTTGTTTTGTTTCTTGGTTTTGATTTTGATGCTTAGCCTTATTTCACAAAGGCTTTTTTTTCCCCTTGAGGCAAATAGGTAGTGAAGCAAAGTGATAGAAGTGAAGTGAGGAAGCCCTGAGTTTTAATCTTCGACACATATGGTTGTGTGACCCTTGGGTCATCATTCAATGTCTCTGAACTTACCTTGCTTATGAGTAAAACTAGGGAGAAAAAGACCACCTACCTTTGTTGTTGTTGCTGCTATGTGGATCAAATGAAATAATATTTAAAGTGTTTTTCATTCTTTAAAATGCTTTTCAATGTTGGGTACTAATAATTCAGAATTTCTTATTAGCTTTTAATGACTTCATAGCAATTATTTGCCTGATTTCCACTCCAGGGAAGAAGATGCTTCTCCCAGGATAGACCACTTCTACTAGCATCAACCATACTAATC
This sequence comes from Macrotis lagotis, assembly GCF_037893015.1. NCBI lineage: Eukaryota > Metazoa > Chordata > Mammalia > Peramelemorphia > Peramelidae > Macrotis > Macrotis lagotis. The sequence continues at coordinate 165,380,962 of NC_133665.1, forward strand.
ACACAAGCCTGGATGGACACCGCTTCCCTCAGCCTCCCCTCCCATCTGATTGCTGGGATGGCGGCAAAAGTACTAAATGGAGTGCAATAACTGAATTCAGCTCATACTACCTGGCATCTGCTGTCCAACTGAAGTTTCAACTCCACAAATTCTGCCTGGTATTCCTTGCTTTCTTTTGTGTAACCCCCCCCCCCCAATAGATTGTAAGCTCCCTGACAGCAGAGACTGTCTTTCTTTTTATTCATTTCATGCTGAGAGATTATCACAGTACTGGATGAATAATAGGCACTTAATAAATGTTTTGTCTATTAAATTTCAGAATTCTATTCCATTGCTATATCCTAACTTGCAAAATGATTCCACCATTGATGATCATATCCATTGCTTTCAGTTTGTTTTTGCAATTGCATATAATTTATATGATATCTTTGTATAGATGGCTCCGTGTTTTAACAGTAACACTTTTTTTTTAGGTTTTTGCAAGGCAAATGGGGTTAAGTGGCTTGCCCAAGGCCACACAGCTAGGTAATTATTAAGTATCTGAGAGCGGATTTGAACCCAGGTACTCCTGGCTCCAGGGCCGGTACTTTATCCACTGTGCCACCTAGCTGCCCCTACAGTAACACTTTCAAACTACCTTTACAACCATGGAATTATGGGTCAAAGGGAAAGATTATTTTTGTAAGCTTTACCAACTCTAATAGCAATGGATTTTGCTCCACTGAAACAAAGCCTAAGACAGTATATGCCAATAGATTCTGTCAATAAATTGTCTTCTGGGTCTCATTTGTAGCCTTCAAATCCCTTCATCCTGTTCATGCATCTTATACAATTTTCTTTGTCACAGTTCTTATTATTTCTGTTAGTCTCTCTTCTTTGACCTCCTAAGGCTGTGTTAATATCCTGTTTGTACAGACACAGTTCTAGGTGATGACCATCCAGATATCATGTTGGTTCAATCTCAAAAGAATACCAAGTAATTATTATGTCCCCATAGCCCATATTTAATGGCTAACCTGGATTGGGGCTGGGGTAGGGAGAGGGATAAATGTAACTTTTTCTCTTTATTGATAACTTCGACTCGTCATTTCCCAATTCTTTGGGATTACAATGACCTCAATATTAAAGCTTTGGAGATAAACCATGGTTCAGTGGGAAGAATTTTGAATTTGGAGACAGAAAACTTGTGTCAATTCAGGTCTTACTGGGATGACCTGAGGGAAATGATTTAACCTCTCTGGGTCTTATTTCCTCATCTGCAAAATGAAATGTCTGAACTGTTCGACTCTAAGGTACCTTCCATCTCTAAATCCTTTGATAGTGTCCAAAGAATTTGGAGATAATCAGACTTTGAAAAGCTTTTTTAATTGTGTTAAATTGGACTCAACAAGTTAAGTATGCAAAGAATGATCAAATATGTAAAGAATTGTGATTAGAAGATAGGGAACTGGATATGTGATTTCTCAGCTGTAGTGAATTCCTCATTGAAGAAACTTCCTTTTGTAATGCACATAGGCACATTCTCTATAATTTATAGTCTTATAGACCTTTCTAAAGCACTGAGAGTTTACATAATTTACCCAAGGTCATATGATCAGTGTATTTCCGATCTTGAATCCAAGATTTCTTATGTCTCAAAGTCTCTCTATGGATGCAGTGAATACACTACTGTGGATACCACAGTAACAAAAACCAAAACAAACCCTGCCCTCGAGTTTACTTCCTCCCTAGGGCAAGGTATAATGAAGCTAGTTATATACATATATATACATATATATATATATATATATATATATATATATATATATATATGTATACACACACACACACAATATAATTATTGAGAAATTTTGAACAAAGGTAGAATGAAGAGAGCACTAAAGACTTGGAAGATGAGGAATAATAAAGGTTGTCCTTCATTCTCAAACAAGTCCCTACTATCAGGGAGGTGATGCCATGACAAGCACATGAATTGGACTTGAATCAGGGGGTGCTGTGCTAAGTCCCCAGTCTCACTTTATCCTTCATTTGGCCATCTGGAGCCAGGGGCTAGATATGAATCAGGAAGACTTGGAGATGGCTCTGGATGGAAGGCAATCAGGGTTAAGTGACTTACCCAGGATCACCTAGCTAGCTAGCATCAGATTCAAACTCTGGTCCTCCTGACTCCAAAGTCAGTACTCTATCCCCTGCACCACCAGAAAGGACCCTCATGAGGATGTCATGGGAGCTGAGCCTTGAAAGCTGAAGTGAGGAGGGAAGGAAATCAGTATTATATTTAATAAATGATGTAATATTAATGTTAACCTCAAGAATGCTAGAGAATTAAATTTACTCCTACAATGATATCATACTTTACATTTGAATGACTATGCCTTTGAGGCAGTATAAGCACATGGTGAAAAAATTTTCAAGTTGGATTTAGAAGGTCAGATCCTATGTCTTCTATTAATTAGATGTATGATCATGGAAAAGTCAGTCATCCCCTTGGCCTCGATTCCCTCATCTTTACATAGGAGATTAATTAAAGAAGTTGAAATTTCCCTTTTAGGCATTTTGATTCATCAAAGCTTGAAAATAGAGTTCATATCATGTGCAATTAGAAAGTGATGTGAGTAGAAATAACCATGTCATAGGGAGATGGGTCTTTTGTGACTTTAACTATATCAAAAACGCATATATTCATCTAGTCCTAGACACCTCCTACAGGTTGGATTTCACTGCCAGAGGATGCCTGTGAATGACTTGGGTGGTTTCCACTCTGGTAAGACTGACTATTTTAAGAGAAGCCATGTGTGTGTGTGTGTGTGTGTGTGTGTGTGTGTGTGTGTTGCTTACCCATAAAGGGGAACTGACAGAACCTTTCTCCTCTATTTTCAACATTTCTGTTGTCTGAGAACTGCTAAGAAAGAAGAGGTAGGCAGGGAGGAGAATGGAAAGTCTGTGCACAGAGCCTCCTTGTGCACTATCCTTCATTCCTGGCAGACATTAATGGTCATCTTGAAGCAGAAACAAATAGCACTGGGAGACATGTTCTCAAGTAGATCACAGAAAGAAAGTCTCTGGATAATGTCAAGTTCCCAGTCCCCTCCTTAAAGAGCCTATAACTTCACAGCCCTATGGCAGTCATGGAAAGAAGTACATATCTATGTGGTAAGAGATGCTGAGTGTCACCACTCTAGGTGATCCAAAGTTTAGAGCCCTAAACTCTAACTTGCTTTATTTTTGCTTTTTTAATGCAAGGCAATGGGATTAAGTGACTTGTTCAGGGTCATACAGCTAGGTAATTATTAAGTGTCTGAAGTTAAATTTGAACTCAGATCCTTCTCAGTCTAGGGCCAGTCCTCCATTCACTGTGCCACCTAGCTGCTCCAGAATATAACTTTCCAACTTAAAAAGGAAAAACCAATCTAGAATTCAGGAATCTTGAAGGTCATTATGAAAACAACCTCAAGTAAAAATGTTTATGAATTTAGGCTTATAGGAAGGGAATTTTACAGACCTTTGAAAAGAGAAGAGTATTTATACATGATTTCCAATATGAGGAAAGCATCAGAAAGAGACTAAAGCTATGACAAAGGACAAGAGATCTGAAATTTTCCCTCTATTACTAAGCTTTTCATATGTCGTCACTCCAATGGAATGTGTCTAGCAGTACTAAATATATTTCTCTTCTGGAAGATTCCAAAGTATCACAGTTGTACCATAAGGCTGAATATCACAATTGTTGTCTTTGCAACAAAAGAAAGGCTCCCTGAAATGTGAAAAAAAACAAGTTTATTTTTATTTTGATGGGAGTCAAAACTATAGGGTAGCACTCTGAGCCTGAGGATTGTATGCATCCCTAGAGAAAGCATCCTTTATGTAAAATTAGTGAATTGGACTAAATTATTTCTAAGTTCCTTATTTGCTAAATTTCTATAAAAATCTGAAAGACTGTCCCTTATCAGATTTTTTGTGATTTTTCCCCCTAACATTTCCAGTCTTAGTGAAACAATTCTAAATTTTCCGTGATTACAGAATCTATACTTCTTCTGTTGACACATATGGCAAGCCAACTGGCCAGCATAGTATGATTTCCCACCATAAAAAGGCAAGACAAAACTATTGCAAATGGCTGAGATATCATGCTTAATTACTCCCCAGTATTCAATATTTCTAATGAAATAGAAAACAAATCTAAAGAAAATTAAATATCCAAAGAATTCATCCATGAAATTTTGGGAGTGGGAGTAACGATGAGCCTAAATCAAATCAAGATTAAATGAAATAAGAGAAGACAAACTGATCTGTACAGATGGGAAAGGCACAGAACAAGTAGCAGTGCATATTTTCAGGTCAGATGGAAAGCAGATGAAAATAATTCAAGGAGTACAACAGTCTGGTGAGAATGTATTTGGAAAGAGCAGTATTTCAATTCAGTCTCAGCACAAAAAGGCTTACAACCATGGTATATCTATGACCATCTAGAGGTTGGGTTTCTTGTTCTCAGAGTAAATGGATCCAAACACTCTTTACACAACGAAACAGGCTGTTTAGCCCAGGTGAAAGTACTCTCAATGTCTTTCCCCTGTCTTAATTGGAAAAAAAAATAAGAAAAATCTATCTTCAAGGAAAAGCAAGACTCATCCTTTCCTCATCTCTTATGCAAGGTACAAAAATAATGAGATGCAACATGATGCTGTCTGAGGATAAATGCCAGATTCAAATTCTTTCTCTGCATGACCTAAGTGGGGAAAGGATTAGCATTCCAAAAGAATATTAAAGTATATCTTCTTTTATAGTTGAAGAAACTGAGGCACACAGATGTTAAAGGATTTCAACAAGTTCATATAGCTAGTAACTGAGGGAGGATTTGAACTCAGGTAACCCTGACTCTATCCATTGTGCCATTCAGCTGACTATAGGAGAGAAAAGAAGGGAGGACATATAAATATATAGGCAAAGAGATGCAAAGTAAGTTGACGGTGAGTTTAGAAAGAGGACATATTTTTAATATTAAAAGTAAACAAGAGAACAGGGATTTCAGATAATGTAAAGGAATAGGGGAGATTATGACAGAGACATATTAAATAATCATAGCTACAGCCAAGACTAGGAGCCTGTTCTTAAAACTCTTGATCTAAAGTCTTATTGTTACATGACCCTGTGCTTTTTAATGCTGTTCTCTCATGGCCTGGAATGATCTGGAGGCTATCCAGAGGAGGGTAACCAAGTTTGTGAAGGGACTCAATTTCACATCATATGAGCATCAATTAGGTCTGAAAATGTTTGCCCCAGAACAGGGAAGACTTGGGACTCATATGTCATCTAGGATATGAAGGAATGCCAAATAGAGAAAGGAGGAGACAAATTCTACATGGCCTTTCTTGAAAAATTAGGAGCAATGATGGGAAGCTAGAAGGCAGAATTAGATTTAATATGTAATACTTTTCCCACCTAAAATTACAATGGAAGGGCTACTAGGTGGAGTAGTGAATGATTGAGAGTGAAGCCAGCTCATCTTCCTGAGTTTAAATCTGGCTTCAGATAGTTACAAATTGTATGACCATGGGTAAGTCACTTAACCCTAATTGTCTCAGTTTTCTCATCTTCAAAAATGAGTTGGAGGTGGAACTGGCAAACCATTCCAGTATCTCTGCCAAGAAAACACCAAATGGAGGCATGAAGAGCTGACATGACTGGATATGACTGAACAACAAAAGTTCAATAGGCTGCCTTGAAAATAATGATTTCCCCTCAGTAGAGGTATCCAGAGATTCCAGAATCGTTTACTGTCTACCTTTTAGAGTATAGGACATAAATGATCTCTGAGATTCCTTCAAAATCCAAACTTAGAAGAAATTCTGACCTTTCACCAATGAATCCTAATCTTACTGTTTGCATTCTAAAAGAAGAAACACATATTTATTGTTTTTTTTTCTTTGATGTTTTTAAATAAACAATTGTTAGTAATTATCCATCATAACAAAAAAGCTTTGGTGGATACAATTTGAGTCTTTCCCTCCATCAATAAGGAACAATGTTGTAAGAAAATTTCCATGCTGAAGTATCTTCCTGTGGCTTTATCTAAGTGAGTGCTCTGGTACATATTGGATCTACTCCATTCTGGAAGAGTTTAAGAAATTGTTGGCAGCATGGTGCATATTTTATCTTAATTTAGAGGGGGGCATCTGAGGGCTGCAATTAAAAAGAGGCTTGGCTGGAACCAACTGAAACTATTCACAATTTAAACTCATTTGCAGCAAATAACAACAGGCAGTCATTACTGCCAATTTTTTTAAAGGAATGATGGAAAGCAAATGGCTCACAGATGAGTTCCATATATTAGGAATTAAAGGGGGTGGAGCCAATAGACTCACAGTTTGATGGTTTATGAAACAGAATGGGGAATTTGCTTAGGAATATAAAAACTGTTCATGAAAATAGTTCTGCCAAGAGCATTCTAAAATGGTAGCCCTAGCTCAGGTTTAGCACAATGCATCTGTTGACAAATTAAAAATGTGAGTGACTTGTCCTATATATTATACAATATGTGTAATTGGCTACTCCAGATGAAGTTGTTTCTGGTCATTTAAGGAGAATTTGAGCTCCTTGAGAACAGTGGAGTAGTGGAGAGAGAAATGGCTTCCAAGAAAGGAAGGTCTTGGGTCAACGACCTCTGACACACATGGCGGTGTCACATAACTTCTCAGTATTCTAGGCAACAATTTAAGTTGCAGACAAGATGCTCATTTACTTTGGTACCAAAGAAAGGAGAGGTACTGTCACACAGAATCTATTTAACAAATGATTATTAAATTAATTTGAATTTCTTTACAACTTGAAATTATTTCTAAATGTTATTAATGATTTTTAAAATGTATTTTTATGATGAACTTCTTAATTTTCAGCAACCATTTCCATAAGCAAAGGATAACAAGAACAAGGAGTTTCCTTCCTTCTTTGGAGGTCTTCAAGGAGAGACAGATGACCACTCAACAAGCAAATTAGAGTGGCATTCAGACTGATGTTACTGGAAATTATTTCAAGCTGGAGTGGCCTTCATAGTCTCCAATGCCATCCACTAAGCCAGGAAGAGCAGAGTATCAGAGCAAACACTGAGTCCCTGCTGGTCTCAGAATCTTATAACAATGGGACAAAGGTTGCAGTAAACTCTCCCTTGATTTTTGAATGGCAGCAAAGGTAAAGAGGTTTACAGAAATATGGTATATAGTACAATGTCCTAACACCTCCATCTGACTCAATGGGTGCTAAGGTCCAAGTTAAAAATGTTTTAGTTTAAGAATTTTATTTGTTGTATTGCATTTATAATACTGTAAATTTCATGTGTTGTGAAGCATGAATATTATCTAAAATCAATGTTTTTTGTATTGGGATATTACCACAAAGGATAACAGAATTCTACAGAATTACTAGCAAGAATTACTAGCAAAAAGGTTTTGCATGTTATCAATTTTATTTGCATATTGTATTGTATTTTATGAGTTATTTTGTGATTTCTGTGTTAGGAAAAGTGGATAGTATCAGAATTAATGTTTTCTTGTAAAGAATTATGTGGATGGAGCAGCTAATAAGAGAACAGAGATTCCAGTTAATGTAAAGGAATAGGCAGTAGATAAAACATCAGTCCTGGATTCAGGAGGACCTGAGTTCAAATCTAACCTCAGGCACTTAATAATTGTCCAGCTGTGTGACTTTGGGCAAGTCACTTAACCCCATTGCCTTAAATAAATAAAAGTTTAAAACAATGAATTATATGAAGAAAATTAGCAAAAGTTCACAGCTTTTTGTGGTCTTAGGAACCTAATTCCATATTTCTCATAGATTCAATGTATCTACATTCTTTTTTACTGTTTTTTAACTTTCATGCAGTTTTCTAGGAACATTACCTTCATGAAACTTGATGATTGAAGATGTATTGCATAAATGTATAAATATGTTTTATTTATATATACATATGTAAATATGTGTGTGTATATACACATATTCAAAAGGTAACAATAGTATATTGGTTATAATACTAACTCTTAACCCTACAGTTGGGAAGTTCTAAGTTCAAATCTATCCTCAGCCACTTACTAGCTGGATAACCAAACAATTCATCTAAATGCTGACCATCTTAATTTCCTCATTTGTAAAATGAAGTAAAAAATATCAATCTTTCATGGATAATGTGCAGTTAAAATGAGATAATATTTTTAAAGTACTTTGCAAAGTTTAAAGAGCTCTATATGTAAATGTACACAAATCTACATACATAAAAATTCATGAATGTATTTACATGTTACACATATGTAATTTTAAAAGTTAGTAACAGACTGCTCTATTTCTGTTTCCTTGTACATTATTTTGTTTGCTTTTGGGAATTTTAAAAATATTTTTATTGATGCTATTTTAGTGTATTCTACCCATTCCTGCCCATTAGGATAACACTCCCACTCCAAGGCCAAACTCTGCTGGACGCATGTCTAGTCTATCAGAACCATTGAACATGAATCTCATTCAGTATTTGTAGTCCATCTAGAGTTAAGAAGTTTCTTTCTCCAATGGAGACTGAAGTCACTATTCTCCTTTTAATTCAGATCCTTCTCATTTCAATCCACAGTCATTTTTCACAAGCTCTCCCTCTGTGAAGGAAGTTTCTTTGGGAACAAAGACAAAGGGTCACAGGAGAACTCTAAAGGACTTATGATTTCAAATACACAAATACACATACTATCATTTCAAAGACATAGTTGATATTATCTGCATACAGATTGAAACATACTTTTCACTTTATTTTTCTAGAAGTTTCCCTTTTTGGGGGGGTTATGTTTACTTTTACAACATGACTATTGTGGCAATGTTTTTCATGCTTATACATTTTTAAACAATATCAAATAATTTGCTTTCTCAATGAGAGTAAGTGAGGTAGGAGAAAGGGAGAGAATTTGGAACTCAAAGTTTTAGAAATAAATGTTGAAAATTGCTTTTGCACAGAACTAGGGCTAAAAATCAACTAAAATAAAGATACAGAAAGAAAACATCACTTCAAACCAACCACCATGATGGCTATTCATTAGTGTATATTCATAGTTTTCTCTCTACTATAAGGAGACGGGTCACATTCACAAAATTTAAGAAATAGGAAGAATCTCAGTGACTATCTTACCCAATCTTTCCTCAAAAACAATCTCCATTACCACATGTCCAAAAAGTTTTTGACCGGATTTCACTAAAAGACTTCCAGTGAAAGAAAATTCATGGGGTACCTAGGTGGCACAGTGGATAGAGCACCAGTCCTGGATTAATGAGGACCTGAGTTCAAATCCTGTCTCAGATACTTAATAATTGCCTAGCTCTGTGGCCTTGGACAAGTCACTTAACCCCATTGCCTTGTTAAAAAAAAAAAAAACAAAAAAAGGAAGGAAATTCATGAACTTTAGAAGACATTCATTCCATTTATGAATAGTTAGGAAGTTTTTAATTTGTATTGACCCTAATTTTTTTTCTTCTGAGCTTATAAAGTGAATAAACATTTTGCTTATTAGCCACCAAGAAATTTGCAAGGAAGTTTTTGGGTTCTTTTGGTTAGGACTATTTTTCATTGTTTGTTTATTTGGTTTGTTTTTGTTTTTGTCACCTCACCCCAATTTGCTTCCACAAGTTGCTCCCTATCTCTGGTTCTTCTGTACATCCTGTACCATCTCCATGCTTTGGTCCATTCCTCACCATGTTTGTTGTTTCAGCACATTCATTGTGATCTCTGTTGATTTGGTGCATTTCTCAATGTCTGTTAATTCCACAGATTCATTACCATTTCTGGTGTTTTTGCATATTTGTCACTATCTCAAATGGAGGAGCTGTCACCATATATTTGATTTAAAAGCAAATGGACAGAGAACCCAGTTAAGTGTTCTAGATTTCTTCTGGCCAGAGATGATTGTAAGCCTGGCTAGAGATTTCTCTCCCTGTCTTCTTTTCCCCATGGGATGAAAGAGTAAAGATAAAGGAGAAGAGATGGATCCTTTGAAGCAGCATTCCTCTATCATGGTATGTGAATTTTATCCTGATCTAAATATCCACCTCTCAATATTGGTTTCTTTTATGTAAGTCTATACAGAGCATCTTCTATTTGCCTTCTGCTAACAGAGTATGCATGGGAAAATTTTAAGCAATACTCAAAAAAGAATTTTTCAGTTTATTGATCTCTTGGGGCTTTTTTCAGAGCTTTCAGAAAGCAATCAACCATCAGAGAACCAAGTAGTGATAAAGAACACTATGTGTTTTAGTCCCCACTCTAAGTTGCTATTGAATTTTCTACATTTCAGTTAACTTTTTCCCCCTGGATATATGTTGCTGAGAGAATAACATCACCAGAGGAAAATGTTCTGCCTGATATTTCACAAAAATAGAATTGAATTTGTTAAATAGGGAGTGCTGCTCTAATCTTTTCCCACTGTAGACATCCAAGCTGTCTTTCAAGGATTGCTTACCTGCCAAAATAATATCAGGCGCATGATCCAAATGGAGTTCAACATTAATGCAAAAAATCCTAGGAATGGACTTAGAAATGTTCATATCCTTTTTTTAAAAAAAAGAAAAATCAATCAGTATAATGCATTTTTTTTACAAATCCAAAGAATTCTCCATACCCCATTTGTCAAATTAGGATATTGATGGTAACAGTAATAGAATGATGGAGTTTGATTTAGAAGATAAGGGTTTAAATGCAATCAAAAGCTGAATGATCTTGACAAGATCTCTTGCCCTCTCTAAAACTTGCTTTATTTATCTAGAAAAGGATGAAAATAATGCCTGTAATTCATACATTATAGAGCTGATGTGTTTAAATGAGACAATGTATAGAAAATGCTTGGTAAACATGTCAGTTTTTTCTTATTATATTTGCTTTGAGTCTTGGGGGAAGATAGTGTGAAGTTATGACAGTGCTCATTCAAATAGTCACATGATTAGAATTTATGTTAATATATTCAAAATATATTTGACAAATTAATATTTTGCATGAAAATTTTAATTATTTCTTTAACATTGGGTGCTATTATTTTTCCCATTGAAATATTTCAGGATTTCAGGTGGTTGGGGATGAAACCTGTTCTTCTATTGTCACGATGAAATTTCTCTTTCCAGTGCAGATTGTCAGCCTTCCCTGAATTATTTGCTTTCCTGATATGCTTCTTAGATTAAAAAAAATGACCAGTTTCACTTTTATACATCTCAAGGTCACAGGATTATACTTCTATAGCAAGGAGGAATCTTAGAGGAAATATAATCCAACGCATTCATTTTACAAATAATGGAACTGAGTACCAGTTATGTTACATGAATTGCACAAGGAAGGGAATGGAAGGAACAAATATTTATTAAATATCTACGATGTGCCAGAAACAATATCAAACTCTTTGCAAATAATATTGCAAATGATCCTTATGAAAATCCTGTGAGGTTGTTTGTTTTTATTGATATATTGCAATTGAAGAAATTGGATCAGACAGAGGTCAAGTGATTTGCCCAAGTCCATACAGCTAGTAAGAGTCTGAGGCCAAATTCAAACTCAGGTTTCCCAACATTCTATCCATTTTGCCACCTTAGCTGCCTCAATAACATAGTTGCCCAGGATTTTACAAAGTAATACATATCAAAGGCAGGTTTTGAAAGTAGGTCTCCTGACTCCAAATTCTGTGCTATTTACACTATAATTCAAGTAGTTTGTTAAAGTACCCATCAACATAGTTCCTAAAATGTCCTATAAAATATTGAAATTGCAATCTTGGTTTTGAGGTAAAAAACCAATTGACATGACAGAAAAAAGGATTATAAGTTCTCTTGTTTGTTCTCAGGGAAAAAAATGTCATGAACATATTCAATAGCTTAAACCAAATGCTATTGCATTTTTAATAAGATTAAATGTAGTAGGGATAAATGTCAAGCGCTATACTTAGGGACCAAAAATCAACTTTGTACGTAAAGAATGGGGCTGGAAAACAATGTGAGGAAAAGTTCTAGGGGTATTATTGTGCTAGAGACAATTATAAATATAGGATAGGATTCTCTTGTTCAGTCATTTCAGTTGGATTAAGTTGTTTGTGATCCTTTTTAAGATTTTCTTGGCAAAGATCCTGGAGATTTCCTTTTCCAGTTCATTTTACAGATGAGAAAACTGAGGAGGCAAACAAGATTAAATGTCTTGCCCTTGATCACATAGCTAGTGTCACAGTAATAGTCTAAAGCCAGATTTGAACTCAGAAACTTAAGTCTTCCTGACTCCAGGCTTGGCACTCTATCCACTATGCCAACTAGCTGTCCTCAACAAAATGATATAACAACCAAAATAGGTAGTCACCTCATACTGCATTAAATTAGAGTCACTGTGAGATTCCATCTGCATAAGAGCATTAAGTTATGAACTCTACATTTACCAAGGACACAAATAAAGTGAAAGGTATCTGTAGGAAAGCAGCAGTGTTGATACAGTACCTCGAGATCTTGCCATTTGGGTATCAATTCAAAGAACTGGGAATATTTACCCAAAATAAAAAGAGTGTAGAGGAGGGAAGAAGGGATTTCCTCTCTCTATTGAAGAATTTGAATTTCCTATGGGAAGGGAATTATCTACACTCTGCTTCAAAAGGCAGAATGAGGAATAATAGAAAGATGTTTCAGAAACATGGGTACCTTGGGAAACACAAACAAACAAACAGCCAACACTTCCTATCAATTAACGTGTACAAAGTAGAATAACTAACTTAGAAAGTCCCTTGTCATTAGAGGCTTTCAAGTGAAGGGACAGGGAAGAGAAGGAATCATTGTTCAGTACAGGTTGAACTGGATCACTTCTAAGGCCATACCAGCTCAGAGGCACTTTGATGCTATTGGTAAATTTGGGAAACAAATCCTTAGGTTTTAAAATATACATCTGCATTGCCAGAAAATGGAATATAGAGTTTTGTTTCCAGAGTAAATAGAAGAACCTTGAGGGCTGGGATAGTTTTGATTTTTGTCTTTGCATTGCCAGTACCTAAGTATAGTAGGTGTTTGCCAAGTATCTGTTAAATCAATCTCACTAAATGATTGAAGGGTGATCTAACCATCGGATCTTTTTAATTTAGGATTGGAATGAATCTTAAAAGTAATGTGATCCAAATTAATTCTTTTATTTATTTTTTATCTTATTTTGAATACATTTTATTTTTGCCTACCTTCATTTCAAAATATATCATTTCTCTCATCTCTACCCAGTAGGCAACCTCTAGTAACAAAGTTTTATTGTCATTTTTAAGACTAAAGCATTACAGGCAAACCCAGAAGACATATTAATTGTATCGGTAAGCATATACAATATTTAAAACTCATTGACTTTCACCCCTTCTCTACAAAGATATGAAGGATGCTCATTTTATCCTCTCTTCCTCTGACACATATTTTTTCATTATATTTATAAAACATTATTTTCAATATTATTTTTTCTATACACAGCTGTTAATGTTATTTTTATAGTGTGGTTTACTTTACACTGCATCAACTTTTAAGTTTTCTCTGAATTCTTTATTATTTTTTCTTAAGGCCCAGTAACATTCTATTACATCTACGCACCAAAAATTGTTTAGATGTTTCCAGTATTTACCAAAAAGCTTCAATTCAATTGAAAATGAATGCACAAACACATATACCAACAAAAATGTTTCCAAAATTTGAAAGGATGATAACTACCAAAATAACCAATAGATTATAAAATCTTTAAATAAATATTACAAGACAGAAAATTGAATCACCATCTAATACAGAATCCTATTGATTTCTAAAAGATATTGAAATTCCTGCAAGATATTCCAGAATGGTTTAAAAGAAAACTAAAAGTTTTGAGAGAAATTAGAAGGGAGCAAATTGCAAAATTAATGGCATGTAAAACAGAAATAACAAACAGAATTCAGAACATTGCTTGAATCCACAGGGGCAAGTCTCACTGAAAAAAAGGCAACAAATCAATCAATAAAATGGTAATAAAAACATATTGTGGTGAGGAATAGTCTGGAAGAACAGAAGTGGAACATAATTGCTTTGAAAAAACACGTGACCTCTATAGAAGCAAAACATTGATTCTAGAGACAAAACATATTGAGATATCTTACCAAGAAGATCATGAAAAATATACTCAACATCTTACAACAAGATATTACAGGAAAATTCTTACAACGAGAAATTTTGTAGATATTGTCAATATAGAAAACAAAGCACTACTTGAAATAATCTGTATATAATCTCTGCGGGGAGGGGGTGAATCAAGATCTCTATGTCTCAGACTCTAAGACAAATAAGGGTTAAGATCAACAATATCAATGACAAAAAAATCCTGCAAATTCTAGGAAAATATAAAGGAATAGAGATTCCAATAGCCAAAAACCATTTGATATGAAAAATAACCTCAAAGGAGATCAAAATGCAACGTAAAATGACATATTTAGCAAGTCTAAGCGTAACCATCAATAAAAAGAAAGGGATTTCAGTAAAAGATAGACAATAGAGTCAACCCTTTAAAATCCCTTTAAAATAAAAGAAAGCATAGGCAGATTTTCAATTTAGTACCCTACCAAACAACAAAAGCACAAGAAATGAACAAGGAAAGTGCAAGTAAGAAAGCTAGTTGCTCCATATTTAAAGACTATTAAAAGAATAAAAAATTAGAAATAGAAACACCTTTCAGTGTAAAAAAGAATCTACTCAGATTACAATGGGAACAATAAGAGATTTATGTCTAAAAATACTCAAGTGAACACATATGAAAACATACTTTAAAGATATAGTAGAAGTGATGATAGTGAAGCAGACATTAAACTTTTTGCTATTGTTGTTCAGTCCATCAGTTGTTTCCAACTCCTTGGCAAAGAGATGAGAGTGGTTTGTCGTTTCCTTCTCCAGCTCATTTGAGAGATGAGGAAACTGAGGCAAGCAGGCTTAAATAATATGACTACATATGAACTCAGGAAAACAAGTCTTCCTTACTCCTGTCCCAGCATTCTATCTACTGCTCTAGCTCATTGTCCCAGATCTTAAACATCATAAATATGGTAAACCCACCTTTGAGTGAATTTATCCATTTTTGTGTAACTAAATTGCATTGTATGTATGTATAAATTGGTAGATGGGAAATAGAATTTGGAAGAGTTTCCCTCAAAGAATTTACATTCTGTGGGAGATTATTCCATAATGGAAGCTTATATCTAACAGAATGTTAGGGACCTTCAAAGTACCTTGAATCTTATTTGATATTCACAACAATTCTGTGAGTTGTTCAGGAAATGATTATTTCTCTTTTTCTTAGCTTATGCTTTAATGTGTGTTGGGAACTTCCTGCATGGAAATTCCATCCATCAATGTAGATCTACAATGAATTTGGGGAAGATAGGTGGTACAGTTGAGCCTCAAATCAGCAAGTCCCAAGTTCAGATCTAGACTCAGATACTTCCTAATTGTGTAACTCTGGGCAAATCACTTAACAGTCTTAGATTCCTAGTATGTAAAATGGAAATCATAATGCACCTGCCTCCCCGGATTGCTATGTGGATCAAATGAGGTAATATTTATAAAATCCTTAATTCAGTGACTGTCACAGAGTAAAAACAATAAATAATCATTTCCTTCTTTTTTCTTTCCCATAACACATAAAATCTTTGGGGAACAAAGTCCCAAGACACCAGCAACTTAAGTGATTCAACCAGAGTTAAATAATAGCCAATAGAAGTCAGAGTTAGAATTTGGATTCAGATCTAAGCCTTACTTAAATTGTGAAGTCAGACCTTCATGGATTATACCATGTGGCTTCCTAGTTAGGATTTTACTATTGAGAAAAGTGAGATAGAG
Source organism: Macrotis lagotis (assembly GCF_037893015.1). Lineage (NCBI taxonomy): Eukaryota > Metazoa > Chordata > Mammalia > Peramelemorphia > Peramelidae > Macrotis > Macrotis lagotis. Next base: position 165,396,823 of record NC_133665.1, read on the forward strand.
AATGGCTAAGTCTTTTGTCCAAGATCCTGCAAAGACCCAGTTAAGGTTAAAAATGATTTTTAAAATCACACACACACACACACACACACATATATATATACATTCTATGCTAGGCTGCCTCTAGGACAGATTCTTATGTTGTTAAACATATTATTCCATGGGAAAAAAGCAACACAATCTTTTATACAATGTCTTTAACAGTAAACAGAGAAAAGAGAAGGACTGAGGACAAATTACTCATAAGCAAAATTACTTTCAAAATGGAATATTTTACCCAATACCCCATGAGGCCTTGGCTAGTCTTTAGGGACACAAAACAATTTATTGTAACTTCGGTGCAAATGAGAACTCCTATTTGGAGACTTGTATTAAAAATGTACAGATCATTTATTCATGCTCTTCACTGGAGGAATTGTAAAGATCACTTTTATTGTAAAAATGGTTCTTATGTGATTAAAATTCCTTTTCTCCTGCATTCAGATGGGCAGAGAATGAAAGCAAGTGAATAAGGAACATAACTGGCTCTGATAGATAAATTGCATTAATTCAAGGACAAGAAAAACAGTGTTTTTATTGTAATTTTTTAAAATGAAATGTATCAAGAGCTCCAGAGTTTTCTCCTCTCCACAACAAATAGGCCCAGGATGTGAGGTTCCAGGGATTGGTGTACTGTAAATGGGACCTAGAATAAATAGCCAACATTTTTCCTTGTGAGAACATGAATGAGCTATCATTTTACTATTATTCTGGAAATCATAACTAGAATGCATAATATTCACTTTACAAAGTATATCACAGTTTCACGGTGGTGATTCAGAAAAATAACCAAAGAAAATGAATAGAAAACTCAATTCAGTGAGTGGTAAGTACCAAAAAGGCATCTAACGATAGGGTAGACAGCGTGGATGTAAGTTACCTCTCAGATTTCTGTTCCAAGCTGAGAACTGACTTTTATATTCTGAATTTTTCAGTTTCCTAGGGTAGGACTTTGACTTTGATATTTCTGAATAGACTAAGATTCAGCTAATAATTTCAAAATTCAATTCAAATCAAGGTCATTCAGTTGATCTTGATTAATATCCTATTCCATGAGGTCCAGGGTGGCAAACTTCAAACAAACTTGGGCTTGATGCCAAGAACACCTGGGTTCCATTTTTTCTTCTGAGATGTGTTGACTTTATTTCTTTCGGCAAGGGACTAATTTTTCATTGTTCTCCACAACTCTCTAAGAATTGAAGTTACATATAAGTTACTGAATTGCATTGATAAAAAGGATTTCCTCACAGAAAAGTCCAGTCCCTAGACTATGTTCTAGGTATTATTCTATATTCTAAGGCTGGAAAGGTAAAAAACAAGCCCTGCCCTCAAAGAGTTTACTATCTCTGTTGTCCATGTTATGTTTTTCTCCCTAGACCTCAGTATCTTCTTCTGGAAAATGAGAAGTTTGGATGATATGACCTCCAGAGTTCCTACCACCTTAAGTTCTATGAATCTATGAGACTTTGGCATGCTATAGGTGTGAGAAAGAGGGAAAGTGAAGGAATATAACATATATCCAAATGACAAATTAAGGGGAGCAGAGAAGGCTTCCTTGAGGAGCTAATACCTAAACTAAACCTAGAACGAAGACAAATCTTTTGAGAGATATTGATAAGGATCCTTCATAGATTCATAATCTTAGAACTGGAAATAAGAAAGCAATTTTTATTAAGCACTGAATTTGTTTCAGTTACCATATTAAGAACTTTAAAAATGTTATCTCAAATCATCTTCATAGAAACTTTCAAAGGTTGGATATTATTATGATTCTCATTTTTCAGAAGAGGAAACTAAGACTGACAAATGTTAAGCGTTTAGGTCAGTATCACACATTCCATTTTTAAGGCTAAATCTGAATGCAAGTCTTCCTCACTCCAAGCTCAGCTCTACCCCTTAGCTGCCTGAAGATAACTTTACAAGTAGGAAGTACCAAGGTTAAGATCAGAATCCTTGTCTTCATGCTCTGAAATCCAGTTTAACTAAATTGTTATATTGCTATTAGCATGTTTGTGTTTATATTTGGAGGGGGGAAACCATTGAGTACTGAGCTTGGAGAATATCTAAGATGTCTTTTTGATGAGTATGCAGAGTTCCTAGAGTAGATTAAGATGGAATAATCAATCAGCAAGAATTTATTAGCTACCCCAATATGTATAAAACAAGAAAAGTAGATGTGAGTCAGGTCTTTGAAGGTCTGATAATCCCAAATGCTTTATGACTCATATTTACCATGTTTAATTTTATTTTTTTAAATGTCTATTGAGTGTTTTTACCTTAATGAACATTGGACTTGGCAGCTAGGTGATGAAGTGGATAGGACACTGACCCTGTAGTTAAGAGGACCTGAGTTCAAATCTTACCTCAGACATTTACTAGCTGGGTGAGTTATTTAACCCTGTTTGCTTCAATTCTTCATCTTAAAATAAGCTAGAAAAGGAAATAATAAAGCACTCCAATGTTTTTGAAAAGAAAATCTAAAATAAAATCACTGAGATTGAGACATGAATGAAATGATTCCAACACCACCAAAAATAACAACAAATAACAGGCTTAATTTCAGAACATTTGGCTTGGATTCTACTTACTTGGATATCAAGGTTTAGCCTATAGGTTGTAGGGGCTACCTGTTGTCTTAGTTTATGAGCATGATAAAATCTAAAAATTGTAGGACACAGTATTTCAATACCTCAGTCACTCTATGATCTCAATTAATTGAGAACCGTCTCTATCAATGCAGATCATCTCTTACATTCTCCCAAATATCTCTCCAAAAGACTCCACTGTATATACTTATAACCATCTTCAAATTCTTTGAAGCACTCTTTGAGTTATCAGTGTTTCACTATTACCCTGTGTCCACTGACACAATTCACTCACCTCCTTTTCTGAACACACAGTTCTTAGCTGGCACCATTTCAAACACTTGTGCCTATATGCAAGTCTTTGTTAGTAATATGGTACTGTCTCCTTACACTCACCAAGCATTTCTTCCTTTCCCTTCAGGTCACTTACAATTATAATTCTTCAGAGATTTTAATAACAATTATCCCTTCCATATCACATGTGTGAGGAGCATGGTGACCTTGCAAACTGGAAAAATCTATGTAAAAATCTTAGCCTCTCCCTAAGCACTCAAGAAGAAGTTTGATTTTTTAAAAAATTTGATGGGTGCTTATATCACCTTATTGAAAAATTTGGGTTGATTATTTGGTCATAGACTCAGTGTCATCCACTTGCATTTATATGTCATCTGTGGTTTCTGTGAAACGCCTCCAAAAATCAACATTTTATTTCTTATGCGTAGTTATGATATCTTCTAAATGCAATATATTGAAACTGCAATGGGGAAAGTCATAATATGGAAGGGATAACTGTTTCTCACTATTTAAAATTGCATAATATCATGAGAAGAGTGTAATGTTTAAAAAAAGATTTATGGATTTATGAGAGGAAACAGTCTAGGATCAATAAAAATATTTCCCAATTCCCTATTGTAATCCTGACCATTCGATTCCTGTTTCACAATTTAAGATCCAACTCATTGTTCATTTGTAGGAAGTCTCACTATTCTGTACACCTAAGACTCCATTTTCTGGCTCCATCCCTTTACATTAGGTTTTCCTCATGCCTAAACTTGTCTTTCTTGCTTGTCATTACCTCCTTTAGTAAAGACCCCTCACCAGCCCTTACTCTGAGTTTACATTCAAATTACATTGAATATATCTTTGATGTATATAGTTATTTGCAAATTGTCTTTCCCATTAAAATATATGTCTTTAAGAAGAAGGAATATTCATGCATTTATATCTTAAATACTTAGCTCATTTTTGGCACAGTGTAAACATTTTATGAATGCCTGTTAGTTTGACTTGACTTGATTGATGGGGTAACTAAGCGGTTTGCCCAAGCAACTGCATGTTATGATCTAGGCAATATGCTTTCTTTATTTGATTTATTTTCCCCCTGAATAGATTGTTGATCAATATATTTTAAAGGATCATGGATCTCATTGAGAGGCAGTTGTTGGCACAGTGGGAGTTCTGGACTTAGAGTCAGAAAAACCTGAGGTCAAATCTAATCTCAGATATATACTAACTGTGTGGACCAGGACAAGTCACTTAAATTCTCTTTGTCTCAGTTTCCTTAACTATAAAATGGGGGAAGTAATAGGCTTGCTTTGTAGATCAAATAAGAAAAAAATGTTTAGAGATTCTGATATAATGTAGATGTTATGCAAAAGTTTATTCCCTTCCCTCTCATTTGAGAAATTTGAGATATTCTGGGTCTGGGCATTAGCCATTAGACAACATTAATCAGAAAAAAGAAACTAATGGAAATGTTTATAACTCTAGAGAATCCTGTGACTCCATGAGAATAGGAAACAGCTGGCAAAACCAGTACACTGGGGACAATATGGATGATGGCCCTGGGACTTTCTTATCCTTGACATGAGACGTGGTCCTCACAAAGCATATCAAGCACACTTGTCACTCTGGTTTTATTGTCTAGAATGAAAAGGCAAGATCAAGGTCACTATGGCCTTTCAAAATTAGGGCCCACACACGATTCCATTGTCATTCATGAACTCTAAACACACTTTGCCATTTGAATTATACACAAATGATTTTCAGAACAAGCCACTCTCTCAGGGCAATGGTTTAATAATCTGGAGTTCACTGACTTCCCTTGTTAAAATCTATCTTTCCTTCAGCACAGACTGATTATCTGAAAATACAATGGGGGGATTTTGAGTTTAATCTTACTTTTTTCCCATTAAAAATTATACTTTTCCCCAAAACCCAGAACAATAACACAAAAATTTACTTTATCAAGGAAAAATGATCTTAATGGCACAGTCGAAAGCTGATGGTATGAAAATGACTTCCTAAGAAAGTTTAGCTCACAAGAGCTCTGAACCTTTACTAAATCAGACTGATAGCAGAACCATTAACTGCTCAGAGAATTTTTTAACTCAAAATTGTTATTTCATGCAGAATGTTCGAATGGAATTTTCTAAGCTTTACTAAATTCAGACTAATGGCATGAGAATTACCATTTTAATTCGTTTAATAATTGCAGGATGACTTAAAGATTTTTTTTTCTCTCTGATTGTTTTTCTCTGTTTAACCCATTCAATGATGATAGACGTATAAAAGATAAAATGCTCTCACAGGTTTTTTTTTTAATTGTAATTTAAAGGAATTTTGAATTTGTATGCTAATTTTATAGATAAAGATCTTATATGATAGATAAATTAGATAATAAAATGATATATGATAATCTATAATAGGAGAGATATGATGCTAAATAGATAGATAAGATAATAGAGATAGAAGGAAGATGATGTTAGAGATGGATAGATGACCTAAGATAGATGATAAGTTAGAGATGAATAGTTAGATAAAAAGATTAGATGAGAAATATTTAAAGTGAGATAGAAAGATGAGATGTAGAGATAGAAGGAAAGATGATAAGCTAGAGATGGATCGAGAGACATGAGATAAGAAAGATGGATAGATGATAAATTAGAGATAAATAGACAGATGAGATAAGAGAGATAAAAGAATAGATGATAAGTTAGAGTTCAATAAATAGATTGATAAGAGATAGGAAGTCAGACAGACAGATAGACAAACAGATAGATAGATAGATAGATAGATAGATAGATAGATAGATAGAGATAGGAGAATAGAGGATAAATATAGATAAATGAGATAATAGAGAAGGGAGAGAGAGAGAGAGAGAGAGAGAGAGAGAGAGAGAGAGAGAGAGAGAGAGAGAGTGTTTTTTTTTCCCTCCTCAAACCCTTATTTCATTGGAGTAGAGAATTAAGAATTCTAACTTGAGGAAACTCCCTCTACCAAAGCATGTTCTTGGTCACTGAAAGGCTAAGTGACTTTCCAGGAGCCACAGTCATCATGGGCCACAGGTAGGACCTTGCCTCCATCTTCTTGATTTCAACATTAATTTTCTACCTACTTTGCTGATATGTTTTGGCTGATGGTTAAATAAATGACAAGAGCAGAGGGCCATTATTTACATTGAGTGCTTATGACTATTTGCCCTTAGAACAAATTATTATATGTACGCTATTGACTTTGTTTTTACTGAGTCAATGAATAAATATTTATTGAATATTAACCATGCCCAAAGCACTTTGATAAATAGCATGTAAGGACTATGAAGTATAATACCACAAAGAGCTAGGGTGGCTAGGTGATATGGTATCTCTAGGGCAGAAATCAAGAACATTTGAGTTGGCATCTGCCCTCAGGCATTTGCCAGTTGGGTCACTCTGGGCCAGTTGTCACTTTAGATTTTTCTCAGTACATATAAATATACAAACAATAAGATTTGCGAAGTGGTATATAAATGGCAGCTCTTATTAGTTTAGAGTTTAGTCATGGGAACAAGAAACATACACACTTCATTTATTTATATATGCACATATGTGTATGTGTGTCTATGTTCATGCATACTTGTTTTCATATCTCTCTCCATGCCTGTGTTCATACATGCATGCACATGTGTGTGTCCATGTAAAATCTGTATATTTAGACATAAAGCCATATGGAGTCTTTCCTGTTCCCATGACTAAACTCTAAACTAATAATAAGAATTAGCATTTATATAACTCTTCACAAATCTTATTTTGTCAACACAACAATTGGGGGCTAGGGGAGAAGCTATTATCTCATTTTAGATATAACAAAATTGAAGCAGAAGGAAGTTAAGAGACCTGTTCAACATTACATAGTTGAAAGTTTTGGAACAAGTTGGAACAAGATTCTATGTGTCTGTGTTTATATTTGCACGTATGGATTTGCTATCAACATAGAACATGAATATTGTATGTTATCTGTGCATATATATTTGTTATTTTATATGCATCTATGCCAACTATCTTTGTATACATGCAAATGAAATTTATCTATCTATGCATATGTGTATGACATATAGTTACAGAATGTAACCATCTTGCCATCCATCTATATATGCCTTCTATGAAAATATATGTCATGTTTCATATACATGTGGCTATATGATATATTGCATAGTATGGTTTGTTCTATGATGTAGTTATAGATATATAAAGCCACTCTCTCAGGGCAATGGTTTAATAATCTGGAGTTCACTGGGAGAAAGAGAGAGAGAGAGAGAGATGGAAAGATATGAAACACGATTTGTTTCCTATTCATTCATGTTTTCTACATGGTAAATAAACATTTATATGTATAAAACTATACTATAATCTATTAATATAGACTAGACTAAACAACAGTGGACTATACTAAGACTAATAATATACTACACTATGTCAAGAATCAGATGAGTGAAGCAGACAATCAATGTTCTGACAGCTCAGAGGAGGAAAAAGGCCGGCTCAGATCAGTGAAAGACAATTCATGAAGGCTTTAGAGGATGTACTGAATATAATATGGAATAAACTTTAAGGATGGAAGGGACCTTGGTGATCATGTCATCCAATCTTCTTAAGGATGCCTTCAGAGCAGTAGTTACTAACCAGCAGACCGGAGACACAATCTTCATCTTCTGCCTCTCAGACTATAAATAGGCTCCGAGTTCCATGATCTCTCAATTATTTCATTTAGGTCCTTGATGGACGAGAGATAAAATAGTGTGGGGGACAGTCAGGAGAACGACAACTAATGGAGGAGAGGCTAAGATCTTTCCTAGGGACAGCAAATATCCTTCATTAAAAGTTGATTAGAATAGAATATTATGATAGAGATTAAATCTGTAAATACAGGTTAAAATATGGAAGGCCTTGAATGACAAGCTGTTGGAATTTTTCCTGTAGATACTAGGAAGTCATTGACTTTTCTTTAATTAGGAAGTATATTATCAAAGGAATAGATTAGAGTCATAAGTCATTAAGCATTGACAAGATTTTGAACAAGTATAATTAAATTAGGAAGATGACATAGAGCCTGTTGATGAGTCACCTAGCATTTATTCATTATTCACCACATGCCAAAAAGAGGACTAGACTCTAAGAAAACAAATACAAGTCCTCAAGGAGCTTATATTTTAATGGAATAAGAAAACACGTAAAGGAAAGCTGGAAGTGAAATGGGGGGGAGAGGGGGAGAAACATCCCAGGTATCTGGCCTAGGGTCATGTTAAAGTAAGGCTGAAGTTCAACTTGCAGAAGAATGACACAGAGCTAGAGTAACTGTCCTCCTTCAATAGAGATTCTGGGAAGAGTCAATTCATTAGAATAGGGGTGGGGAACCTCAGGCCTGATGGTTAAATGAGACCTATAGAATCATGTCTTTTGGCACTACAAGACTCAAAATTCAATAAATCGTGGAGCTTTTTAGGAGTGAATTAATTAAATGTTTGACCAAATATGGCAGGCTAATTTTTAAGTTTTGGTCCTTTGCAGAACAAAAGTTCTCTGCCCTTGAAATAGAGGAAAAGGCTACTGGAAAAGAAGGTTCTTCCAAAGTGTGTAAATTCCAGGGCTGGAATGAGGCTGTATGGTGATACTCTGGGGCATGGTAGAGGACATGCTAAAAAATTTACAAAGGGATGATTGATAGGACCTGATCAATGGATATGGGTCAATGAGTAAGAAAAAGTTAATTTCCCCTGAGTGTTATATTGGTAAGGGGAAGATAGAAAATTCCGTCATCTTTATAATCAGAGGATTAGACTACTCACAGTTAACTTTTAAAGTACCTTCTAGATCTAAACCTATTCTCTTGAAGAAAGAACACAATCTAAGTCTAATATTCAATAACAGCAACTCTCCCTCCCTTTATTCTGACAATAAAATCAGTGCCTTGGTTCCTTCCCATGACTGGCAAGGAGTAATAGATGGGCAGACCCCTGATTCACCATCTTTACCAACCTCCTCAAAAAAAGATCCTTCTTTAGGGGCCCAGGTGCAAATGGGCAAATTGCATGAAAACAATACAACTATACAATAACAAAGAGGAAGGAAAAAGATATCTAGCCCCGTGGATACCCACCATATGTCATAAAAATTAAAGTCTCATGATACTGAGATAAGTGATTGAGTCAGATTGTCAGCTTCAATCATTGGCTCAATAAATGAGGTAAAGGAGAATTTTACTACCCATATAAAATTTGTTTTAATTGAATAGATTGGACTACATTTTATTCCCTTCATTATGCTTGTCTCCCTGTTCAGAGATACCCTGCTTTGAGAAAGGAAAGAACGGAATAAATAATTATTAAATGCCTTCTATATGCAAGGTGCTGGACTCAAAGGTTTACAATTATCTCATTTGATTCTTACGACAATCCTGAGAGATAGGTGTTATTATTATTATCTCCACTTTAGAGTTAAGGAAACTGAGGCAGATGGAGCTTAAGCCCAAGGTCACACAGCTAATAAAGACCTTTTTTTTTCCTTTTTTAAAAAAAAATGTATTTAAGGTAATGGGGTTAAGTGACATGCCCAAGGTCACGAAGCTAGGCAATTATGAAGTATCTGAGGTCAAATTTGAACTCAGGTCCTCTTGACTCCAGGGCTGCTGCTGTATCCACTGTGCCACCTAGCTGCCCCTTAATAAAGGTTTAAGCCAAGATTTGAATTTAGGTCTTCTTTACTTGGCTGGCATTCTCTTCAATTAAGTGAGGCAGGGATAGGATAGGACTGAAATAGCAGGGCCCTACATGCACCCTTTTTGGAGCATGCTCAGTTTTCTATCTCCTTCTGTAGTTATATATCTTCTGCCTGCCTCTGGCTACATATCATTCATTTCTGGGTTGAGACCCCCCCCACAAATTGGATTCTGAGCCAGAATTTTGGGAATTATACTAAAGGGTCAATTCTTTTCAGCACTCATCTTCTTTTCTAGGTTTGAAGAATGAGGACTATTTAGAAATGCAAAAGTCTTACCTTATCTCCCTCCCAGTCCCACATACCCAAGAGTAGATATGGAGGCAATTAGGTGTAGGTGGTTAGAGCACCAGTCCTGGAATCTGGGGGGACCCAACTTCAAATTCAGCCTTAGACACTTGACTCTTACTAGTCGTGTGACCTTGACCAAGTCACTTAACCCAATTGTCACACATCCAGGGCCAACTCCTGTCACCCAAATTCATATCCGGTCATTGGATCCAGAAGGCTTCAAAGGAGAAAGTAAGGCTGGTGACTTAGCACAGCAACCCCTCACCCAAATTCAATTAACTTGTTTTTCATGGCCTTACCTCCTTGATATCATGGTCTTCTTCGAGAACACAGGACAAATATCATCATCATGTCTTACCTAACTATCCTAGGCCTTCAATGGGACCACTTTTCTACAACTTTTCTGAGATTATTGAGCAGCAACCTTGAGATGAACATATCCAGAGAACGTTTGGAATTTCAGAAGTTCATGAGGTCTGGGGAGACCATCAAGGGAATAATTGCAGTGTCTGTGAGAGCAGTTAATTGAGTGTGGTGGAAGTGGCAAGACAAGCTGACCTGAAAGGAAGAGTAAGCTCCAGAGATAGGAACCACCGTAAAAGATCACTTAGATAACACTTGACATTAGCTCAAACTGTGCTCACTAGAGGTGAAATGGGAAAAGGCTAAATAGCAGAATTGTCAAACTATATTACTTCATAATGAGGCTTACTACCAGCCTCCCAGCATATTGGTAACCTAGCTACAATTTGAATTTCTGAATCCTGTTTAAAAAATTCTGTTAATGCACACTGTGCATTATGCCAATCATTGCTTACTTTTCATAATAAAATGATCTTTCCTATGTTCAATTCATTGAATACAAGGAGTATCTCTCATCTCCTATCTCTTCCAAGCTTTGCTTTTATAGTAAGGAACACTACTATCCTTCAGGTTATTCAGGTGCACAATTTCAGTATCATCCTCAATGGCTTTCTCAAATTCATGCTATATATTCAATTTGTTGTTACCTAGTATATTTGTTTTTAACCTTCCCATCTTTCATATCTATCTCTATCTCTATCTCTCTCTCTCTCTCTCTCTCTCTCTCTCTCTCTATCTCTATCTATCTCTATCTCTATCTCTATCTCTATCTCTATCTCTATCTCTATCTCTATCTCTATCTCTATCTCTATCTCTATCTCTATCTCTATCTCTATCTCTATCTCTATCTCTATCTCTATCTCTATCTCTATCTCTATCTCCATCTCTATCTATCTCTATCTTTCTCTCTATCTCTCTCTCTATCTCTTCTGTCTCTGTCTCTGTCTCTATCTTTATCTATCTCTATATCTATTATATATATATGTATAATACTGTCTCCTTTCAGCCATCCCATGTACAAGTTCTGATCACTTCTCTCCTGTAATTGTGATAGCATTCTGATTAGTCTCCACATGTCATTCCCCACCCTAATTCTTCCTCTAGCAACCTGCCAAAGTGATATTCCTAAAGTCAAATAGGTCTCCCCCCAGCTCAATCAATGCTTACCTCCAAGATCAAATCCAAAGTCCTTTTTTTTTTTATTTCTGCAAGGCAATAGGGTTAGGTGACTTTCCCAAGATCACACAGCTAGGTAATTATTAGGTGTCTGAAGTCACATTTGAATTCAAGTCCTCCTGACTGTAGAGCCAGTGTGCTAATCACTGTGCCACCTAGCTGGCCCCCAAAGTCCTTGCTTAGTTAGAGCTGTTCATAAATGGACCTCCGCCTATGTTTCTAGTCTTCTTATACTTTCTTTCACACTCTAAATGACTCAGTTATGGCCTTCAAACTAAGATTCTGTCCCCAACCCTGTGACTTTTCACTAGATTCCCACATGCCTAAAATCCTCTCCCTATGTGTCAAACACAATTTTACATGTTCAACTTTTACCAGATTGTTCAGTGCCATAAGGAGAGGGAGAGGACAGTGGTAAAAAAATGTGGAACTCAGAAATTTGCAAATGGATGAATGTTAAAAATTACCTTTGCATGTAACTGGAAAAATAAAATAAAATAGTAAATATTTGTAGTTATCTTTCTATCTCTGCTTCCTGGATTAGCAGGTTTCATTCAAGATTCGGTTCAATTCCCATCCTCAAAAGGAGATTCATCCTTCCACCCAAATTCTAAGTTCAAACTAGTTCCTTCACATTGCTATTACCTTCTGCCTATACAGCATTTATCATAAAGGAATGGAGTTTATGCACATCATCTCCCCAACTAGAAGTTAAGCTCCTTGAGATCAAGGACTGATTTAGTTTTACCTTTACATCCTAAAAACTGACATTGTGTCTGGCACTTAAATGCTTAAATGCTAAACAAATTTGGCTATGAATTAGCTCCCCCCCCACACCCCATAAACAGATATAAGGTTTAGCATGATAGAAATTATTTTATTTCTTGATGAATATTTTCTGTACAATATCCTCATCTCTGTAGTATTGGCTTCATTGCCAATAACTCACTCTCCAGCACTTGACAACTTGTTTCCATTACTTGATGTCAATGGCAAATTGGGCTTTTGGGGTGTTGATCTTCCAAAATCACTCCCTTGATTTATATCTTCATTGTGTTTTTTTATAACAGCAAGAATAAATGCAAAGGCGAACAAAAACAAAGCCTAATTAGGAGATAAATAAATAAACAAACAAATAAATACTCAGGTCAACCAGAAAGAATGTGAGAGAAGATGGTATCTATATTCAGAGAAAGAACTGATAAATGGAAGTATATGTAGTATGCTATACATACACATACACACACACATACATATGGTATAATGGTATCCTCCAGGTCAGGGTAGGGAAGAGAGGGAGAAAAAAGATTAGAATTAAAGGGGCACAGTAGAAACCAAAAGAAAATTTGGAAGGAAGCACAGAAAAGCAAGGTAGCTTTTAAAATAATACATATTACTAGTTACATAACTTTTTTCAAAAAATGTAAACAGCATGAAAGAGAAATTCATAGCTTTATACTGAATCATCTTTTTAATGTAATTCTGAGTATTTTGAAATGTTATTTTTTTGTTTTTATGTATTTATGTTCATAATGAATTAATTATAAAAAATCATTAACTACACTATTAGGAATAGAGAAAGAATTCTACCATGAGGCAATATCTCCATCAATTATAGGAGCTGATATTTTTGTAAGGATGAGAAACAATAGGAAAAAAATGAGCCAAGGGGAAAGCTATCCAAGGCAATGATAGGAACTCTTTAGAAAAGAAGATCCAAACTAAGTACTGCAAAAGTTATAATTATAGGAATAATAGAAAAAATTAAAAAATAGCCAAATAGAATAACTATTCATCAAAGAATAAAAGTCTACAATAGCTTGGCAAGATAAATAATGGAGACAGAAAGGGAAATTATTCCATTCTGGAAAAAAAGCAAAGAAAATGAACTTTTGAAAACTAATGAACAAAAAACCTTAAATGAGAGGAGGGGGCAGGGTACTCTAATATTTAACACAGGTTAAAAAAAAAAGATCAGAGGGAAGTAAGTACCCAGATAAAAATCAAGGAAGAAAATCAAACTAATATAGAAAAAACCACAGAAAAAGGTAATAAGAGGAAGGTGGCTTAAAGATGAAGGTAAGAAAGTCATTGAGAATAGGGTCACCTAAAAAAAGACTGAGCTTAAATACTTGAGGAGACAAAGTGTCTTGTTTATGATGATGATGCAATATAGATAAATGGAGGAACATATAAACCTAATTCTCCTAACTTTAAATGCAAATAGACTAGTAATGTAATAACATGAAAAAGAAGAACAAATGGAAAGGAAAAAAAAACCCTGCAACCTGTTATAATTTATAAGAATTACATTTAAAAATAGTCCATAGAATAAAAATGAGAGAATGAAAAAAAAATTATACTGCAGGTGAAGCCAAGACAATCCAAAAGTAGTTTAAATACTAATAAATAACGAATCATGTGCAATAAACCATTATCGGGATTAAAATTATAAACTCCAAGTGCCTGAGTATCAAAGTTAATAAAAACTAACTGAATTAGAAGAATCCATAGATAATAACATGTTAGGGACATGAAATTTGAATTTCCCTCTCCCAGTTTTAGACTAGTCTAACAGAAAAATTAAAAAAATATAAAATAAAGAACTGTGCAAATTGCTATAGAAAATAGAACTAAAAGACTGATTATTTAATTTAAGTGAGAATGTAAAATAATATGTTTATTTCTCAATATCACATGGAAATTTTACAAAACAAAAGATACTGCAGAGATTTTGCAAACAAATCTCAAAGGACAGAAATAGTAAATGCATCTTTTATAGTAGACCATAATAAAAAATTAGAAATTAGTTTAGGAAACAAAAACATAATAAACAAAACTAAATAGAGACAATAATGAAGTCCTAAATAATGAGTCATTCAAAACAAAAATCATAGTAATAATATATATCAGAAAGAAAATGAGAATTCTGCAACAGACCCTAATTTCTTGGATGCAGCTAAAGCAGTTCTCCTAAGGGGGAAAAAATCTTGAAAGGGAAAAATATTGGAATAATTATCTTTATATGTATTTTAAATATTAGAAAGCTAAAAGATTAAATGTAAAATAATCACAAAAGAGCAGATATTAAAAAGTAGAAGAGAAAAATTAAAGTTTAAATAAATCCATGAATTTTATAAAATTAATAGCTATTTCTTTGAGAAGCCTAGTAAAATTGATATACTTTTAATCAATCTCTATTGAAAGAGGGCAGAAAATAAAATCAATAAAACAGCCAATGAGCTAAGTAAAATTATATCAAAATAAGAAATAAAAAATAGTCAGAATTATTTAAGCACACATATGCTAAGAAAACTGAGAATGCAAAATAAAGAAAAAGAAATGCTTGTATATAAAATATACAAACTGAAAAAAAAAAGTAAAATAATTTAATGACAAAAAATAGAATAGTTATAAAGGAACCACCAAAGCAAAAGCTCTCCTAGTTCCGATGAACTCAAGATAATTGTATGAATGATTTTTTTTATAAAACAATGAGTACTAATGTGGCAGAAATCATTCTCTAAAATTGAAAAAAAAAAAGACCAGAATCCTTTTGTGAGACAGATTCCTAATATCTAAACCATAACAAGATAAACACAGAAGGAAAAGAATATGCTAATAATGGGGGGGTTCTGTGTGTGTGTGTGTGTGTGTGTGTGTGTGTATGTGTTTTAGGTTTTTGCAAGGCAAACAGGGTTAAGTGGCTTGCTCAAGGCCACAAAGCTGGGTAATTATTAAGTGTCTGAGACCTGATTTGAACTCAGGTACTCCTGACTCCAGGGCCAGTGCTTTATCCACTATACCACCTAGCTGGCCCTTTGTGTGTTTTTTTGCCACAATTAGCACATGAATTGGATGGGGGGGGGGAGTAGGGGGATGTGCTAAGTCACCAGCTTCACTTTTTCCTGCTGAGTCATCCAGTGACCAGATATGGATCAGGACAACTGGAGACAGCCCTGGATGTGAGGCAGTCAGGGTTAAATGACTTGCCCAAGGCCACATACCTAGTACCTGTAAAGGTACTAGGTCCTCCTGTCTACAAAGTCAGTGCTCTATTCATGACTCCACCTAATATGTTAATATTAGGAAATACTGACATGTTAATTAATTATTTATTACTATGTTAATAACATTAATGAAGACTGATAAAATAGTCAATAAAATCTAATCAAGCTATAGTATTTTGTCCAAAAAATTATTCATCATTACAACGTAGTTTTTATGCTAGTGATAAACAGGTAGGTATAATATAGGAAAATAATCAATATAATCAATCAAACTAAAAAAAACAAAACTATTGAAAAAATTTGTACTGGTTTCAGCTGAAGTAAAAAAAGTCTTTGACAAAGTATAGCACTAAATTATACTAAAAATCATACAAATTTTAAGCAAGTAGAGATTTTTTAAAAGGATTTTTAAAAAGACCTAAAAGCAAAACAATTATTATAGGCAATATAAATATATTTGAACCTTTTCCAGTGTATTGGGAGTGAAGTGAAGATGTCTGGTCTCCTTGCTATTTTTTGCAATAATTCCAAAAATGCTACCGATAGTAGTAAGACAAGAGAAAGAAATTAAAGGTATAATGATAGATAAAGAGATAAAACTGATTTGTTGATGACATGATGATTGACTTGAATAATTTTAGGGAATCGAAAATGATACTGAATGAGAAAATGACATTAGCGATGTGGCAAGCTATAAAAATCTCAAAAATAAACACTATTCTATGCAGTGCTAGCAAAACACAAGAAATAATAATAAGTAAAATTCCATTCCAAATATTGGCAAAAGGCAGAAAATACCTGAGACCCAATATACGCTTCCCACTATATTGTTTATGTTTATTGTCATGGAAATGAATAGCAGTAAGATAAGGGAAAGAAATTAAAGGCATAAAATGGTAAAGAGAAAATTAGATTATATTTAATAAACATTTAATTATATTTTATATTATATGCTCCTAAAATTAATGTATACTTGGAAAAGGAGAATCATAAACTTCTTTATATATATATATACATATATGTATATATATATATACACATACATACATAAGTTATAAAGAAGTAATATATATATATAGCTTTATGCAAAATTTTTGACTAAAAATAAAGTCTCAATAATTAATTGTACTTCTTTATAACAATAACAAAATTCAAGTTATCACAACAGAAAGAGATATCTCATTCCAATAGCTACAAAAATCACAAATGATCTAGAGGTCAGCCAATCAAAGTACCCCAAATATTTGTAAAACTTCAGTTAGTGTATAGTCAGTAAGAACTGCTTAAAAAGCTAGCAGAATTTTCATTGCTCATGCCTGGGTCAAGCCAATAAATTAAAATTGACAATACTACATTAATTAATGTACATTTTAATACCAATAAAATTATCTATCAAACACTTTATATATGGATAAACCAGAAAACAGTCTTTTGGGAATTAGATTATGTCAACACTTTATTTCACAATGCACTCTAAATGCATTTGTGACCATAATATTAAAGATCATATTATAATAAAATAGAAGAGAAGCAGATCATCTACTCCTAATAACTATGGCTAGGAGTTATACTCAATCAACAAGGAATGAAATCGATTATAAAAGATAAAACATTTAACTTTGATTATATGAAACTGAAAAGTTCCTGAGCAGATGAAACAAATTCGGTTAGAATGAGAAGGGAATTAATTGAGTGAGAAGAAAAATCTTTGTATAAAGTTTCTTTGATAAAGGTTTAGCACTGGAGATAATTAAATATTTCACATGACAATGATGATTAAATCAAAATAGCCATTGTTTCATAGATAAATGGAGGATATAAACAAACAGAATAGATAGATAGATAGATAGATAGATAGATAGATAGATAGATAGATAGATAGAGATAGATAAAGATAGACAGACAGACAAAAGGAAAAACTAGCACTAAGGAGGATACGGATTCTTGTGGAAGGTTAGACATTTAGTTGTGTAGAACACTTTAAGAGGTGGAGATGTGGAATGAGGTAGTTAAAAACTTTGGTGAACTGCCATTGAGATGCTTGTAGTTGGGAGATAATGTGTTGTACAAGTAGCAACAGCAAGGTCAGTGTCACTGTATCAGCAAATACACGGGCAGGTGAAAAATTTAAGAAAACTGTAAAGAGAAAAAGGGGCCAGATTATGGAGGTCTCAGAAGTCAAATAGATGATGTATTATATATTTCCAATGATAATAGTCACTGGATTTTATTGAATGGAAAAAAGTGACATGGTCTGAACAGATTTAAGAACAATTTGACAGCTGAATAAAGAAAAGAAAGGAGTAGAGAAACACTGGAAACAGACAGACCAAGCAATAGATTATTGCAATAATCATGAGGACCTCAACTTTGTACTGGAAAAGGCAGGAGTGAAGAGGACTAAGAGATATTATTAAAAATAGAAATGGCAGCATTACCAATTGATTGGATATGAGAACTGACAGCAGTGAAGAATAAAGGGAGATTGTGATCTAGTGTAACTGGGAATATAGTAGTACCATTCACAGCAATGTAGAAGTGAGGAAAGGGAAGAGGTTTGAAAGGAAAGATGAATTCAATTTTGAATGTTAAATTTAAAATGTCTGTTGTGCATCCAATTTTAGATGCTCAACCGACAATTGGAGATGAGAAAAGATGTTATGTCTGGACAAATAAACCTGAGAATCATCTACATAAAGATGAGAGCTGAACCCAAGGTCCAGGATGAGATTGGAAAGTGAAATAATGCAGTAGGGAAAAGAGGAGAGAACCAAGTGCAAGTCTTTGCAGGTGCTGACAGTTAACAGGCATAACAAGTCAGACATTAAAGTAAGAAACAGTAGTGTAATGGGACAAAAACCTAGGAAGAAGTGAGAATCCAGATAATGATCAAGAGTGTCCAAAACTGAGGTCACGAAGGATGAGGAGTGAGAAAAGGTCATCGAGTTTAACAATTAAGAGATCCTTGGTAAATTTTGGAGAAAGCAATTTCAGAGGAATGATGAGATTTTTAAAAAAGCAGAATGCAGTGTTAAGAAGAGAATGAGAAGACAGAATATGGGCACATCAATTTTAAATAGCTTTCTGGACAGGAGTTTAACTTAAAAAGGGGAAAGAAATAAGATGATTATAACATGATAACACTCATGGAAAGATGAATCAAGTGAGGGACATTTTGAGATTAGGGAATATGATAAGGCTGGGAGGCAGTAGCATACACATATACATAAACATAAACATACACACACACACACATATATATATACAAGCATATATATTGTGGCAGTATATATGCATGCATACACAATTATGTATGCATGTATGTATACAAATATGCAAGTTTATTCACACACATATAGTACATGTGGTGGTTTATAGGTTTGTGTGTATATAGTACATTTGGGTGTTTATATATGCATATATGGTACATGTGGGGTATATATTATATATAAATATATATGAATATAAATGTATACCCCACATGTACATATCATTTAGGAGGCAATTAATAAATGCTTTTATTTTTTTGCAAGGCAAATGGGGTTAAGCGGCTTGCCCAAGGTCACACAGCTAGGTAATTATTAAGTGTCTGAAGCCAGATTTGAACTCAGGGACTCCTGACTCCAGGACCAGTGCTCTACCCACTGTACCACCTAGCTGCCCCAATAAATGCTTCGTAAATAACTGATAAATTCCTAAGAATTCTTGAAACAACAGCAAAGATTGTCTTCTTTTTGCATAAATAACAATAAATGAATTATTAAAAATGATGCTATCTAGCAACATAGAAAGGAGCTGTCCTAATGATTATCCATAGGAAGAGCAAGAAGAAATGCATGACTTTATATTATCTATACATTTCAAAAACCAACTTCCCTAGACAATCAACCATTATTATAAACTTAGGAATCTCAGAGAATAAGAGAATTCATGTTCTATTCAAAGTGTCACAGTCTGTTCTTTTGAAACAGAGGATCTAGGTTCCAAACCAAACTCAACCATTTCTGAACTTTGTGTGTTCCATGCCCCGGACTTCAATCTCCTCACATATTATGTAAGAAGTTTGGATCCAATTGCTTGTAGTACCTTTCAAGATCAGGACCTATAATCCTATGCTTTTCATATATGGTAGCTATCTACTCAAACTCATGTGTTCTCATTTTATATACAGAGGTCTCCTGATCAGAAGAGACCATATTTTCAATTCTTCACTGAATACTCATTACAGTGATCAGAAATTTTTAAATCTCAGCTTTCTCATTTGGGAAATAGGAATAATATCTAATACTACAAAGCTCATGGGGATATTATAAGGATCAAATTAGAGCCTCATCAAAAAAAAGTAATTAAAAAAAACTCTGTACATTGTAAACCAATATGATCCTTGTTCTGTAAGATGCCTTTTTGACTGGTTTATAGAATTTTAGATAAAGAGCTGAACTGTACTTGGAGAGCATCTCAACCGATTCTTTATTTCACAGATGAGGATAAATGTCAAAAGTTAATTATATAACCTAAAACTAGGTTCTTTTATTGCAATTCATTACCCATAGTACCCATTGTGTACTGCTAGATGAAAGTCATGGCTTTCTCAGAGTAAGACTCTGTCTCATTCAGCAAAATCCCTCCACCTCCCCCTCCCCAAAACCAGGGGAAAACAGACTCAAAGGTGAATGAAGGAGAATGATGGAGTGTGGAGAGCCAAAGCTGCATTTTCGGGTGAGTAATTTAGGAAATGACACTTCTATTAGAGAAAAAAATAAAAATTCAGAAGATTCTACTTGCTGTTATGTTTCTATTTTTATTGTTTTGCATGGAGTGTCAGGAGAAAAGAAGACAAGACAATGATCTCATTTTTCAAACTGTTGAGTTTGATGTGACAGGGAGACATCAAAGTATAAATGTCAAGCAACCTGTTAGAGCTTTGACATTGATCTGAGTGGTATAATCCAAGTCTGCATATATGATAAACCTTAAAAATCTAAGTTGCTAATTTGCGGACCTCAATTAGCTTTAATTTTCTTAGGTAACTGCCCCGAAAGTCTCAATATTTATTAGACAATTCATAAAATTTTCTAATTTTAGTAATCTTGACTTTTTCTGTCCCTCCCCTTGGCCCAATCTCCAATTAGTATCATAGTCTCTTGTCTAAAATTCTATGTAAGTTTGGGACATGAAAATCTTTGGGTCTTTGATTGGAGTGTGAATACAGTTACACTTTTAAAGACATTTCATTGTGCACTGGTCATGGACAAACAGCAATGAAGGCCAAAGGCCAATCCTCCTCCCCATTGGCATCTATTTTTTCTTAGCTTTGTAAATACTTATAAAATTTTGTCAACTGCTATTCCTATGTGGTAATGTTGCTCGTTGTCTGAATATCTCCCTCACTTTTTTTCACTGCACTGGATCCCTGAAGAAAATCCAACCTGAGGAATTCCTTTTGTGCTAAAAAAAAATACTTCTCTCAAACAACCACATCACCCATGCTTCTGATATCTTGGAAGAGAAGTGATGGCCCAGAAGAACAGAATGAGATTTATAATCAGACATCACCAATGTGTGGATTTGTTCAGTTTGACTACTATCATTTATTATAAAAAGATTTTATTTTTAATTTATTTTTAATTTTTTCATCAAAATGCAAGTGTTTATTTTTAAGTTACAAAATTTCCCCTCCGCTCCCGCTCATTGTACATACATATTCTTGATAAGCAAGTTTACAGATTAGTCCTATTAGGTATGAGGAAATAGGATTAAGGGAAAGAGATACATAAAAGATAATTTTTATAAAGTGATTATCAGATTCTGAGGGGTTGGTTTTTCTTTTGTTTTGTTTTTCTTCATCTGGATTGGGATAACATTGTCCATAGCCAAGCCGAAATTGGATGTCCTAGCTCTCAGAACTGCTGAGACAAGCTGCTTCCATCAAGGATGATCATCTCACAATGTTGTTATTAATGTGTACATTGTTCTTTTGGTTCTGTTCCCTTCACTCAGCATCAGATCCTATAACTCAATCCAAGCATCTCTTGAGTTTGACCATTTATAGTTTCTTATAGAAAAATAATATTCATGAGTTTCAGAACTTGTTTAGCCATCCCCAATTGATGGGCATTCCCTCAATTTCTAATTCTTTGCCACTACAAAAAGAGCTGTTATAAATATTATGGAACATGTGGGACTTTTCCTATTTTTTTCTTCTGGATGCAGTGATTATTTATAGCTTTAATTTCATTTGAAAACTGTTCATATCCTTTGACCATTTATCATTTCAGAAGGAGATTTCATTTTTTCTTGTAGAAATATTTTATTTATTTTGAATCTTACAATTCCCCCCCCCCAATTTTACTTCCCTCCGCCCACCCCCCACAGAAGGCACTCTGTTAGTCTTTACATTGTTTCCATGGTATACTTTGATCTAAGTTGAATGTGATAAGAGAGAAATCGAGTTATAGTAAAATTACATAATAAGATAACATTTGTTTTAAATTAGAGGTAATTATCTTTGGTCTTTGTTCAAACTCCACAGTTCTTTCTCAGGACACAAATGGCATTCTCTGTATCAGATACCACCAAATTGTATCTGATTGTTGCCCTGTTAGAACGAGCAAGTCCATGAAGGTTGATCATCACTCCCATGTTGCTGTTAGGGTGTACAATGTTCTTTTGGTTCTGCTCATCTCACTCAGCATCAGTTCATGAAAATCCTTCCAGGCTTCCCTGAATTCCCAACTTTCCTGGTTTCTAGTAGAACAATAGTGTTACATAACATACATATACAACAGTTTATTAAGCCATTTCCAATTGATGGGCATTCACTCAATTTCCAATTCTTTGTCACCACAAACAGGGCTGCTATGAATACTTTTGTATAAGTTATGGTTTTACCCTTTTTCACAGTCTCTTCAGGGTATAGACCCAGTGGTGGTATTGCTGTATCAAAGGGCATACACATTTTTATTGCCTTTTGGACATAATTCCAAATTGCTCTCCAGAAAGATTGGATGAGTTCACAACTCCACCAACAATGTATCAGTGTCCCAGATTTCCAACATCTTTTCCAACATTGATCATAGTCCTTTCTGGCCATATTGGCTAGTCTGAGAGCTGTGAGGTGGTACTTCAGAGATGCTTTGCATTTCTCTAATAATTAGTGATTTAAGGCAATTTTTCATATGAGTATGGATTGCTTTGATTTTTCTCAACTGTAAATTGACTTTGGATATCATTTGACCATTTGTCAATTGGGGAATGGCTTGTCTTTTTAAAAAACATTTGACTCAGTTCTCTGTATGTTTTAGAAATGAATCCTTTGTCAGAATCATTAGTTGTAAAGATTGCCAATTTACTACATTTCTTTTGTTCTTGGTTACAGTGGTTTTGTCAGTGCAAAAGCTTTTTAATTTAATGTATTCAAAATTATCTAGTTTGTTTTTGATGATGTTCTCCATCTCTTCCTTGGTCATAAACTGCTTCCCTTTACATAGATTTAACAAGTAAACTATTCCTTGATCTCCTAGTTTGCTTTGTTTTTTATGTCTAGATCCTGTATCCATTTAGATCCTATCTTGGAATAGGGTGTGAGGTGTTGGTCTAATCCAAGCTTCTGACATACTAACTTCCAATTTTCCCAGCAGTTTTTTATCAAAGAGAGAGCTTTTATCCCAGTAGCTGGACTCTTTTGGTTTATCAAAAAGCAGATTAGTATAATCAATTCCAGCTATTGTACCTAGTCTATTCCACTGATCCACCACTCTATTTCTTAGCCAATACCAGACAGTTTTTTTAGGTTTTTTTTTTTAGTTTGGGGTTAAGCGGCTTGTCCAAGTCCACACAGCTAGGTAATTATTATGTGTCTGAGGCTGGATTTGAACTCAGGTACTCCTGACTCCAGGGCTAGTGCTCTATCCACTGCGCCACCTAGCCGCCCCTTACCAGACAGTTTCGATGACTGATGCTTTATAATATAATTTTAGATCTGGTAGGGCTAAGCCACCTTCTTTTTGTACCTTTTTTTCATTGAATTCCTGGATATTCTCAGTTTCTTAATTCTCCATATGAATTTATTTACACTTTTTTCTAACTCATTTAAGCATTTTTTTTCAAATTTTGATTGGTAGGGCCCTAAACAAGTAGTTTAATTTTGGTAGATTTGTCATTTTTATTATATTTGCTCAACCTTTCCATGAGTAGTAGATATTTGCCCAGTTATTTAAATGTGATTTTATTTGTGTGAGAAATATTTTATGACAGTTTTCAAAAAGTCTGCCTTGGCAGGTCTTTTATATTGTCTGAGGTTACTTTGAATGGGATTTCTCTCCCTAGCTCTTTCTGCTGCATCTTACTAGTCATATATAGCAATGTTGAGGATTTATGAGAGTTTATTTTATATTCCACAACCTTGCTAAAGGTGCTAATTATTTCTAGTAGATTTGAGATGATTTTTTGGGATTCTTTAGGTATATCATCTGCAAAGAGGGAGAGTTTTGTCTCTTCCTTCCCTATTCTAATTCCTTTTATTTCTTTTTCTTCTCTTATTGCTGAAGCTAACATTTCTAATACAATATTGAACAGTAGTGGCAATAATGGGCATCCTTGTTTCACCTCTGATCTTATTGGGAATATCTCTAGACTCTCTCCATTGCATATAATGCTTGTTTATGGTTTCAGATAGATGCTGCTTATTATTCTAAGGAACAATTCATTTATTCCTACAATCCAGTGTTTTTAGTAGAAATAGGTGCTGTATTTTGTCAAAAGCTTTTTCAGCATATATTGCTATAATCATATGATTTATGATAGGTTTGTTATTGAAATACTTAATTATACTGAAGTTTTCCTAATATTAAAACAACCCTGCATTCCTGGGATAAATCCTACTTAGTCATAATGTATTACCCTAGTGTTAACTTGTTGTAGCCATTTGGTAAGGTTTCATTTAACATTTTTTTGCATCTATACTCATCAGGGAGATAGGTCTCTAATTTTCTTTCTCTGTTTGAACTCTTCCTGGTTTAGGTATCAGCATCATATTGGTGTCATAGAGTTACGCAGAGTTCCATCTTCACCTATTTTTCCAGAGTTTATATAGAATTGGAACCAATTGTTCCTTAAATGTTTGGTAGAATTCACTTGTGAATCAGTCTGGCCCTGGAGATTTTTTTCTTAGGGAGTTCAATAATGATTTGTTGAATTTCTTTTTCTGAGGTAGGGTTATTTAGGTATTTAATTTCCTCTTCATCTAACCTGGGAAACTTATATTTTTTGTAAATATTCATCCATTTCACTTGGATTATAAAATTTATTGGCATAGAGTTGGGCAAAATAATTCTGAATTATTACTTTCCTCCTCATTGGTAGTGAGTTCACCTTTTTTCATTTAAAACACTAGCAATTTGGTTTTCTTCTTTTTTTTTAATCAAATTGACCAGAGGTTTACCATTTTATTGGATTTTTTCATAAAAACAGGTCTAGGTTTTTATTTGTTAGTTCAATAGTTTCCTTGCTTTGGATTATATTAATTTCTCATTTAATTTTTAGAATTTCTAATTTGGTATTTAATTGGGGGGGTTTAATTTGTTCTTTCTCTCATTTTTAGTTGCATATTTAGTTCATTGATTTCCTCTTTCGCTAATTTATTGATATACGCATTTAAAGATATATTATATTCCCTGACAGAGACCTTGAGTGTATCCCATAGATTTTGGAATGTTGTTTTATTATTTTCATTATCTAGGATAAAATAATTAATTCTTTCCATAATTTGTTGTTTGATCCACTCATTTTTTAAATGAGGTTATTTAGTTTCCAATTAGTTTTGGGATTATATCTATCTGGCCCAATATTGCATGTGATTTTTATTGCATTATGATCTGCGAACAATGTATTCAATATTTCCCACCTTTCTGCAATTGATTATTAGGTTTTTATGCCCTAGTACATTGTCATTTTTTGTGTAAGTACCATGTACTAGAGAAAAGAAAGTATATTCCTTTCTATACCCATTCAGTTTTCTCCATATGTCTATCATGTCTAGGTTTTCTAACAAACTATTTACCTCCTTAACCTCCTTCTTGCTTATTTTATGATTATATATATCTAAATCTGAGAGTGGGAGATTGATGTTTCCCACTAATAGAGCCTTGCTGCTGTTGTCCTCAACTTTTCCTCTAAGAATTTGGATGCTATAGCATTGGGTACATACATATTTACTATTGAAATTACCTTATTGTCTATTGAAGCTTTTAGGAGGATATAGTTTCCTTCCCTATCTCTTTTAACAATATCTATTTTTGCAGCTGCTTTGACTGAGATAAGGATTGCTACCACTGCTTTTTTCACTTCAGTTGAAGCAAAATATATATTTGCTCCAACCTTTCACCTTTACTCTATATGTATCTCTCTCTCTCTCTCTGCTTCAGATTAGTTTCTTGTAAACACCATATTGAAGGATTGTAGTTTTTACTCAACTCTGCTATTTGTGTACATTTTAAGGGAGAGTTCATCCCATTCACATTACTAACTTTTTTATTGTTCTCCATGTTATCTTCCCTCTGTTTATATTTCCCCCCTTTTCCCCTTTATCCATATTCCCCTTTATTTTGTTTCTGAATACCACCACCTTTAATGTGTTTGCCCTCCTATAACCAACCCCCTCTCCTCTTTTTTTGCCCTTTCCCTTTGCCCCTTCTTCATTCCCTTCCTTCTGTTGGTTCCCTCTTTCTTCCCCCTCCCCTTTTCCCATTTAATACTTTAAATTTAAGATAAATTTCTTAATTGAGTGTATGTATGTCAGGAACCAGGATCCGGGAGACATACCCCAGGTCACCATGCCCCAGGTGCTAGAACATTGCGTGCGAACAAACAGTCTGCACTAGTTCCAGGAAAGGCCCTACCCTACAGACTAACAGCAAACTGCCAACCACAGAATGTTCCTTCTCACAGTCCAAGTTCCGGCGGCACCTCCCCATCCCCAACCTCCAGCTAACTTCCTCATTCCTGCTCTTGGATATAAGCCTGCACTCAACTCAATAAACTCAGACCTTGCTTTCCACCATCTCGGTCTCACTCTCCTTATTTCATACCCGTTCCTATTCAGGCTGGGTCCTCCTCGACCCCCACTTAATTACTAACCCGCGGGTCGGTTCAAGTGGCGCCCAACGTGGGGCCCGAGGTTAGGACCCCCGCCCAGCAGATTAAAAGTGAGCAGATCGTCCGGACCAGTTATTAATCGCTCCACGGAGATGTCATCAACCATGTCTTGGCCGCCCTGGTTACCCTGCCTTTACCGAAAATCATTAAGACAGATAATGGCCCAGGATATTCTAGCTCCACCTTCAAGGATTTTTGCCATAGAATGGGAATAAAGCATATCACCAGAATTCCGTACAATCCCCAAGGACAAGGCATAGTCGAAAGAGCTCACCAAACACTCAAAAATATGTTGGCCAAATTACAAGGAGAAGCGAGCCTGCTTTACCCCAAACGCAACAATGCCCGGACATTGCTTAATCATGCTCTCTTTATTCTCAATTATTTGACCCTTGATAATGATAAACGATCTGCAGCGGATCGCCTCTGGCACTCCACCACCGCTCAGACGTATGCACGAGCCATGTGGAAAGATCCTTTATTGAACAAATGGGAGGGACCCGACCCAGTCCTTATCTGGGGAAAAGGGCATGCTTGCATCTATGATTCCAAAGCACAGAATGCCAGATGGCTACCTGAACTGTTGGTTAAGATAATAAATCACACCACCGGCAGTGATTAAGTTCAGGGCCTTGACCTATCCTGAAACAGGGTCATCTTTTTCTCTCTTCTTTTCAGAATATGACATCTACCCTGCTGATTCCCCTGCTTCTGTCCACCGGGGTCTGGGCCGGCTTTGACCCCCCACCTGGGAAGGATTTACTGCACACCCTATATGGGAGCCCCTGTGACTGTGGGAGGGGGTACTGTTGTCGTACGCACAACAGGTTGATTGCACCGACAAGGTAGCCTACCTCGCATATCGCGTAACCTCCACGGGGTCTCCAGACAATCATGGAAATGTGTAACAAAACCCCGAATAATCCCTCCAAATGGTGATCACCCCGGCCCCTGTCCCTCTGACTGCATTTATCTCCAGGCCTTACACTCCACGTGCTATTCCTCTACCCAGCAATGTACAGGACTAGAGCAGAAAGTCTATCTCACTACCATACAGGAAAAGGAGTACGCAGGAACCTTTGGAGGGGACGCTGTCCTCATCATTTCAGGTAAAACTAATAAGTATGCTCAGGCCTCCTGCGGCAGAGAGAACATTGGAAAGAAGGTCTGCTGGTTGCCCCATGCGCCCGTCCATATCTCTGACGGGGGTGGTCCCACTGATCAGGTCCGGGAAGCTGAGGTAAGAGAACGCATAGATGACTTGATCAAATCCCTGTACCCCCCTTTAAAATACCACCCACTAGCACTACCTAAAGGACGGGGTGTAGAGCTTGATGTTCAGATCTTGGACATCCTCGAGGCTACCCACAAGGCGCTTAATACTACTGACCCTGATCTCGCTAAGGATTGCTGGTTATGCATGTCCCTGGGCATTTAACCGAATAACTTCTTTCATTAAAACGCTGATAGAGGCTGCCCTCAAGACGCCTGTCGCTATACATTATCACCGCCTCCAGGAGAACCCTGAGGAACCCGAGGAGGGCGTGGTCAAAGGCCTGCAATTCTCCAGACTCAGACAACCAGAATCCTGGTGCCTGAGGCTGTGGAAGCGCCTACGGGCAAAATGTCGACCTAAGCTATAAGAGAGCCAATGACGGGAATAGTGGGGCCCCCATGTGTCAGAAGTCCGGTGTGGCTGCAGTTGGACCCCATGATGGGAGTAGAGTGGGGCCGTTCTGAAGAAATCGGTCGGTGTCCCCCCACTTAGCCTAAGACAGGGCCGCTGCCCAAATACACCCTGACCTGGGAAGCCGACCCCATAGCCTAAGACAGGCCTCTTACCAACCCTTTATTTATAAAGAGAAAAGGGGGACATGTCAGGAACCAGGATTCGGGAGACACACCCCAGGTCACCATGCCCCAGGTGCTGGAACATTGCGTGCGAACAAACAGACTGCACTAGTTTCAGGAAAGCCCCTACCCTACAGAATAACAGGAAACTGCCAACCACAGAATGTTCCTTCTCACAGTCCAAGTTCCAGCGGCACCTCCCCATCCCCAACCGCCAACTAACTTCCTCATTCCTGCTCTTGGATATAAGCCTGCACTCAACTCAATAAACTCAGACCTTGCTTGCCACCATCTCGGTCTCACTCTCCTTATTTCATACCCGTTCCTATTCAGGCTGGGTCCTCCTCGACCCCCACTTAATTACTGACCCGCTGGTCGGGTCATATGTATGTTCATTTTAGGCCAATCTGATGAAAGTAAGATTCAGGAAGTTCTCACTTTCTCCCTTCTTTTCTTCTATTGCAATAACTCCTTTGTATATCTCAATGTAATGAGATTTACCCCATTCAGTCTCCTCCATCCTCTCATCTCTTTACTATCCTCCTTTTTAAGGAGGTATTGTTCTTAAATCATTCTATTTGAGTCACAGAAAGGTCAAGAGTGTCCATCACTTCTGGCTAAGTATATTCTCTCTAATAGAATTACTATTATTGAGAGTTTTTAGTCTTTCTCCCAGGTAGGGATAAAGCCTGTTCCATCTTATTGGATAGTAGTTTCTTGAATAAGTCATGAGTGTCCATCTCTTCTGGCTAAATAAATTCTCTCTCTTATCAAGTTACAATTCTTGAGAGTAGGTAGGGATATAGCCAGATCTATCTTAT
Source organism: Macrotis lagotis (assembly GCF_037893015.1). NCBI lineage: Eukaryota > Metazoa > Chordata > Mammalia > Peramelemorphia > Peramelidae > Macrotis > Macrotis lagotis. The sequence continues at coordinate 165,426,144 of NC_133665.1, forward strand.
TGGATAAGTTTTTTCTTTTTTTTCCCCCCCTGCTTCAACTTTTTCTTGTGTCTCCTGAGTCTCCCGTTTGAAGTCCAAATTTTCTATTAAGCTCTGGTCTTTTCATCAGGCAAAAGTTGGAAATCTCCTATTGCATTAAACGTCCATCTTTTGCCCTTTAAGAGAAGGCTCAGCTTTTCCGGATAATGAATTCTTGACTAAATTACAGGCTCCCTTGCTTTTCAGAATATCACACTCTAGGTCCTTTGATCTCTTAATGTTGATGCAGCCAGGTCCTGTGTAATACTTACTGTGGCAGCTTGGTATCTAAATTGTTTCTTTCTGTCTGTTTGCAGGATTTTCTCTTTTATCTGATAGTTTTGGACTTTACTCACAATATTCCTTGGTGTTTTCATTTTGGGATCCCTTTCCAGAAGGGATCAATGTATTCTTTAATTACTATTTTGTCCTTTGGTTCCATGATATCAGGGCAGTTTTCCATTACAAATCCTGTAATATTAATTACATGTTTTTTTTTCTCTTCAGTATTTTCAGAAAGACCAATAATTCTTAGGTTTTCTTTCCTCAATCTATTTTCAAGGTCAGTGGTTTTGCTTATGAGTTATTTTACATTTTCTTTTATTTTTTCAATTTTTTTGGTTTTGTGTAACAAAGTCTTGTTGCCTCATGAAATCATTGGTTTCCACAGACATCATTCCTTTTTTTAGAGAAGAATTTTCTTCATTCACCATTTGCAAGTTCTTTTTCACTTGGTTAATTCTATTTTTGTAAGAGTTTTCCCTCTGCCTAACTGAGGTTTTGAGAGAATTGTTTTGTTTTTGCATTTGTCCAATTGTGTTTTCCAAGTATTTGTTCTCTTGTTAAAAAGTGTTAATCTTCTCTTGGGTTTCTTTGCTCAAATTTTCCAATTGATTTTTAAACTTCTTCCTAATTTCTTCAAGGAAGTCTTTCTGGGCTGGGGAACAAATCATATTCTCCTCAGAGGCTCTCTGTCTCTCTGAGTTAGGGACTTTTCCTTCTAGGAATTTTTCTATGAACCTTCCTTTCAACTGACCTTTCTTCATTTTCCTAAGATCTTGTGTTGGGGGAGGAGCTGGTTCACAGAGGTTTTGTATTGGAATCCCTAGAGTCTTTACTCACTGGGTTTAGTTTTGGTGGGCTAGCCAGTAGGGGTTGCTAGAGATTTTGTTCACTGAGTGTAATAACTCCCACCAGCCAGTAGGGCATGCTAGAAGCTGGAACTCACCCTCAAATCCTTCTGGTAAACCCTAGAGCATCAGTCCTACAGCCAAGTCTCCACTATCCAGTTGGTTCTCAGACCATGCCTCCTATAGTGGACACCTCCAGCTGATCTGAGGTTAGTCTAGGTCTCACCCTACTCCCTCTGGCTCTCTTCTCTCTATGCCTGGCTCACCCACAGTCCCTTGGGACAGACCTTGAGGTAGCTGTTCTCCTAACTTCTCTTTCTGGGTTTTGTTGATTGGGTTTCTATTAAGAGGTTTGTTTCATAGTATATGTGAGGGAAGAGTGGAAGACCTTAGCACAGAGCCCAGCTTCTATCCACCATCTTGGTTGAGAAGACTTGGTCTACTCCTGAAGGTCTTCTATAAACCCAGAAAGCTAGTTTGGAATACATCATCAAATATCATCAAAGGAATTACATAGGAAAAAAGTACAGAGTTATGCCAAAAAATAAAAAGAAATAAAAGATTATCAGTGAAATATTTTTAAGATCTATAAAGGAGAGCTAGGGGAGATAAGTGGGATATTTCTGAAATTTCAATAATGCATTTCTTGCATACTTTAAAAATAGCCATGATGTAATAATGGTTCACAATTATATATGCAATCCATTTTTATACATAGATGCAAGATCATGCTTGTCTATATTGTCAAGTTATTAATCATGTAGCACTGGGACAGCTAGGTGGTGCAGTGGATGGAGCACTAGTCCTGGAGTCAGGAGTACCTGAGTTCAATTCCAGCCTCAGACACTTAATAATTACCTAGCTGTGTGATCTTGGGCAAGCCACCCTAACCCCATTGCCTTGCTAAAACCTTTAAAAAAATGTAGCATTTTATTCTGCGTCCATTCTCCCAATGCCTGCTCACAATGGCAAGTCAAGTTCCCAAAAGAGGGCTGGCTATCTTTTACCTAAGAATTATAGTGCTAATTTGGAAGTTTGAGGAGTGATTTTTCTGGTACTCCATTTCATAAGCTCTCAGCATTCTTTTCCATCTGTTTATTAGTTGATATCAATTAGTCACTCAACCATAATTAACTTTTACAAATGGGTATTTGGCAAAATCATATAGTTAAAAAGTACAAAACATTCCTGACAAAAAAGAAAAAAATCAATAACACTCTCCCACAAGTGTGTATATATATATATATATATATATATATATATATATATATATATATATATATATATATATATATATATATCTCCCAGTGACAAGTAGGCTCAACACTGAAGCATTTGTGACAAAATGAATAACTCAGACGTGCTAGAATCCTTTAACTAAAGTCCTCTAGATTCCTCCCTCAGGTCTGGACCTCAGTTTTCTGCTAAGATCTTTGTGGAACATTAAAACCGATTTTCATCTACTCCTAGTTTTTCCTCATCTAGCAATACAGACATTTTCTTACCAGAATGGTACTAGGGTATCCATAAGAAGGTTGAAATCCTCCAACCCCTGCAA